>NC_084598.1:38289153-38946653 GCF_033807715.1 Cololabis saira
ATCCATCCATCCATCCATTTGTCATCCATCCATCCATCCACCCATCCATCCATCCATCTGTCATCCATCCATCCATCCATCCATCCATCCATCCATCCATCCATCCATCCATCCATCCATCCATCCATCCATCCATCCATCCATCCATCCATCCATCCATCCATCCATCCTAACCAGAAGTCCAAAACTCCTCAACTCCTCTCAAAGTGGAGGGGCAACGACTTTATTGCCCAAATGATCCCAGGAGCTTTGTTGCCGGGGGCAACAGCCCCTGGTAAGAACTCCCATGGCCGTTTGGTCCCGGACTGGCCCAAATGGAATCACAGTCAAACTCAAGTGGTGCAGTATCCCTCTGGTGGGCGGGGCTTACCAGGGGGAGGGGCTTATTTACCTCCTATTTACCTAGCTACCTCATACTGTGCAATATTCTTTCATTCATTCATTTTTATAGTGTATATATATTTATATTGCCTGTTTCTTATTTTGTTTTTACATAGCCTTTTACATGTGTGCACTCTTATGGAGCTCTTGCTTAATCTCATTATATTATTTTAATGACAATAAAGGCTTTCTATTCTATTCTATTCTATTCTATTCTATTCTATTCTATTTGAGAGCACCGTGGGAAGGGGCCTTAGAAACACACCTCCTCCTCGTAGACTCAGGTATAATGGATTAGGGGCTTGTTACCCTAATATCTCGACTAATGTCTAATAGCTGGTTGTCTACACTCAGGTGTTTTAACATTTAGAAAGAATTTGAAGTCTTAATTGACTGAATTAGCTGAATTAACTTAATATTTCCAGGAAAAACCCTGGAAAGAAGTCATATTCTGGTCCAAATTTAACAAAAACTTAACAGAAAAGATGCAACTGTTATTGTTATGTAACCCTGCTCTCGACCGTGCCACACACCGTGCCTTTAAACACAAATTACCTCGCGCTACTACCAACACGGCGAGGGCGTCACTCAGCAGCCAAACATTAGAGTAGGCCCAACTTAAACAACGCAATCAGGCTCCGGTCGGAGTTGAAACACAGACACACCCAGCTGCTTTTCTTTACGGCTAAAGCAAGCAAACGCCAAGCTGGAACATGACTGTGTTTACTTCTATACCGTCCTGGCCATCGTTTGTTTGATCAGAGGAGAAAAGGGCGATGAATCCAGGATTCTAGCTAACCTCTGACAGATCCTCCCACTTTACCCGAGATCACACAGCGATAAAACATGTGTGAGCACTGAGCTCTGTACAGTAGTAATCTTCTGTCTGCCATCTGTGGGGTAATCTTGCACAAAAATGCTTGGCTGTCAGGGACACATCCCTTTCCTCGCACAAACCAGTTCTGACAGTAATCGCGTCGTTGCAGCGTGCGTGCTGTTTATTCTTGAGCAGCAGTTTTTCCGAGCGGTTTTGGCCGAGGGCTCGAGGGAGCAGGCAAGGATTTGGATCGGTTTCATGCATAACTGCATTAAGTGTTTTCGCTGATTCAATCTTCTAATAAAGTGTGCAGCCGTATTTGGGACTGTTTTATTTCCTAAGAGACAGAGGACGCAGAGCCGGCCAGTCACATGGGCCGAATGAAGTGACTCACAGTCACACGGTGAAATAATAACCAGACTGAAGAATTTTTTAAAAAGAGAGGAGGGGGAGTGGGAGTTATCAAGTGTGGAGCAATGTGAGGTGGAGCCTCAGTAGATGAAAGGGGAGGAATGCCGAGTGTTTCATATTTGGTCTCCTAGGCAACACGCTTTCACCTACTGTCATCTGATCATGACTCCGTATCATGTTTTCAGAGATAAAACTATAAAACATCATAAAGTCGTCTACCTGAACACTTTATGAATGAGGTTGCCCTTTTAGGACACGATCAGAGAAAGTTACACAGTCATAGTTGCTCTCGTTTTACCAGTTTTACAGGTGAAAACACGGATGTGCTAATTTCATTTCATTTATTTTCATTTATTTATTTAGCACAAATCTTTTTAAAAACAGTGCACGGAGGGAACGAAGGCCGAAGGGCTTGTACAGAGTTCCACTCCCATCAACAACTGTGATGAAATAACAAAGATGATGTACAACAATTAAAAAAAAATCATAAACATAAACGTAAAAGAGAACATGGTATCAAGGTCTGGATTACATTAAAGATAAAGACATTCAAGGTTAAGACGGAATAAGATGTTTTTTTTTAATACCTTTCTGAAGGAGGTAAAAGATAATGTTGACTTCAGCGACACATTCAAGTAATTCCAGAGTTTTGGATCTAAATGTAATATTCAATCGATGACCACAAGAAGATTGCCACTGTGTCTAGTTGGATATGAATCAAAATCAGATGAAAAATTAAAAAACTGCTGGAAAGTGACAGGAATATCTTGTTTTCTATTGATAAACTTATGCACAAACAAGCATGAGTGAAAAACAAAGTTTATGAATGGATAATAGTGAATATTTCATAAAAAGAGGTGCAGATGGTTTGTGTCTACCAAACTGAGAGATCGTTTGTTGGATAAGTTGCAGACCAGACAATATTACAGTCATTCATATTCATATGAATTCACTCCAGATGTCTGCAATGACCTCTGAACTTTTCATAAAATTCACAGTACTGTAAATGGAGGTACTGAAAGTAGGAAACGTTTGGTCTTTAAAAAGTCTTGTGGACCACAGGATGTGTTGTCTCAACATAAATATAGTCAGTGCTTCAAAGGAAAAATCTTTATTGGATTATGTATTTGATGCATTTGAACTTGTCATTGGGATTAAAGGAACAACATTATCCTGGTTTGAGTCACATTTATCTGATCATGTGATTATGGCGGATTTGATCAGGGTGTTCCACAGGGTTCTTTATTTGGGCCGCTACTTTTCACTCTAAACTTGTTTACATGAGGTGCTATTATTAGGCAGCATAGCATGAACTTTCATTGGCATGCAGCTGATACTCAGCGATAGCGATCAATGAAGCCAGATGACACATAAACAGCTGGATGACTCATGATTTCTGCTACTTAACTCGATAAAGAATGAAGTTACTGTCCGAGCGCTTCACTGAGCGCTTCAGAAAAAGACTCTCTTGCCATATAGTGATTTAGTCTGGGTGTTTTTGAAATAAGACTGGAAGATGGAAGTTTGGTGATCTTGTTATTTATTAAAAGATTAATAAAGCTCTGAAGAGATAATTATCAGTATTTTTATTATTATAGCATTTTATTATTATACCTAAAGATATGGATGATTGTGAGATGCCATTAGCAGAAATAATTCCAATTCCTAGAAAGATGTAATATAACAATATATATATATATATATATATATATATATATATATATATATATATATATATATATATATATATATATATATATATCACTAAAGACATGATAATGTGTTTGTATGAAGGAGGACTCTGGATCCATAAATCCAGATCAATCTGCAAATAGACGTTACCACTATAAAGAAGAGATATTGGTGTTCTTTTATGCACATACAGTACAGACTGAAAGTTTGGTCACACTTCCCCATTTGTTTGAATGAAAAGGTGTGTCCAAACTTTTGGTCTCTACTATATGTGTCCCACATATCAGTCAGAATGACTGTTTAAGTAGAGGAAAACGTTTTTTGCCTATAGGCTACAGTATGTACTTTTCCTCTCATGAGTAAAAGGAGCTTTTTACATGTGACAGCTTCCTCATGAACAAACCTACAATATATGTGAACGTATGGAGTCACCTGACTACTTTTTCCATTTATGGGTGTTGACAAACCTCCGACACATTTTTTCATTCAGCTGCAACATGATGATGAGCTAAAACTGGACTTTTATCATGTTGATAAATGACTCTCCATTTGCTGTAGTAAGTGTCATTTATCGCTACCAGGTTCTAATATCCTGCTCAGAGTTTTCCCACTACGGCCCAAAACAGCTTCTTTTCCAGGCTCCTCTCCAAAGTTTTTCCTGTTACTTTTCTTTCCATTCTCTTTCTCGGCACCACCGGGCCTGTTGATTGCAACGTTCTGGCATTTGAAACACACTGCGGGCATTGTTCTGTCTCCGTTGGGTGGTCACATTCAACTTTATGATGCTAGACAAGAAGAGCTGCATTAAAACTACAAAAATGTGACATTTACAGGATCTGTTGTGGTGGAGAGAAGGTGGAAGAGAGAAGACACTAGCTTAGCCATTAGCATTGTGATAACGTCCCATGAATGTAGCCTAAGAAAAAGTAAAGTTTTTGTCAAAAACAACACTATTGGTATTTTATGCAGGAACGTGAATGAGATTATCATTCAAAGCTGTGCAGTTAGCGAACAGCGTGCTAACTTGCAGCCTTTAAAGTGATTGAAATGCTGCCGCTTCATTGTATTCCAGCAGTTAGCCATGTGCGATTTGTTTGTTTGAAATGTAAAAACAATAGAAGTCTCTGTTTATCAGGCAGAATATCTTTTTAATTTCTTTAGCTTCTTCAGACCTGTAGCCAATCCCAGCTATCAGCAGCGAGAGACAGATGACAGGTCAGAGGAGGAAAAGAAAAAATAGCCAGGTATGCTTACTTTTAGTGTCCAAAGACTCTGGAGAGAGAAAAACCGTCAAAAAACCAACACAAAAGTGGACCAAGTGCCCACTTTCCAACTTCTGGGTTGAATCTACTGAAGAAGTAAAAGAAAGTGCAGTTCCTCGACTCACCACTTTAAAAATCACTGAAACTTACTTTGACCTCCATTTTAAAATGTCCAACGGGTTTGGAAATGGTTTTGGTCGCCATCGTTAGAATTCACACCCATGACATCTGTACATGGGGTGAGTGGACCACATCAGGTAGAGCAACATATTTATATATAATTAGGACCATGGCCAGCTTAGCTAGCTTAACCAGTGGCTAGCTGTCATCACTTCTTTTACTTACAGCACTTGTGAGACCTTTTGACCTTTTTCCAGTGGAACCTGCAGCCAATCAGCCCATGGCAATTGGACGACTGCAACAGGTCCAACATAGTCAAGGGACTTCAGGCCGCAGTGTGTCTTTTCATAGCTGCACATAGATGAAGATGTCATGGAGAAAAGCCATAATCAAAGTTGCTTCCTTTGGTTTCACTGCTCAAACCTTAAACTTTGCTATTGGATCCGTTGCAGATGCTGTGTTTTTGGTGGGAAGAAAAGAAGAAATTATAACAACTGTGCTTTTGTTAACAGCCACAAGCATTGTAGATCTCTGGAATACCTGAAAGTGTTATTCTTTGTGATAACAGTCATTTACTGCATTTTCTGGACAGAAGCCATCGGCCTCCAGAGGGATTATAAACTGAAACATATTATTATGTTTGTTTCTGTCTCATTTAAAGCAACATTGTGGTGATAAAACAACCCTAGACCTTTCATGAGAATTGCAAAGAGAGTAAACTTTTGTTAGGGACTGAATCAAAACTGCAGGGAAGTAGTTTTGAGTTAAAACAAAATCTGTTGACAATTAGGGGTGACTGGCGTATATAAAGAGACTACTGCTATTTTAAGCCACTGAAAAGACTCAAAAATGTCAATCCACCAAATAAATAATGTAGATAGGGTCCATATACACATCTCCTGTATTTGTAACTTTATTTGCAACCATAAAGTGTATAAAAAGTCTATTTCTTCAAGCATCTCCTTCTGGATGTTAAAAGTCCCTACAAGTGGACTACCGAATGTCAAGGTACGTAACGACAATAGACGCAAAAGAGGTTTCCATAGAATTGGATCAATACTTAGATATTTATGACAAAATATTCCATGACCATGAACAAACCATCCCAACTATGAAGCATGGGGGCGGGGCATCATGCTGCAGACCTGTCTTGCTTCAGGAGGAACTGGTGCACCGCTCATGATTGACAGCAGAAGAAGATAATAATGATCTGAATAAAATCAAGTTTTGTTTCTCTTTCCCTTCGAATATGCAAAAATTGGGTCAACCGGCATTTTGGGTTGAGAGTTTAAAAGAACTGGACCGCTGCAGCCCCACGATAGCGATTTCAAGGGCTTGGAAAGATGGGACACAAAAGTAGGACGAGTGATTTGACAAATGACGGGAAGTTTTGATGAAAAGTTTAAGGTGATGGTCAAAACGCTGCAGAGACGCCAAATGGACGAGGAACCACTGGATACTGTAATTCTGAAGTTTGAAGCTGCTGCAGATGAACGTTGCGACACAACTGACTGCGTTTATGGTTAAGATCGAGTGTCGATGGCAAAGAGACGGCAATGGGACGCCAATTGGATGCCCACAGGATGCCAAAGGGACACCAAAGGAACGGCAACGGGAGGCTAACGGGAAGCCAAGGGGACGGCAATGGGACGCCAATTGGATGCCGACGGGATGGCAAAGGGACGGCAACGGGAGGCTAATGGGACGCCATAAGGATGCCAACGGGACGCCAACGGGCCATATTTCTCACAGACGGGAAGTATTTGCCTAACATTCTTCCACACAATCCCAGTTTTTCGTAAAGTGTTTTTACATTTCACCTCTCACGGCTTCTTCAAACATGTTATTTACGACAAACAATCAAGATTAATGAACAATACTTCTAAACGCAAATAGGGAGATGATCTCAGACTGTAGTTTTCATCATTGTGTCATAAAATTATGAAAATACCTTAAAATAAATCAAAATCATGGATCAAAAGAAGAATAAAGTATTTATTATGGTGGTTGTCCTGTAAGCAGCATCACTTTATATTTGCGTCAATACTGTATGATTAAGGAAAGGTTTTCGTTGTTCTGAAGAGAGAAAAACAGAGTTCTATGGAAACAGTGTTTTGCTTTTCTTTAGTGTAAAAGTGTCATGGAAATGTGACGTCCTGCTGCCTAGCTGCAAACACTCAACCGTCCTTCCTGTATTCTGGTTTCACTCCAGGCACTTGCCAACAAAAAAAGGGGCGAGATTCCCAGTCCTGAAATTTGAAAACTTCAGGATGGTTTTCAGAAAAGTTGCTGAACATAAATCATTTGTCAGAGTCGTCTTCAATCTGTGAAAATCCTCCCGTTTTGGCCCGGACAGCAAATCTTGTAGATGAGTCACTGAAACCACACTGGAGCTGAAACAAGGGAGAGTATTATGAGCCGGACTTGAGTGGAAACAGATTCGGCTGCCTCTGTGCTCAGGTTAAACAAAAAGAGTGTAAATTTGTGTAGCAAAAAAAAAAAAGTGCAAATTCACAGACTTCCGCTTCCTGTTTAAAGCTCTGAATGGGTTTGTTTGTCTTTGCATTGTTTTACAGTCTGCTCAGTTGTTTGGGTTATCAGAAACGTGTCGGAGGAACGCCGAGGCGTGGACCACGACTCGGCAGTTTGACTTCTGGAACCCGAGTCCATCGGCCCGATCTGTCCAGGAAGACGGGCGGCTGCAAATATGCAGTGACACACACTCACACACAGACAATACACACACACACACACACGTGTACACAGAGTTTCCACACACACCATACAGTATGTAATCACACACTGTATGGCCACCGTATCCATGGCAACCAGCACTATTTTCATGTCAGCGCCGCACGCATCTGGATAAGTCATTACTGCTGTGTGGTAAACCCCGTTGTCATGGCAACTCGTGGGTGTGGCAAAGGGGTGGAGTGACGGGAGAGAACCAGTATGGGAAGATCATCCGAGGACACACACACACACACACACACATATAGAAATATGAGAGCAACATGTGTGACACCAGATTAAATGCATATGCGACTAATCTAAATAAGACTGACAGGTCTTTATTCACACTTAACTTTTATCCACACAAGCGAAGGCTTCGCGTTGCGCGTCGCGGGCGGCGGCGGCTGTTCAGAGACAGCGAGCAGGAGACAGAAAATCTCTAATCAGGAACCAGCTTTTCTTGTGGGCAGGGGTGAACTGGGCTCAAGGCCACGGAGCTGAGTGGGACCAGGTTTTTCCATGGAGCATGTTTTCCTTTCCCCCCCCTCGCCTTCCCCCTCAGTTTTTGTATCCATGATTTATGTTGCTTTTTTCAAACAGTTTATAAATAACCTGCAATTTAGACTTTTAGACAATAAGTGATGTGTAATTTTCATGGGACGTCGAAAAGTAGTATTGATAAACCTGTTTTCTTTGCCGTTACATTCCCTGTTTGTGGTCTGACAGACGTTCAGATGGATTGATGTTATAAGGCTACTGGAGGTTGATGCTTTTCCGCTGAGTCAAAGCATCTGTTTGAAATTACTTCCCTTGTTTGTGCTTCGAATGGAATAAAAATCCAGAGATAAACAAAATGACACACCGCGGAGGCATCGGTGGAGCGAAAGAACAAAAGCACAAGCAGAGAAAAATGGGAAAACTTTTCAACAAACAGACTTCAAAGAGAAAACATAACCAAAGGAGAAAAAACGTGAACGTTGACTTCAATAACTAACAAAGTTATATCAGAAAGAGAAGCAGACTTTCTACAGAAATGTAAAGTAAGGACAAAGCAGAATAAAAACACAGGGGACACAGAGTTCCCATTCAGACTTGGCATGAACATGCATCCCGGGAAATATGATCACTGTCACATTTTTTAGTTTTGTCACAGTTTTGGTATTTAGTTTCTGTTTCTGTTGAAACCCTGTGTCTTTCTGTTTCGGTTACATCTTGACTTCAATTGTTCCCATCTGCCCCGATTGTGTGCACCTGTGTCTCGTCAAGCCTTTTGTGTATATCTTGACTTATCTTTCCCATGCTCCCTGCTGGTCTGTATTGTTTGCTGTGTAGTTTTGGTCATGTTTAAGCTCTTTGTTTTTGGTAGATCCTGCTTTGCATCGCTTTTGGTTTTTGTTTATGTAAAATAAGTTAAGATGCAGGAGTTTTTTGGAACTCCTGCATCTGGGTCCAAATTACATCACATCCCAGACATTCGCAAGCAGAAGGCACTTAGCGCCAGGTCTTCACACCTGGTATCAACGTGCAGCCACATTACTGTGTTATGCAGTCTAGACACGGGTTGCAGGTGGGAAAAAAGAGATGAAAAAACCTGGATATAATTAAATTCAGCTAATAATATTGACAATACGCATCAGAGTCGGTCACGTTATTTTATTATGGGGTTCCAGAAGGTTTTCATGTTCAAACTGGGAAGAGAATGTGGACACAAGTATATTTTATAATTGTATTGTATTTATAATTGTATTTGTAAATGTATGATATATTGTGGATGATGTGATTGACTGTTTTTATATTTTTGTTGTTGTTTTTTGTGGACCCCAGGAAGACTAGTTGGTTACTACGGTACCAGCTAATGGGGATTCTTAATAAACTAAACTAAACTAAACTAAACAAGTGTCCAAAACCACCTTCAGATGTGTCCTGAGTGATGGGATCTGAATAAAGTCGAATAAATTCGGACCTGGTATTAACATTCATCCTGAGAGATCCAGCCCCAAGTGATGCTTAGTATTCACACCTGGCATTAAAATGTGGAAATGTGTCTTGGTCGTTTCAGTCTGACATTCCTGGTCTCCATGCAAATAAAGATGCACATCATCTAAGCGTACAAATATAAAATACATTATTTTCATTAATAAGGGCAGCTGTGGGAGGATCAGCAAAGCTTCATTCAACAAAGGATATGTATGTTAAATCTCTGTTTGTACAATACCACATATGCAAGATCTCCACAAACATGGAGGAGGAATCAAACGGCAAAGAGTTTTATTGGGGTGGTCGAACGGGTCTTTGTCTAAGCTGATGTGTTAGCTTGGTTGATGCTCCCTGGATCCGTGAATTTCTGTTCAGAGAAAAAAACAAAAGTCGACTCCAGCGTCCCAGACCAGTTTAAATAAAACTAAAATCTACAAAACAACTAAAGAAATGGAAGAAAAGCTAAAAAGACATGTCAGACCGTGTGTGCAGGAGAGTCTGGAGGGAACATTTGCTTCTTCTGGCAGCAAATTAAAAAAAACGAACTAAAAACTGGAGCTCATTTTAGAGTAAACAAACACCCCACTGTTGTCAGCTGCTCTCTCTTTGTCTTTGGGATTTATTGGTTAACAAAAAACAGAAGAAGAAAGAAAGAAAACACCTTCCAACGCTCTCCCTGCACTGAACTCATGCACACTAATTCCTCATGTGGAGCAGCACAAAGCCAGACAGACCTGTTGTGCCTGGTAACGGTTGCTACGCTGTTATTGGAGGAAACTGCTGGGTGGAGTTTAATTTAAAGTAATAAACTGCTTGTGACTTTGTAGAACAGGGAAATAAAAAAATAATAAAATAAACCCCTTTCAGTCGGACTATTCTGAGCCTTCCGCAGGTGCAAGCGATTACCTGCCTGAGCGTTACCCAGGGCAACCGCAGAGCTGTCATGAGCGCTCACAAACCAGCGCTGGAGAAGGAATGGCAGGCATGCGTAAAATAATAGTTGAGCGGCTGCTGCCGAGAACCAGTCCGGCCTTTTACATGCATGTGCTGCTCAGGA
Organism: Cololabis saira; assembly: GCF_033807715.1. Lineage (NCBI taxonomy): Eukaryota > Metazoa > Chordata > Actinopteri > Beloniformes > Belonidae > Cololabis > Cololabis saira. Next base: position 38,299,604 of record NC_084598.1, read on the forward strand.
GCAGGCCGGAGCCGCTGGTCTGGATCTGCAGGACAGAACTGACTCAGTGATACTTAATGGGTCAGTAATCAATAATCAAGAATGTATAGCACATCAACACCCTTTCAAAGTAAAGGCTTCAGTCATTGTTAAAAAAATAACTGAAAAACTAAACTAAATAGGAAAAAGTTCCAACTCAGGTCTGCTGGGAATGTGGACCGTCCAATCTGACTACCTGACTACAGGCTTGGGCTACCTGCCGGAGGTCCGGGCAGAGGTAGCTAGTCTACCGTGGGCTGGCAGTCCAGTTAGTAAATCTGGGATGATCCGGAACAAACTTGGAGGAGTGGCTCGGTTGGATCAGCCGCCTGTTCCAGCCGCTGCCGGGGCTAAAGACCTACCGAGCTAGTCGTTAGCCCCCGTGGCAGCTTTAGACCACTAGTGAGGCTACGCTTGAACCCTTCCAGGCCAACCTGGTCGATGTTTTTTCAGCACAACAAGTCACGTTATCGTTGAAATAAGTATAATAATGCTAAATGAAGCCTTTACGCAAAGCCCTGGAGTCAAGTTCACCACCACTGCTAAGCGCTAAGTAGCTAAAGTAATGAATGTTACAGCATCATCTGCATGCATTTGTGGCTTTTTATCATTTTACCTGACGAGGTTCATAGAAAATACAGTGGGTGTGAAAACTAGCTATGAAAACCCAAACGCTGGCATTTTAATGTTTTCACGACGGCGCCAGCCTCTAAAGGTCACTCAGTTAAGGATTTTTTCTTCTTCTTCTTTGCTCTTGTCCCTCCAAGTCCTACTTTGGCCTTGAACAATAGCAACATTGATGTGTTTTACCTGTTGGAAAGGACGTCTTTCTGAACGTGGTTCTGACTTGGAATGGATCTCGGCAAATCCTTTACCTCACAGGAGAAATGAGCCCACATCTGTTTGTGTTTTACTCACCAAGCAGCTCTCTTCAGTCTCGGCAACTCGAATATGTTTTGGCAAATATTGTGCAATGGCAGCATTTGAAATGACACAACAATCCACACAAACTGCATTTTGCAAGTCTTGTCGTGGGACACGAAGATTGATGGTCACATTTGTCGAGCATAACTCCACCCGAAATGGGGTTTAAGAACAACAGCTCTACAACCTTTTAATGCTGTCAGATCTGCATCTTGGTGTTGGATTTAGCAAATGAGCAGAATCATTTGTGCAGCACGCAAAGCGAGGGGGACATAGCTGCACTACGAAACAAGCTCAGGATTATAGCTCAGTGTTATAACAGAAACTTCTCTGGAAATGTACAGCAAGGCAGTGACTCCGCCATCCGCCTCCGGTTTTAATCCCTCCAGGAGGTGTTTCCTGGCATAAAAGTCTAAAACATGAATATAATCCACAAAACTCTTTATTCCTTGAAACCCTTTCATATGAAAGTTAAGTCCAATGATAAAGTTTTATTTCCAAATTTGTTGATGGATCATTTTACCATCTATCAGTTCGTTCACTTCTAAGCAGCTTGCTGGATTTGGTGTTTGCACATGGAGTGTTTTTGATGCTGGAAAAACAAATTCTTCTTTAGGGCCACCAAAATCCTAGGGCCAGCACTGACCTTAGTCCTGGTACCGGCCGTGGTTATCTCCAGCCTGGGCTCCTAGCTGGCTCGCCAACCTCATGGAATGAAGCTGGCAAAAACAAAACATGTAATATCTTGGGCTGATACTGTATGCGAACAAATAAAAATCAAAATAACTGTAAGAATCAGAGACGTGAGTACAAGCTGTCACAGAAAGGCACCTTTTTTCATTGCATTTTAATTACACCCTTGCTGCTTACTTTGTGTTGAAGGACAAAAATACCGTTTATGCACATATTAAACAGCCTACGTTATGTCAGCCTAGTTATGTCACACACTGAAAACCGTACAAACGAGTTCTTCATTTCCAGGTTTTCTGCATATTGAGGGACTGGATTTCAACTGTTTTGTTGCTCTGTTGTGCTGCAGAAATAAACTGAGGGGAAAAAAACAACAGATGGTTGTTTGATTAGAAATAAGATAAGCTTTTGCTGAAATTGCTTAATAAAATCACACAGTTATAGATTTATAACAGGCCGGCTTGTCTCAGAGTCCTGCATGTTAGGTCCTAGAGGTCATTAGTGCTATTCTTAGTTAAAAAAAGAAGAAAAAGAAAGGAAAAAAAACCTCCATGAACCATAACTCACAGATTTCAAAGAAGCAATACTCTCCATTACCCTCCACGGTACACATCTTTTATGTAATCACCAACGTCTGATAAAAGAACTAATTCACAAGAACAATCAGTTTTCTTTTTTGATATGATCTGAGGAATATAAGATACACATGTTTAAAAATTAACCTATAACTGTGTGCAGGCTACATCATAATGGCGCCAGTTGGGCCGTCCAAGCGGAAGTCCCCACTGTCTTGTTTGTTCCTCACAGGATTTTTTTTACTTCGTGGTTTGTTGTGATTGGATGTGTACCACGAGGGATCAAGAGTGATCCTGGTTTCACTCTCTGACGTGAGCCAGGAAGTGCAGTTCCAGAGCTGACCACCAGGAGCAGGCTCTTAACATGATCCCCATCGACTCCCGTGTTAAACTGTTTTTTTAGACGTTTCAATCCAGTTTGAGGCAAAAGTGTCATGGAAACGGCTTTGTGCGATGCAATAGGATCATAAAAATCTAGTTACCAGTTATGTTGGTACTCATTTATATGATTTAGTTCCGCTATAACACCACCTAATGATTACTGCATCACACATTTAAAACAGAGATATTACTGACCAAAGTGCTGTACATGGTAATAATAATAATAAAAAAAGAGAACATTCAGTGACAACAAATAAATCACAAATTTGACCTAAAAACACAGACTCGGGGGGGGGGGGGGGACTTCTGTCGACTATATAACAATAAAAACTGATAGAAACTGATGTTTTTGTCCATCATCTTTACAGTTGACATCTTCTTCTCTTTTGTTTGGAAGAGAAGTCCAGCAGGACGAGAAACGTAGCATTACGCTCATAAAAAGAAATACACCCTTCAATGGAAACACCAACAGGCCCCCGTACAACGGTACGGTACGGCGTTGCAGTTTCAGGATCGTCGCTTTCATTTCGTGAAAAAGTTTGATGGAAATCCAATTTGACTCTTTACTTGCAACCATTCCCAGTTTCCCACCAGGTCAAGCCTGCGTCCCAACAGAATTGCTCAATAACCTGTCGCTCCACATGAATGCAAAGCAGAGCAGGTTTGTGCGGTCTGACGGGGAGGGTCCTTCGTTTGATGGAAAAGAGGTCTCGGTTATACAACAGGGTCTTTAAACACAAAGAGTGGTTGAAAGTGCGGGGAGATTGCTCGGTATCCTGTCAGGAAGGGCTGCTAGGAAACCTTGCTTGACAATGAAACAACAGTCATAAATCAAGTCACGTAAGTGAGATCTGACACATGATGCTTGAGACGGGGGAGACGCGGCGTCAGGAGGACGAGCTGCATGAAACTCTTATTTTTGACACTTTTTTCTTGGGAAGATGAGCCGTACATGAAGAAATGGCACTCCGCCCGGTGTGTTCATGAACGCCAAGTGGAGTAAGACGGCTACACCCTGCGACAGCACACACTCGGACACACCCTGTGACAGCTTCAAGCTGACCCGGGAGGTGTAAACATTCACCTCTGGGTCATTTATCGGCTTGTAAAATCCACTCCCAGCCGCCTACACGGCTCCTGACCACCCAGCTGATAAAGGTATCGACCTGCCGTCGTTGCCATGGTGACAAGGCACTGGGACAAACCCCTGAGGCGTGTGACAGGTCTGATGAAAGACCTCGTTACCGCTGACTCAGGTGAACGGGGAGATTGGCGGGCCCTCGTCTGATACCGTGTCACGCAGAGTAAACAACCGACCGCTCGGCGTCAGATTGTGTGTAAGTTCCTCACGCAGAGGTGGCAATAACAGCCTCGCTGAGGCCGAGTTTGACTCCCAATGAACCCCGAACGGTTTAATCTCTACTGAGCACCAAGTCAATTAAGACAAAGCGGATGTCAAAGAAGACTGAAGTCCGGTGTTGAAATCAGGCATTTATCAAAGTTTCAGGAATGCTCCAAAGTGCCACGTAGAAGTACAAACATTGAATGAAAGAATGAAGATAAGCTGGCGGTTTGCACTAGTCTAGGGGTGATGTGTAAGAGCAGCTCTCAAGAAAATGTAGAGCTGAAGTATTTCTGTGCAAGTCGAGACCAATTTCCAAACAAATTCAGAGACACTGAATGTAAAACATTTGACTATTTGATATCAGGATAAGGGCAACAGGAGGCTGGGCGTAAGTGGTACTACAAATAACACCAGAGGCAACATCTTGCAACTAATTATGTTAATTGTCAACAGATTAGAGACTTGATTGGGTATAAATAGAGCGTCTTGGAAGTAAAGATGGACGGAGGTTCCCCAGTCTGCAAATTGTGACGTTTATTTTCCCCTGAATGTTCCTTGAAGTAAACATTTCGAAGAGTTTGAATATCTCATCATCAATAGTGCATATCATCCTCAATCTGTAAAAATCCCTGCATGCACTGGACAAGGCCAAGAGTCTGCACCGGGCCACTTCCAGAAATCAGTGAATGAGATCTCCCGGCCGTGCAGGTTGGAACTGGTTTGTGCTGAGAAAATTATTCAATATACTCAAAAAAGACAGAATCAAAATAGAAAAACTGTCCTGTGGTCAGGCCAGCTGAAATTTTAATATCTGTTTTTTCTAAACCGAGGAAACAGCATCAACCGAACGAAACAGAAGAAGAGTTCGAGTCTCTGGTGATATGTGGTGACCATAGTGCCCAGGGAATGGGCGGTTTGCACATCTGGAAAGGATCAATGCTGGTTAAGATCAACACCTGCCCCCCATCCAAGCGATGCATTTTTCAGGGAAGGTCTTGCATCTTTCAGCGAGACGATACTAGACTGCATCCACTACAAAAGCTGCGTTATATCGAGACGCGGAAAGAGTGATGGTGAAGCGATGTCACATTCCCACAGTTTCAACATCTGGTCTCTACTGGATAAAATGCAGCTCTATGAGATTTTCAGTTTTTAATTTACATTTCACATCAAAAATGCAAATTGTGAGTAAAATAAAAAATGCAAAAGTGGCATAAAAACAAACGCTTGCATTAGAGAAATCAAAGTAGTAAGATATCGACAGATGTTCAGTTTGAATGAAAAAGGAATTGGCTTCTGCTGTGTGTTTAAATAAGGGTCGGATAAACTGTGACGCATTGCCAAGACACAAACAGAATTTAATCAGTCTCATTAGAGTCATGAGAGTCATACGATCGTCCAAAAACATGGCTCACAATTCACAGTGGAATTACTGAAATTAGATTAGCTTCCCAGGGAGAAGAAAGGCCTTCCGACGATCCGACCACCGCTGATAAAACATGACCGCCCTGATTCCCCCGCGGTCATGTGACACAGGAGTTTCCCCGCGTTTTTTTGTTGTTACTGCTCGTCAGATCTGGGATTCAGGACGCCCTCTTCTCTTCTCCCAGATGCCTGAGTCGCTCCAAGCGACCTGTGCTTTTATTTCTGTGCGTTTCCATGACGACAACCAGGCCAAGAGGCACCGGCAGTAAAGGAAGATGGAGGGGAGAGGGTACCGTGCTCGGGTTGGATGGGCAATGCCAAGACTCATGAGTCACGGAGGCGAGGGACTGGAGGAGGAAGTGAGCCAGGGAGGAGAGTTGGCGGCGGGACAGCCCAAGGTTGCACAGCCCTCTTTTTTCCTTCACCTGATGAGAAACATTGTGTAAGTCAGGACTGATAACGGGCTGCAAAAAAAGCTTGGTTATCAGCGAGGGAGCGTATTACTCACGTCGATGGCATCTAGCTCTGAGAGATCGACGGGCCATCGCTGATACGCTCCTGGATCCCCAAGAAGCTGAATAAACTCTGACGCCTGTGTTTTATTGGGTTCAGCAGCTCCGTGGCTCAGCGGTGTTGACCCAACGCCTCGCGCTGCCGCTACAATGGCAACAGCAGCTGGCGACGCCGCTCACCTATGAAAGCCGGCGCACGTGGTTCGGGTTATATTGAAAACAGGACCAGAGGTTGCTCACAGGTTGTCTGCATGGAGGAATGTTGAGCCCTGAAGCTTGAAAAACAGGACATCTCTCCTCCGAAACTCCCTTGCCGTGGGGCACCGCAGCGTTTTAGCAACGTTAGACGTCAACAAATGTTGTGAATCTTAGGCTTTACATGCTTTTACTTTAGGGTTGTCTGTTCACTGCGTGTGGCCGTGAGATGCGTCTGGCAATTCCTCGGCCCCACCCTGTTTTGTTTGCACCTAAATAAAACGAAGAAGAAATAATACTTATCCTGCAAAGCAAACACCTGCAAAGCAAACACCTGCAAAGCTGCGAGCTATGGAAAAACAGAAATATAACAGTAATTACACCGGTACCGGAGTAACGTTCCTGCAGAGACTGGATTTCTAAGCAATGGTCCAGGTTTTTACAGAACTATTTTTTTTTATTTTTCAACACAGTTCAATCAATTTAATCAGTTTAATGATTTACTCTTGCACAAGTAAACGGAGCGGGTTTAAGCTAGAAATGATCCTCACCAATGTAGCATCATTTGATTCTGGATGTAAAGTTAAAAACAACCCACGTTGACTTAAATCAACATGAAATCTGAACGCTGGATCATTAAAGCTCCTGTAGGCACAGAGCAATTGCAGAGGAGGGCATGGGATGAATGAATGAATGAATGAATGAATGAATGAATGAATGAATGAATGAATGAATGAATGAATCCATCCATCCATTCAACCATCCATCCATCCATCCATTCAACCATCCATCCATCCATAGATCCATCCATCCATCCATCCATCCATTCAACCATCCATCCTGCCATCCATCCATCCATCCATCCATCCATCCATAGATCCATCCATCCATCCATGCATCTATCCATCCATCTATCCATCCATCCATCCATCCATCCACCCACCCACCCATCCATCCATCCATCCATCCATAGATCCAAATCCATCCAGCGGGGTCACATGAAATGCTAAATAAATGCTAAAACAAATGCTAAAAGGCTTCCCAAAATTACTTTTTTAATCACTTGTTCAGTTGTTTGCATCTTTGATTTTAGTACAAAGTAAACGTGACATGATCCAACTCTTTTTTGAGAGTCATTTTATTCATAGTTAGCCTCCAGATCACTTATTAGCTTGTAATATACGGATACTTTCATGAGCTCTAACCTCCTTAAAGTCCTTAAATTGGTGAAATTCTGTTGCTGAAAGCAAACACTCCTGGTTTGTATTGTGGTATGTTCGACACTGCTGGTGCAGATTTGTTTTCTGATGATGAAAGTGCTCCATTATGTCTGTCCTGATCCAACCGTGATAAGAAGCTGTTGCAGCAACGCTCCGTTCACGTCAGGCTATTGTTTCCCAAAAAGGAAATCAGCAGGACCTCGGTTCACTCACAGGATTTCATACCTCACCAGTGAGCAATACATACACCTGAAAACCCGCATTAATGTGGATAAACTACTTCTGTCAACCACAAGCTGTCCCTCCCACATAGAAACTGCACTTTTTACTCCCCACTGCTGAACTAAACGGCCGTAGCTTAACATTTCCCCCTGAAGCTGATTTGATTACTTAGAAATGAAGGTTAAAACACACAATGACTTTTTAGAATAATCTCATCTCAACATTCCTCACAAAAACAGAAACTTTCTCTGACGGCTCGGGGGACGCATGAGAAGCAGGTAATGGCTTTCGGAGCGAGTGGTGAGTCAGTTTCATGGGGGTGTAAAGTTACAGTCCTTCCCGTGCTCTCACCAACATCTGCAGCCACTATTGGCTCCCTCAAGTCCCCTCCCACGAGCGAGGGAGGCTTTAAAGCTCCTCTGCTCACTCCCCTCTGTCTATCCTCTCTGGTCTGTCCCCTCTGCTGGCCTTTGCCCGACCGCCGACCAACCATCCCAGACCTGATTCATTGAAAAGAAGAAAAGAAAAAAAGCTACTCCAGAATGTCTTTCAGGACCTCCACCACCTCCTACAGGAGTTCTGCTGCCCCCAGGAACTTCAGCAGCAGCTCCTACGCAGGACCCGGCGGCATCACCTCCCGCAAGAGCTACACTGTCAGGAGCTCCTATGGAGCCGGTGGCAGCGGCGGCGGCAGCAGGGGCTTCGGCGGCGGCTTTGGCGGCGGCATCACCAGCAGCAGCGCCTACAGCGTGAGCTCTGGCATGGGCGGAGCGGGGGGCATGGGCATGGGCATGGGAATGGGCTACGGCGGCGGCATGATGGCTCAGGCCCCCATCACCGCTGTCACCGTCAACAAGAGCCTGTTGGCCCCCCTGAACCTGGAGATCGACCCCAACATCCAGGTGGTCCGCAACCAGGAGAAGGAGCAGATCAAGACGCTCAACAACCGCTTCGCCTCCTTCATTGACAAGGTAAGAAAACCCCTGACAGCGTCTCTAGAAACTGCTGAAACAATTGTCTTTAGATGGGACTCAGAAGTCCGAGAAAGTTTCTTTTTCCCAGCTGTGACGGTTGTTATGCAACAGAGCTGCATATGTTTGGCTCGTGTCCTCGGTTTCCTCACTCTTGTTCTGCAAGTGGAAAAGTTGATTTACTGGCCCTGTCTTTGCTCTTCTCACTCCCCCCCCTTCCACCCAACCTCCCTCCCTCCTACGAACTCAGACCAAGGCACCAGGCGTCTTTGGGTTTGGCCCTCTATCTCCTGGCTTTGGGAGCCCTTTTATAGAGATAAAAAGAAGGAATGTGCAAAAGGAGAAACTGAGAAAGACAAAGAGAGAAAGGAGGGAGTTGGGGGGGGGGGGGAGAAAAAAAGTTAAGGGTGTGTCAGGGCTGAGGCGAGGGCTTGTGATATGAGTTACCTTGGGAATGGTCCCTCCCTCGGCCGGGGCGTGGCTCCGGCCGCTGCCCTGCTGGCCCTCTGCCTCTTCCAGGCACTGAACGCTCATCTTTCCCACAATACTTTGTCACAGTGACCTACTATATTAGTCGCCCCTATCCCTCCCCCGGTCCAGTCTTTGCAACCCGCTCTAAAGTCCTAAAGCGTTGGTGTGGTATCGGCCCTCTGACGTTGCGGCAGCGGGTTAATATTTAAAAAGGCCGCTGGGTTTCATGTTCTGTCCGATGTCGGCTCGACTTGGCTCTGTTTCAACGCTCCTCCTCCCCGGCGGGATGATTAGATGAAGATAAAGGGTTGATTTTGCATGCTTTAGTGCCGTGCAGATAGCCCTCGTCATGTGTTATCTGTCAGTGGCAGCGCTTGTGGAGTTGCTTGGTTATGCGTATTTACCCCCGTTCAAAGGAGTGTGGAGGGAGGAGGCAATGTCCACAGACTCACCTGTCCTCACTATCTCCCCCGGCTCCACCCATGACGGTGTCCTTCACTTTCCTCAAGCCGCTCCCCACGGTTAAATATTTACCTCTGGGTGAAAACCCGTCCACACCCCTTTTGCTTCTGCATTCATTGTGCAAAAACAGGAAGAAGTGCAGGGAGAGGGGTTAACCCGACCCCGTTCCTCCTCCATCACGGCCTTTTTCCAGTCAGGATGCACGTACGCCGTGCAGGCCTTTCCTGATGACCACTCTGGAAAAAAAAACAGCCAGCAAACCAAACATGGACGAGAATAGACCAGAGAAGCCCCGGTGATGTCGATTAATCACCGGGATGTTTACCGCAACACTTTCAAACACGCTTTCATCGTCTGTCAGAGCTGATTCTGAACGATGAACGAACACTGTCTAACCCTGGCTCTTCCTCCCTCGAACCCCAGGTCCGCTTCCTGGAGCAGCAAAACAAGATGCTGGAGACCAAGTGGAGCCTGCTGCAGGGACAGACCACCACCCGCTCCAACATCGACGCCATGTTCGAGGCCTACATCGCCAACCTGCGCCGGCAGCTGGACAGCCTGGGCAACGACAAGATGAAGCTGGAGGCCGACCTGCACAACATGCAGGGCCTGGTGGAGGACTTCAAGAACAAGTGAGTGTCCCCGGTGCTCTACCCCTCCCAACATCTGTCCGCCGTCTTACGTCATTCATAACGCAGGAAATTACAGAACCGACGAGCTATGTTCACGAACACCCACGGTGACGCCTTCGAGCAGCCGGGCTGAATGAGCACATGCTGTCTCAGCGTCAGCAGGTACTGATCCAGATCCCGGGGGACTAATATCAGTGACAGTTGGGCCCCGAGTCAGAGGCGAATGTTCCCAAAGGAGCTCCGGAGGAGGAGACGTGGAACTCTAGCTCCATCTAGTGTTGCATCTGTGAACTGCCAATGAATATATATCAAATAAATGAAGAAAAGCAGTACTTAGCAAGGAAGTCAGTTTTAGTTAGTTGGTTTATTCTGAAATTCTTGGTTTATTCTGAAATTCTGAGTGTGTAAAATGGAATATTTTTTTGTTGTTTGGTTCTGGCTGGTTTCAACAATTTAAGGGTTGAATTCCATTACATCTCAGACCATTATTGTTTAGATTTAGTTATGTTTTAATTGTAAGGATTGTATTTTGGACCCCAGGAAGAATAGTCTTCACTGCAGCGAGGACTAATGGGGATCTGTAAAGAGGAATTTCTGTCACCATTGGGACAGACAATAAAGTATTCTATTCTCTGTAATAAATAAATGAACAGAATGTGACAAACATGTGTTTTATCCTTCCTGCAGGTATGAAGACGAGATCAACAAGCGCACAGAATGTGAGAATGACTTCGTCCTCATCAAGAAGGTAATCGCCATCACCGGTTAAAGCTGCAGTGTTTTGTTTTTTTCTTCTTCTTCTATGGATTAAAATCTGACCGATCTCTTCCAGGATGTGGATGAAGCCTACATGAACAAGGTGGAGCTGGAGGCCAAGCTGGAGAGTCTGACGGACGAGATCAACTTCCTCCGGTCGATCTACGAGGAGGTACGATGTGCTCTTCGACCCGTTCAGCCTCCAAACCAACTCGCATGCCTGTGATGTTTGCGGTTGTCATTTTTGGAGGAGGTTTTATCCGAACATCTGTTTCATATCGACCTCTGGAAGGAGGCCTGGGTTGAATAATCGCTCTCCTCTCTGACTTCCTCAGGAACTGCGCGAGCTCCAGAGCCAGATCAAGGACACCTCCGTCATCGTGGAGATGGACAACAGCCGCAACCTGGACATGGACTCCATCGTGGCCGAGGTCCGGGCCCAGTATGAGGACATCGCCAACCGCACCCGCGCCGAGGCCGAGACGTGGTACAAGAGCAAGGTGACGACGGACGACTCTCCGGAAACCAGTTCCTCCTGGTTCTGGTATTGCTAGTCTCCACCGGTCTGGTCCGAGTTTCCTAACGCGCTGCTTTGATGTTTTTATCCAGTATGAAGAGATGCAGACATCCGCCAACAGATACGGGGACGACCTGAGAGCCACCAAGACAGAGATCTCAGACCTGAACCGCATGATCCAGAGGCTGACGTCAGAGATCGACTCCGTCAAGGGACAGGTGAGCAGAACCAGCTGAACAAAACAATTTTTTTTTGAACATGTTATTTATACATACATACAGTATATAAACATATACAAACAGAAGCAATCACACAGGACAATAAGGCAACAACAAAGATAAGTAGACAAAGACACAATCAAACACAATAAACAAAAAATAAAATAATGAATTAATTAATTTAAAAAAAGAATGAATAAAAAAAATTAGATAAAAATAAAAAATTTAATTAAAAAAATTATATAAATTAAATTTAACTCAGGAGAGGCAGAAAATAGTTACGATGGTGTCACCAGTTCCACTGCACTACAGACAAACCTATCAAAAAAGTTCACAAGCAGGATTGGAGAAGAGAAGGGTATCATTGGTCCTTAATATGCTCTAGTACTGGGTTCCATATCCTGGAGAACCAAGTCTCAAACTTGGGGGCTGAATCCGATTTCCACAGTTTTAGGATACAACTCTTGGCGACCCATCATGCCAATGTTGCGGTCCAAGTTTTCCATAGTAGCAAAATGTCCAAATGGAGCGGTTTCAGGATGAACGAACCAAGTTTGATCATTTCTAATTTTCCGTTTAGCGTGCCAACCTGGAGGCCCAGATAGCCGAGGCCGAGGAGCGCGGCGAGATGGCCGTCAAGGACGCCAAGCTCCGCATCAAGGACCTGGAAGACGCCCTGCAGAGAGCCAAGCAGGACATGGCCCGCCAGATCCGCGAGTACCAGGACCTGATGAACGTCAAGCTGGCGCTGGACATTGAGATCGCCACCTACAGGAAGCTGCTGGAGGGCGAGGAGGACAGGCTGGCGAACGGCATCAAGGCCATCAACATCTCCCAACAGAGCAGTAAGTAATGCCTCGTGACGCCTTTTTTTTCTCTGAGCTTGAGACGTCCTCGCTGACGCCTGTTTGTTCCTCCCCCCCGACAGCAAGTTACAGCGGCTACCCCGCGGACTCCATGAGGACCAGCTACTCCAGCGGCGGCGGCTACTCCAGCGGCGGATACTCCAGCGGCAACTACTCCAGCGGCGGCTACGGCGGCGGCATGAGCAGCATGAGCACCATGAGCAGCATGGGCAGCGGCGGATACGGCGGCGGCTTCAGCAGCGGCAGCGCCGGCGGCTACAGCAGCACTCAGACCAAGAAGAACGTCGTCATCAAGATGATCGAGACCAAGGACGGCCGGGTGGTGTCCGAGTCCTCCGAGGTCATCGAGGATTGAGCCGTCTAGTTTAGAGGTTTAGCTACCTGTCTGCTACGATCTCCTCTGCCTCTCTGGTAGTTTTTTTCTACTCACACTTCACCCACGTCAACTATTGTAATAAACAAGCCCGAAGTAAAACGCTTGCAAACCCACTCTCCAGTAGAGAGAGAAAAAAAAAACGAGTTTTTCACGAAGCAATAAACGATCCTAACACTACCAAAGATCTGAAAGGGACCAAAGAACTTATCCTCTATGTCTGATGTCTGACAGTTTGTACAAAAAAAAAGAAGTTTCACGTCAGAAAATGAGTCTTCAACTGAGAAAAGATTGCAGCTAGCAAATAAAAAGAAAAGAAAAAAGAAGAGAAAACTCATCACACTCCCATGAAGTCTGCGCGACTGCGCTTCCACACATGAAGGGCCCTTGCGTCTCATCGAAAAGGACAGTGACGTCGAAAAGGAATGTGAATGTGCTGAAACGGAGCTTCAGTGTTGTTGTTGTTGTTGTTGTCAACTAATGTCTTCAGATTGCCTGCTGCAGTAGGTAGTGCATGTCTTCCCTGTGCGTGTCCTGTAACCCAAGCTGTCCGACCCCTTAGGAGGCCGCCCCGCGTCAGACTGTTGTCCTGAGGTGCTGTTTTTGCTACCAAACTGAATAAAAATGTGTTTACTGAACCACAGAATGGATTCGTTTTTATTTCAAACGGAAAAGAAACTAGAACATAAAAGTGGTCAGCTAAATCCACATGTTCATTAACTGTAGATATACCGACCCCACATGGCCAGACGTGGTATTGCTGCATAGACTGGCCTGCACGATGTCAAAAGTGATTCAATAATAGTTTCTCTGTATGATTGGATCAAGAAAAGACTTTATTTTTAAACATTAGAGCATGACTCACTCAACAGGCTTCACAAGTAATATGTAAATATTGAGACTGCATCTTACGGCCACATGGGACGGCACCGTCCCTCACTCGAAGACTGACAGAAATCCTTTTTTGGTTTTGGGGAGAAGCCAGGGTCTCCTGATGACGCAGGCACAGGCGAATATTTCAGCCATACTTGGTTTGTTTACGCGGGGGCTGTTTGCAGAAATTCCTGTCGGGTTCGTAGCCAGCGTTTCCTTTCAGAAGCTGGACTTGTAAAGTCTATGATAGCAGCAGCATCAATCATGTGATGGATGACGTGTTTGTGGATCGTTATTTGCTGACTAAAACTCTTCTTACTTCTGAAGAAAGTATTTTTCACTTCGGCTGCTAACGTCTGACGTAGTTTGTCTTAACGTTGTTGCTTGAAGGAGATTTTAACATTAGGAAGAATGTAGCTGTAACGTTGTGTTGCTGTGCTTTTAATGTTTTCTGTAGTGTTGTGATGGATTGTCATCTTCGCTTTGATCGGAGGCTCAATAAAGGCCAGAAGTGGATGTGATGATGTTTCTGTTTTGTTTTTTTGTCTGTATGTGTTACTTCTTCTTTTGGTGTCGGTTGTTCCCCAGGGGTCGCCACGGCGACTCATCCGTCTCCATCTGACCCCGTCCTCTACGTCCATAAAGCTCCTCTTTGGTCTTCCTGTAGGTCTTCATCATCCATCAATATCTTCATCCGTCTATTGACCTTCTCACCATTCCTCCTCTCTAAATATCAACCCATCTCAGTCTGGCCTCTCTGACTTTCTCTCCAAAACATCCAACATGTACCCTCCCTCTGACGCACTCAGCCCTGATCCTATCGATCATTGTCACTCCCCACAACTCTGCAGGTCTTCCTGGGTCTTAAAGACCGGCACCATCGCACTTAAATGTAATGAAAATGGGCATAAAACAGACTCCTTTAATAATAACCGCCTCTGTGCTGTACAAGGGGTGAATTTTCATGGTTTTAATGTTTTTTAGACACGTCAGTTTTGTCCATTTCCTCAGACCAGAGTAGCTGAGGTGTAAATTCATTACTTATTACTCCAGGTTCATTGTGACGTCTATAAAGAGAAACTTAACTCTTAATGATTTACAACTGAGGAATGCGAGGAAGTCCTACTTCTCTGACATCATCACCAAAAACAGTCATGATGCCTGGGCCTTATCTGCTACCGTTGACTGGCTAACGAACCCTCCCGTGTTAGCGGCAGCTGGACTTCATCCCACCGTGATCTGCAACGACTTTGCCAACTTCTTCACACACAAAATATCCGACCAGCATCTGCACCGCGTCCAGCAACAGCCGGTTCAAACACCATGACACTGTTTGGACCAGAGTAGCTGAGGTGTAAACTCATTAGATTCATTGTGACGTCTATAAAGAGAAACTTCACTCTTAATAATTTACAACTGAGGAATGCGAGGAAGTTCTCTGACATCATCACCAAAAACAGTCATGATGCCTGCAAAGACTGGGGGGACATCTTACAACAGCTGAACTCCTCCTCTTCTTGTTTAGACGTCCTGCCACCAGGTTTTTCGAAAAAGGTCTCAAAGGTTTTGGAGTCAGACCTTTTACAGGTTGTGAACTTGTTCTTAATGTCAGGCATGTTTACAGAGCCACTAAAACAGCTGGAATTAAACCTCTGCTGAAAAAGGACGATTTTGACAAGACACAAATGAACAACTACTAAGGGTGTAACGGTACACAAAAATCTCGGTTCGGTACGTACCTCGGTTTGGAGGTCACGGTTCGGTTCATTTTCGGTACAGTAAGAAAACAAAATGCAAAATATAAACGTGCTAGTTGTTTATTACACACACACACTGGCTCAGACTTAAAAAAAATATCTCCCTGATGTGCAAAATTGAACAGTTGCAACACTGAACAGTTTAAAGTTGTTGCTCAGATTAAATAACATAAATAATTTACTTTTATTGCCAATACTAGCGGCATTACCCTGCGTTCACACTGAAAGTGTCAGTGCCTGCAGCGGGGCGGGGGTGGGCGGGGTTTCAAGCTGCGCTGCAGAACTGAAGGGAACAGTGGGAACAGCCTACACATATAGCGTACACATCTTAATTTTCCTATTTCACCATAGATCACACTTTGGGACGCCTTCTTTATATTTTAGCGTTATTTCCGCGTAGATAAGAGTGAGTTTGATGCTGCTTTAACAAGTTTGGTCCGCGGATCAACATCAACCGCCAGCGAGCCTTTGCTCCCGGTGGCTGACTTATGGTTCTGCGTCACACCAACGCAGAACCGACGGCGTAGGGTACGCGTCGATTTAACGCAGAGCCATTATTCAGGCGAAGCTGCAGTCTGTCTGCGCTGATCAGACACACCGGGTCGGAGCGGATTTGGTCGGCTACAACTGTTGCTTGTTGTTTCTCGGTGTGAGCGCAACTGCCTATATGTACAGCTGCAGCAGCGCTCTGCTCCACAACGTGCGGTCCTCTACTTAATATGTCCGTGTGGAAACTCGTTCGGTACGCCTCCGTTCCGAACCGAACATGCTATACCGAACGGTTCAATACAAATACATGTACCGTTACACCCCTAACAACTACACACCCATCTCAAATCTCCCATTCTTAAGAAAGATCATAAATAACTTTTCAACCCAAAATAACTGCTATGATGCTTTCC
Source organism: Cololabis saira (assembly GCF_033807715.1). Lineage (NCBI taxonomy): Eukaryota > Metazoa > Chordata > Actinopteri > Beloniformes > Belonidae > Cololabis > Cololabis saira. The sequence continues at coordinate 38,315,909 of NC_084598.1, forward strand.
AGCCAGGTTTTAGACAGCACCACAGCTCTGACCAAAGTGTTTAATGACATATGTTTGAAAACAGACACTGGAAACAACTGGATCTCAGGGCTGCTTTTGATCCAGTTGACCACAATATTGTACTCAAGCTGGAGGCCTGGGCGAGTCTCTCCAGAACTGTACTAAACTGGTTCAAAACATATTTAGAGAACAGGAAGTACTTTGACTTTACACCTGAGCAGACAAGAATCACATGTGGAGTTCCCCAAGGTTCCATCCTGGGACCTCTTCTGTTTAACATCTACATGCTCCCACTGGCACAGATTATTAAAAACAACAAAATAAACTACCACAGCTATGCAGAAAACACGCAGGTATATATTACAATTTCACCAGGAGGCCGAGTCCCTGTACAGGCTCTTGGTAAATGAATTGAGGAGATTAATGACTGGATATACCACAACTTTCTCCAGCTAAACAAAAAAAAAACTGAGGTAACTGTCTTTGGAGCCAGAGAAAAAACAATTACAGGTCACCACAGAGCTTCAATCTAAACACCTAAAAACCACCAACCATGTCAGAAATCTTCGTCTAGTGATGGACTCAGACCTAAATCTGTAAAACCACATTAAGGCAACAACAAAGTCAGCCTACTATCACCTTAAGAATATCTCAAGGTTAACAGATCTGATGACTCAGCAGGACCTGGAGACACTAGTCCAGCATTCATGTTTAGTAGCTTGAATATTGTAACAGCATCTTTATAGTCCACCTTAAAAGTCAGTTAGACAACTTTCTCTATGTTTACATTTACAGAAAACATGCATTTATTTTTTTTATTTTCTACTATGTGATGATGTTTTAATGTCTGTAAAGTTATTTGAATCACGTTGTTGTTGAATTGTTATGAATATTTGCCTTGCCTTGCCTTACTGTCTGGAGTAATAATAATGATGCATTTATTCAATTTTTTTCAAAACAGACAAATCAAACTGTCCTGTAAATGCTGCACTTTTGCAACATTAACAATAAAAGGAATAAGATTCCTGTAACAGAGTCAATGTTAATGACAGCTTGTATTTTAGAAAATCAGCATTACATTCCTTAATTTGTGGTCATTACCGTTCCTGTTCACCTGTATAAACTCTATGACGAACTGACTAAACCTGCAAAAGTATCAGGTTTCCATTGCTACTTCCACTTTGCTTTGTACTATTTTAAAATTGCTTGTACTTCCTTCCTCTGCAGTGAAGCGTTAGCTCCACCAGCTGTTTATCTGGAAGTACATCTAATATTTGAGGAACGGCATTTCAGTGATCTTCTGTTGAATTTGGCCTTGAGGGTCTGGAGATACAGCCAAACATCACATCATCACTGCAGGAGTATTTTGGCTCCAAGCTGAGGAAGACAGAGGAGCTAATAACTCAGAGGAGGCTCTGCGCTGGATTTGCTGCAAAAAGTAAACTTGCAGACAAATACATCCCCTGCAGTTGCATGTCCATGCATAGTATTATTATGATGATGATGATGATGATGATGATGATGATTATTTTTATTATCATCATCATCATTACTATTATTACTATTATTATTATTATTATTATTATCATCATCATCATCGACGTATTGATCGGTCAGTCCATGTTCGATGTTAGCTGGAGAAACTCAGTTATTTAGGTGCCACTTTAGAGGAGTGACTGCTTCTCCAGATTGAGAGGAGGCAGCTGAGGTGGACTGGACGTCTGGTTGGGGTGACCCCTGGATGACTCCCTGGGGAGGGTGTTCCTGGCAGGTCCAGCCGGGAGAAGAACCCAACCCAGGACACGCTACAGAGATTATATCTCCCTGCTGGATAGGAAATGCCTGGAGGGGAGCTGACAGAAGCAGCTGTGGAGAAGAAAGTCTCTGACGTCTCACGTTCCTGGGTTGAACTCATCAACATCACGGCTTTTGTTGCTATGGTTATTGGGAGTTCACTTGTTATACTTCATGTACACATGTGTCAAACTCAAGACCAGCTGCCTCTTTTTATCTGACCCTCGACAACATTCACGGATGTTGTTTTGTACTACATTACCCACAATACATCTGGATTTATCAGCTTTATAGTATCTAGCCACTGGAGGGCAGCATCTCCAATCACACAATTGGACGGACGGACGGACGGACAGACAGACAGATATGTGACGGGTCACAGCTGTATGTGAGAAGATGCAGCTCCACACTACTGTCGATTCCACCTAAGACAGATGCCAACCAGGTAGACTACAGGTATCTTTATTCCTATTACTATTAGGGCTGTTCGATTAATCGATTTTAAATCGTAATCGCGATTATGTAATTAGAACGATGTTAAAACATGAAAATCGTAAAATCGATTTTTCACTTTTTTTTTTAAATTTTTTTTTTCTTTTTTTTTAACCTTGTCTGCGCACATATTAATGATTGATACCATATTAATGATTGATGGAAATACCTCTCAATACCTGCGACAAGTGCCCCATCGGAGAGGCTCTTTAGTGTAGAAGGGGGCGTTGTAACATGCCACCGGGCATCCCTCAAGCCAGATGCGGTAGACCGGCTCGTGTTCCTTGCAAAAAACTTGCAAATGTGAATAGCAAATGTAATGACTGACATTACACACCTCTACCTCCTTCATGGGTTGCATTATTATTTAGCATGCAAAGACCCAGTTTAGTTTAATTAGAAAATGTCTTGTTTTATTTAATTGGAAATATAACTTACTGTATGTTTGCAAGTGCTGATTTGCTGATTTTTTTTTCAGAGATAAAACTTTATATTTTATTATATTTTTTAAAACTTTTTTTCAACTTATTTTACAGAGTTTTGCACTTTATTCATTCATTTTTGGTTTAATAAGAGCAAAGTTTGCACTTAAAGCCCAATGGGGCAAATGTTCAATAAAAAAACAGCATATTTGAAATCATTTCTTTGCCTTTTGTCAATTCACAAAATAATCGTAATCGTAATCGAAAATCGGATTTTGAGAGAAAAAAAATCGAGATTTTATTTTTGGGCAAAATCGAACAGCCCTAATTACTATTAAACTATTTAAAACACTATTTAAAACAGTGGTATGAAGACAGGGGATCTGCAGTGGTCTAAAGATACCGTCACAGTGAAATCCTCACTGGTCTGTGCAATCCCATAAACAAAAATATAGGCTACATTTTAATGTTGCAAAATAAAATGATAATGGTGTGACCGTATAGTGGTATAATACATTAACTATATGATAAACTCAACTGCAGATAACAAAATTGCATAATGAAGCATCAAAAACAGATAAAAATAAGAACTACATTTATATTACCTGCAACCAAGGCCGTAGGTTTGCATAGGGACAGTAGGGACATAACACTACCAACTATTCAGGAGGCTCAAATTGTCCCCACCAACTTTTAAGCAACCTTATTTGCATTATATAATGAGTTCAGATATAAAGGTAATTTAGATTGTCTTCCCAAATGTTGTAAGGCTATAATTGACCCTACCATTATTAAGTGAATTATTTTCATTATGTTCAGACTTACATTTACCCCTTTTCACTTGCTGAATTTGCCGGTCCATTTTTGTCCCTCATACGTACGTTTGATTGGCTGATGACTTGACCATTTTTTCCATAATTGCTCAACCCACTGATGCATTTTAGAGATGAAAATAAGGGAAAAGAAGGTGAAAGAGACAACCAATTAAAGCAATGCAGGGTTTTTCCTGCATTCAAAATTAAGAGGCGGCCGCCTCCGCCTCATTTCGTGCCACCCCCAGCTCTCAAAAATCCGACTTCATGAAAATTGTTATTATCTGGCAGGCGTTGGACTCACTGGATGGATGTTATTTTGACTGCAGTTGCAGCATTGCGCCGCTATGGGGCGCTATTTCAACGTGCACCAGCAGAAGAAGATGAAATCTCCAGAATTATTTTGCGTGTTTTTCCGCTATTTGTTGTATTAAAAATCGGCGTCCTGGTTTTCCCTGGCTGTTCAAACAGGTAAATATTGTTTCTTTAGCACCCGAGCATGTCTAGTTTATTCGTCTTATATTCGGTATATATACAGTACTTTGAAAGGCGACCTGGCGACTAGGAGAAGCAAGAGTGCGGGTGAAACAGTGCAATTAACGTTACAGGCAGTTAAAATACATCATGTTACCGACGAAATGCTGCAATTTTGTCAGGTCTGAAAGTAGTGCACAAATATGCATGAAAGGTGATAGCGAGGGTCAGAGTGCAGGATGGGACGATTTGCGAGGCGAGGGTAACGTTAAGGCTGATTTATGGTTCCGCGTTAAATCCACGCAGAGCTTACGGCGCAGGGTACGCGGCGACGCGCACCCTACGCCGTAGGTTCTGCATTGGTGTAACGCAGAACCATAAATCACCTGTTAGTCAGTTTCCAAGTCATTAGGAGCATCTCAACGCGAAGCCAACGTGTACGTGATTTAAACATGACTTTTTATTCATCTTCACAGATCTTCTCAAAAAGAGTCAGTGGGTTTGACAAACGGTGGCTGAACCAATTTACCTGCTCAGGCTTACTGAGGAAGGTTTGGTCTGTTATTTATGCCAAAAGCACTGGAGCAGGAACTATCACTATTTATGTCTGTATCAAAATAAGTACAAAAGTACAAAAATACTTAATGCATGAATTGTTTTGTTTAAGGTGAAGACACCTCTGTGCAGCAGACTGCAGGAGAGGCACTTGGATGTCTTAAAGAGGCCATGGATGGACCAGACCAGGACCAGGACCAGGACCAGGACCATCCATGGACCAGACCATGAGGCCTTGGACTACCAGGAGCATGAAATGGAGAAATAGGAGGCTGAAATGTTCTCTGTCTGGTTGCGAGATTTGTCAGTAAATGTCTGAAACCCTGCAAAAACTCAAAATCTTACCAAGACTACTTGTCTTATATCCAGTCAAAATCGTTTATTTCTAGTCAAAAAAAAAAAATCATTACATTTGAAATAAGACAGTCACCTAAAAAGTAACTCGTTCTAGAAAACCATTTTCACTCATTTCAGTGAAGATCTTCTCTTGTTCCATTGGCAGTTTTTTTCTTTACTTTTATTTTTGGTAAGATTGAGTTCTTACATTTGTATTTATATTTTTATGTTAATAAAATAATGCTTTAACATGATAATTGTCATATTTTTTCACATCTAATTTTCATATAATTTACATTCTTTGTAAATTGGTTTCTTGGGAAAAAGGGGCAGATTAAATAAGATTCTTCTTTCTGCCCCCTTTCATTCAGAATTTAGGAAGGTTTGTGTTTATATTGAATTGTTTGTTTTATTTTATCAATTAATGAAATAAAGAATAAATAAATAAATGTTTAATCGTATTAGAACTCCCAAAATGAAAAATATCTTGTAAAAAGTGTTTGCTTGAGCCAGGTGAAGTCACGGTATACCCGCACGCGTGTGATCAGGATGGTGCCACCTCTGCCTCAATTAGAGCCAGGAAAAACCCTGGCAATGTATTACTCTTGTGGTGAAGGACAATGTAGGCTAACATGTAGTTCCATTAAGTAGTAGTAAAGAGATTATTAATAAGTTTGTATTTATTGTGTATGTTAATATAATTTAATTATGTTCAAATATTGCATTTTAAATTGCTAATAAAATCCTGGAATATTCTGGAAGTTTTCAAAATGTTTCTTTAGTAGTTTTTGAAAACAAAGGTTTGAATCGTGTGTCAGGTGAACCAATACACATTATACACAGTATAAGTCAATACAGATTTATTTTGTATTGATCATTTAGCCTATCAATTAATTAGATTCATATTTGTGACAAATGTAGCCCTGACCCCCGTTCACCCAATCTGTTTGGTCTTATTAATGTCCCGTCCCCAGCAAAAAGTGAACATGCAGGTTATGCTGTTATATCGACCCTACCAATGTTGAGACCAAACCTACACCCTTGCCTGCAACACACATTTAACAACAGTGGTATGAAGACAGGGGATCTGCAGTGGTTTCAGGATACCGTCTGAATAACACATGAAACACGTGCAACCAATTAAGCTAGGTTAACAGAAAAAAATCGTTTATCCGATCTTCAAACACACAATTTTAGTAACAAATAATTACAGTTTTTGCTACAGACAGTTAGCTTAGATCCTTGTAAGTATATTGCACGGCAAAAATCAAAACATTAACTTCTGAAACGAAGTTAAATTAATTAACATCCCGGACCATGCACGAGCACAACTTACCACAGTGAAATCCTCACTGGTCTGTGCGATTCCCTGAATGGCCACCAGAGGGCAGCATCCCATCGCCTGAAACACTTCCCTCCCCAGGTCAGGGCAGTCCTGAGGTCTGCTGTCTCCTGCTCTCGGTGTGGGTTTGGAAGACGTGTCACTGAGGGTTTACTTCTAGCTGAGTAAACCTGCTTTTATCTGTGATGAAACGTTCAGATTTTTTTGTAATGGAGCTCTGCAGGATTATGACACTCCTCCCATCGGCCTGGTGGGGTAACGAATTCACACCATAGCCTTGATCACCACACCAACGGAGGGGATGGCATCGCTGACCCTGGTCCTCCCCCCATCGGAGGGCCGGTGTTCTGCCAATTTCTGCTGCTTTGCCAAAAAATACTACCTAATGGTTTTGTACCTTTGTAGAGCTACAATGTTACTGTGTTTTACTGTGTTTTACTCCCTAAATCACTTCCTTTTCCAAGTGGTCCTTGTCTCTTGCCAGGCCGTCATTGTAAATAAGAACGTTTCTTAATGACCTGCCTGGTTAAATAAAGGCGAACGACTGAATGGATATCAAATAAAGCCATAGAATTGTTGTTTTTTTCCCCTCTTTATCGTATAATGTTCACAAAGTGTAATGCAATTCATGTCATAGGTTGTGCATTTTGAAGGATCAAATACTCAACATCCCATATTATCAATTTTACATCGTGCAAGAAATGATGCAAACTTTGAAAATCGACTGTACGCATTGCGCAGAACCACAAAGTAGCATTTCTCGGCAGGTAGCCGAAATTGGCAGAACACCGGGTGTTTGAGGCTTCAACGGCCCAAACACGTCACTGCGTCACTTTAAACGAGCTTCTTCTGCACTTTCAAGGAGGTGCACAAGTTAACTGATCAGCTCCGACTGGCATCGGCCAATATTGATCGCTTATTGTTTGATTTTTTTTTATTTATTTGATTTTTATTTGATTTGAAGATTGCAGACAGAAGGCAAGACAGCACTTGGGCAGACCTCACGGATCCACCAACATGTTCCAAACAGAGTAGGATTTAAGTAAACACTTATCGAGTTATACTCCCGAATCTTACATACATTCTTACATATAACAAGAGTTTCAGTAAGCTTACTTATAAACACACATAACCAAACACCCCTACTTTAATAACTATTCAATATAGTGATATACTATTCATTATATGTATATATAAATATAGTAAAAAACAAAGCAAATCAAAGCAAACAAAAGAAAACAAAAGAAACGCCCAGCATTTAGTTGTGCTACTATGTATGTATGTAATAATAGAAGTAGTTATAATGCATAGTATTACATTATCATTACTTTACTATTTTTTTTTATTATTATTTATTTGTTATAGTTTCCAGGAGACACATCGGCTTTATTTATTTATTTATTCCGGATCCCCATTAGTCTTCACTGCAGTGAAGACTATTCTTGCTAAAACAATAAAATACAATCCTTACAATTAAAACCTAACTAAATCTAAACAAAAATGATCTGAGATGTAATGGAATTCAACCCTTAAATTGTTGAAACCAGCCAGAACCAAACAACTAAAAATATTCAATTTTACACACTCAGAATTTCAGAATAAACCAAGAATTTCAGAATAAACCAACTCACTAAAACTGACTTCCTTGCTAACTACTGCTTTTCTTCATTTATTTTTGAGTCTAACTTTATTGTTTATCATGGTTAAATGTGGTGGAAGCTTATTCCAATATGTTACTGCTATACACCATAGTCTCTTTAGTGCATTGGTTGTTGGTAGAGGAAGAGTAAAGTGAACACCAGAAGCAGATCTGGTTGCATAGCCATGTTGAGTATTGATGGGTTTTAGATGTGATGACAAATTCATAGGTTTACCAATATTCCAGATGTTGAAACAAAATGTGGAAGTGTCTGGGATGAAGGAAGTCTGGGCATCCCTGCTGAGGCTGCTGCCCCCGCGACCCGGGAACGGATAAGCGGGAGAAGATGAGTGAGTGAGTGAGTGAAGCGTTATTCTCGGTGGGGTGACCCTGGATCGATTTGGCCTACGCTTCTACATCAGACGCCTCCCCTGACACAACCCTTGCCATGTAACCCGTTCATGGGTCATGGGCGAGCGACAATCATCTAACCTCCAGGTTGAGTCTCGTGCGTATGTGAGATTTGTTGCAGTTCCTCGAATGACGACTAGAGGCTGATTTTGATTGATTGATTTGATTGAATTGTTTATTTCGAACACATAAGGAAAAAAAATATATAATTTAAAAACAAATTCAAAACATACAGAAAAAAGCAACAACAAAAACGTAATACAAACAGGGAAATAAAAAAAAAAACAGTGTCCGAAAAGGAGCAGGTAGAAGTAAAACGTATTTAACCCTGCCCCTTTGTTACCTCTATTATAAATTAAACATAAATATTAATAATAAATAGCTGCTAATTTACCTATTAGGCTACAGATTTTCCCATTGGTTGTGCACCTAACCAGCTAACAAACACAATCTTTCCTTAACATAACTCCTCAATCAAATAACTTCCCAGAACTTCCTTTTTGTACCGTTTTTTAAATTGATTTATATTTGTACATTGCTTCAACCCATCACCCAACCCATTCCATAGATCCAGTCCAACAACTGAGATACACATGCTTTTCCTTTTAGAATGAACACATTGTTTTTTTAAATGAAATTTTCCTTAAATTATAACCCCCCTCCCTGTCACAAAACATTTTCTGTAAATTGTCTGGAAGTGAATCAGTTCTCGCTTTGAATATGATTTGTAGAGTTTTTAAATTGACAATGTCCCAGAATTTCAAAACATGCGACTTTAAAAACAGTGTGTTTGTGTGATCCTTATAACCCACATTGTGAAGTATCCTGATTGCTTTTTTTTGCAGTCTGAATAGCGGTGGTAAATTGCTTATATAAGGCTGGCTGCAAAAGCGAGTCCATCGCCGTTGACCTCCGTGTCAAAACTTTAGAGCAGAAACAAACATATTTACAACCTGGTTCAAAAACTGTCTCAGTTGTTTGATTTCACCGCCATGACAACTCTGACGGGGGTGGATTTTTTTTAGCACATCAGAAGTTTACATAAAGCAATAATTCAGTGGCGTAGCCACGGGTGTGCCAGGGTGTCCGGTGCCACCCACAGAGACAGCTGGCACAGCCAAAAATTTGATGCATGTTTTTTTTGTTATAGTCTTACTAAAATGTATTCTAAATCTAGGCTATTAGTATGTAATCATGATGTTCAAAATAATTCTAAATAAAAAATCTTATTTTTGCATGTAATGGAAAGTGGATGGCGGACATGAGTTCCCGTCCATTATTTAAGTCTTAAGCCTGATTTATGGTTCTGCGTTAAACCAACGCAGAGCCTAGGCCGTCACCGTGACGCCGTCGTGAACCTTCAGACTTCTCCGTCACTCAATTTCTCCGCGGTGCAATACCCCCCCAGAGCGCTAGTTGATACTTTGTTTAGCTTCTGGCTTTTCCGGTCACAGTGAATCAAAGAGATAAGGACAACTATTGTGCAAAATTCCAATTTCCAATTTGGGTTAAGGAGGCTGACACCACCTTCACCTTTAAAACTAAACTTAAAACTTTTCTGTTTAGTAAAGCCTATAGTTAGTGTTTAGTAAACCTCTAGCTGGTGTTGGTAAATCTCTAGTTAGTGTAAACTCTAGTGTGTTAGAGTCAGTAGTCATAGTTGCAGCTATAGAACAAAACTATAATAGTTAGTCTCAAATACAGCTTCGTGGTAGATATGCTGCTATAGGCCTCTGCTGCAGGGGGGCACCGACATGATCCGCTGGGCGGTGCCTCTCACCCTTCTTCTCCTCTCCTCTTCCCTTCCTCTCTTCTCCATTTCCATTTTTATTTATTATAAGTATCTCATAGCTATCATTTTTGTCCATCGCTCCTGTAGTTTCTTGTGCTGGCCCCCCCTTTTTTTCTCTTTTGTGCATGTTTGCAGGCCGGAGCTTCGGGAGCTGCGTTCTGGCCTGCGGTCCCCCCCCCCCCCATCCCCGGTCATCCCACTGCTGCTTCCACATGCCTGCTGTGTGCTGCTGACGTCCCCGACCCCCACCCCCTTATGAGCCTGGTCCTGCTCAAGGTTTCTTCCCTCCTAAAGGGGAGGTTTTCCTTGCCACTGTTTGGCTTAAGGTTTTTCTCCCACTAGGGGAGTTTTTACCTGCCATTGTTTATGTAATAATTGCTTGGGGGTCATGTTCTGGGTATGGGTCTCTGGAAAGCGTCTAGAGACAACATCTGTTGTATTAGATGCTATACAAATAAAATTGAATTGAATTGAATTGCAAAAAACCAAAACAACTAAAAAAAAAAAATCACACACACACGAGGAAAAGAGCGCTGAAAGTTCACGACTGCTTCACAACCGGAAATGCGTTGCTACCAAGCAAACCAATCACAGCCCTCTCGGTCTGCGTTGGATCTGCGTCGCCTCGACACGTAGTTAAACTTTTTGGGAGATGCACGACAGGCTACGGCGTACAGTAGCTACGGAGAGACTCCAGCGTAGCCACGTACCCTACGGCGTAGGCTCTGCGTTGATTTAACGCAGAACCATAATTCAGCCTTTAGACTCCTACTACAAAGATGTTTTCCCCAAGATTAACTGTTTGCTTCGTATTCTGATATCATTGCCTGTTGCTCTGTGGAGCCTTTTTTCAGTTGTCAACAGGATCAAAGTTATCAGCAGAGCGACACAACTCACAGAGAGACTGAGGATCCTCTCGTTGCTCATGTTTGAAAAAGAGCTGACGGAGAAACTGGACTCTGATGAAATAATAAAAGGCATTCAAGGCCAAGCCTCGCCGTCTTGCCCTTTAAATTGAGAGCTGTGCATTGGCACAGGTAAGCAGCAATATGGTTGTGTTTTACTCTGCTTTGCTTTGCCATATAAAACCATCAGGTCAACCTGTTACATAATCATATGTGATGAATGTCATAAAATAGTAGTCGTGTTCAGCCTATGGTTGAATACCTTTGTCGATCATGCGTAATGTGTCAGCCGTTATGGCTCTGAGCGCATGAGTGTTAGATTTCACTATGTTCGCTTCATTGGGCAGCAATGTGTGTGTGTGGTTATGTTTTTGTGATGTTTTTTTAGGAAACTTATAAAGTGTGGCTATTTTATTACTTATTATATTATATATATTATTATACTTATTATATATTATTGATTTTATTTGAGAGCACGTCATATGTACTCTCAAACATGGATATGTTTTTTATTACTGATGAGAGCACACACAACGTGTGGATATGTTTTGTACTGTTAGTAATGTTGGATATACATGCTTTTGAATGTTTGTGGAGGTGTAACGTCCAGTTTTGTTGAAAATAAATTTGGCACACCCAGTCTTTGCTGGGTGTCACTCAATGTCTCTTTTCTGGCTACTCCACTGCAATAATTGTATGTCTAATATGACATACATTTCCGGGGGCCACAGGGATCGGTCTGGCAGCCTTCCAGTTAGAGAGCAGCTGAGTTCGCCCACCACGCCGTGCTGTCAAACATGACTTAACTTAGAAGTACTTCTTAGATTTGAGCAGATGCATGTCAAAGATCTTCTGTTGACTTTGGCTTCACGTCTTTGTTCAGAACTAATTTCAGGCCTTTAGAGTTGTGATGGATGTAAAGCTGCTATACAGAAACCAGAGTTAAAATACAGCCACTTTGAAGTTTTAAAATGATGCTTAATAGAAAATCAGTCAAATAACGGTTCCAACATTCATGAAAAACAGAATCTACTCAGCAGCAATGTCGGTTCATAATTCATATGTCCTATAAAGCTTGCCTAATAGTGCTGTTACATCACATCCAAATCGTTTTTGTTTGGGTTTTTTTTCTCCCAGAAAGCCTTTCTCATGCAGTCTCTCCGTCAGATCACGTTTCGCTTCCAGCATCTTTACTTGAAGTTTTCAGCTAAAATATTTGCCCTTTAATGATTGCTGCCCTTTAACGCCAACATGCAGCAACAGGAGCTGACAGCAGTTTTTCTACCTTCAACAAAGACTCATCCTGTCACTCCACAACTCTGAATGGTATTATCCTATGAGATGTATTTTCATTGGGTGATTTCCAAGGATGAACTTTTGTAGCTCTGCTTTTAAACCCTACACGAGTTAAATGTCAACAAGTTAGAGACACAGCCCTCTTAATTGTCTGGTATGAACAAGCACATCATAGTAAAACTTAACAGTTATCCATAAACAGTGGGTTTATCAATGAACCGGTCTTTTATTCAAAGGATGTCAATTCAATTCAATTCAATTTTATTTATATAGTGTCTAATACAACAGATGTTGTCTCTAGACGCTTTCCAGAGACCCAGAACATGAACCCCCGAGCAATTATTATATAAACAATGGCAGGTAAAAACTCCCCTAGTGGGAGAAAAGCCTTAAGCCAAACAGTGTCAAGGAAAAACTCCCCTTTAGGAGGGAAGAAACCTTGAGCAGGACCAGGCTCATAAGGGGGGGCCCTCCTGCCGAATGTCAAAAGTCTTCACTTGGGTTTGCACTATAAACTGTATATGAATACCTGGACAAGCATCCTGTGATGTCACCTATAAGATGGACTGACGTTTGAAGGCAGCCCCCAGATCAGGGGTAAGGAACCCTGGTCCTAAAGAGCCGCAGTCCTGCATGTTTTAGATTTTTCTTTGCTTCATTACACCCTGATACAAAGGACTGTGTCATTAACAGACTTGTGCAGACCTGGATGAGAAGCTGATGGGGACCGTTAGTTAGAATAAGGTGTGAAGCAAGGAGACATGTAAAAGATGCTGGACTGTGGCTCTCTAGGACCAGGGATGCCTACTCCCGCCCCAGACTTAAAACTAAAGACATGCAAATAGACTTAAAGAGGAGATGTACTTCTCTCCCAAATCCTCCCATTACCATCAAGGGCTCACAGGTGGAAACAGTGGAGAGTTATAAATATCTGGGCACCATCATTGATAAGGACCTGAGGTATGACCTCAATACATCTGCCATTTGCAAAAAGGGCCTGCAAAGACTTTATTTTATGCGCAGATTGAACACTTTTAATGTGGAGAAAACACTAATGGTGTTATTTTATAAGTCTTTTATTGAATCAATTTTAACTTTCTGTATTGTATTGTGGTATGGCAACCTGACAGTGCAGAACAAAAAGGTATACATTTTTATCACAATATTCTAATTTTTAAATTTTCTTTTATACTAACCGCTGTTAAAATGATCAATTCACATAAATTTTAATATTTTTAATACATGTGGTGTAAATTTCTGCCGATTGGACATGTGGAATCGGCCACTAGCCGTCGGCCTCTATGACCAATTTGATTGGTGGAGTTCTAGCCCTTGACTGTCATGGTTTGTTACTTCCTGTTTTATTTTGAAGCCCATGTCTTTGAGTTCTTGTTTGACGTTCCTGTTTCCCATCTGCCCTGATCGTTTGCACCTGTGTCTCGTTAACCCTTGTGTATATCTAGTCTTGTCTTTCCCTTGTTCCCTGCTGTACCGTAGGCTACTGTCAGGATGTGGTTGGAGTAGGACCCATATGCAGGAGACTAGAAGGTAGAAGTTCCAAGAAGGTGATTTATTTGTCAAAACAAAACCAAAAACGCTGCTGAGCAGGATACAAAAAACAGAGCTTAAAACAAGCACTCCAAAACCAGGGCAGAAAACACGGAGGAACAAACAGTACGGACCAGCAGGGGAAAGACAAGACCAGATATACACGAGGGTTAACGAGACACAGGTGCAGACAATGAGGGCCGATGGGAAACAGGAACGTCAAACAAGAACTCAAAAACATGGGCTTCAAAATAAAACAGGAAGTAACAAACCGTGACATTTACTAGCGAATCAGAGTTAACTGGAAATTAGGAAAGTAAACAAACTAGATAAACAGCGATGGCACGGACGCCACACTACACTCTATCATTGCGTTGGTTTGGATTTGGATTGTGTTTGACTGTATTATATTTTCATTATTAGCATCTTATTTTCGATCCTTCTTGACTTCTATCAGAAGTGAAAACACTGACTGATGACAGCAGGCTCAGTTCAGAACTAAACTTGAGCGATCCGTCATTTCCTGTTGTTTTTCTTTGCTTTTCTTTCTGGGCGACATCACAGATTAGCGCCACCTGCAGTTATGGGGGCCTATTACGCTTTGTGCACGTGCAGAACGTACGCTTTAGTCGATGTTGGGTTGGCATGTTCGGGAGTATTATTTTGACCGACTCGGGCAGACGGGAGACATTATCGTTTCCAGAATGCACTAGAGAACATTTATATGTGTTTTACGAGTTTGTAAGAGTTGATATCCACATGAAATGTCAATTTTGACCGTGGAGATCCATTCTTGTTGCATTTTTGCCCCGAGTTGAGCACAATTGGTCATTTTATGCTTTTATGCTACCTGCTTTTTGAGGACAGACCACATGTTCCCAATAAAATCTGACGAGATTCGTCATTATAAGTATCAGTGTCTTTATATATATATATATATATATATATATATATATATATATATATATATATATATATTTATATATATGTGTATATATATATATATATATATATATATATATGTATGTATATATATATATATATATATATATATATATACACATTTCCTCTAGGAAGGAAAATGCTTGGATGATGCCGTATTTTTATTTCACTGGTGGCTTCATGCATAACTCATGCTAGCAGCAGTTTTTATAGATTTATCACACTTCTCAGACCGAAAAAAATCTGTATCCCTCTTGTCCAACGTAATGGATCCGTGGTCAATCCTCAACAAGCAGGTGGAAAAGCAGAACATTGTAAATGCTGCAAGAATTTACAGAATTTTGCCTGTAAATTGATATCCAGTATCCCAAGGAAAAAGTTCAACACTAAATATGAACTCTTTGAATGAATTTAATGCATTTGCCAACAAGAACCCCTGAAACTTATGAAATATTGGTGAGTGTACCGTGCAGCTCCCCGGAGGACGTAATCTACGAATACTGAAGCAGCAAAGTTGGCAGAAAACCAAACTAAATATTCGGCAACGATTGCTTTGTTCCTCTTCTAAATATATAACTCAGCAGAACATATAACCTGTGCCCTTTAATCCTTGCCGAAGAGCTGCATACCCATGGAAAAATAGAAAGAAAAAAACCCCTGAGGGGCTGTGACATTTAAAATCCAACTGCATGAAAAGAAGAGCTAGCTCAAACTTGTACGCTCACTAAGTGACATTCTCAACAAGCACTCCTACTCACCAATAAAGGTAAACACACCTCCGTCGTCACAGACGCCCCCCAGCACATCGTCACGACCACAGCGTCGTATTCCTGTCATTGCGAGGACTTACTGTAAACGCGCCTGTTACTATTGTCAGCGTTGCCAACTCCGCAGCGAGGAGGGTACCTGTTAGCTGTGCCAGAAATGACGCTAGCAACACTGCGATGAGTTCCAGTGAAAACGCTTTCTTGCTTCAACCCAGCACTTGTTCCGACTGCATCTTGCAACCCCGTTGTGTCAACACTTTCCAAACCAGTCGCGTCAAGACTGGAGGTCGAGCTTTGCAGGGATGCAGATCTTCATCGAGATCACGTTTTCGTAATTCCTCGTGTCTTAACCCCTAATTTGGAAGGAAAAAAAACACTTACGTAGCAAAGGGGCATGAAAAGCTGTCAAAGTGTCCATAAGTGCAGCACTTAAGTCAGTGATTTAGTTCTTTTACACCAATAAATCACAATTAGTTGCTGTAAGAAGTGGAGAAAGGTCAAGGGGACGGTTGTTGCACAAAGGTGGGGTCACTTTAATCATCCTATCCGGAGTCATTAAATCCTCCTGATCTCCGCCACAAACTAGTTTATCGAGGTGTGTTTGTCCTGCCCTTTTACTATTCAGCCCCACCCTGATCTCAAGTCAGATGATCTTTAAGAAGGTCATCCTCGGTCTTTTGCGATTTCATTCAAACCTACCAAGCACCGTTACCACCACTTCTTTCGGCGGTGGCTGAAGTCAAGGTTGGCTTTTACCACTGCCGGGAAGGAACAGGTTGAGACAAGGCGGCAGCAGCACTCACTGAGCATGAAACAGATCAGATTTGACTCCCTGTTGGTGAAAAAGAAAAAGGAGGAAAGTGCCTCATGAAGGGAGTTGGCCGAGCAGAATGAACTCTTGTTGGGGCCTGTCTTTGTTCGGAGGCTCTTGGTGCAGCAAAAGCTGACGATTAGTCATCGATGACAGTCTCAGATGAGCGGCCAGCACCTCACACACAAATCTTTTGGCCAAGTTTAAACTTCTCTTTTTCCCTTTTGGGGTAAAACTAAAGTAGTCTGAACATGCTCCATTCCTGGGACTTGAACCTTGGGTTAAAACATGGCATAGCATCAGTGCAGACACATTTCAGAGTTCAAACAACTGCAGGGTTAACATCAGAGTCAAGGGTGTAGACTTTAGTTTGGGGACAAAATGACGTAAATCAAAGCAGGTTTTATGGGACATCAAAATATGGGGTTGCAGCCAAGTCTAGCTGCTGCATTGTCACATGGATGAGCATCATTCAAACACCACGACCTCCAGGGCTTCAACCAACTTGTGTGTGGCAGTTCCTCAACTGGCCACTGGGGGGCGACTCCAAACGCAAGCAAATCCCCATTGATTTGCATCGGAGGGGTGGTGGCATATCAAGTAAAAATCAGAGCTAGAAGCAGAAACATAGACCTTCCGTGGATGTTTGAAGGCCAGAGCTTCCAGAGCTGGACGCTGAGCTGCAGTCCCCCCCACCCCCCTCTGACCACCTCAGTGTCTGCTGTCCACACCTCTTTAGATATGGCACTTTTATACTAGTACCTACTCAGGGCGATTCGACTCGCCACGCCTCGTCTCGCACTCTACCCAGATCAGAAGTAGGAGGTTGGAGCGAAGCTGCTGTGACATATTTGATTGTGTATCTAAACGAAGACGACAACACTAAGTTAAAGTTAAAAAATGAGAGTGAGAAAAGCTTCAAGCAGCAACGCTTTTTTTGTTTGCTTGTTTGTCTTGGCGCTGCTGAAAAGTCAGCTGGGAGCCGCGAGCAGCTATGAAGTGACAGAGCTCCTGGTAGATCTGGTCGTTCCTTATCGCCCGTCTACATCCCTTTTTAATTCTCTCCTCAGCCACCAGGTTTATGAACATCTGCACCTCACCCTTGGATCACCAAACAGACTTTTGCGCTGCCATTGCCTGTCGAATAAAATGAAGAAGCCGCCGAGTCGCTCTTTCGCTGATTTCCGCCTCCGGACTCAGACATCTGACTCCAACCCCCCGACCAATCGGTGGCCTGTAGTGTGATGATGTCCGATGTTACGAACTCAGTCGCTTAGAACCTCGGCAGAATAGATACGGAAAAAGTATCAACTCGACACATCTCCACCCGCTTCGACCCCTAGTGGAGAAGCGCAAAACCGGTGCGTGGCGAGTCGAGTCGGGCTGAGTAGGTACTAGTGGAAAAGCGCCATTAGTTCTCCAGTTAACAGATCATTAATACTATCATATCTGCTCTTTTGGACCTTTGACAACATATCTGTGTCTCTCCTCTCTTTCCTATCTCTTTTTTCCTGCTCTGCCCGGCTGGTCTTTAGCAGGATGGTTCGCCCTTATGATCCAGGTCCTGATCAAGGCTCTTAAAGGGGAGTTTTTACCTGCTGTTGTTTCTGTAATAACTGCTCGGGGGTCATGTTCTGATCTCTGGAAACAACTTTTGAAAATGCAATTGACCGTCCTCATTTTTACTACTTAACTATGTGTTGACTTTTATCATAAATAACCACTAAATGCAGCTGCCGTTTCCGATGTCTCCACCAAAAACGATATTTCAATGTGTAAAAACATTTCAAAGAATATTCAGTATAAACATAGGACATAAGTAATTGTGGAGGAATGTGAGGAATGTGTAAATTATTAAAAACAATAAATATAGTGCAATGTACAGGGTTAAATGTCTATATATTGCACATTATGGGATACAATCTTGCACATTGAAGGGTACTGGACAATAGGGGTGGTTGGACCATGACATCAGTGCATAAGGTGGTTTATAGCCTTTGGAGAAAAGCTGTGTTTGAATGTTTTTGTCCTGCTGCACCAGTAGCGTCTCCCTGAGGTCAACAGGTCAGATAAGTGGGAGCTGTCTGTGGTGATGGTCTGGGCTTCGCTGAGGCCGCGGGATGTTTACATGTCCATCAGGGAGGGGAGGGTGCTGCCTTTACGACGCTCTGGACCCTCTACCTGTCCAAACTGTGATGCAGTATCTCAGCAGGCTCCCAGTGGATGAGCGGTGGAGGGTCAGGAGCAGGTTGGGGTTTAGGTTGTGCTTCCTCCCAGGGAGCTGTTGTGGAATTTTAGAAATTGCACAAAGTAAAATACAGATCCTTAACAAACTAAAACATTGGTGAGCTCGAAATTACCAAAGTTTATTTTAACTGATGCGCAATCAGGAGAGTCAGCTGAAGCACGCCGGCTGGACAGTTGAGTCTGAGGCAACATGTTGTTTGACTTATTTTATATGGGAATGGGTACCTGACAGATCATTGGAAGCTAATAACACAAAAGACAGGAAACCTGACAGACCATTCAAGAGACACTGCGGCCCCCTGTACCCGACACATAGGTGCTAGTTCTCTTAGAAAAAAGGCATACATTACAAAAGAGATGTAGCATTTTCATCTGCATCTACATATTCTATATCCCCCTCTTCTAATTATTTTCTTGCAGCTGGCCTTTTGTTAGTATTTTGCATTTACCCAGCTGCAGTGTTGGGACTAAGGCGTTATTTAGTAACGCGTTACAGTAACGGCGTTAGTTTTGGCGGTAACTAATACTCTAACGCATTACTTTTTAAATTCAGTAACTCAATTACCGTTACCAAACGGTGCATTACTCTGTTATTTCTGGCCAGCTACAGTGAAGCTTTTTTTCCACACACGTGGAGACCAGAGGAAACGTAGTGTGTGTGCGTTCAAAAACATGACTGGTCATGGCGAGCCAAGAGAGCAAGGCGAGTTTTCGCAATCATTACCAGTAATCCCTCGTTCTTCGCGAGGGTTACGTTCCAAAAAGAACCCGTGATAAGTGAAATCCGTGAAGTAGCAACGTTTTTTTTTATACAAGGCTTCAAATTGCAGAGATCAGCCCCGCCTCGCACATATTCCACTGCTCTTCTGAGCCGCTGCATCCTGACCACGCTATGTAGCGTCTTTTTCTCCTAAAGCTCGCGGTGCAGGTGTGTTTTTTCCAGAGAAGAAAATAGTTATGGGTCGTTGTTGTCGCTCTTTTTTC
The DNA here is from genome assembly GCF_033807715.1 of Cololabis saira. Classification (NCBI taxonomy): domain Eukaryota; kingdom Metazoa; phylum Chordata; class Actinopteri; order Beloniformes; family Belonidae; genus Cololabis; species Cololabis saira. Next base: position 38,335,478 of record NC_084598.1, read on the forward strand.
TTCTGGGCAAATAGATTCTTATAAACCGACACCAAGGATTATATCTGAGATTGTAATGAACGATTCATCAAAGGCTCCCGTTCTTGAGCTGCTGCTGAAGCTCATTGGCCCGTTCTCAGCTTGTTGCTAAGCAACCAACGTTATTGACACAGGAAAGTGAAGAAGCGGAGAGACTGTTTAGCCAATCAGAATGCAGAACACGATGCACAATGAAAATCCATACAGTACCTGCTGAAATGAAGTAAAAAGGAACATTACACAGAGGAAAATAAAAAAAAAAAAGATGTGCAGGAGAGAGGTCATAATGATGAAACATTAGAAAGTAAAACCTTATTAATATAAATTTTAGCATTTTCTGAATTATAATTCTTATTTTTATTCTTAAAGATGTTGAAATTAGACTTTGTAACAGATTTGATGAGATGGATATAAAGTCATATTAATTAGTAGCCAAGGCCGAGCTAAAGTGGCTACCCGTGATCGATGTCAACTTCCCATGTCTCATCATTCTGCTTACAACACCGCGCTGCACAGTACAAGGAAAAACTGCAAATCCAAAATACTTTAAACCACAGCTACTTTTTAAATATCACTTTAAATGCCCTGAAAAGGAATATTAAAATATAGAGAAAACACTGCCTCTGTCATTGATGAGCCAAATAAATACAATTAAAACGGTCTCCTTGCCAAGGTTCCTTCATCTGTTTCAAAACGTTCCAGTTTTTATCTCAATGTGCTTTTTGACAAAGATTGACTCTGTGATTATGCCATTTGTCTGGGAAATAAGGCATAAAGAATTTCTAAACTACATCTTCAAAAGCCAAAGGAATTGGCAGGCTTCGGTCTACCGTGTTTTCTACGTTATTACTGGGCCGCTACTTGTAGAGCGCTGGTTTATTGGCAACAAGCTGATGTCCCTGGCCCACAGTGTGGAATACCATCCTGGTTAGAAACAGAACAAAGTCTACCTCAAAAACACCTCCCTCAAGGCAATTCTGTTTTCATCTCCAAGGCCAAGAACCTCTTGTACGAAAGAGCATTACACAACATTTAATACTTCCAGAGACATCAGCGCATGCCCCCATATGGCAGAATCATGCCTTTCTCCCCTCCAGCATAGATGCAGTTTTTAAGGAGTGGAATGGGAATAAAATAGGGTCCATAAAAGATCTTTATGTTGATAAACCTCTCTGTTCATTTGAATTATTGCAACAGAAATATGACCTGTCAAAATCAAACTTCTTCAGATGTCTACAGTTAAGCCATTACATAAGACAAATTATCTCATCATCTGACTTTCTGTCAGAAGAAAGCTCTATTTTTAAGCTCCTCCTTGGCCCACCAGAAGCAAAAGGGGCTGATTTCAAAGTTGGTCCATGATTTCTCTTAAAAAACTTGCACAACCTGCTGTTAAATGTACACAAATCTGGGAGGCGGACATTAATGGCACAATCCAAGATGGGATATGGAAACAAGCTCTGGAGGCCAGGTTGCATGAAATCTTCCCCCTAACTTCCCCATCTTTGGGGAAAGGTGCAAGTCAGCTGATGGGATGCTTGCACACCAATTGACTACGCCCTGAGATTCAGGATTTTTGGTGTTAAGTTTTCAAATGGTACTCACAGGTTCTTAAAGGTTCTTGATTTTAAGGTTCTTTTACTGGTTTTTAAGTGTCTTAACGGTCTTGGGCCATCTTATTTATCTGATCTGCTTTTACTGTATCAACCCTCACGGACCCTGAGGTCCTCTGGTACCGGCCTTTTAACCATTCCCCGAACCGCGACCAAAACCCACGGTGAGGCTGCATTCAGCCATTATGGCCCCTCTTTATGGAACAGCCTGCCAGAGAACCTCAGGGCCGCAGAGAATGTTGATATTTTTAAAAGGAGGCTCAAGACACACCTTTTTAGTTTGGCTTTTATCTGATCTCATTTACTTAGTGTTTTTAGCTATGTATTGTGTGTACTTCTTTAGCTCTTTTATCATCTCTAAAACTTTAATCCATTTTAGTGACTTTTTACTTTATGTTATTTATTATTCATCTTAAGTTTTATATATATTTCTCTAAAATTTTACACTTTTAGGCATTTTTTACTTTCTTTTAATCTTTTAGTTTTTAGCTCCAGTGTTTCCTCAGGGGGGCCGTTCACACTGGGAGGTGTGCCTGCTCCGCCCATGGGGGTGTCGTCATGGGGATCCCTCAGGCCTGGGTAGCTGGGGGGGGGGCTCCACCTTCTGTGTGGGGTCTGCCCCGGTCTGTCCGGGTTGGGGGGGTCTCTGTGGGGATGCTTCTGGTGGTCGTGGTCGGTGATGCCTCTCGGTGTGGACGGCCACCCATAGGTAGTGTTTTCCTCACCTGGATCGTTAGTGCTAAGCCATGTCACCAGTCCACTTATTGTGTGTGTGTGTGTGTGGGTGTGGGCGTGTGAGTGTGTGCACAGGTATATGAGTGTGAGTGAGTGTGTGTGTACGCGTGGGGGGTGGGGTCGTATGGAATGTTTTAAATTGTGTTTTTTATTGTTATTTTATTCTGCATGTAAAGCACCATGTGTTGCATTTTATATTGTATGATTTGGCGCTATACAAATAAATAAAGTATAAGTAAAGAAAACCTAGATCTTGGGCCTGAAATTGCTCTATTTGGCATCACTTTTTCTTTCCTTATTCATTTAATTTAATTTTTTTGCCTGTTATGGTTTGTGTCAAGGTTAAATTTAATTATGTATTTGTTTATGTACTCATATATTTATTCTCATAATTATTTTCCCTATTGCTGTCACTGTTTTTGTTATTATTATTATCATTATTTTATTTTTCTTTGTGTTGCTGTTATTATTATTATATGTGTGTAGGTGTGTATATATGTTGTCTGTTACCTTTAATTGATAAAAGAATTGACTATAAAAATATTTTGAAAAAAGAAAAAACGTTTTTAATCCACAAAGGAAATGAATTCAAGCGCTCTTCAGAAAACTTGTGGGTGGCATTTTGGTACTATGGTGCACTTTATATGAGGAATGTTATTCTAGCACTCATCTTCTTTGACCTTTCCTCGTCAGGTATGTTCTCACCTGTTAGAGAGTGAAGGTCTGTGATTTAAAAACAACAATATCAGATAACTGACAGCCATCATAAAAGACCTTCACACATTCATTCACCATAGCGTGCACTTAATTACTCGCTACCTGTACTTAAATCCTGCTGACATTTACAAATGCCACCGAGGCGGAGCTGGGGCTTCAAGTTGCGATTGGAGGAGAAAAGGGGAGGGGGGAAAAAATCCAATAATTCTTAGTGCGTTCTTGCCTCGAGGTTGTTGACATTCTGTCTCTTGTTTTTGACAGATCTGGGCTCCAGCTGCCTCCAGGAAACTAAACCTTTAAGGAGAGGTGTGTCACTCAGAAGGCATCTAAGTTAATCACGTGAAAAATGCATTAACTGTATTCAGATGTGGTGAAAACTGCACCCAGCACAGATCGTTACAGACAATGAAAAAAGACATTAAGAGTTTTCTAATGATTTTTTTGTTTTTTGGTTCTCGCAACACTTAATCTGCGCTCTGGCAGTGAGTTAACGAGTGATGATGGGTTTGATTTGGTTTCTTTTCAGTGTTTCATCCCACTCATCCTCGTATTAAACCCGTGGCATCAATTTCTTCCGATAAATATCTGAAATACTGATTTGTTTTCCCACACACACCTTTTCCTCTGTGCGGTGGTCCATCACCGGCGCCTCTGAGCTCATAGATGTAGACTCTGGACACGGTTAAGGCCTCTTTGTTGCCTCTTTGTCATCATCTTTGAGCGTAGCTTCGTATTGTACTGGGGATTGACGACGTTGCCTCATGTCTGCGTGGGATTTTGTCAGTTGAAGAAAGGCCCAGTAGAAGCCATTTTTATTGGCACCGAATGCCATTTTAATTTTGGCATTATAGGTGAAATATGAGGTCAATTTCTTTATTTGCGCAGTCAATGTGTCCAGGTCTCACCATGCAGGAGTCCTGCACCGACAAAGAAAAGTCTTTGGAACTATCCCGAAGGGTGTACCAGCAGCTGTCTTTCATTTTTAATCTTTTTGGCAGAACTGCAATCCTTTACCTTTCAAGTCACAACACTCCTGTAGAGTTTGGCTGCTAACAGGCGGATCGTGTTACAGATGGACCTGGCAGTGGCACAGATGGATCGTTTACCACAAAGTACACTGGAGGTATGAAACTGGACCCGTTTTGCAAGATCGGTCTCTCAAATGATTTTTACGTTATGCTTCAGTGCCACCTCTGATTCGGGGGATACCTGAAGGTGGCTGCTGGGTGCTGGAAATCTTTAGGGAAAACAAGGAGAAATAACAGGAAGGTAAAGCATAGAAGAAGAATCAAATCAAATCAAATCAAAGTTTATTTTAGACGGGACAATGCATATTAATGAACACTACATTAAGCAGTGTAAATACACCGGATTTTAGCAGAAATGCTAGTTTTCTGACAATTTCTAGTTTCCACCCGCAGTCCCCACAGAAAACATAAAAACAATTCAGTCAAACGACACTGGTACCAGAGAGTATCCAAGTTGTGTCACATACAAAGTGCGTGTTGCATTGCACATTGCCCTAGTACGTACGAATTAAAGCAGATAATTAACATTAAGACAAACTACACAGGAGGCCATCAAGTGGGCAAAAAGCCTCCTTCGATTGGTGTTTCCACAATTAGCCCACAACACCTCCAGAGGGAGCGGCGGAAAATGGATGGATGGATGGATGGACCTCCAGAGGGTTCATGAGCTACATGTGGTGTGTCTGATGGCCTGATGCTACTGCTCCTTTGGGGGGCCCTCATTTTCACCCCCAATACACTGTGGATTTACCGAAGCAACATCTCAAGATGTTGCTGAAAAGCTTGGGTGTGCATAGGTCTTCCAGATCGACCTCCAAATCAGTGCCAAAGAGGCCTGAAGACAATGAAGATCTCGGAGAGTTTGGGAAAGCAGGCGTGCTCTGGACCGTTTCCACCGGTACAGAACTTACAGAACCAGTTGCAATGAGGTGGATCTGACTGCTAGAAACAACCAAGATGGCTGAAGAACTGCTAATAAAGCCTCGGATCAACAGTTTTCCTGCCAAACCAACAACAGTCGTTCATCTGCGTTCCTTGTCGACGGCAGTCATTCATGATGCCTTTGTTGTCGTTCCGCTTACATAAGCTTCTTTGTTATTCTTCATGGTTGCGTGTCTATTCAATGACGCCCAAAGGATCTTCTGCATCCGCTGGAAGTTGAGTCCAGAGCAACCAGAGGCTCTAAGGTAGCCAAACATTTTTACCGAGCAGTTCAGGCCTCCTGTTACGTTCAGGGGTCATCGTTCTTTTTAAACTTTATGTGTCCAGACATAAGAAAACCACTGAACGTACTATTTATTTATTTTCCAGATGGAGTCCCTCCTCCTCCAAACCTCTGATAAACCCCCTCCTGAATTAATGGTTTGGTTCAAATCAAGCGATCCTTTCGTGTTGTTCATTTATTAACCCTGCACGGGGGCAGCTCTGGAAGTTCTTGAAGCCCCCCCCCCCAATGCAAATCAATGGGGATTCGCTTGCATTTGGAGTCAGTCCCCACTGGATGCTCGATGCTCGGCCGGCGCAAAGGGGTCTGATGTGCATGGAGAACCCACAACCCCCACCATCATACCGCCACCACCAACCTGCGATGTTGACACAAGGAGGGATGGATCAAAGTCTTTCCAGTCTTCTCCTGAGCTGTTGTGGGTGTGTCCATGTGAAAGTTAAGCACCTAGAGTTTGCTGCAACCCCATATTTTGATGTCACATAAAACCGGTTTGATTTACAGTATGTCGTTTTGGTCCCAAACTAAAGTATACACCCTTACACTCTTATATTAACCCTGCAGTTGTTTTGACTCTGAAATGTGTCTGCAATGATGCCATGCCCCCCCCCCCCCCCCCCCCCCCCCCCCCCAGGTCGGCCTGCAGCTCTGGAAGCCCTTGAAGCTCTGGCCTGCAAGCATCCACGTTTGCATGCAGTCAATAACCCTTTTCTAACCGGAATATTAGCAATAAACCGGTTGCGCACAGCCATGTAAACACCAATTACCCCTTTGAATAACTGGAATTTGCTCATATGCCAGTTTTTAAAAACCCGAAAATGACCCCTGGGTTACTCCTTTTCTAACCCGAATATTGGGTCATGAAAACGCCTAACGGGATATCCACATCAAAAGGAACATGAATTTGTTTTCTGCATGTTCTTTTCGCAAGGAATCTTGCTCTTTTGAGTCCAGGAAGTTCTTATAAACACGGAGAAACGCAAGACCAGGAGGAGACTAATCACTTCATAAATGTAATGAAGGATATGAACACTTGGGCATTTGTAGACGGTAAAAAGTACCTGGATAGCCAGATTTACAAAAAGGTGAGCGAAAAGTTGCGCAAAGCGAACGCCAGACCAGATCAAGCACCGCTGGAAGACGCTGAAAAAGACGAACTACAGGCCCAAGAAACAAAACGACTTCTACTGGGCTGTTCATTATCCGCCGTGCTGCTGTTATTGTTGTTGTTTTGGATTTGGATACAGGAAGAAGAAGTGGAAATGACGGGAATTGCGCCATGACGTTCTCCGTGAATGATTAATTACCATGTATACAGGGATAACCCTGTTTGCTCGCACATGGAAACAGATTATTCCCAATGTTTCAGTAACCCGAATAATAATCTCAACCCGAATTTTGACTGCATGTAAACGTAATCAATGTTTCTCGTCCCGTAGCTCTGGTTTTTACTTGATAAGGCACAACCCCCCCTATGCAAATCAATGGGGATTCGCTTGCATTCGGAGTTGGTCCCCAGTGGTCAGAACAACTTCATTCACCTCCAGGTGGCTGTCAATCACCTGAACCCTCTCTGCTCTGGAGTGAAAGGTGTTAACAGAGGTGTCACCGTAAAAACCAGTGACAAATTATTGGTTTTTCCAGTTTTCAAACAGCTGTGCTTCAACAGCACCTTATATCACCACCACCCCCCCGCCCTTCCAACACCTACAATTCAAGCTGAGAGTGTGAGTACAAACTGTGCCTTTGAAGATGTCACATCAAACACAAGCAGCTATTGCAGAGGCCGACCTCGTCCTCGTCATAAACCGCTGCGTCGAGCTGAAAGGTTACCTGAGAGTGACAGAAAACAGTGACATTTCCATGAAAACGAACCATCTTCAGCAAGCTGACCACCATCCGAGCTCAGTTTTAGCATCGTCGAGAGCTTAGAGCCGCTCTGGAAGGTGCAAGCCTGGCCGCGGGGGCAGCTCGCTCGCTCCATAGTCGAGATGTTGGATTATCTAAAAGCCGCTGAGCAAAAGGCCTTACATAACAGATGAGCTTTTGACAAGTCTGTTCACGTTTTGAATGTGAGCACGAACATACATGCTCGTTTCATGTCACTCATGCATGCACAGAAGCGCATACATTAAAACTTTAATATATAATCTGCCTCTGTAGCGTTCATTTCAGGTGTGACGTGGCGTCAGGACATAGGCTACGGCCTGTGATTTATGGTCTGCAGCATACCCAGAAAAATGCCCGGGGAGCTCCGGGCCTGTGAAATGTGGTGGTCCAGCGGGTTTTGCACACCTGTCCCATCTTTCATAAGAGTTTGAGTGCCGAGGTTAATCAGACAGCTTCTTTAAACCTTCAGGAGTTTTTCTAAACTCATTCATGTCCTGAGTTTCTGCATGCTTAGGCCGAACGTTACGCATTTGTACATGTTCAAAGGGGATCCTGCCGAGAACCCGACGACCCCAACGTACGACACGGCAGACAAGCGGAGAACAGTTCAGGTTTTTATTACAGACGGAGGTCAGTTACCAGGTAACAACCTGAAAGGTCTAAGGGTCAAGCCAAAAGGCTCAATGCACAGGAAGCTGGGTCCTGTCGCAGTTATTCTCCAGTAGCACAGCAGCCAGGGGGGAAAGTAAGCCAGATCGGTTCGGAACGGGGATCTGGAAAGAAATATAGACCCGGATCGCACAGGAAGGCGTTTTGAGCAGAGTGGGAGGAGGACAGATCCAGCTGTGTTATTCCCAGTTTACTGATACTCACAACATGAGAAGAAACTAATCAAATGTTAACTAGAAGACAAACGTTTCCCTTTATCTAACGCTGCCAGTTTGTCCCTCAGACGAGCAAACTACACTACAGCGGCGTAAGATTATATATACACCGTTGTAATGTAACGAGCCTCCTGGGGGCAGAACACACAGGAATATACAGTGAACACACATACAGAATCGTCATCGAAATGCAGAGAAAAATGTATGACATATTTAAGAGAAAAAGGGAGAAGTTAGAGATGAAGAAAAGTAGGAAGGAAGCAGCAGCAGAACCAAAAGTTCCTATGATAACCTTTTCACCCCTGACAGCAGCTCCTCCGACGTGAATCGGCTGAAGGAGCCAGGCGCCTACTCGCAACAAAGTGTACATAGCTGATTACTCTTCCGCCCATTTGGCCCGTTCTGGTACAGTCTAGTGCCCAAATCCAATTTTTATCAGTATTTGTATTGCCAGTGATCACATGATTGCTATGGTAATCTACTGTGTGGCCGGGTGGAGAGGTTGACGGGACACGCACCTGTGTCCCATCCACCTGAGTGGCTGCCACGCCTCCACCCGGCCTGCCTTTATAACGCAGCGCTGGAGAACAGAAAAGGGTCGGAGGAGCTGCTGCCAGGCAGAGGTGCTTATGCGCTGTGTGTGGGTGGTCTGGGTGTTTAATTGAGAAATAAAGAAGGGTCTGCACGAAACGCCGTGTCCTCTCCATCCTTCGGTGGGCGGTCGGGTCCCTGCGCTACTACCTCCTGGGGCGCCCATTCACCCTCTGGTCGGATCATGCTCCCCTCCAGTGGCTCCATCGCATGAAAGATACCAATGGGCGGATCACACGTTGGTATTTGGCTTTACAGCCCTTTAATTTCAGAGTGGTTCACAGGCCGGGGGCTCAGATGGCGGTCCCTGACTTCCTCTCCCGCTCCGGGGGGGGGGGAGTTGGCTAGGCCGGACGGTCCCCGGCCTGAGTCGGGCGATGGGGGTATGTGGCAGGGTGCAGGATTGGGGCGTGGTCTGCAGGGGAGAGAGGGAGTGCGGGGGAGTGGCGCACAGGTGACGCGGCTGGAACAGCTGACGGTACACAGGTGAATCTAATCATTCTCTGTGTATTTCAGTAGGGTGTGGGCTCTGGAGACGTGGAAAAGGACGGAAGCAGACCAGAGGCGAGCAGCTCGGCTGACGAGGCCTCTGAACCGTTGGGCGCCAGATGTAGCAGGGTGGATGCTACGGGGGCCCGACCGAAGGATGGAGAGGACACGGCGTTTCGTGCAGACCCTTCTTTATTTCTCAATTAAACACCCAGACCACCCACACACAGCGCATAAGCACCTCTGCCTGGCAGCAGCTCCTCCGACCCTTTTCTGTTCTCCAGCGCTGCGTTATAAAGGCAGGCCGGGTGGAGGCGTGGCAGCCACTCAGGTGGATGGGACACAGGTGCGTGTCCCGTCAACCTCTCCACCCGGCCACATACTCATATAGAATGGATGTAAACAAACCAAATTTTGTACAGATAACAATTCAATTCAATTCAATTTTATTTATATAGCGTCTAATACAACAGATGTTGTCTCTAGACGCTTTCCAGAGATCCAGAACATGAACATAAACCCCAGAGCAATTATTACATAAACAATGGCAGGTAAAAACTCCCCTAGTGGGAGAAAAGCCTTAAGCCAAACAGTGGCAAGAAAAACTCCCCTTTAGGAGGGAAGAAACCTTGAGCAGGACCTGGATCATAAGGGGGGACCCTCCTGCCGAAGGCCAGACTGGGGGAGTCCGGGACGTCAGCAGCACAGCAGGCAGGTGGAAGCAGCAACGGGATGACCGGGGATGGGGGCGGGGCGGGACCGCAGGCCAGAACGCAGCTTGCGAGGCTCCGGCCTGCAAACATGCACAAAAGAGAAAAAAGGTGGGCCAGAAACTACAGGAGTGATGGACAAAACCATAGCTATGAGATACTTATAATAAATAAAAATGGTAATGGAGAAGAGAGGAAGGGAAAAGGAGAGGAGAAGAAGGGTGAGAGGCACCGCCCAGTGGATCATGTCGGTGCCCCCCTGCAGCATAAGCCTATAGCAGCATATCTACCACAAAGTTATATTTGAGACTAAATTATTATAGTCTTGTTCTATAGCTGCAACTATGACTACTGACTCTAACACACTAGAGTTTACACTTCCTAGAGAGTAGAGAGTAGTAACAGGAAGGGTTGTTTTTGTTTCTGGGTACTTACAGATACACTTTGACTGATTTTTTAGCTCAGTGTACCACATAAAAATGGTTCGAGGTCAGGAAGCACAAATTCTTACATAAGGTGCCCAGAAGATTTTTGAGAAAATTTAAGCATTTTAAGTTTAATCCTGCACTTTTTCTTTCGTTTAAGTTAATTTTTTGGAAACTCTTGTCTCCTGCATCCAAGTCCAATCCCATCCCCACAGTTCTGGTTGTGTTGCTCTGAATGTCTCTGTAAAACCTCCCAAAGGTATTTTGTTAGTTTCAGGTCAGACAAGATGTTCAGTCAGGTCATTGTAAAGATCTTGAGATCTTTATCATGCTGGAATTTTCCTGCTCTCCCATTGTGATGCATGCTGGGAGTCTTCTGGTCATCTCGGCTACAACCACCACGTTTACAACCAACGCAACCGCAGAGAAATAATAAAATAAACTCGATTCTTTCTCTTTCTCACATCTTTAATTACTTAAACACGTCCATGAGAAAATGCAATCTATTTTAGAATAAACAATTTTTCTGCATTCATTTGAATGTTATCTGATCTTTACCTAAGCCATGACGGCAGACTTACACAGTTTGCTTTAATTGGTGACACTCAAACTTGATCATAATGTCATTCGTCTTTGAACACACCCATGAAACTTCCCAGGAAAAAGAAAGTAGCCCTGGAGAATACGGTAATTACTCCACCTCTGAGTTTGGAGGTGTGGTTTATAATTGCTCTGATTGATAAAAGACACTGAAACATTTGAAGCTGGCTGGTTGCATAAGAAACATCTGCTCATGTGAACCGTGCCCCACCAAAATTAGATCTCTGCAGACGTCTGATCCGGAGTAGATGATCTGTACCAGGCAGCAAAGACACACCTAAGCATTTAAAGCTGTTTGGGCATCATCAGTCCACAGTTTCAGTACTGTGGTACTAGAAGAAGACGTCCGACACAGAATGATCAGTGAGGTAAAGAAGAACCCACAAGGAGCAACTGAAGGACTTGGACTACTCTCTATCTTTAAGGGGGAGATAGATTTCCAAGTTTACCAAAATCTCCTCCAAAGATAATGTCAGGGTGCCCAGTAGGGTGCTTAGTAGCAGTTGGGTGATGCAGGACGATAACTATAAACATGGAGGTAAATCCACCACAGAAAAAGAAGTTCCACCTTCTGGTGGGGTTTGTTTGTTTGTTTTATTTAGGATCCCCATTAGCATTAGCAACAGCATTAGCTATTCTTCCTGGGGCCCGACCTACACACAACACACAAATTAACACGTAATACATAACAGACATACATTATACATGACTAACAACATAATAGACACAATTCCCTTAGTCACAAACAACACAGAGGATAAAACTAAATCACCATCATTCTCAGACATAAATACATAGAAATTAAGTCAAATAAAATACCTTCATAAACAATACCTGCCTGAAATGACCTTATCGTTAAATTTCTACTCTTTTCACCTCTATTGTGATGGGGTTTACACTACCTGTAATTCTATTCAAACTTCATTCTATTTCTTTCCAAATGTCAAATCATAATTAATTACATTTTAAAAGATATTGTTTCAACTGAATCTTAAACCAATCTTTGCTACCTACATGAGAAATATGAACTGGTTTAGAGTTCCAGCCAACCATGGCTCTGTAGAAAAAAGTTCTCTGTATCAAACCTGTTCTCACCCTCGGTATGAACCTCCTTTCTGATGTCATTCTTGTAACCATGGTGAGCAAAATGAGAGTATAATCTATCATGCAGTTGTTTCAGAGATTGTGTCACCAGTATATTCCTCAGAAAATCAACACATTAGATCTATAAGGACACAATCGAGCACAACGTGCAGCTTTATTTTGTGCCATTTGTAATTTCTTCACATTCTTAATTGAAGTATTTGACCAAACTACAAACAATAATCCATAATAGACTTTTACTTTTACTTCACTACATTTAAAAGTTAAAATTTTGCAAGAAAGACTTTTTTTTTTGGTGTTGTATTCTATACTGCATATCATTCACCTGAAAGTGAAATAAAAAAAACAAGGGAAGGATAATTTTTGTTTGTGTTGCTTCTTTTCATGAATACTATAAAATGCTTGTTTGAATTTGTTGATGTTATAAAATGTATGAATATGTATTGTTTTTATTTATATCTAAATGTTAAAAGGAATTACTTTTTATTTTTTCTTTATTTTCTGTTTTTCCTTTCTTTTTTATATGCTACCTCTTTAGGTTTGCTTTTAATTTTTTGTTGTAATGTTCTGTGTATTATGTGTCGGATCCCAGGAAGAATAGCTGCAGTTTTGCTGTAGCTAATGGGGATCCAAATAAAACTATATAAACTATAAAAAAACAAACACTGCAAATATTTACCGGTTGTGATGTCAGGAAAGATACGAGAAAGTGTCCTTATCTTTTCCTGTAACTAACTCTCAATAACGCCTTTGTTTGTGCTACATGGTGCGTCACAGCATGAGTCACGCCGGTCCAGTATTTACAGAGGCGCTAGAACTGTAACCAAGACGTTACTATAAAAAACATTACGGCCCTTCTGGTGTTGGGTTTCAGGTGTAAAAATGGTCTCCACTGTGTCCGCACACGTTCTTTTCAAGGCTTTGACTTCAGGAAGCGTCCTATCCCTCCTGACTAAGCGTAGAGGAATCGTCATGCTAACGGGTACCGAGGCCCCACCAAGGGTTTAAACTCTCTCACCGGGCCAGAACTAGTCACTGGAGCTTGTTGGGACACGTGGACGAGACAGAAAACTGAACTAGTTTGCTGCCTGCAGGTTTTACACACAAACATATTTCTTCTCCTGACAGCTGAACTTTGCTTGGTGGTGAAGTAAAAACCCTAATCTGAGGAATGAAAACAGGAGAGTCCGGGTTCATACACAAGTAGAGAAACATGAATGAATGAATGAATAGTTTATTTTGGTTATATTACATTATATGCAACTTAACTTGTGTGCATGTAACTGACAAATCGTTATCATACATATTTACACTAATCAGTTTCACACAATAAACAATAACACACAAACTCTGTGTAACCGAAAAACAAGTAGGCTGAAGCTGAAGCTTATTTTTGCCGATCCTGTACCTTCCAAAAGATAACCCAGTTTATCAGCAATACAAAAGAAAAGAAAGAAAAGAAAATTTACCAGTTTATCAGCAATACAAAAGAAAAGAAAGAAAAGAAAATTTACCAGTTTATCAGCAATACAAAAGAAAAGAAAGAAAAGAAAATTTACTCTAAATCGCTCTGCATAATTAAATTATATTCAAATCATTTTGCATTGTAATCCTTTGTCTTTCAATATTTTTTTAAAACTCCACAGATAACTTTAGAAATGTAAATTCCCCATTCACTGGACCGATAACTTTACATGTTCCTCCATTTTCACCCCCCACCCATGCCTGTCCAGTTACACTGGGAGTCAACCAGCGTAGCTAACCATGCCCAGACACAGGGACGGCCAATCAATGTCCACTTCAAGGTGGGACTGGCCGTTGTTTTCCAGCCACAACTTAACCACAAACACAGATTTCACAATAAAGGCAACTCGCAAACAGAAAAAGTAAAGTTAGAGATTAAAAAATAGGTTAAGCGAATAAAAAACATAGGACCTGATTTACTAAGATCCTAAATAAAGAGTACTAAATTGCGTGTGCACTGAAAAAGTTTGCACGTGCTGCTGTTGTGTGTTTTGCGGTGATCAACTAAGAATGCGTGCGCAATTGATAACAGGTGCAAACCGCAGTATTTAAATGAGGTGTTGCGTGTCTTACGGTTTGCGCCATGGAGAGTCTGGATGGAAAGCAGGATAGTCGCAAGCGCAAAATGAAATTTGACGAGTTGGAGTTAGAGATATTAGTGGAATAGGCAAATAAACACATTCATGAACTACAGCAAAGAAATTTAAACATTACCAAAAGAAACGCAATATGGGAGAAAATCTGCGATAGAATAAATGCAGTAAGACAAAAAGAACGGCAGATGAGGTTAAAAGAAGGTGGCAAGATATAAGGCGAAGAACTAAAGAAAAAGTGGCCTTTAATAAAACTTCGGCAAAGACTCTCTCTCTGCGTATTCTTTGATTTTGGCGATGTCGCCTCCTTGCTACAATAACAGCAGCAGCAGATTAGCACCTTCCTTTCGAACGCATTAAATACAGATGCAATCACAATCCCCGCAATTACTTTCAGGCTTGGTAAATCTCATTGCGTGTGGTAAATGGACATATTTGCATTTTCCCCTCCCAGTATTTAGCGCTTTCTGGCGGGTACGCCCCATATTGATTATTCATCAGGGCAAAAGTACTAAATGAACAGCGTGTGCTATTTTGCTCATTTGAGAGGCGCAGTCCTCTTTGCACGCTGTTAGTAGATCAGCTTGCACATTGGTTTGCGGGTGATGTCAAGTTTGCACACGTTTTTACGCACGCAAACCTTTAGTAAATCAGGCCCATAATGCGCTAAATATGCCTGTAATTGGGGTGTCGGACTCCAGTCCTCGAGGGCCGGCGTCCCTGCAGGTTTTAGATGTTTCCCTGCTTCATTGCACCATGATACAAGTGGCTGTGTCATCAACAGAACTATCCAGACTTTGATGACAAGCTGGTGACGATGATTAATTAGAATCAGGTTTGTTAAAGCAGTGAAACATCTAAAACATGCAGGACACCGGCCCTTCTGGGATTCAGTTTGACACCTGTGAGTAAACGCAATTAACGTGCTAATTTGACACCCCTTAGCCAAAACATCTGCTTTCTGTCAGGTCTGCACTCCTGCTGACGGTCGGTTCTTGGAGGATTGACGAGCATGTTAGGATTTTATGAAATTCTACACAGGTGGTTACTCTCAACGCAGGATCCCCTCCTGGTTTGTATGACTAGATTGTTTAGCTGAGTTTTTCTTTAGGTGAAGACAAAGAAGAGAAACAGATGTTTGAAAACCGATAGGTTCCATCATGTTTTTCTCAAAGTTTTAGTGATCTAAGGTATTTGCTGAGTTAGCATCTCAAGTAAGAAACAATCGGCAGGATATATATGGCTGAAAGTGTGACATGTTTAGGTTAATTTAACCACAGATGTTAAGGTTCAACATCCGCACCTATAATGTAAAGAACACCTCCCTTTTTAGTATAAATAGGGACTGGATCAATGACCACTGGGTGCATTTTCTCTCCTACCTTTGTGGTTTGAGAAAAGTTCACCTCTGGCTGGAAAACATTGTGCATGATATAATAAAGGCTTGTCCTAACATTTGATTCTGTTCACTGGTTTTCTTATGGTGCACCAGACAAACGAACACCCAGATCTTTCAAGCAGCAGCAGG
Source organism: Cololabis saira (assembly GCF_033807715.1). Classification (NCBI taxonomy): domain Eukaryota; kingdom Metazoa; phylum Chordata; class Actinopteri; order Beloniformes; family Belonidae; genus Cololabis; species Cololabis saira. Next base: position 38,351,152 of record NC_084598.1, read on the forward strand.
TTGTAAATCCTGCTCCAGCAGTGAGGGGGTACTTAGTGTTGCCCACGAGTGTTAATTCTGGAAAAACTGGAATGGGGCAAGAAGTGAAGCCGGAACCGCGGCCCACCTGGGTGGGAAGAACCATGTGAGGCTTTTGTCGTGTTCCAGGCGGCCGTTTGCCCCTCAGCTGGTACCGGGTGTGGCTGCAGCGGTGGATAGGTGGAGCCGGTGAATCACTGGCAAGGGCCCTGGTTTTAACGAGAGTGCAACTCCCTCCACCTGACGCCATCGGGCTGCAGACGCCGCCATCTTTCTACGGGTTTTCACAGCCGCTCTGATCAGCTCTGATCAGCTCTGATCTGGTTTGATTGATAAGGCAAGGCAAGTTTATTTGTACAGCACAATTCAACACAAGGTCATTCAAAGTGCTTTACATCAACATTAAAAGCGGCAAGACACAATTAAACAGTAAATAACAAATAAAATGATAATAAAAGAGGTAAAATAATAAAAAGAGAAGAAAATATAAAAATAGATCCGGTGGGTTTATTTGGAGGTGAAGAGATACAGAAGCTTCATCTTGCAACGTGCAGGATCAACACTGTTCACGTACTGCAGGGGAAGGCAAGGCAAGTTTATTTGTACAACACAAGGTAATTCAAAGCACTTTACATCAACAGTAAAGCGGCAAGACACAATTAAACAGAAAATAACAAATAAAATGATAAGAAAAGTGGTAAAATAATAAAAGTTGTTAAAAAGTAAGGGCAGTAGAGTACAGCAGGTACACATCTCATTATTACAATGGCAAGAATTCCGTTTCTATACGGTCAAAACGTGCAAAGACCGGGTCAAACACAGTATTACAAAAGTAATCTCTGCAGTAAATCAATTGACAATTGACAATTGATATGATAAGAATGATAAGAATGATAATTAGCTCTGCTGCAGTTAGACGGTGGAGAAGCTGTTCAATCAGTCGCTCGTTGTATTTTCATAAAACCAAAGATGAATGTCATCCACAGGGGTGCAGCTTTGCAGACTCGGTATTTTAACCTTTCACTACGCCTTCCTCGCACCGCAAAGGGTGTGGCACTTTGTTTTTATTCTGGTAAAATTCCATGTTAACAGCGTGTGTGTGTGTGTGTGTGTGTGTGGTGACAGAGAAAGAGATAAATGAGAGTTGGAGAGAGGTGTAGTAAATCTGTGTTTAGATTAGCGAGAGCCCCACCTTAATCACAAAAAACACACCTCAGAAGTGACAATAAAGAGCTAAGAGGAGATAAACGTCAGGAACGCGGATAGATTACTTTAACAAAAAAGAAAAGAAAAGAACAACCATTCCAAAATAAAACTTCTGATGTGTAGTTGTACTGTATGTTTTATTGACGGTAAGAGGCCGTTTCAGGACAGGAATTGAGGTCAATGCAGCCAGGAGACAATGAGCCCATACAAGTGTTGAGTAGACGCATAAATCAATTAAATGAGTGGATGTGACATAACTATCAGGTGAAGACAAGTAAAGCTGAAGTACCGGTAGTTGTTTTTAGACCAAAAGAAGAGTTTTTAGAGCCAGTTTCAGGTGTTCCAGCTACAAACCCCTGATTAGGCCTGAAATCTGGGTGGAGTCATGGACCTGGAACTGCAGAGACACATTAAAAGAATTACAAAGTTCTGTCACCTGAAGAACATCAGAGGACTGATGTCTCAGCAGGACTTTGAACAGGGTTTCGGCGGGTCCTTAAAAAGTCTTAAATTCAATTTTTCCTAAAATAAGGCCTTTATGTGTCTTAATTAGGGCCCGAGCACTTACAGTGCGAAGGCCCTATTGTAACTGTAGTAATTTTTTTTTTTTTTTTTTTTTTCCTCATTTTTTTTTTCCTCCTTCTTCCAACGAAAAGAGGGTCTTTTTGCCCCCCTAAACGTGCCCCAAAAGTCACCAAATTTTGCACGCAAGCCAGGCCTGGCGAAAAATGTGATATTTAATGGTTTGCATTAATGGCCGTGGCCTAATGGCTCAACAGCGCCCCCTAGAAAACTTTGTGCCTCAAGCCCCACAATACGGTTTGACGTACATGCACGAAAATCGGTACACACCTGTATCATGTCGCAACTTAAAGAAAAGTCTCTTGGCGCCATGGCCGAAACCGAACAGGAAGTCGGCCATTTTCAATTAATCGTGTAATTTTGGCGCAATTTATGCCATTTCTTCGGCAGTTAATACGGCCGGAACGTGCACCCAGGTGTGTTATACATCAAAATGTGCGTCTCCATCCTTTAATGATGGCTTTTAGTTTTGGTTCCACCCCAAAAATTTAAGTGGCCCCATCTGGCCCCCCTAGGAAACATTTTTGGAGGCGCCCCTGCTGATCCAGAACCCTCTCACCAGAACCCTGGTCCTAAAGGGCCACATCATGTCTTAGGCGTCTCCTCACAGTATCACACCTGGTTGTAGGTAAACGTCACCGTTAAGTCGTTATCCAGGTCTGCACAGGTCTGTTAGCGACGCCAATACTTGTGTCACACTGCGATGAAGCATGACTCGTCTTTGTTTTCTTCTTTTTTTTGGGTCAGGAATCAAACAAATCTTGTTAGGGTGAGGAAAGATCACACGTTTTGTGAAACCACTATGTTAATACATGAATGTAATGTTACAACAAGCCTTTTTGAGCGTCGCCTGTCATGATGACGCTCAATTTCCTCCAGATGTTTACAGGAGAAATCAATCAGCACCAGAGTTTGCATATTTTATAAATGTGGATAGAGACTGTCCCGGACTGAACCAATAAATCCAAATTCTTCTTCTTTATTTAAAAAATGTCACAACAAAGCTGTTAAATTATTATGAAAGCCTTACAAAGATCAGCCTGCGAGCTGTTTGTACTTCAGTGGAAATCACAGCAAAAACCCAGTAATGTGGTAATGTGTGCTTTTTAATCACCTGCCCAACTCTCCGTCAGTCACCGTGGCGATGAGACGATGGTCCGCTGTTTCAATCGGCCTCACCCCTCCAGCTTTAACCAGTTTACAGCTCTACGTTGGTTTAAATCATATCTATCTGACAGGTTCCAGTTTGTTCATGTACATGAGGTTTCTTCTGAACAGTCAAGGGTCTGTTATGGTGTTCCGCAGGGTTCAGTGCTAGGGCCAATCTTGTTCAGTTTATACATGCAGCCGTTGGGAAGTATAATCCAGAATCACGGCATACACTTTCATTGTTATGCTGATGATACGCAGCTCTATTTGTCTATGAAGCCGGATGAAACAGAACCGTTGGTTAAACTTCAGGCATGTCTTAGGGACATCAAGGACTGGATGTCTAGAAATTTCTTGCTTCTAAATTCAGATAAAACAGAGGTTATCATTCTTGGTCCAGAGCATCTTAGGAAGGAATTAGATGGTGTTGCGATGGCTTCCAGTGCAACTGTGAGAAACCTTGGTGTTGTTTTCGATCAGGATTTGTCGTTTAAACCATATGTTAATCAGGTTTGTAAAACAGCGTTTTTCCATCTCCGTAATATTGCAAAAATTAAGAAAATCCTCTCGCAGAGTGATGCAGAAAAACTAGTTAATGCGTTTGTATCTTCTAGACTGGATGTGTTGTTGTGAATGTGTTGTTAGCAGGATGTCCAAGTAATTTGCTGAATAGGCTCCAGCTGATCCAGAATGCAGCAGCACGAGTGCTGACAGGAATCAGCAGGAGAGACCACGTCTCTCCAGTGTTAGCGTCGCTCCATTGGCTACCTGTAAAGTTCAGAATCCAATTTAAAATTGTATTACTTGCGTATAAAGCCCAAAACGGCTTAGCTCCGCAGTATTTACAAGATTTGATAGTGCCTTATGTTCCTGGCAGAGCTCTCCACTCCCTTGCAGGTTTACTCGTAGTTCCTAGAGTATCTAAATGTAGATTTGGAGGGCGGGCGTTCTGCTATCAGGCACCATTACTATGGAACCAACTTCCAATCTGGGTTAAGGAGGCTGACACCACCTCCACCTTTGAAACTAAACTTAAAACCTTTCTGTTTAGTAAAACCTATAGTTAGTGTTAGTAAACCTCTAGCTGGTGTTGGTAAATCTGTAGGTAGTGTAAATTCTAGTGTGTTAGAGTCAGTAGTCATAGTTGCAGCTATAGAACAAGACTATAATAGTTAGTCTCAAATATAGCTTTGTGGTAGATATGCTGCTATAGGCTTATGCTGCAGGGAGGCACCGACATGATCCACTGGGCGGTGCCTCTCACCGTTCTTCTCCTCTCCTTTTCCCTTCCTCTCTTCTCCATTACCATTTTTATTTGTTATAAATATCTCATAGCTATAATTTTTGTCCATCGTTCCTGTAGTTTCTTGTGCCGGCCCCCCTTTGTTCTCTTTTGTGCATGATTGCAGGCCGGAACCTCGGGAGCTGCGTTCTGGCCTGCGGTCCCGGGTCCCCCCTCCCATCCCCGGTCATCCCATTGCTGCTTTCACCTCCCTACGTGGATGTCTGCTGTGTGCTGCTGACGTCCCCGACCCCCCCAGTCTGGCCCTCGGCAGGAGGGTCCCCCCTTATGAGCCTGGTCCTGCTCAAGGTTTCTTCCCTCCTAAAGGGGAGTTTTTCTTGCCACTGTTTGGCTTAAGGCTTTTCTCCCACTAGGGGAGTTTTTACCTGACATTGTTTATGTAATAACTGCTCGGGGGTTTATGTTTATGTTTATGTTCATGTTCTGGATCTCTGGAAAGCGTCTAGAGACAACATCTGTTGTATTAGACGCTATATAAATAAAATTGAATTTAATTGAATTGAGTTTTTGGACTTTGCTCTGTGTTGTAATGAGAGTAGACTGCATCTTTATCTTTTGTATTTTTTTCTTTCTTAAGAATAAACTCTTCTAAAACCTGCAGGTTGAAGTCCGACTCGTCTTTACTCGGCCACATTACTGTAACTCCTCACTCTTAGTGGGTGGGACTGACTGGCACTGTGCTACAATAGTTCAAATCTTACTTGCAAGATTAGGGCCTTTTTTGTGTCAATTGGAAACCATGAGTCTAAGAGAACCATGATCACATGTGGGGTTCCTCAAGGGTCCATTCTCGGACCGCTTCTATTCAACATCTACAGTATATGTTACCCCTAGCTCAGATTATGGAACATCACAATATTTCCTACCATACTTATGCCGATGACACACAGCTCTATATTTCAGTGTCACCACATGACTACAGTCCCCTGATCTCATTGAGTAACTGTATTCACCAAATCAATGAGTGGACGTGCCAGAATTTTCTCCATCTAATTGCAGAAAAGACAGAGGTGATAATTTTTGGCCCTAAAAATGAAAGGGAAAAGATCAGTCTCACCTTGGCTCCATGTCATTGACAGCTACGAATCAAGCCAGAAATCTTGGTGTAATTATTGACTCAGACCTGAACTTCAACAGCCATCTAAAGTTTATCACTAAATCTGCCTATTACTATCTGCAAAACATTGTTAGAATTAAGGGGTTTCTGTCTAAACAAGACATGGAAAAACGTATTCATGCATTCATTTTCAGTAGGTTGGATTATTGCAATGGCATCTTTACAGGCCTTAACAAGAAATCTATCAGGCAGCTGCAGCTGATCCAGAACGCTGCCGTCAGAGTCCTTACAAACACCAGGAAACTGGACCACTTTACACCAGGAAACTGGACCATATTACACCGGTCATGAAATCACTACACTGGCTTCCAGAGTTTAAAATCTTCCTGCTGGTCTCAGCTCCTTTAAATCACTCCTAAAAACATTACTGTTTACTGAAGCGTACTTTTAAATTAAATACTTACCTGCTGTACTCTACTGCCCTTACTTTTTAACAACTTGTGCTTTTTATTACTTTACCTCTTTTCTTATCATTTTATTTCATTGTATTTGTTATTTACTGTTTAATTGTGTCTTGCCACTTGCCACAATGTTGATGTAAAGCACTTTGAATTACCTTGTGTCGAATTGTGCTATACAAATAAACTTGCCTTGCCTTCATATATTTATCACCTTGAATCGCCCTGCTGCGTACATAAACATGACACGATATTATCTCTTATTTGATCAAATCAGAGCCAGACTGAGATAAGTGACTCAGTGACTTTTAAATCCACTTCAGCAGCAGTAACCTGAACTAATCACTTTGTTTCTTTGATATTATCACGTCTTCACATCGTCCTGGAGGAATTTGGACCCGCCCTTCTTTGACAGCACGTTTCGGTTCATCTGCGTTTGCAGACAACTGCATCGGGCGGAGGTCTCGGACTTGGACCTGGTGCATTTTCACAAAAATGTCAATAATGTTGAAGTGCGACCTACGGTGTTGTTGCTTATCTGAGGTTTTACGTACCTCGTTTAAACGCCAAGTTGTTTTGAATCAATCAATCAATCTTTATGGGTATACTGGAGCACATCTAAACAACCAAGGTTGACCAAAGTACTTCATGAAGTTTAAGAACAAATAGACACAGTAATAATTAAAAACACAAAGATTAAAAATTACTAGTAAACCCAGATAAAATCCCAAATAGGTCAAAATGACCTTAAAAGTGACTATTAGGTGCCAAATACCATCCTAAATAGTTTTTAATTATGTTCTGATTCATGAAAGGTTATAATAAAAAGAAAAGACTCAAATTTGATATGAAAGGAGGAGTCTGCGTCTGTGGAGGAGGTTAAAGGTCAATTCTGTTTTACTCTAATCTTCCGGGTTTCTTCCTTTCTTTCTACTTTAGATGAGTCCAGCTTCACAACCAGGACTTGAACTCAGCGGCTGAGACCCTGAACCTTGTTATGATTGAGTACTGTGACTCAGATATAGATCTAAGACCTCTGGAGCCACATGTCAAAGATGCCGCCAAAAACCTTGGTGTTATTTTGGACTCTAAAAATCTAAAATCTACACACACACACACACACACACACACACACACACACACACACACACACAGCCACACAGACATATACACACACACACATAGCCACACACACATAGCCAGACTGACATACACAGACACACACACACACATAGCCACACACACATAGCCACACAGACATATACACACACACACACATAGCCACACAGACATACACACACACACACACACACACACACACACACACACACACACACACACACACACACACACACACACACACACATAGCCACCCAGACATACACACACACACACACACACACACACACACACACACACACACACACACACACACACACATAGCCACACAGACACACACACACACACACACACACACACACACATAGCCACCAGACATATACATCGGCCCGTTCATGCTCGCTCTGTAGTTTTGGGGGTTAGTTAGTCGCGGTAGCTTAGCTTAGTTGTGATTGGATCTCGGGACCTGGGGCGGTTGCTGCTCGTGTTTCTGCCGGTTCTGTGTCTGTTTTGTTTTGTTTTTTGTTTTTTTCTCTGCCTTTGTTTCTTTCTTGCAGATTTCCAGTGCTCGACGTGTGCCGTGTGACGGATGTCACTTGAGTCTATAAGGTAACAATAATATAATAATTAGATAACCTTGTTGGAATTGTAAAATGGGTTTGGCTAAATAAAATCTTTGACAAAAACTAGACTAAAATGGTCCTGGACAATTCTGACTAATAAGACTAAGATGCTCAGACTTTTAGTCGACTGAAACTTGACACGACTAAAAGGAGAATGAACGTCCAAATCCAAGTGGTCAGAAGAGGAACTGCAGCCCATCTTACTTCCTCATCTGAGCACATTTAACGACTAATTGAACTAACGTCACCGAGCGAGGTGATAAATGTTTGGTTTGAGAGAGACCGACCGCGATAAAGCTCTGTTATTCAGATTTAGATGTTTGGAAGCCACCTTACCTTTTTTTTTCCAACACATTTGTGAGCGGAAACTACAGAAGAGTATTAGGGCCATGCAGGAGAAAAAACATTTGTGAGGCGAAGATTTTTTTTTATTGTGCACTTCGAGAAAAAAGTCGAAATGTCGGGAATAATGTTGAAATACAATTTCGAGAAAAAAGTCGAAATGTCGAGATTAATGTTGAAATACAGTTTCGGTCTTTTTTAAATTTTGACTTTTTTCTCAACATTTCGACTTTTTTCGCGAAATTTTACTTCAACATTATTCTCGACATTTCGACTTTTTTATCGACATTTCGACATTTTTCCCAAAATTGTATTTCAACATTATTCTCGACATTTCGACTTTTTTATCGAAATTGTATTTCAACATTATTCTCGACATTTTTCCCAAAATTGTATTTCAACATTATTCTCGACATTTCGACTTTTTTCCCGAAATTGTATTTCAACATTATTCTCGACATTTCGACTTTTTTCTCGAAATTGTATTTCAACATTATTCTCGACATTTCGACTTTTTTCTCGAAGTGCATAATGAAAAAAAAATCTTCCTCCTCTAAAATATTATTCTTATTTTTCTCCTGCCTGGCCCTAATACTCTTCCGTAGGAAACGTGCAAGTTTAGATGCGAAAGGGCACGGACGTCAGATCGGATCGCTCAAGACACTTTTGAAAACACACTTTCCTGCCATGCCTTTTGTAAAGTCATCTGCGGTTTGGCTGTGGCCCAAAAGACGCAACCGACCTGATCTGACAAGTAAAAATGCGACGTGATTGAACTGAGCTCGGTGTCGGGACAGAGATAAAAGCAATCGCCTCTACTTTTGTAACCCTGCACACGGTGGAAGTTTGCAGTTATAGAAACGCTTCCATAACTGTCACAAAAAAATTAATTTGACAAAAGAGCATGAATTCAGTGTCACGTGATGAGTCTCATCAGGTCTTCCTTGCCAAGTTTTAGAGAAGTGAACTCCCTTCTTCAGGTTTTTTCTCACAGGGAAACTGAGTCTGTGAACATTCCTGTGCATGTGCCGACTGGAGAGCCTTAAATGCATGATGCGAGATAAAAGACGCTTATTAAAGGGCGGCGCTGCCTTCGGGAAGAAAAATTTCAGAAAAAAATAAGCCATTTTCTTTTCAAATAGTGTCCTTAGATGACGAGCATTGTCAGTTTTTGCGAAGAGTTCATGTTTGATACCAATCCAACTTTCACTTCTATCGTGAGATTATTTCAGAATTGTGAATTTGGTCGTGTGGATGTCTGATGTTGAACTCACTATAAATGTTTTCATCCATCAGCTGAGATCAGATATGTGTGGTGACTGCACTACCGCTATTTCTACACTATTGGAGGATTGACTCCAGTGCTTTTAAGGATTGACACGACTACTAACTAGTCCCAAAGTCCTCTAGCAGAATAACCAGCTCCAACACCCCCCTCCACCTCAGAAAAGTCATGAATAGTGAATGTTACTGATTTAAATTGGACTGAATTTGGAGATGAAACCTGAATTGTAAATATTAAAGATACAATTATCAACTTGAAATGACATTATTTATCATTATAGTAATCAGATTACACCGTATATCAGCATCACTGAAATGGACCTGATGCTTAATCAATCACAACGATATGCAAATATTATTCATATATTTATTCAAACAAGGCCGTTATAAACACAAAACTGTAATTAAATACGGACACATGCAGATGCATCAAAACATTAAATCAGATGCAAAACACAATTAAAGCTGCAAGCAGCGATGAACGGGCCCTCACACTCCTGGCAACCGCCCCCCATAAGCATATCAGAAATGACACCACCCACGACTTCCCATGTTAAACCATTCAAAAGTTATAGCAGAATAAAGTATTCTAGGGGGCGCTGTTGAGCCATCTTGCCACGCCCATTAATGCAAACCATGAAATATAAAATGTATTGCCAGGCCTGGCTTGCATGCAAAATTTGGTGACTTTTGGGGAACTATCAAATATGGACCAATCAGATGAAGGGGGGGGGGGGTAACGCTTTTGAAGGAGAAAAGTAATGTGCTTTGTCGCAGGATGGAGACGCACATTTTGATGTATAACACACTTCGGTACACTTTACGGTTCGGGTCGTATTAACTGCCGAAGGAATGGCATAAATTGCGCCAAAATTACGCGATTCAAAATTTTCAAAATGTTCAAAATGGCTGATTTCCTGTTCTGTTTCGGCCATGGCGCCAAGAGACTTTTCTTTAAGTTGCGACATGATACAAGTGTGTACCGATTTTCGTGCATGTACGTCAAACCGTATTGTGGGGCTTGAGGCACAAAGTTTTTTAGGGGGCGCTGTTGAGCAATTTTGCCACACCCATTAAAGCAAACCATTAAATATCAAATTTTTCGCCAGGCCTGGCTTGCGTGCAAAATTTGGTGACTTTTGGGGCACGTTTAGGGGGGCAAAAAGGCCCTCCTTTCGTCAGAAGAAAGAAAGAAAAAAGAAAGAAAGAAAGAAAGAAAGAAAGAAAGAAAGAAAGAAAGAAAGAAAGAAAGAAAGAAAGAAAGAAAGAAAGAAAGAAAGAATAAAAATTCCTACAGATACAATAGGGCCTTCGCACTGTAAGTGCTCGGGCCCTAAATAGTTTACAAAACTGTACATTAACAAGAGGAAGAACTTGTGATACCAGATTCTGTCACCTTGGTGTGCAACGGCATCTCAGTTATCCGAGTCCGAGATCTGGAGAGACTGAGACAAGACCAAGACCAAGACCAAGACCAAGACCAAGACCAAGACCAAGGACGATCGAGACCGTGACCAAGAAAGTGGTCTCGGGACTAAAGTACAAGCCTATTATCATGAAATTATTTAGGGATCGTGAATTTCTAGAGCTGGTGACCTCTGACCTCTGACGAACGGACGGATCCTTCTGTGACATCACCCACGGGTCAGCTGACCCGTGGGAAGCCCCGCCCCTGAAACACAGATGAACCAGTGGTTGAGTGTTGGTTCCACAGGGACCTGAACTCGGACTTCTGCAGTTGCCATCACTGACTTTGGGGTTTTTAAATCCAGACTGAAAACCTATTTATTTAGACTGGCTTTTGATACACAGTATTGATGTGAAATATTCTTCATTTAATTTTAATGGTTTTACTATGTCGTTTTTAAATTGTTTTGTTTTAATGTGGATTTTAATGGAAAGCACTAAAGGGCTTTATAAATAAACATTGATTGATTGATTGATTGATTGATTGATTGATTGATTGATTGATTGATTGATTGATTGATTGATTGATTGAGTTGTCAGCTAAACAGGAAGAATCTGGAAGATCCTGAACTCTCATCTCTTTATTATTGCACTACAATTAACTAACAATTATCCCCACTAGTGTAACGAGTTTATCCAGACGCAATGTTATAACTTCAAACCCGGTTTTCGATAGCAAATAGTAGATCTGAAGTTTCATCTTCAGCTCTTCTTCCTGGTGTGCAGCACTCGATGTGGCGTAGATCTAAAGTTATAAATGAAAAGTAAATGAATTTAACCTTCCGGGCTGATTTACCGCACAAATCGGCACAGATTACTTTTGTAATACTGTATTTGACCCGGTCTTTGTACGTTTTGATCGTATTGAAACGTAATTCTCGTCAGTTGTGTGAAATAAGGCCTGGAAAAAGGCATGGTGGCATAGAATTGTCAAATTGGTTTAATTCACCGTTCGAAAAAGATTACTTTTGTAATACTGTATTTGACCCAGTCTTTGTACGTTTTGACCGTATAGAAACGTAATTCTTGCCATTGTAAGAATGAGATGTTTACCTGCTGTACTCTACTGCCCTTACTTTTTAACAACTTTTATTATTTTACCTCTTTTCGTATCCTTTTATTTGTTATTTACTGTTTAATTGTGTCTTGCCGCTTTTACTGTTGATGTAAAGTGCTTTGAATTACCTTGTGTTGTACAAATAAACTTGCCTTGCCTTGCCTTCCCCTGCGGTACGTGAACAGTGTTGATCCTGCACGTTGCAAGATGAAGCTTCTGTATCTGTTCACCTCCAAATAAACCCACCTGATCTATTTTTAGATTTTCTTCTCCACATCCCTCCGTCACATAATTACATCCCATCTGCTCAAAGAAAAGTCGTCCTTTTTTGTTAAAATGAGTCTAAAACATCTTGAGTCACCTTTTTTTCTAAAACTGCAAACAAAACTGATAGATTCTACGAGTTAGCAACAGTAACTAAAGGGGGCGGGGCTTAGTGACCGGTCAATTGTGGGTCACTCTTTCAAAGAAGTGCAATTGTTTTGCCCCTAAAGATATGTTGAAGACCCTCCGGAGCCTCTGCTACTGATGGATTTACATAAAAAGATGGGTTTTTACCTCCATGTTCATCTTAAGAGCTCAAACTTTCAGAGTTACGCTGAAGATCTCAAGCATATCTGATTCCACCCGATGTCAACAGTGTGGGTGCAGCAGACATCTCCAATGACGACTCGGATTTCCAGCCAGTCATCTTTCTCGGTGTCTGATGAAATCATGTTACATGTAGCCGTCTCATAGAGACAATTATGTTTCTGTCGCCAATAAAGTGTTAGTCAGGAGTTTATTGCTTTGACTGAGCATCAAGTCTTCTGGCAGGTGCTTTAAAGACACTTAAACAAACCTGTTATTTGCTGACAGCATGTGACTCAACGGGTCAGATATTGTTCACTTCTGATTGTAAAGTCTCTCACCGCACGAATCGGCACAGATTGCTTTTTTAATACTGTATTTGACCCGGTCTTTGTACCGTTTTTGACCGTTTAGAAACGTAATTCTCGTCAGTTGTGTGAAATAAGACCTGGACAGGCATTGTGGCATAAAATTGTCAAATTGGTTTAATTCACCGTACGAATTGTTACAGATTACTTTTGTAATACTGTATTTGACCCAGTCTTTGTACGTTTTGACCATATAAAAACGTAATTCTTGCCCGTTTAAGAATGAGATGCTGTACTCTACTGCCCTCACTTTTTAACAACTTGTGCTTTTCATTATTTTACCTCTTTCTTATCATTTTATTTCATTTTATTTTTTATTTACTGTTTAATTGTGTCTTGTAGCTTTTAATGTTGATGTAAAGCACTTTGAATTACCTTGTGTTGAATTGTGCTATACAAATAAACTTGCCTTGACTTGCCTTGTAGTACTTTATGGGAATAACCAATAATATTGGTTCACTGCATTCCATTTAAATGCCTTTTCCTTTATAGCAGTCTGGTTGTTTCACACCCTGAATGCATTGTTTCTGTGATCGGTTGTACGTCCGTCCCGTGGTGTCTAGAGGCAGTTTCTTCTCCTTCGGTTGATATCGAGGGATTAAATCTGGTTTATATGGACTTGAAATCATTGTGGAAGTAAGAAAAGTTGCAGTTCTTTGAATAACCACAAGGGACTGACTTAAATTAACATATTTACAGCTTAACACAAAGAATGGTTAGATTTTACATCCGTGACAACTATATAGGAGGTAGTTTGTTGCACCTCATCAGGTAAAATGATATAAAGCCACAGATGTATGCCTAATTAGGGCTGTTGTGGTTTTATTGATCATCAACGTCCATGGTATCGGCTAGCTGCCACTTTAGCTGATAATTACCTTCAGACTTTAGGACCTAACATTTTATTTTATAGATAATGTGGCCTGTTTTGGTCTTATCTTATCTTAGGATGCTTAAATTCAAAAATTCAAAATTCGCTGCAGATCATTTAAAGACCCCTTTCCAAGCTGACGAACTGGATCACCATCAAACGGATGGCTGAGCTGATTGGCTGCTATACAGTCCGGGGTCCTGCCCAGCTGCAGGTCCAAGCAGAGCTCCGCTAGTCCTGGTTCCTGCTCCGGCAGTACTAGTTTCAGATTTCATTTCAACATGAGGTTATTTAACAGATTCAATTACAATTAAAGCTGCAAGCAGCGATGAGCGGGCCCCTTGCACCCTTGTGCACGTTCAGGCGTGCTGCAGTGGAAGCGCTTGTATGACTTGCATGTAGATTCTTCAGGCCTGGACATTGAGGACACCAGCCACGACTCTCTATAACAAACCATTCAAAAGTTATAGCAGAGAATAGGGACTATCAAATATTGACCAATCAGAAGAAGGGGCGGGGTTAATTTGCAGCAATTATTTTCAAGGACTCAAAACCGAGTCCGATGACACCACCCACGACTCTTTATGTCAAACCATTCAAAAGTTATGGCAGAAAATAGAAACTGTCACATATCGACCAATCAGGAGAAGGGGCGGGGCTAATTCATGCCAATGAAGGTCAAGTACTCAATACCGAGTCAGATGACACCCCCCATGACTCTTTATATCAAACCATTCAAAAGTTATGGCAGAAAGTAGGAACTATCAAATATGGACCAGCCAGATGAAGTGGGGGCGCGCTTTTTGGCGTCTAGCGTCGCCAGACGGCCATGGCGCCAAGAGACTTTTCTTTAAGTTGCGACATGATACAGGTGTGTACCAATTTTCGTGCATGTACGTCAAAACGTATTGTGGGGCTTGAGGCACAAGGGTTTCTAGGGGGCGCTGTTGAGCCATTTTGCCACGCTCATTAATGCAAACCATTAAATATCAAATTTTAAACCAGGCCTGGCTTGCGTGCAAAATTTGGTGACTTTTGGGGCATGTTTAGGGGGGCAAAAAGGCCCTCATTTCGTTGGAAGAATGAAGAAAGAAAGAAAAAATTCCTACAGATACAATAAGGCCTTCGCACTGTCAGTGCTCGGGCCCTAATAACCATAACAGGTAACGTTAGTTAGCATCACAGGTTATCATAGTGTTAGGCAAGTCTGAATTGTTTATATGTTGTTTGGGGGCATCCCCTGATCAGACAGACGTTAGTTTGGTGCAGATCAGACCTATACTTTTCGATGGGCGGGGCTTTGAAACTTCACCTTTTCCAACATTTGAACGGACGCCGTTGCCACAACATTTGACCAAACGAAGTAAAACTTGACCTGTGGCCTCCATATGGGGCCTAGATTGGGCTTGCCAAGTCTCAACTCTGTGAACCCTTTACAACACCAACTAGCTCTGTGGAAGTCATACAACCACGGGACCAATGAATACTAGCAAAGGGCCTTCTGCATTGCAACATAGTCAAAAATCAGCCTCCCAGCTCAAAGCGTTACTGAATAATTCAAAAAACACACAAAAAAGGCCCGAAAAAGCCACAAAACATGGTGACCTTTGGCACTTCTGAAGGTCGCACGGGTCTGGACCTCGGCACAGTGGATGAGAGTCACCTCCTGATACAGAGTCTAGAATTTCAGCCTCCTAGCTCAAAGCGTTAGTGAACTGTCCAAAAAAAGACACGAAATAGGCCTCATAGGCAAACCTATAACAATACATAACAAACCTCCTGTGCCTACTGAGCATTAATAACATGTCATAATCAAAGGAAAACTAATTAAAACGAATGTCCTTAACATGAGCCTATTGTATTATTGAATTATAAAGGACACTTTCGCTTTTTTGTGTTTACAAATGTTAAAGATATTAAAAGAAAACCATAACACAATGAGGAAAATACTGTGGCGAACAAGTCGTGCCCAGAGCGTGTCTTGAACCCCAGTCTCCCAGACCACAGTCAACTGCACTAACCAGTCGGCCAAATGCTGATGTGTTGCCCAGGCAGGCAAGGCCTTATCTTATCTGTGGTCGTTACACTATGTTCCAAAAAGTATTATTTACAATGGACAAGATCTGGCATTTTACGTTGAATTCTATTGTTCAGGTTTTAAAATTCTAGCTAAATACATAAAAAGGGGAGGTGAGGTGTGAGCTTCATAACAAAACTTCTGTGCCTACTGAGCATTAATAACATGGGGTTAGCCATAGAAAGGGGCGATAACAGCCTCCTGCGCCTACTAGTAGGTAGAGTAGGGCTCTACTGGCCCATATCTATGGGATGATTGTTATCGTTTTGTCCTTCATTCAATAATATCACAGCAGTCAAATCGGGTGACGGATCCCATTGACTTCACATAGTACTATATCCGTGGTGCTCCCATTAAAACCTCAATAAAACACTGCTAAAACGGCATTAAAAAATGCTTTTACAAACTGACAGTAACAAACAGTACCTTGCGCGACAAAAACTCATAATTTAGCCACTATAACAAAGAATAATATATAAATAATAATAATGTCATAATCCGTGTATATATCACGACAACGGATCCCATTGACTTTGCATAGTACAATATCCGTGGCGCTCACACAGAATTATACCATTTTCCGTGATGGTACCACGGAAAATAGTGGTGAGAGGTCGTGGGCATTTCATGGATTTTTGTGAGATCAGGTTGTATGAATTCACAGAGGTTGTGCGGCATCAGGTACTGTTCAGTAAAACAAAGCAGCTTCAGAAGCACCAGTGGTGACATCACGGCGGGTCGTCTGATGGTACCGTTGTCTTTGAAGTCAAATCCCGGGGAAGTGGACCAACTGTATCTTGATCTCAGAAAAGCTTTGACACATTTGAAGTTATTTCGACAAAGCTCACATATTTTAAACAAAACAAAGTGTGTCTGTCAGTGGGGTGTAATCCCCTTATATCAGTAGTTCTGACGTTGTCCAACAAGGTCTGATCCTTGGGCCTTTAGCATTTTCAGTTAAAATAAATGGTTTCCCAGCTGTATGCTAGACGAACGACGGTAGGTCAAAACATCTTGTCAGTTAAATGTTTTCAAAAGTTTTCTAAATTCAAGAAGCTATCACATTGACTGCCTTTGAAAAATGGTCAAAAACTAAACAAGCCTGTAAGTTTATATGAAGTCTAAACATTGTTTTTATGCAATACTATAGTGTAGTGTTTGTTATTTGTAAAAACTGTATGGGATCTATTATGTATGGTTTTGGTTGTTGTTGTTTTGTTTGTTTATTTGTTGTCGGAGGACTGTAGATAGAAATGAGCATCATATATTCATTAATGTGCAGTGTTCAACCAAATTAATAAATAAATGATGGAGGAAAAGGTCAGGCTAGCACGTAATGAGGCAAACGCATAAAAGTCCTGAATCTAAGGCTTGCTAAGGGCAGTCCTTACCCAAGGACGGACGGCCAACTGTAGGGTCGTCATAATCTCATACTACGTTCCTTCGTCTGAATGAACGTTGTCCTCGACACTGACCTCCGCCACAAACTGGGGTTAAAGTTCCTAAAGGTCTTCACAGTGCATAAACTAAACCTGTAGTCAAGACCACCTAAACCAAGAACAAGACACTACCAAGACCAGAGAGTATCAAGACGGGACTAAGACAGACCAAGTCCAGACCAAGACAAGACCAAGAGAGACCAAGACTAGTTCAGCTGAAGACCGAGGCCAGAAAGAAACCTAGTAATGTCCTGATCCTGCGTGATTGTAGAACATCAGCTCCATCCTGGTTCAGCTAGTTTCCATATGAGGTTGTATTCAACTGCAGCTCAATAACACAGAGAAGTGGATAATGATGTTGAACTCATTAAGTGCGGCGACTGCACGGCCGCTATTTCTACACTATTGGAGGATTGACTCCAGTGCTTTTAAGGATTGACACGACTACTAACTAGTCCCAAAGTCCTCTAGCAGAATAACCAGCTCCAACACCCCCCTCCACCTCAGAAAAGGAATGAATAGTAAATGTTACTGATTTAAATTGGACTGAATTTGGAGATGAAACCTGAATTTTAGATATTAAAGATTGAAATTACATTATTTACCATTATAGTAATCAGATTACACCGTATATCAGCATTACTGAAATGGACCTGATGCTTAACCAATCACAACGATATGCAAATATTATTCATATATTTATTCAAACAAGGCCGTTATAAACACAAAACTGTAATTAAATACAGACACATGCAGATGCGCCAAAACATTAAATCAGATGTAAAATACAAAACTGTACATTAACAAAAGGAAGAACTGCTGATCACCAGATTCTGTCACCTTGGTGGCAACGGCATCTCAGTTAGAGTCCAAGACAAGACCAAGACAAATGGAAAAAAAAGTGGTCGGGAGAACTACAAATCTAGCATTAACTGTGATCATTTTGCAGACATTTATATTTGTATGATTTTCGTGCAGTAGCTGCGCAGCGCTAGCGGCTGCATGTGAACGCAGGACTCATAAGTGAGAGTGAGGGCGCTGGTATGTTCAGGGTGTGGCCCTGGTTAAGCCCTGCAGCTTACTCAGCGGCTACTACAACACAACGCAGTCTTGGGAAGCCAACACCTTTACAAGACTTGTTAAGATTGCTTTCAACAAGTAGTGACAGTTCCAGCTCTGCCAGAACAAGAATTATTCAAGCCCTCGCTCCTGTCACCGCTCTGGCTGCAAACTGATCTTAAATCAAAAAGAGACGCAACTGTCAAAAGGACCTTTAGTGGGAGTGTTTTTAACCTGCACAACAGAAACCGGGCGGCCGAGTCTTTTCCCAAGCAGTGACATTAATCGTAGTGAACCAAGACGAGCTGTAGGGGTGATGGAGACGGTATGTTCAGAGCCCTTGAGCGTCCTGAGCTGCAGGCCTGAACACATTCACGTCGGTTTCTTGGATTAAAAACCACCAACTTTGACATTTATTCATCCAACTATCCTCCTTTTGATGTGGCTTTCACTTCAAACTTAATAAAGTCCAATTTTGTGGTATTTCTTCCTAAATGTGCAGCAGGTATAAACTGAAATGACCTCCGGAGAAGCTGCTGCAGAACCAGTTCCTCCTCGTCAAGTCCTCTCTTCATGCTGCTAATCTGTTGCTTTGAGAGTTAAATCAACAAAGTTAACTCCTCAAATATTCTCTCCTGAACAAGGTTTATTTGTCTCTCTGTCAGGTGACTTCTTTAAACGTACCAAAGGTCCACAAGACCTACTTTATCAGCTCCTTTTTTTATTTTTTATCCTGTTTGGAAGTGGGTCCAGAGGCGTTTCTTGGTGTCGCCCTTCTGCAGCACACTTTCACAGAAATAATTGATGTTTTCCGTCGTTTGAGGCAAAGTCGCCCCGTTTTCAGGGCTTCCGAAGTATCGGGTGTGGTCCGTTACCCCAGGATAAGTTAAGCAGATAATTGGTCTGCAGTTGATATCAGGCATCTGGCAGATGGAGCTCTGCACTGTGAGGCTCATATTCCCAGCATGCAACACTAGATTAAGGAGTAAAGGGTGCTAACAGTGTCTTAAACCAGATGCCAAAATATCAGAAAGAGGGGATCAGTAGGAGTTTTTAATCGGGTTCGTAAAGATCCAGAGAGGCGGGATGAATGGATTTATGACATAAAAAGCTCTGACCAGCTCTGTTATTATTAATATTTAAACCCCTCCAGGCTTTTATAATTTTTTTGAGACTCTTTGAGAGGAGGAAGGAGGAAAGGTGATCAGGTAGTCGGGAATGTTATCTTTTGGGTTTAAATGAGCAGTGAACACTGACGCTCTGACGTTGGTGATTGGTGCTGTAAACAGAAACAGGTCCTGGGGGTCCGGAGCTCTGCATGATGTTCACAGAGACCTCAGTGAAAGTCAATGAGGTCGTCATTGGGATGAACCCCCCCCCCCAAAACTCCCTGGATGAATCTATGAGACATGGACAACACCATAGTTCATGGTGTTGTTTATGTCTCATAGATTATCATAGATTCTGGAACTCTGGCCCAGGTCAGAGATGGTGCGTAAGTTCCAGGGGAGCTTGTTCCAGAGCCCGGGGGGGTCTGGGACAACATAAACAAACATTAAAAGTTTAAAATCAATTCTAAAATGGACAGGAAGCCAATCGAGTGAATAGAGGACCGGAGTAACGTGCTCATGCCTTTTAGTGTCAGTTAAAAGACGGGCAGCTGCATTCTGCACTAGTTGGAACTCTGGGATGCTGCTGGACTTCCGACTTCATGCAGACGATGTCCAAATACTTCTGAGTTTTGTTCAAAATGCCTGGACTTCAACATTTTGGGGGGAAACCTCACAAGTTGGACGGAGGTGGTGCGCTGATGTTTGCATGCCTCCGGACCTGTTTGAGGGGTGGAACGCCTCCGGGCTCCTCACTCATCCATCACAGTCGGGTGGGCGAGTCGCTTTATCTGGCCCACGGAGATTTTGTCACTCAAGCTTCGTGACATTTTTTCGTTGACATGTTTTATGTTCATCTGTCTTCAAGATTTCACAAAACTCCAGGGGAATGTGGAGTCAAAGAAAACAATTATTTTACCTCTTTTCTTATCATTTTATTTCATTTTATTTGTTACTTACTGTTTAATTGTGTCTTGCCGCTTTTAATGTTGATGTAAAGCACTTTGAATTACCTTGTGTTGAATTGTGCTATACAAATAAACTTGCCTTGACTTGCCTTGTAGTACTTTATGGGAATAATTAATAACATTGATTCACTGCAGTCCACTTAAATGTCTTTTCTTTTATACCAGTCTGGTTGTTTCACACCCTGCATGAATAGAATAGAATAGAATACTTTATTGTCTGTCCCAATGGTGCATGCATGGTCATGCATCGTTTCTGTGATCGGTTGGTGTCTAAAGGCAGTTTCTTCTCCTTCGGTTGATGTCAAGGGATCAAATCTGGTTTATATGGACTTGAATATCATTGTGGAAGTAAGAAAAGTTGCAGGTCTTTGAATAACCGCTTGCCTTGCCTCACAAGTGAAGTCTGGAATTTGCCACTTTGAGCTGCACGCTAAACAAAAGTCAGTATCTGCTCCGAGATCCGAGCTTAAGTTAAAGGTTAGAAAGTTGTGCAAGAGGAGGAGATGCAGTAAACGTGCTCCTCGCCCCACCCTCGTTGCACCTTTCAGAAAGGCCCTGCAGCTCATGGGGCTGAAAGGTCTCTGACAGCCTCTCCTCCCTTCTCGCCCTCGGCGCCGATGCCATTCCTCTGCGAGCATCTGGGTGTGTCGGGCCCCGGATTAGTTTACAAGGGCGTCCCCGTTACCAGTCCGACAGGCTGCGTTGCTCCGAGCCAAACTACCTGCCTGCCGGTGGCTACCGGCCCTGCAGGATCCAGGTAATTGGAGGAGGTGTGGAGGAGGCGGGGCCCGCCGGGACCTGCCCCCCCGGTAGCAGTCGGAGGAGGATAAAAGGCCGCCCCGGACTGGGATAAGGCACTTAGAGGGACTTGACTCTCCTCTTAGTGTGCTCTGTCTGCCTCTGCTCCCCCTTTTCTCTGCACACCCCTCCCTAGGAGAAGAACCATGTCGGTCAGAACCAGCATCAAGACCAGTAGGACCAGCTACGGAAGTAGCAGCGGCGGCGGCGGCGGCTTCGGCGGCAGCAGCCGTATGTCCATGGGAGGAGGAGGAGGAGGATTTTCCTCCAGATCCGCCGTCACCGTCAGGCCATCCTACGCCATGTCCACATCCAGCGCCATGGGTGGCGGCATGATGAGGTCAGGCGGCTTCAGCTCCGGCTCTTCTTACGGCATGGGCGGCGGCGGCGGCGGTGGCGGCTTCGGCGGCGGCTCCAGCTTCAGTTACAGCAGCGGCGGTGGCGGCTTCGGCGCCGGCGGCGGTGGCGGCTTCGGTGGCGGCTTCGGCGCCGGCGGTGGTGGCGGCTTCATCGCCCCAATCACAAATGTCCAAGTCAACCAGAGCCTTCTGGCCCCCCTGAACCTGGAGATCGACCCCAACATCCAGACCGTCCGCACCCATGAGAAGGACCAGATCAAGACCCTCAACAACCGCTTCGCCAGCTTCATTGACAAGGTGAGTTTGAAATGGCGAAACTCTAAACGAAAACTCTGTTGAACATCGCCTAGCAACTGGGCTTTGCACCAGTGGGCTCGGGGGTCACTGGTCCGATTCAGGTCCCAGTGGAGGAAGACCATCACCGGCCTCCATATGGTCCTGTGCAGGAAACCCGAGACCCGTGTCGTCTCCGGTGACCGGCGGCTCTCGGCAGGAGAGCCGGAGGGGATCGGGTTTGTCGCTGGTTACCATGGCAGCAGCAACCGGCAGCCTTCCAATTAATTAAGTGAAGATGGAATACAAAATGCGTTTGTTTGAAGTGGTAAAAATGCACGCTGTCCTGCTGTTTTGAACATTGTGGATTTGAGGTTAAACCTTCATGCGTGTGTCAGGCGTTGACCTCTGCAGTTTCAGCCAGGGCTTGTTCACTCCAGTGAAAGTATGAATCCTGGAGGAGACAACGCCTCAGGTGTGCAGGGGGGGTGGGGGGGTCAAGGCGTGGCACCGGCGTTGGAAGCATGCCCTCAGACTCGCTCGCACACGAAATCGCTGGGCGTCGGCCACAAATCACACACATACCTCAGAGACACGAAGGGAGTGGGGGGGGGACTACAGAAACTGGTTATATTTTGTATACAAATCCTTTTACCTGTGGGAAAGTCAGCTGAGGTGTGGCTCAGTCGTCCGCCCATCCCAGGAGAAAGTCTCATCCATGTGTCTGGGGATTTTTTGGGTTTTATTTCACTCTTCAGAAACATGTAACCGTTTATCCGATGTATGAATTAATACCTCATCCGACCGATGAGATGGGACCTAAATGCCGCTCGTGTTGGTTCCCCCCAGGTCCGCTTCCTGGAGCAGCAGAACAAGATGCTGGAGACCAAGTGGAGCCTCCTGCAGGACCAGACCACCACCCGCTCCAACATCGACGGCATGTTCGAGGCCTACATCGCCAACCTGCGCAGGCAGCTGGACGGGCTCGGCAACGAGAAGGTCAAGCTGGAGGGCGAGCTGAGGAACATGCAGGGCCTGGTGGAGGACTTCAAGAACAAGTGAGTTCGGCCCCTCTGCACCACGACCGGTTTTGGCGTTTTTACACGCGTTTCTCATCGTCTCTCCGCTGCTCGTTTCAGATATGAAGATGAAATCAACAAGCGTGCCTCCGTGGAGAATGAGTTCGTTCTCCTCAAGAAGGTAGGTGGACCTGGACTTACATCCTCTCACAACAAATGATGCATGAATCACCAATTGAATTGAATTGAAATTTTATTTCGAACATGAAAACAAAACAAAACAATAATAATCAATAATAAATAAATGCAAATAAGAAAAAAAGAGACAAAAATATAAATAAAAATATGCATCCATCATAATTAACATGCTTGAAAAGGAGTAGGAAGAAGTAAAAACGTATCCATAGCCTTAGTCCAATAAAGACCTATGCTCCCCTTCCAGGATGTGGATGGCGCTTACATGAACAAGATCGAGCTGGAGGCCAAGGTCGACGCCCTCCAGGATGAGATCAACTTCCTCAGAGCCGTCTATGACGCGGTAGGGATCGGACCTTTCTGAGCGGTACCGTCCGACGTCGGTCGACTGTACTCTCAAATGCAACGTTGGTTATGTTTGCAGGAACTGCGCGAGCTCCAGGGACAGATCAAGGACACCTCCGTCATCGTGGAGATGGACAACAGCCGCAACCTGGACATGGACTCCATCGTGGCCGAGGTCCGCGCCCAGTACGAGGAGATCGCCAACAACAGCCGGGCCGAGGCCGAGAAGTGGTACCAGCAGAAGGTAGGCGGGGGAGCGTCTGCAACGACAAGGAGGGTCTCTGGACTCTTTGGTCTTCTAACGGTTTGTTTTGTCACCTCGTCCCCCTCAGTACCAGGAGATCCAGACCACCGCAACACAGGCCGGAGACGACCTTCGCAATACCAAGAGTGAGATCTCTGAGATCACCCGCATGATCACCCGCATCCAGAACGAGATCGAGTCGGTCAAGGGACAGGTAAATGGCGCCCGATACGCAGCTAGCGCTGGTCGATTCCCTTGCAAATAAGTAGCTTTGCATCTCGAGAGGATTCTGAATGAGAATTATTATAAATTAGTTAGCAGGGGTCATGTTTCCATTCCTTTACCAAGATCAAATGCAATCAAAAGAACTTCTATGTCCAGGGCTATCTCACAGTGGAACAGGTTGCCATGTGCCATTACTAAAGCAACAAGCAGAGACAGTTTTAAAAAGCAACTAAAAAGGTTCCTTTTGGGTTCAGACATACACAATGTTTAATATATATGTTTAATATACATTTCACCATGAACTGTGTATGGAATATACAGCTCAATGTAGTTAGAAATTTTGATAATGTTGCTAATGTTGTTAAAATAAAAAAAATACTAATAATAAATGTGACTTTTCAACCCCACAGCGCAACAACCTGGAGGCCCAGATCGCTGAGGCCGAGGAGCGCGGCGAGCTGGCCGTCAAGGACGCCAAGCTCCGCATCAAGGACCTGGAAGACGCCCTGCAGAGAGCCAAGCAGGACATGGCCCGCCAGGTCCGCGAGTACCAGGAGCTCATGAACGTCAAGCTGGCGCTGGACATTGAGATCGCCACCTACAAGAAGCTGCTGGAGGGAGAGGAGTCCAGGTAAAGCTTCATCCTCCCCAACTCGGGGGAAGTAGAATTGCATCGTTGTTGATATCGGGAGCTAAAATGCCTCTTCTTCTGTTGCAGGATTGCATCCGGTGGTGCTAGCGCAACCATCCACGTTCAGTCCTCAAGCAGCGGCTTCGGTGAGTCCGGACTCGGATAAATGAAACCGCGATGACGTCTGTAATCTGCAAAACTAACAAATACCCTGCTCTCATCACCAGGTGGCAGCTCAGGAGGCGGCGGTGGCGGATTCGGCATGGGCGGCGGCGGCGGCGGCGGCTACGGCATGAGCATGGGAGGCGGCGGCGGCGGCGGCTACAGCATGAGCATGGGAGGCGGCGGCGGCGGCTTCGGCATGGGCGGTGGCGGAGGATATGGCAGCTCCATGAGCATAGGCGGAGGCAGCATCAGCTCAAAAAGCAGCAGCATGGTCTCGTCCCGGCGTTATTAGAAGCACCCGCCCTCCCTCTCTCCCTCTCTCTCCGTTCTTCTTCCCTTGTTCTACTCCTCCGTATCCCCTCCCTGCAGACACAGAGCATTGAGAGCATCTAGCATCCAAATACGAGTCAGGTAGAAAGATGCGAGTCAGTCCAGTCTTCCCTAGATCAGTCTCAGCCGGTGCAGGACGTGCTGTCGTGCAGACATGACAATACTTGTAGTGTCACAACAGATAGTCCGCACAAGGCAACAAATTCAAGAACAAGAGGCCGACAGGAAGTGGTTTTGTTGTTGTTTTTACACGAGAATGGCAGGATGATATTTGGTGTCACAGCTACATCGTCTCTTCCTCATTTTCATTATCTTGTGCAGAATTACATCATCATTTCCTTTTTTTCCCGTTTTTTTTAGAAAGTTAACTCAGCTACCACGTAAAAGTGTTGTTCTGATCGTTTACTTTACTTCCATTTCAATAACAAAGTGACAATAACAACAATACTGCATAAGGCTGACTGGCGTTGACAGATTTATTGTGAACTGTACCATCAAAACATCTGGAATAAATCTGTGTTCATATTCAATTCACCTCTTGTGTTTTTCTTCACGAACTCTTTGGTCGTTTTACGTCTGATTTTCTGTCTTCATTGCAACATTGACACATAAATGAGAAAATAGGTTAAGACATATTGGAAGGGTTAGCCGGCTAAAAGAGCCGCAGAGGGATGTTTACAAAGATGATCAACTTTATCTTTAGAGGATAATAAACAAATTATATGTTACATGTTTACACAGTCTTGTCTTAAAATTCAAGTAAAGTGTTTGCTTTCACAGGATAAAACAACTTAAGGATAGTGTTAGCTAGCTAGCTAACTAGGTAGATTTCTGTTAAATATTCAAAGAAATTGGTTCACTTTCACAAGAGAAAAGACTTTAAAGTTGATAA
This sequence comes from Cololabis saira, assembly GCF_033807715.1. Lineage (NCBI taxonomy): Eukaryota > Metazoa > Chordata > Actinopteri > Beloniformes > Belonidae > Cololabis > Cololabis saira. Next base: position 38,376,754 of record NC_084598.1, read on the forward strand.
ATGTTGAGCCTGCTAACGGCTGTTGCTAACACGCAGCTAACACACACACTTTAATCAAGCTCTAATTATGTTGCTTATAGCTTTTCTGACACTTAAAAACAGAAGAAATAACCCTTTTGTCCTGAAAGTAAAGACTGTTGTTAGCGCCTGTGTTCAGTTAGCATTTGGTCATTGCTAGCGGTGGTTAATTAGTCGAGACTGGAAGGTTTGAGTGGGAGTTTAATCTTGTACGGGTTAATAAATGTTTTTGTTCATTGATAGCTTTGAGGCAACTCTTAAGTTTTACAAGAGAAAAGTTAAAGGAGGATTTAATATATTAACATAATATATTCATTTCTCAGGCTAAGAAATTGTTAACTGCACCGCACAGAAATTCCAACAACCCATCCTACAAACTAATCAAAGGCCGACTACGCTGCAGCGCCGACCGCTCATACAGCTCAGGGCAGCCCTTGCGTTACCAACCTGTCGGCCAATCAGAAAGTTGAATTTGTTTGTTGCCAGGAGAGGTCTGAGTTTCAGCCTCAAGCGTTTGATTACGTAGCGGCGGTAGCCTTAGTGACAACACACAACATCACTCATAAACACACAGGGACAGGATAACTACCACCTTTCAAGGGGCCCATTTGGAGCTAAATGTGTTTGTCTTTATTTAACATTGTGAAGAGACAACGGCTGCTCCAATTGCTCCAAATTAAAATTTATATAGCATCTATCACAACAGAAGTTGTTTCTAGGATCTTTCCGGAGACCCAGAACATGACTCCGAGCAATTATTACATAAACATAACATGAACAATGGCAGGTAGAAACTCCCCTGGACCAGGACCTGGTTCATAAGGGGGGGGGGGGGGTCTCCTTCTACAGGCCAGCTGGGCAGAGCAGGAAAAGAGAAAACAGACAGAGAAAATTAAGTACAGAGAAATGAGAGATACAGACACAATGGCTAACTGGTGCACTACAGGGATGACTAACAAATGTAAACACTTACTAAACACTACACACAATAACTAGAGGCTTCACTCAACACGGAACAAGGACTGACAGATATGTCCACATACTATGTGGAAAACCACCAGCGTCCAAACCCTGGGAAGACCCAAATTTGTAGCTTCCACCTCAAAAATAAGGAGGCCAAACGGGAGCTTAACGTAACTTGGGACGGAATAAGGCTTGAGAACCACCAGCACCCAGTCTACCTGGGTGTAACCTTGGACCGTACCCTGAGCTACAAAGAGCATGTCCAGAAGACCAGAGTCAAGGTGTCCACCAGGAACAACCTCCTACGCCAACTCCCAACTCAAAGTGGGGAGCCCACCCAAGCACGCTTCGTACCACAGCACTAGCCCTATGCTTTTCAACTGCCGAATATACCTGCCCAGCAAGGTATAAATCAAGTCACGCACGCAAACTGGACCCTGTTCTCAACGAGACTTGCAGGATAGGGACTGGGTGCATCAAAACAACCCCCACACACTGCCTCTACGCCCTCTCAGGCATCGCACCCCCTGACATCCGCAGAGCAGTCACCGCCAAAGCAGAGCGCAGCAAGCAGGCCCATGACAACTGGCACTCACTGCACGAACACCTGGCCCCCCAGAAACGGCTCACGTCCAGAAGCAGCTTCCTGGATACCACTCGAGAACTGGGGACCACACCATCTGTCGCCAGAACCACGGAGTGTCAAAACCAGTGGAACAGCCTGGGCAGCCAGACAACCCAATGGACAGAGAGAGGCATCATCCCAGATGAATGTCTTGCAACTGGCCATGACCAACCATGGGCTATCTGGAAAACCCTAAACCGTTTGCGGGTCGGCGAAGGACGCTGCAAGGCAACCATGAAAAAATGGAAATTAACATTCTCTGATGCATGCGTGTGTGGGGAACCACATCATGAGATGCATATCTGCCCCAAAATGTACTGGCGATGACATGGCCGAACCCAACGCCGCTGCACTCGCCAGCGCCACCCATTAGAAGGACATGATATAGAGGACGGCCAGACACGAAGAAGACTCAACACTAACTTGAGGCTTTACTAAACCCTAACTTGAGTTTACAGTAACTAAAGGCTTTACTAAACACTAACTAGAGTTTACACTAACTAGAGGTTTACTAAACACTAACTAGAGGCTTTACTAAACACAAACTAGAGTCTTTACTAAACACTAACTAGAGGCTTCACTAAACAGAACTGTTTTAAGTTTTAAAGGTGGAGGTGGTGTCAGCCGCCTGAACCCAAACTGAAGGTTGGTTCCATAGTAACGGTTCCTGGTAGCAGAAGACCCGTCCTCCAGATCTACCTGTGGATCTTCTAGGATCTACAAGTAAACCTGTACTCTGAGAACACACACACACACACACACACACACACACACACACACACACACACACACACACACACACACACACACACACACACACACACACACACACACACACACAGACACACACAGACACACACACACACACAATGGACAGGTACGGGTTGCTGCAGGTCGTTGAGACCTTTTCACGGTAATGAATAGGTGCGAGGAATTTCCTGCTCCTACAACAACAACAAGTAAAAGCAAAACTTTCTCTGGCTAGTTTTTTGTGAGTTATTCATGGATTCATGGATTCATGACTCCTGGACCGTAACAGCTGCTGAACCTTCCTCCACCCTCTGAGCAGTGACTGCATCTGTTCATGCCGGTGTAGGCAGATCCAGATGTTGCCGTAGCTACATATTACCGGGGCACATACAGGGGGTATTTTTGGAAAGAGAGGGAGGCTACAACCTCAGGGGTCAGTTTAATTTTAAAAGTTCTCAACAGACGGACAACACTGAAGAGCTTCTGTATGTCGACCTGCGGATGAAACTGTGGAACAGCCTGAGCATGGAGCTAAAACAAAGTCAAAACATATCACAATTTAAAAAAGATACAAAGAAACATTCTATTCAAAATACAGATGTGTATAAACATGTAGATATGTACAGTTATTAATAAATGTAGATATATAGATGTATATTATGGATATAGATATGTTATATGTAGGTATGTATATGGATATATCGAGTTGTATTATATGTACAGTATTTGTGTATCTATATCTATATATTTATTTATAGTTATATGTAGATTGATAGGTTGATATATAGATTTATAGTCATTTTTATGTAAAACAAAACAAACGCCCAGCAATCGTATAACAATATACTTGAATAACTATTACTATAAGAGTAGATATGCTATATATACACTGGTTCATATATTTACCTCCAATTATATACATAAAAATTGCTATAAATCTATATATATCGACATATCTACATATAACTATAAATCAGTATAGGTTAATAAAGATATAGATACACAAATACTGTACGTATAATACAACTCAATATATCCATATACATACCTACATATAACATATCTATATCCAAAATATACATATATATATATGTACATATATTAATAAATGTACATATCTACATGTTTATTCGCATCTGTATTTTGAATACAGATGTTTCTTTGTATCTTTTTTTAAGTTTATGTTTTGACTTTGTTTTACCTCCATGCTCAGGCTGTTCCACAGTTTCACTCCTAGGTCATCATGATGATGATGATGATGATGATGATGAGACATACCACACAGATGACTGGAAAAGAGCAGTCTGCCAAATGTGGAGAGATGAATGCGACATGCCTGTGCAGCAACATTAAAGTTTGCAGAAATATTCTCTTACAGTCACCGAGCAGGACCCACCCAAGTGGGCGAGGTCGGAGTTCTCACGGGAGTTCTCATGGTTCCTCTAGTCAACTACCAAGATGTTCATGCCATACCTGCGAGGATAGGAGGAACTTAGAACTGTATTCCTTAGTCTTTCTTAATTAGTCTTTCTAGATTAGTCAGTAAAGACCCTATAGTAACTAATAAGTATCTCGGTTTTAACAAAGGCAAAACATTTCTTGAACTATAAACCACTATTCATCCTATACAACGCACTGGTTTTACCGTACTTAAATTACTGTTCCGAGGTCTGGGGGAACACATACAGAAGCGCACTTCAACCCTTGTACATACTGCAGAAAAGAGCAATGAGAATTATACACAACGCAGGTTACCGGGATCACACTAATCAATTATTTCTACAATCCACAAGACCTGATAGTGCTTTATGTTCCTGGCAGAGCTCTCCGCTCTCAGAGTGCAGGTTTACTCGTAGTTCCTAGAGTATCTAAATGTAGATTTGGAGGGCGGGCGTTCTGCTATCAGGCACCATTACTATGGAATCAACTTCCAATCTGGGTTAAGGAGAGTGACACCACCTCCACCTTTAAAACTAAACTTAAAACCTTTCTGTTTAGTAAAGCTTATAGTTAGTGTTTAGTAAACCTGTAGCTGGTGTTGGTAAATCTCTAGGTAGTGTAAACTCTAGTGTTAGAGTTAGTAGTCATAGTTGCAGCTATAGAACGAAACTATAATAGTTAGTCTCAAATATAGCTCCGCCGTAGATATGCTGCTATAGGCCTATGCTGCAGGGGGGCACCGACATGATCCGCTGGGCGGTGCCTCTCACCCTTCTTCTCCTCTCCCTTTCCCTTCCTCTCTTCTCCATTTCCATTTTTATAAATGTCTCATAGCTATCGTTTTGTCCATCGCTCCTGTAGTTTCTTGTGCTGCCCCCCCCTTTTCTCTTTTTTGTGCACGTTTGCAGGCTGGAGCCTCGGTAGCTGCGTTCTGGCCTGCGGTCCCGGCCCCCCCCCCATCCCCGGTCATCCCGCTGCTGCTTCCACCTGCCTGCTGTGCTGCTGACGTCCCTAACACCCCCAGTCTGGCCGTCTTCAGGAGGGTCCCCCCTTATGAGCCTGGTCCTGCTCAAGGTTTCTTCCCTCCTAAAGGGGAGTTTTTCCTTGCCACTGTTTGGCTTAAGGCTTTTCTCCGACTATGGGAGTTTTTACCTGCCATTATTTATGTAATAATTGCTCGGGGGATTATATTTATATTTATAATTATATCTATGTTTATGTTCATGTTCTGGATCTCTGGAAAGCGTCTAGAGACAACATCTGTTGTATTAGACGCTATATAAATAAAATTGAATTGAATTGAATTGAATCCAAATCACTAAAATTAATGTTCAAAGCAAAGAACAATTCATTACCGGGACATATACAGGGGGTATTTTTTGAAAGAGAGGGAGGCTACAACCTCAGGGGTCAGGCCAACACACAGTCAAAGTTCAGGGCGCCGTCCTCAGGGCCTGGCAGACCGGCAAGATGGGTCGGGGGGCCGTCCTCGGGACTGAGCGGACGGATCAGAGGGACGGTCTCGGGACTGAGCAGATGGGGCAGGCTTCGGGGGACTAAGGATACGAGGGGCCGGCTGAGGTGCGTCCAGTACCCCACCTCAACGAACCCCCCTTGGCGTTCCACCCGGGCCCGTCGGGGAAAAGGAGCAGGCGGGGCGACCAACAATGAGTCGGGTGGGAGGCGGGGCGATGGCCGTAGGGCTGAGCTTGCCCCAGCCCACGGGTCTCAGCAGGGAAACATGGGGCAGTGTGTCCGGAACAGGAGCAGGGGCCGATGCGCCCGGGACCACCGTAGGAACAGGAACAGGGGCCGATGCGCCCGGGACCACTGCCGGAGCACTGAGCTCGGGGAGGGCCCCTGCCCTTTGCGGGCAACACTGCGTGCGGCCCTGGCTAAGGTCGGGCTGGATGATGCACCCGCTGCTCAACCGGCGGGCAACCCATTCTTTCGCCGGACTCCTGTAGCCCTGCCCTTTGATGTCCCGCCCTTGCCTGCCTTTTTGCAGGAGCTGCAGGGCTGCTGGGCAGATCCAAAGGTGTTTGCCCACCATGGCAAGGATGCGAGGACCTTGGCCTCCATGCGCCAGGCGGAGGAACATGGCCTGGTTCACATGCCTCCGGTGGACCCGTGTATCGCCTCTCTGATCCTTTCACCAGATGAGGCGCTCAAAGACAAGGCCCGCTGTTCCAGGCCTCAGTGCCGGGTAACGGATAGCCTTCTCTCGACGGCTTATAATGCGGTGGGCCGCATGGCTCGCGTTGGGAACTCCCTCGCCGTGCTCCTCCTCGCCCAGTCCCAGATGTTGCAGTCGGAGCATGAGGGCGGGGAGTTGGGTGACATGAACGACGCTGCACTACAAGCCTTCAGGTTGATGACCAGGGAGCTTGGCCGCTTGATGTCCACCCTCGTGGTGACGCGGCGTCAGGTGTGGCTTGCTCAGGCACCCATGTCTGATGATTGTAGGCAGACGGAAGCTTCCTGTGGTGCCGGGCCAATTGTTTGGGCCAGAGGCAGAGCGGGCATTGGAGCGCAGGAAGCCAGGCATCAGAGGCCCAGGGTCATCAGTCAAAATCGGGGAAACCTCAGTCAGAGACCCCAGGAGGACGTGTGTTTGTCTCAAGAGATAGCCTTCTTGGACAAAAAAGCCATCACAAGAGTTCACCCACGTACACAGAGCAGTGGGTTTTACTCAACTTTCTCATTCCAAAGAAAGACACTTCTCTTTCGGTTACACAGAGTTTGTGTGTTATTGTTTATTGTGTGAAACTGATAAATGTAAAATATGTAGTTAAGTTGCATATAATGTAATGTAACCGAAATAAACTATTCATTCATTCATTCATTCATTCATTCATTCATTCATTCATTCGTTCATTCATTCATTCATTCATTCATTCATTCATTCATTCATTCATTCATAAATAACGACACCTGAGTGGATGTGAAGTCTCTCGGGAGACATGGATGGAAACAGTTGAGTCATCGGGGTGTAACTGGAACAGGTCCAGGATTCCTCCGTCTGCTGTTTAAAGGGGCGTTTCACGGAGGAAAGACTTTTCTACAGTTGGGAGGATTTATATGGCGCTGAAAACTCAGATAGTCACGGACTGACTCAGTTCCATCTTTGATACAGCTTAAATACAAAAAAAAACAACATAACTGGTCTAAAATTACACAATCTATTTAGTTAGGTATAGACACAGCGGTCTGTATCATCATTTCTGAGCTCTATAACAGAGAATAGACTCTAGTCTAGTTGACAACAACACAAAGTTCGTTCAAATAGGCAGCTGGTCAAGGCTACACAACATTCTGATAAAGAAATTATTTAAGAAGGTTACACTGACTCACCAATGGCAGTTGACTTTGTACATGCTTAGTCCTCTTTTAAAGTTTAGCACTCATCTCCTTCATGGCAGCAAATTTGTCGGCAAATTGGCTGTAAGTGTTAAGGCTGATTTATGGTTCCGCGTTACACCATTGCAGAGCCTATGGCGTAGGGTACGCGGCGATGCGCACGTACGTTGCGCGTTGCCCCGTACCCTACGCCGTACCCTACGGCGAAGGCTCTGCGTCGATTTAACGCAGAACCGTAATTCAGGCTTTACAGCCAATCAGCGTTGGCTCACAGCCCTGATGCGTTCAGGACAGTTGTAAAGTAAGAATTAGCCTACACTGGCCGCACAATGCACATTTTATCGTAAATATAGCCTACAATTTACGATTATATATGAATGTATCACACAAAACGGGGCCCTATCATTGGGCCCTATGAGCTTGTGGGCCCCGTGGCACCCGCCCCCTCGCTCCCCCGAGACGCTGCAGCAGACGACCTGGAACCTGGTACTTTCTCCATCCATCCATCCATCCATCCATCCATCCATCCATCCATCCATCCATCCATCCATCCATCCATCCATCCATCCATCCATCCATCCATCCATCCATCCATCCATCCATCCATCCATCCATCCATCCATCCATCCATGCCAGTTCATCACAGGATACAACGATATTAGATGTATAAAAACTAGTTGTGACATCATTTGTGTTTATGTGTTTTTTAAGTCTTCAAGACCAAACATGAACAATCGTAATTAAAAGTTATGTCACATCTGGGGAAGAAAAGGAGTCAAAATGACATCAGGCCTGCTGGTTATGTTGAACCCACAGGCGTAAATATCGGCGGTGAAACCAGGGCAGCTGACGTCAGGGGCCCCTTGAAAGAGGGAGAGAGAAACAAATGTTTTTGTGAACTTAATAGTCCAATCAGCTTAATAAGCTACCTGTCAATCACGTTAAGTGCACGACACGATGACGTGATGTGAGTTTTCAGCAAGAAAAAAAAAGTAAACAAAAGAACATAGACGACAAAAATAGCTTAGCATCATGTTTGGCCAGCCCAAACAAAAAAATCGGCACACAGAAGAGAAAAAAAAAGAGCGAGGATGACGTTAAAGCAAAAATGACTAAATTAGATGGATTTTTGCTGCAACCGAGGCTCGTGATGTTACGCCACTGTTGGTACCTTCGGTTTTCCCGGTCAGTTTACATCCACAGCAGCTGATTCAGAGGGGAATATAAACAGGGCTGCACATAAGTGGGCCGCCAGAGCGCATGCGCCGTCAAAATCCACAGTGCGCTGTCAATCTTGTGCTGCGAAGCGCTTTTGCGTACCAACAGCTGGGGCTCATATTATTGGTTGTGGCCAGACCAGAATAATAATATTAAAAAGTCTATTGCGAGAGCTTTTCCCCAGAACTGCCACTCAAAGTTGGTACTGGCCAATCACAGCGCGTCCTTACTCCCCCTCCATGCTCGTGGCGGCGGTGGGTTGGGCAGGAAGAGAGGTAAGGATCAGCTTTACTGAACAAACCCCGACACGTCTCGTCAAAATGTCCAAGAAGCAAGCGCCATTAAGTAATTATTTTGGCGTTCCACCACCACCAACTACAAAGAGACGCCAAACTGAACCACTACCCGAATCGAACATAAAACATGTGTTCGCCGAGAAGTGGCTGCATGATGTTACGCGGCGACGCGTACCGTACGTTCGCGTTCCCGCGTAACCCCGTACCCCGTAAGCTCTGTGTTGGTGCAACGCGGAACCATAAATCAGCCAGTGTCCGTCACTGCGTGCAGCAGTGATTCTCTGATTATGGCTCACAGTTTATGAAAACCCCAAATAAAAAATAAATTTGAGAATATTTTATGAAATCAATAAACAATTCCATCATCACAATTATAACAAATAATGGTTCAACATATCTTGCTTTGCATGTAATAAGACCAGGTAATATATTAGTTTCACCTTTTAAGTTGAATTATTGATATAGATTAACTTTTACACCATATTCTCATTGAATTATTGAAATAAATTAACTTTTACACCATATTCTAGTTGAATTATTGAAATAAGTTCACCATTACACCATATTCTAGTTGAATTATTGAAATAAGTTCACTTTTACACCATATTCTAGTTGAATTATTGAAATAAGTTCACTTTTATACCACATTTTTCACCTGTAGCAATATTCTACACCTTGGCTGATGTGGACATACGTAGCATATGAGGCTATTTCAGCTGCTATATGGTTGGCTGTCTGTACAGTCATGCAAGTTCAATGCTATTAAAGAACATGTTTTTTCATATAAAATAAACACATTTTTATGCAGTTTAGAAGTTTTGGGGCTTCTTTTTGGCTCCTGCGCTGCTGAAATCGGGGCGTCCTTTATTTCTATTTCTGAAAGTTGGCAACCCTAGGTGCAAAATATGCTTTTATACTGACTCTACAGACTAACACGCACCATAATTTGTTAATTCATCTTTATAAGTGAATAAATATCGTTTTGCCTATAACTTATTCCTGCATCCCTCTTTTATCGATCCGGCGAGACGGGTCACCGCGTTTTTGGAGCCCCAAGTCACATATCCAGGGGCTCCTCTGAGCACCAGACCAAAATAATTATGTGCAGCCCTGAATATAAAGGTCTGACCAACCCATCAAACAGAGGTCGGGAGGTCGGGAGGTCGGGGGGTCGGGGACGGACCCGCGAGCAGGAGAAGCTACATGTCATCGCAGTTCTGGAAATGTCACATTAAATCTGGGTCATCTTTATTGTTCTTTCATCTTAGCAGTTGTTTTTTTTTTTTTGTTTTATATCCTCAAATACTTTGACAACTCGCACAAACAACTCCATAAACTACAACGCGGCTCCTTCCTGGAGACAATGAAGCAGCAGAGGTGAAACACCGCCCTCTGGTGGCCGCAGGCAGGAACTAGTCTCTGAAATATAGTGAATCTATAGCTATAAATATGTATAAATATAAATAAATAAATATGTATAAATAATGTGAATAAATAACATAACATATCATATAAATTAATACATATAAATCTATACTACATCTATATCTATATATCTAAAGTGCCACCAAATTGTAGATTGTTACACATTTGAGTAGTAATACAATATAATGCATGTAATCAAACTTAATATAACTTAATAAAATGGTATTAAAAAACGCTTTCTATCCTCAAATACTTGGACAACTCGCACATTCAACTCCATGAACTTCAACGCTGGGAGACGATGGAGAGAAGCAGCGGAGCTGTAACACCGCCCTCTGGTGGCCGCAGGCAGGAACTAGTCTCTCTGAAATACAGTTAATCTATATCTATAAATATAAATAATATGTATAAATAATATATGTATAATATAACATAAAATAGAAATATCTAAATAAATAAATATAAATATATACTATATACATATCTATGTATCTAAAGTGCTACCAAAGGGTTGATTTTTGCAGAATTGAGTAATAATATAATATGGAATATAACCCGGAAACAAGCATTGTGGGATAGAATTGTCAAATTGGTTTTATTCACCATACTAATTGTTACAGATTACTTTTGTAATACTGTATTTGACCCGGTCTTTGTACGTTTTGACCGTATAGAAACGTAATTCTTGCCATTGTAAGAATGAGATGTACCTGCTGTACTCTACTGCCCTTACTTTTTAACAACTTGTACTTTTTATTATTTTACCTCTTTTCTTATCATTTTATTTGGTATTTACTGTTTAATTGTGCCGCTTTTAATGTTGATGTAAAGCACTTTGAATTACCTTGTGTTGAATTGTGTTGTACAACTAAACTAACCTTGCCTTGCCTAATATAATTTAATGTAATATAAATATAATGGTCTTTAAAAATGCGTCAACAGGGGGACCAGAATAAAAGAGTCACATTCAGACAAAATACTTGTATATAGACATTTTTTGTTTTATTTAACAATATTGAAATGTTTAATTTGAAAACGGATAATTAGGAGTTGAACAATGAACAAATATGAAGAAACAGATGAAATGTTACACAACAACTTGGTGAGACATGCAAGTCGTTCAAGACTAAATATTCAAGTTAAGAAGTTCTGCAGCCAGCGTTGATGCGTTGGTGAGCTGAACATGGGCTGAGAAACGGGCCTGGTGTGGGTTCGTCTGCAGGTTCTGAGGAGGTCCTGCCTGAATTCACTCACATGGAATCAGCTGGGTGGTTTTATCACGGGGAGCTCGTCATTTTCGGCCCATTTCAAGGCTGAGCCGACTCCTGCAGCTCAGCTTTCATCCAGGTGAGGTCCGTATGGACTCCCTGGTCCCGATTCATCATGAATAATTCAAACATTTCAGCTGCTGTTGCTGTGCAGGATGTGGAACCTCACGCCTGCCCTTAAATACGGTGCATTAAATAAGTTTGTTAGCCTTAATTTCACAGCTAAAGCTGAAAAAAATCAGTAATTTTGTTTTTCTATGAAAAATATTTGGAAAAAAACTAAAAAGATTGAAATGAAACATCACTTTGAGTTCAGTGGTCTCTTGTTTCCGATAACACCTGAGCTCGGTTCGATTCTCCTGTACAGGCCCCCCCACTACACACACACACACACACACACACACACACACACACACACACACACACACACACACACACACACACACACACACACACACACACACACACACACACACACACACACACACACACACACACACACACACACTCTCAGCTCCTACATGGCCGTCTTGCTGGGATCAACGGGGTCAAACGTCATGATCTCCATGTGGATCAGACCTGACGGAGACACAAACAAGATCAGCGGTGCGTTTACGTCCAGAAGTTATTACGTCTCTTTTTAATTTTCATCAAAAACATTCACAAACCATCTGATTACATCAGTTACAACCTCAAATGATAAACAACATATAACATTTTTGATAATGATACCATGAATAAAAAACAAGTGGCGCGTATCCCCTCGATTGGAATCACCTGTAACTCGTGTTACTTTGACTTTCACAGCTCCGGTTCGGAGTTTTTCACGGGTTCTGATGCCGATCTGTTGTTTTTGGATCCAGTTTTGACTTCAGCTGTGTGACCGGGGCCCTCGTGGTCCGTTCAGTTACCAAATACCTCAGCGTGCACACAGAACATAAACTGGACTGGACTGGAAACTAGGGAAGCCCCGATACCATTTTTTTCACACCTTTTAATTTGCATTTTAATTTGTGTACTTATTTTTATATCAAAAATGCATTAATATATATATATATGTATATATATATATATATATATATATATATATATATATATATATATATATATGTATATATATGTATATATATATATATATATATGTATATATATATATATATATATATATATATATATATATATATATATATATATATATATATATATATATATATATATATATATATATACTTTAGGTTCTTACCAACAAAGTACTAACCATTAATATATATGCAGACAAAAAAATAATAATTTGTGTACTTGCCAATACCGAGTACCGATACAATACTTCTACCACCAAAATAACTAGGCTAAAAATGCGATGAAAAATGAAATGAATTAGAAGGCAGGTTTTATTTATTTTTATTTAACAGATAAATTCAATAAAAATTAAGAAAATATCAAACATATAACATATCAATGAAACATCATATCGCGGCTCAAGTGTGTCGAGAAGACGGTGAAATCCTTCTTCTTCTCCAGCTGACAGTGGCTGCTCATCCAGCGCTAGATAAAGGGTTAGCCCCTCCGTTATTTTAACGGCCCGTGGGTCGTCTCTATCCATTGTCTGTCGCTTTTGCAGAACTTTTGCAGAACCTGAGCTAATCTGTTGTGGTCTTGCAGTAGCTTTAGCAAACTCCGTATACTCAGCTTCATGATGCGTCTTGAGATGTTGGTAGTATTAAACAACGTATTCTCCTTTCCTCCTCTTGACACCTTAGCAGCACGTAGCTTCAGTCTGCCTAGCTTCTGTCGTCGTTCCTTATTCTGAAATATGTCCACACTGCTGACGTCCCGCTGCATTAATTGTCACTATCTTGTCTGAAACGGCGCTGCCAGTCTCAGTCATGGGTATCACTCTCTTCTCATCACCACGCTGATTGCAGCTCAACATCTCCCCTTAGAGCCACTAATCAGTAACTACAACAACAATGAAGTGCATACTGTATTGTTTTCACCATATTTCAATGTTGATTCACATATTTCGCTATCAAATGCTTCTCTAAGATCATTGCTGACATCTTTTCCTCCTGGCGCTATGTTAACACAATACTCCAGATCAGTAAACTACTAGAGATGACGATCAGTTCATCGACAGCCGACGATAAGCAGCACAGGGCTGCAACGTACCCGAAGCATTTAGGGGGTACTTAGTATTGCCCACCTGATTTTTATTAGTTTTTTTGTTTCTTTCGGTTTTATTTTTGTTAAATTAATAACCAAACAGTGAAAAGGTTATCTGCTGTATGTTGTCTTTCATTTGAGGTTGTATTTGTGTTTATTATTAACGTTTGCCTGTATGTTACTGAAATGGGACCAGAGTGGATTCTGGTAGTTAGCGGAGACCAACTTACTCTTCCACTCGCCGACGGCGAGCTCCAGGCTCTCGAAGGAGTCGTCGTACGACTCCGAGTCCGGCTCGCTCTCCGGGTCGTGATACTCGGCCAGGAAGGGGTGGGACAGTCCCTGCTGGGCCGTCAGCCTCCGCTCCGGGTCCAGCAGCAGCATCTCCTCCAGGAGGCTCACAGCTGCAGGCGTCAACACATCAGCGCTTTGGATCAGAACTTGTTGAACTTATGGTTACGTTTCTCAGCTAACAGGATGATGGAGAGAATAAATGTCCTGTAAGCGGCTACTTCTACCCCTAAACACCCGGCAGAACCGTACGGACAGTCCCGGGTAGGACCACCTACCCATTTCTAGCTCACCTGGGACCCGCATGCAAATGCTGGCTGGGATCTCACGGATATTAGCGACGAAGTAGAGCTTTTAAAGTAAATTCATCTCGTAAAAGCTCACCGTTCTGATCCATGTCTGGGAACACGTCTTTGAAATTCTTCTTCTTCTGCGGTGGAAGACCCTGCACGTACGATTGAGCCTGGAGAAGAGAAACATGACTTAGTTTAAACACCACAGAGACGCAGAAGCACAGCTCCGTTTCCACCCTTGAATTTGCAGTTTTTATAGGGGCGGGGCCAGTTATTGGACTCAGCCCCGCCCCTTTCTTCCCCAGGGCTCCACCCACTTCTAAAGTACGAACACAGCCTTTGACACGACCAACGGCTCGACTGATCTGTTAGCACGTGGCTAACTTAGCAGCCCGTTACCATGGCAACTCTCACATTAACACTGTAACTCGTAATTTACCTTTGCAACCTGTGACGGTGACCCGTTACCATAGTAATTCATTGCCATGGTAACTGGTATAGTAAAGTCTACTATAGTAACTTGTTGCCATGATAACCTTGAAACTTCTCATGGTGACTCAAAGCCATACGGTGCGTCCGAAATGCCATACTAAACAGTATATACTAAAAAGTATACTTAAGTTCGGCACACTTTTGAGTAAATATCAGTAGTGTGCCTTAATTTGGACGTACTGGTACTATTAAGAGCGCACAAGTGATGTGTCACAGCAACAGTAGCAGCGCTCTGCTCCGTTATTTCACGTTTATTCTGGCTGAAACAAGATGACATTATATAATATTATTTTATGCGAATATTATAATATTATTATATAATAATATTATTATACTTAATATTATACTTATGACATATACGTATCACTTAGCAACCAAACACCGCTGCATTGCATTGTGGGAAGTTTCTGCTTAGCTAGTGTCCATCAATCCACACTAATAAATTTCTCCGGAATGAGTATGGATAGAGCATACTATTGAGTACGTTCTAATGTTTCGGACGCACTAAAAAATCTCACAAACTGTTTTTGCTACTCATTAGGGTGGAAGTATGCAATTTTGGACGCAGCCAAAGTGACGCTCAAAGTTTCCATGGTAGATTGTTACATGGTAACTCTTAAATTTGTCATGGTGACTTGTTGCCACGGTAACACTCAATAGGTGATCCTTCATTCTGATTGGATATGGCTCTGTGATGTCACATTACTCTGAAAATCAAAATAATTCACTAAAAGACATCTATTCAGACTTCGCTTGCCCCAAACTTCACGTCAGACAGTAAAATATATACCTGCAACATATACTGTACTATATATATATATATATATATATATATATATATATATATATATATATATATATATATATATATATATATATATATATATATATATGTATGTGTGTGTATATATATATATATATATATATATATATATATATATATATATATATATATATATATATATATATATATATGTATGTGTGTGTATATATATATATATATATATATATATATATATATATATGCACACACATACATACTGGATGGATGGATGGATGGAACTCACGTCTTTACTCTGCATCTTGGCCACCAGGGGGGGTTCTGGGGTTCCAGTCAGTCGGAGGATCTTCTGCAGCTGGTTGATACCTGGATGCGTTGGTGAAGGAAGGATTGGTTCTCACGGCAACGGAGACGTGCGGACGGCGCCGCAGTCCGGTACCACCGACACCTCAACGGACAAAACATTAAACCAACTTCTGCATCCATAGTTTACGGAGCACAACCACCCTTACACTCCGCCCATCGGTACTAGGGGTGTAACAATATATTACGTGCCCCGAAATTTCGCGATACAAAAACGTCACGATACATGTCGTGGAGGTGACAAGGTGTAGCGTGATATTGGATTATTAATATGAATATATTGTGTTTACTAGTAACATCGTATTGGTGCAGCAGGATCACGTGACGAAAATCTGACTACACTCAGAAGAAACTAGTAACGTTTTGCGGTCCCGATCACGGGACTCTTGCAGGGTTTTGAGCTCTGAACTTTTACTTATAAGGTGAGCATGAATCAATCTTTTTAATGATGTAAAGATTGTGTCGTCCCCAAAGGTGTGAGCGGGATGAAACGATAACGGGGTTCACCTTACGGCCTCAGGCTGGAGCAGGTGAAGCTCTGAGCTCTGGCACAAGATAAATAACAATCATGTTGCATTTTGAGTTTGGGACTTTTCATAGTTTATTTATTTACTTTTATTTATTTATTTATTTAATTTTAGTTGTTACATTTCTGTAAAAGAAATAGTCAAATCATACATGAGAGAAACTATTCAGTTTGTGGCAAAATATTTGTACTTGTATGAAACTGAAGATGCAAACGTGACATTTACTTTTAGTTCAGTTTGTGGAAAATGTTTGGCCTGGCTTTCTCCTTAAAACTTAAACAGTTATAAAGCAATACAAACTGTAACAATAGGGCAAATGCACAGCATTGTTTTGTATTTAGACCATTTTTTCCAGTCATATGTTCCTCATTCAAGGTTGTTCAAAAGATACTGGTATAATATCGTTATCGTGACCTCAATATCGTATATCGTACCGTATCGTGAGATTAGTTTATCATTACACCCCTATACAGTACACACACACCTGTCGTTCCCACGGAAACAGGAAAGCATGAAAGCACACGTGTGGATACTGTCGTGTCCTCGGAAAAGCACCTGACCGGTGATCATCTCGGCCAGGATGCAGGCGGCCGACCACACGTCCACTGAGAGGGAGGGAGGGCAAGTTTATTTGTATAGCACAATTCAACACAAGGCAATTCAAAGTGCTTTACATCAACATTAAAAGCAGCAAGACACAATTAAACAGTAAATAACAAATAAAATGAAATAAAATGATAAGAAAATAGGTAAAATAATAAAAAGCACAAGTTGTTAAAAATAAGGGCAGTAGAATACAGCAGGTAAGTATTTAATTTAAGAGTACGCTTCAGTAAACAGTAATGTTTTTAGGCCTGATTTAAAGGAGCTGACAGTTTGAGCAGACCTCAGGTCTACAGGAAGTTTGTAGACCATTCAGGTCTTTGTAGACCAGCAGTAAGATTTTAAGCTGTATCCTTTAACTCACTGGAAGCAAGTGTAGTGATTTCATGACCGGTGTAATATGGTCCAGTTTCCTGGTGTTTGTAAGAACTGTTCTGGATCAGCTGCAGCTGCCTGATAGATTTCTTGTTAAGGCCTGTAAAGATGCCATTGCAATAATCCAACCTACTGAAAATGAATGCATGAATAAGTTTTTCCATGTCTTGTTTAGACAGAATCCCCTTAATTCTAGCAATGTTTTTTAGGTGGTAAAAGGCAGATTTAGTGATAAACTTTAGATGGCTGTTGAAGTTCAGGTCATTTTTAGGGCCAGAAATTATCACCTCTGTCTTTTCTGCATTTAGCTGGAGAAAATTCTGGCACATCCACTCATTGATTTGGTGAATACAGTTAATCAATGAGAGTAGGGGACTGTAGTCATGTGGTGACACAGTAATATAGAGTTGTGTGTCATCGGCATAAGTATGGTAGGAAATGTTGTTATGTTGCATAATCTGAGCTACAGTAGGGGTAACATATAGACTGCGTTTACATGCAGTCAATAACCCTTTTAAAACCTAATATTAGCAATAATCTGGTTTTGCACGGCCATGTAAACACCATTAACCCCTTTGAATAACCCGAATTTGCTCACATTCTGGTTTTTAAAAACCCGAATATGACCCCTGGGTTACTCCTTTTAAAACCCGAATATTCGGTCATGTAAACGCCAAACGGAATATCCTGATCAAACGGAACAGGAATTTGTTTTCTGCGCATGTTCTTTTCGCAAGGAATCTTGGTCTTTTGAGTCCAGGACGTTCTTATAAACATGGAGAAACGCAAGACCACGCCACACTTTTGGAGTGAGGAGGAGACTAATCACTTCATAAATGTAATGAAGGATATGAATATTTCTGCATTTGTAGACGGTAGAAAGTACCGGGATAGCGAGATTTAAAAGAAGGTGAGCGAAAAGTTGCGCGAAGCAGCATTTGTTTTGAATTTGGATACAGGTCGAAGAAGCGGAAATGACGGGAATTGCGTCATGATGTTCTCCGCGCGTCGCTGGTTTGATCCAGATATCCCAAATGATTAATTACCATGTAAACAGGGATAACCCTGTTTGCTCACGCATGTAAACGGAATATTAGCAATAACCCGAATTTTGATTGCATGTAAATGTAGTCATTGATGTTGAATAGGGAGGGAGGGAAGCAGACGGTTCAGACGGATCTAAAAGAAACAGGAAGTGGCAGGTGCAGCAGGTGCTGCAGGTGCTGCCGGTGCGCAGCGGTTACCTGTCTGGCTGTAGTGCATCCAGTTGAAAATGACCTCCGGCGCCCGGTACCAGCGCGTCACCACGTAGCCGGTCATCTCGCTCTCCGTGTGTCGGGCCAGACCGAAGTCCAGGATCTGGGGACGATGTCAGGTGACTCCAAAATGAGCGGCTGCCGTGGCCGTTAAACGAGAATCAAGGGTTTAAGAGGACTCACCTTCAGCTCACAGTTCTCATTCACGGCGAGGTTCCCCGGCTTCAGGTCCTAGAAGAACGGAGGTTTAAGACCAGAGGAAGACATAAAGTTTAGACAACTAAACTTTAAATGATGTAAAGTGTCAGGAACATGGAAATAACCGGTTTTCTGCATTCATTTGCAATAAAATGTGTTGCGATCTTCATCTGAGTCACGACGGCTGACAAAGTGCCGGAGGAGAAAGCAAGTGAATCCTCAGAGGCGATGACATCACGAAGGTCTCCAGCATCCAGAAGAGCAGAGGAGAGGAGTTCAGGCTCATTCCTGTCTCCATGTCTCCAGTTCTGAAAGATCTCCAGGTCTCCAGGTCTACAGATCTGCAGTTTTCCAGGTCTCCAGGTCTCATGGTCTCATGGTCTCAAGGTCTCAAGGTCTGCAGGTCTGCAGGTCTGCAGGTCTGCAGGTCTGCAGGTCTACAGGTCTCCGGGTCTCATGGTCTCATGGTCTCATGGTCTCAAGGTCTCAAGGTCTCCAGGTCTCCAAGTCTGCAGGTCTTCAGGTCTGAAAGTCTCCAGGTTTGCAGGTCTGCAAGTCTCCAGGTCTGCAGGTCTTCAGGTCCCCAGGTTTCCATCGCTCCAGGTCTCCAGTTCTCCAGGTCCATAGGTCACCAGGTCTGCAGGTCTCCGGGTCTCCGGGTCTGCAGGTCTCCGGGTCTCCGGGTCTCCGGGTCTCCGGGTCTCAAGGTCTCCAGGTCTCCAGGTCTCCAGGTCTGCAGGTCTCTGGGTCTCAGACACGTCTGGATCACTCTTCTCCAAAGAGTCTCGTGAAGGTTTCAAGACTTGAGAGGCGATAACAGTTTTGCGTCTCGGTTTCGGGTCAACGATGATGATTTAGGTCACATTTTAAGGCAAATGAATGCAGAGGAAACCAGTTCACACACTTCCTGTCAGCCATACGTTAAACGGCGGCAGATACCGACCCGGTGGATGATCCCTGCAGAGTGGATGTACTGCAGAAGAGGAGAGCAGAGAGTAGATTAAAGCACCGCTGCAGGAAATTAGACGTATTTGTTTGAGGTGGAAGACACGCCCCCTCACGGTTAAAAACAAGCCCTGAAATCTCCGAGCTCAGCCGACCGTCGTCGGTCGGATCTGCTGACAAGGCAAAACATTTCAAGCTTTTCAAGTTTGCTCTTTCATGTTTTGCCTCTTCTGAGCGCGCTCAGTAACATGATGACCAGGAACCTGGCAGGAGGACGTAAATAAGGGTGACGCAGTCAAACAACTTCCTAAAAGTCAAGAGGAACAGATCAGCTAACAAGCTGGTTCCTTGTGCCTCCAGTCATCACTCTGGGTACAAACTGTCTCCAGTCAGAACACCGGACTATCTCTTTGACCTCAAAGGACCCGGCGGCGGCGGCGAACGTGGGAACCAGTCTCCATGTCGTTATTTAGGTTCGGGTTTCTTCTTGTGTTTAAAGTGTTTAATGACAAGTGTGTCTGAATACGGACGGTGGAAACATGTCGGTCTGAGTTTTACTGGATCTCAGTGCTGCTTTTGATACAGTTGACCACAATATTTTACCCAAACGATGGGAGAACTGGGCGGGTCTTTCTGGTACCGGACTAAACTGGTTCAAAATGTACTTAGAGAACAGGAAGTACTTTAAGTTTACATCTGAGCAGGCAAGAATCACATGTGGAGTTCCCCAAGGTTCCATCCTGGGACCTCTTCTGTTTAACATCTACATGCTCTACATTATAAAGAACAACAAAATAAACTACTATAGCTATGCAGATGACACCCCGATATATATTACAATGTCCCCGGGAGACCGAGGCCCTGTACAGATAAATGCTTTGAGGAGGTTAATCACAAGTGGAGTTCCCCAAGGTTCCATCCTGGGCCCTCTTCTGTTTAACATCTACATCCTCCAACTGGCACAGATTATAAATAAAGAAATAAACTACCGAAGCTATGCAGATGACAGCCAGGTATATATTACAATGTCACCGCGGGGACCGAGGGCCTGTACAGGCTCTTGATAAATACTTTCAGGAGATTAATCACATGTGGCGTTCCCCAAGGTTCCTTCCTGGGCCCTCCTCTGTTTAAAATCGACATGCTCCCACTGGCACAGATTATAAAAAACAACAAAATAAATTACTATAGCTCTTCAGATGACCCCCAGGTATATATTACAATATCACCAGGGGGCCGAGGCCCTGTACAGGCTCTTGGTTGTACAGGCTTTGAGGAGGTTAATCACATGTGGAATTACCCAAGGTTCCATCCTGGGACCTCTTCTGTTTAAGATCTACATGCTCCCACTGGCACAGATTATAAATAACAAAATAAACTATCATAGCTATGCAGATGACACGCAGATATATATTACAATGTCACCGGGAGACCGAGGCCCTGTACAGGCTCTTGATAAATGCTTTGAGGAGGTTAAACACAGGTGGAGTTACCGATGGTTCCATCCTGGGACCTCTTCTGTTTAACATGCTCTACATTTTAAAGAACAAAATAAACGACCATAGCAACTGGGTTCTTGTGACATGCCATCATCTGAAATACTGTTGCGGTTCTCAAGAACACACCCGACCCACAATGGACGAGGCATTAGGTCACATGACCCAGTGGTTTCTGAGAGCGGTTGTGAAGGCCCTTTTTCTTCGTACGGGTAGATAATGAATGACCGGATGGGGAGAATCACCCCAACAACGACATTAATAGCTTTTTGTTTTTTGTATTTCAAGACCAAATCTCTTCTATGTTGATCAAGACGTCTAAATCTGGCGAATGTCGCGGTAGCAGCTTTAACTAAGGCAGGCCGAGGTTTGAAATCCACTCACCTTCAGGCCTCTGAGAAGCTGATAAAACAGGTACGTGATGATGCGGTCAGTCAGTCTCTTCCTCTTCATGATATGGCCCAGATCCTGGGCGACGAAGGGCATCACCATGTAGCTGGAGAAGCAAACGTCACACATTAACATTTTTCATTTTATTCTTTATTCCGTTCAAAAAATAAAACAAACAATTCAATACAAATACAAATACAAATGTTCATACATTGTGAATGAAAAGGGAGCAGAAAGAAGAAGAATCTTATCTAATCTGCCCCTTTTTCCAAGAAATAAATTCACAAATAACATAAATTAAAAATTAAAAAAACAACAACTAAGTGAATAAAAACTAAAATAAAATAAAATTACCGCCGTCTATAGGTATGTCAATCAAACTTAACTAACATATTTCATTATATTTACTTAACAAATAGGCTTTAATTGTTCTTTTGAATGTAATGTTTGATTTGGATTCTTTGTTTTCTTTATTCAGATTGTTCCATAAACTGATTCCTTTCACAGAAACACAACGTTCCATCAATTCTGTCCTGAATCTTGTTTTTTAAAGATCTCTGTTCCTTTTAAGTTATACTTGCTTTCTCTTTTTCCAAATCTTTTCTGAATGTTGATTGCTAAAGGTTTTTTTTATGAGCTTTAAACATAATTTGCAGAATACTATAGTCTACTAATTCATGAAATTTCAACAATTTTAACTGAAGGAATAAACGGATTTGTTGGATCTCTATATTGTTTTCTACTGATTATTCTTATGGCTTTTTTTTGCAGAATGAAAATTTATTGAATATATGTTTTATATACACGCACACGCACACGCACACACACACACACACACACACACACACACACACACACACACACACACACACACACACACACACACACACACACACACACAGGAGCTCAACAAGCGGCAACAACCTTTACAGGAATGTTGTGCTTCACTTACAAGGTCTGGAACTTCTCCAGCGAGGTGTCAGGCGTGAAGACGTCGAGGAGGCAGATCACCTTCAAGAAAAAAAAAAAACACAACTTCATGGGACTTCATGGGACATGCCCACATCCTGGGAGCTTAAGGATCGTCATACCGAGCTCAAGTGACTAAATAAACATCCAAATGAATCTTGCATGCACTTGTGTAAGGTAAGGTAAGGTAGGGTAACTTTATTGATACCCGACGGTACATTTGTTTGCAGGTAAAAAGTAGAAACTTACAACAACACCATACAGTACAGTGACACAAGACAAACAGGAGAATAACAAAACAAAACATTGACGGACAAACAAAAATAAATGCTCCAAATTGAATAAGCAATACAATAGATAAATAAATAAATAGACCTAGTTGGAGGATGGGAAATCGTGTCCTATTTAGGGCATTAATAGCTGAGGGGACAAAACTACAGTTATACCTTTTAGTTTTGCACAAAAGCATTTTAAACCTACGGCCAGAAGGGAGATACTGGAATTGGCCGTATACTGGATGAGATGTATCGTCGAAGATGGACTCAGCTAGTCTCTGTA
This sequence comes from Cololabis saira, assembly GCF_033807715.1. Lineage (NCBI taxonomy): Eukaryota > Metazoa > Chordata > Actinopteri > Beloniformes > Belonidae > Cololabis > Cololabis saira. Next base: position 38,399,817 of record NC_084598.1, read on the forward strand.
GCTGCCCATTAACGAGGCAATAGCTCGCCGCGGGGCTCTTTCCACCTCAGCTTAGGTTTTTTGTTGTTGTTTTAGGTCCTTTACAGCCTCGGGATCCAAACTGACAGGTGAGACCTTGCGTGCAGGTAAGGGACACGCCCCCGTCGCAGCCCGAACCCGCCCACAGGGAGAGCTGACCCACCTCTCCATGAAGTAACGTTTCTACAAACTGGTTCAAAACCACCTGGCCAGCGTACCAACGAGGGCCCGGTCTGGATCAAAGGAGGGCCCACTCAGGTCCAGAGGGGGGTTGGGCTTGATATGGACATTATAATCCCAAAACGAGAAGTCGGTGAGGGACAAATATGAGGGACTAAAGGGGCGTGGCCAAGCCAAGAAAGGGGCATATACATTTTTAGTAGCATTAAAAAATGAACCGAAGAGCTGCTTGGTGGTACAGTGAGTTAAGCATGCGGCTCATATACTGAGGCTACAGTCCTCCTGCAGCGGTCGCAGGTTCGAATCCCGGCCTGTGCACCTTTGCTGCATGTGTTCCCCATTCTCCCTCTCTACCCCCTGCCTGTATGCAACTTGAATAAAGGGCCACTAGAGCCACAAAAAAATCTGTCGGTCTGAGTTTTACTGGATCTCAGTGCTGCTTTTGATTCACAATATTTTACTCAAACGATGGGAGAACTGGGTGGGTCTTTCTGGTACTGGACTAGACTGGTTCAAAACGTATTTGGAGAACAGGAATTACTATAATTTTACATCTGAGCAGGCAAGAATCACATGTGGAGTTCCCCAAGGTTCCATCCTGGGACCTCTTCTGTTTAACATCTACGTTCCTCTACATTATAAAAAACAACAAAATAAACTACCACAGCTATGCAGATGACACCCAGGTATATATTACAATGTCACCGGGAGACCGAGGCCCTATACAGGCTCTTGGTTAATGCTTTCAAGAGATTAATCACATGTGGAGTTCCCCAAGGCTCCATCCTGGGCCCTCCTCTGTTTAAAATTGACATGCTCCCATTGGCACAGATTATAAAAAACAACAAAATAAACTCTCATAGCTATGCAGATGACACGCAGATATATATTACAATATCACCAGGAGACCGAGGCCCTGTACAGGCTCTTGATGAATGCTTTGAGGAGGTTAAACACAGGTGGAGTTACCGATGGTTCCATCCTGGGACCTCTTCTGTTTAACATGCTCTACATTCTAAAGAACAAAATAAACGACCATAGCAACTGGGTTCTTGTGACATGCCATCATCTGAAGTACTGTTGCCGTTCTCAAGAACATACCCGACCCACAATGGACGAGGCATTAGGTCACAAGACCCAGTGGTTTCTGAGAGCGGTTGTGAAGGCCCTTTTTCAGCCAGGTATATAAAAAAAAAAAAATGAACCGAAAGTGAAACAGCATTAAAGTCGCTCTTGGGCGCAGAGCTACAGTTGGGATGAACCCCCTCCCAAAACACACAGCTCCCAGCTTGCCAGGAACGACGATTGTGATCTTTTCCCCAAAAGTCAACAAAGTTTTCTTATCTTGACACCTGACTTTGTCCTAAAGCGGGCGGTGAGACAAGGCAGAGATGGTGGGAGAGATTAAACCTCTACCTGGTGACTAAAACCCCGACATTAAACGTGACCCAATCTTCTAAATCACAACAGTAAAGACAGAAGATGATAACACAAGTGTTCATTGAGCCGCCCACTAAAAATTCACCGTTTTGAAGGAGAAAGTAAGTAAAACCATCAATGGATTAGTTGACGCGGTTCAAGACGAACCACAAGTGAGACGTCACCGGAACTGGAACCGTCTACATTCATGATGCAAATCCACCGATGTGTTTCTCCTGGCAACTGATATCAGATGGTACCGATACTGGACTGATACTGGACCGATACTGGACCGATACTGGACAGATACAGGGCCCATACTGGGCCAATACCGGACAGATACAGGGCTGATACAGGGCCGATACCGGACCGGTCCAGCAGCTCCTGTCCTGCAGATAGGTGTTGGGTGAGAACGCCGGAACCAGCCTCACGTTGTCGTGCCGGATGTGGCGCAGCAGCCTCAGCTCCCGGTAGGCCCGCTGGGCGTGGATCAGGGACTGGAACGGCCGGTACAGCTTCTTGATCGCCACCTTCTCCTTGGTCTTCTGGTCCATGGCCGAGCTGAAAGAGACGGGTGACGTGACTCAGTTTGGCTTGGCTTTCTAAAATACATAATAATTAGTATAGTCCTTGATCACGTCATTTACAAAACATCGGTATAAAGTATCGGTATAAAGTATCGGGACATACCTAGTTATCAATGTTTTTAATATATATTAATTATTAAATCGTTTTATAATTGCATTTAACAATACAGACAGTTGATGTGTGTTTATTATAAGATATAGCTTTTGGGCGATGCCGGCAGCTAGAAGTGCCGTTTGTTGCTGGAGTAAACGTTGCTAACATAAAGCTAACAACAACTAGCCTACGCTCAGATAAACGGAGACCATGTCTGAAACTTTTAAAAAGAAAGAAAAGCTGTGGGAGAAAAGTGACTGTAGTGTTGTGTAAATGATTATCCGTCACTCGTTAATCATCTTTTGGTCCACTTTATTGAATCTCGGTGACAACACAACACAGGGGCTGCGTCCGAAATTGCACACTTCCACCTTAATGAGTGGCAAAAACAGTATGTGAGATTTTTTAGTGCGTCCGAAAACATTAGTACGTACTCAATAGTATGCTCTATCCATACTCATTCCGGAGAAATGTATTAGTATGGATTGATGGACACTAGCTAAGCAGAAACTTCCCACAATGCAATGCAGCGGTTTTTTGGTTGCTAAGTGATACGTACAGTATATGTCATAAGTATAATATTAAGTATAATAATATTATTATACAATATTAATATTATAATATTCGTATATAATAATATTATATAATGTAATCTTGTTTCGGCCAGGACAAATGGGAAATAGCGGAGCGGTGCGCTGCTACTGCTGCTGTGACACGTCACCTCTTCCCAATGGCAGAAAGTGACGTGTGGGCTCTGAATAGTACGTCCAAATTAATGCATACTACTGATATTTACTCAAAAGTGTGCCGAACTTAAGTATGCTTTTTAGTATATATGGTTTAGTACGGCATTTCGGACGCACTGAAAGTTTTAAAAAGAAAAGCTGTGGGAGAAAAGTGACTGTAGTGTTGTGTAAATGATTATCTGTCACTCGTTAATCATCTTTTGGTCCACTTTATTGACTCAGTGACAACACAGGGATGACGGACTGCTATTTTGCGGGCTGGTGTTACGGTTTAAAGGGTCCCTCTCTGAACAACCACACTTGGTTCCTACGCTCTGCGTGACATCATTACATCACAGTGACAGTCAGGGCCAAAACTAACACCCGCGAGGAAGTCATTCAACTTTTGAACCTAGTAGGTAAACTACCTCTTTTGAAGTGAAATGTATTTATTTTTGTAGTCAGTGAAAAGAAATATATGTCCATGTTGGAGAGAATGGACAATAAAAGAAACTTGGGACAATTTGAGTTTTAGTCCTCTTTTTCTTTTTTTTTTTTACTTAATTCATTGCAAAAATGTATCTGATCGAGAAAAAATATCGGAGAAAAAAAGTGATCGGATCAGGAAAAATCGGGATTGGCCGAAACTCAAGTGATCGGGAGCTAAGAAATCCTGATCGGTACAACCCTAATAATAATAATAATAATAATAATAATAATAATAATAATAATACCAATAATAATAATGATAAGATGAGACTCTCAGTTCTTGTTAAAGCAGCTTTGGGCTGCGAAGGTTCTGTCCCTGACAGTGTCACCATCCACAACGGGCTGCCTGTCCGGCTTATCTCTGGGAGAGACTGTCTCTCAGACATCTTGCACTCGTGGCGCTGGAGATTCTTGTCATTTCGGAGGATCTGTATCGACTTGCTGACTCGCCTGGGGCGGACAAAAGGGCTTCTGTTGGCAAGACAAGAGCGCAATCCGGGCCCCCCGGACCGGCTGCAGCACGGTCTGGGAGAGGAATGCAAACTACAGACCTAAATCAATCCTCACGGCCTTAAAGAAAACCACTGTTGAGGTCAAGTAGTCACTAAATAGCCTTTGCCAACTACTTTTAAACATTTATTTATGTCTGTAACTCCACATAAATTAACAGAAAGACACATTTTATGATTGTTTATTGGTGTTTCTACGTTTATAAAGATGTTATAAATGTGTAATTGTCGTGTAGTTGACGTTTTTGTGCCTTAAGATTAATAATTTTATTTTTAATACAGGATTTAAAACTTTTGGAAGAATTTCTAGGGTTAACTGTAAATTTCAGGCCATGTAACAAAGATAACAGGGATTTTTTTTTAAATATAATGGCATAGGTGTGTGTGAGTCGGTTGTATTCTGTATTTTGGTCTTTCCTTGGTCTTTTATAGATGTTTTTATTGTCTCTGTGCTTTTATGCTTTTACTTCTGGTTTTTTATGTGTCTTGATTTTATTACTTTTTGTTTATTTTGTATCTGTAGGACTTTGAGATTATTTTATGAAAAGTGCTTTACCAATAAAATGTGTTATTATTATTATTATTATTATCTGGTTGTAGCTTTTCTGCATTTATAAAGATGTCATAAATGTGTAATTGTTGTGTAGTTGCTGTTTTTGTGCCTTAAGATGAATAATTTTATTTTCAATACAGGATTTAAAACCTTTGTAAGCATTTCTAGGGTTAACAGTAAACTTCAGGACGTCTAACAGACAACATTTGGGATATTATGGCATAACTGTGTGAGAGGGTTGTGTTCTGCAGAGGACCGGCCCGGCGCCTCGTCCCGGACCCTGTACCCGCCCTGCGAGCCCCCTGCCCCGGCTACACTCACCAGACCGTCCCGTAGGCTCCGGAGCCCACGGCCAGCAGAGCCGTGTACCTGTGCGGAACCTCCCACGTGGTCTTCTGGACCTCCTGCCGGTGGAAGCCCGGCGTGACGGCGGCCTCGCTCCCCGGGGACTGCATGCTCTCTGACGGCTCGCTGCAGGTTCTTTCCACCTCAGCTTTGCGGTTTTTGTTGTTGTTTTAGGTCCTTTACAGCCTCGTGATTCAAACTGACAGGTGAGACCTTGCACAGGTGAGGGACACGCCCCCCCGCGGTGTGACCACGCCCACAGGGAGAGATGACCCACCTCTGCATGAAATAACGTTTCAAACTGGTTCAGTAATAACATGAACATACGAGTATTGGGGCCATGGAATAGAAAAAATATTTGAGAGGCAAAGATTTTTTTTATTGTGCACTTCGAGAATAAAGTCGAAATGTCGAGAAAAAAGTCGAAATGTCGAGATTAATGTTGAAATACAGTTTCGAGAAAAAGTCGAAATTTCGTGAATAAAGTTTAAATTTAGCCTTTTTTCTCAAGATTTCAACTTTATTCACGAAATTTTGACTTTTTTCTCAACATTTCGACTTTTTTCTCGAAATTGTACTTCAACATTAATCTCGACATTTCAACTTTTTACTTGACATTTCGACTTTTTTCTCGAGATTGTACTTCAACAATTTAACCTCGACATTTCGACTTTTTTCTCAACATTTGGACTTTTTTCTCAATATTTCGACTTTTTTCTCGAAATTGTACTTCAACATTAATCTCGACATTTCGACTTTTTTCTCAACTTTTCGATTTTTTTTTAAAATTGTTCTTCAACATTAATCTCGAAATTACGACTTTTTTCTTGACATTTCGACTTTTTTCTCAACATTTCGACTTTTTTCTCATCATTTCGACTTTTTTCTCGAAATTGTACTTCAACATTAATCTCGACATTTCGACTTTTTTCTCAAAATTGTACTTCAACACATTAATCTCGACATTTCAACTTTTTTCTCAACATTTCGACTTTTTTCTCAACATTTCGACTTTTTTCTCAACATTTCGACTTTTTTCTCATCATTTCGACTTTTTTCTCGAAATTGTACTTCAACATTAATCTCGACATTTCGACTTTTTTCTCAAAATTGTACTTCAACACATTAATCTCGACATTTCAACTTTTTTCTCAACATTTCGACTTTTTTCTCAACATTTCGACTTTTTTCTCAACTTTTCGACTTTTTTCTTGAAATTGTACTTCGACACATTAACCTCGACATTTCGACTTTTTCTCAACATTTCGACTTTTTTCTCGAAATTGTACTTCAACACATTAACCTCGACATTTCGAATTTTTTCTCAACATTTCGACTTTTTTCTCAACATTTCGACTTTTTTCTCGAAATTGTACTTCAACATTAATCTCGAAATTACGACTTTTTTCTTGACATTTCGACTTTTTTCTCGTAGTGCATAATGAAAAAAAAATCTTCCTCCTCTAAAATATTATTTTTATTTTTCTCCTGCCTGGCCCAAATACTCTTCCATATTAATAACAGGAACATGTTGTTCAGTTCAATTCAGTTTATTTTCGGTCATGACATCACGTATTTATTACAAGGTGGTGGTGGTGTGTGAGGAGGTATATGTGAGGGGGTGTGGTCCAACTTTCTAATTGTGGGGTAAAGGAGAGGTAATTATCAGACGTTTTGCCAATTGTTCAAATCTTTATAATTATAATCTACAATTACCAGGTAATATTATGGAAACAACACACGCTTCCTTTTACAGTCCAGTTTCACTTTAATTAATGGGTAAATATCAGGTAATTATTTCTGTACTTAATGCGGAAGTACCAGTTAATATTATGGAAACAACACACGCTTTCTTTTACAGTCCAGTTTCACTTTAATTACTGAGTAAAAGCCAGGTAAAAATGTCTGTACTTATTGGGTAAATACTTAGGAAATATAATTACTGGGCAAGTAACTACAAGGTAAGTACCTGCCAATTGCCAGGTAAAACATGGTAACTATCAGGTTAATTACAAGGTCAATAGTCATTTACACCCTCGGGGGTACCTGCACCAATCCATTGATAATACATAAATCAATAATGAATCGGTAAATACCCGGTAGTTATCCATGGAATGTATAGTAAATACAAGGTAACTACATGGTCATTGAAGTGTAATTAGCTGGTAACTACCTCAATTATAGGTTATAATTTCCTGGTAGTTTGCAGAAAAATACTTAGTAATTACCTGGTACTTACTTAGAAATAATTCATGTAATTTTAGAGTAATTACATGGTAAATTGACTGGTAGTTACCAATATTAACCTAGTAAATACCTGTAATTTCCCTCATAGTTCCCATCTAATGTCTTTGTAATTACCTAGTAATGTTTAGTTTAAACAACCAGGTATTTACCATGTAATTACATAGTAAATACACATAATTACATGGTACAAGAAAATACGTGATAATTACCTAGTACTTACTGGATAAATTACCTGGTAGTTACCATGTAATTACCTTGTAAATAGAAGGTACTAGTAGGTAATTACAGTGTAATTACCATGGTATTACCTGGTTATTACCGTACTGTAAAAGAAAGGGTTACCCAGTCTGATAAGTCGAACTTTATTCACCTCGTTCACAGTAACTCAGAATATCACTCAGTTGTAACTAAAACAGAAAGATAAACTCACATTTTAAATCATTCGTCTTCCACAAATCCACCAATAAAAAGTGGTGGAGGTAAGTGTCGTACTACGTCCTGTTCTCTGATTGGTTCATCGTTGCCAGCGATAGCAGACACCTGAAGTTACTGTGAGGTTGGAACAACGTTGTATTCCAACATTTGATTATAACTAGATTATGATAGAGATTTGAAAACTGGGTTTATGATAAAAACGTGCGATAAAAACGCACGATAAAAACGTTGACGTCTGATTACAGTAAGGTAACACTGACTATAGATGTTGGATGTTGGTTGCTTGCCAGCGCTACATCATTAGTTATTTAACATTGTCTGACGTTGCAACCCGTATCCAACCAAGGACCGACTTTAATGTGTCTGAACGGTCCGACCATCAATCAAGCTGAGCGGCTTCGTCGCTACCAAAGTCACTAAAACTGCATTATTTCTGAGTTCATCGTACCACATAAAACTGGTTTGAGGTCAGTAAGCACAACAACATTCATACATAAGGCGGATTATAGGGCGCATTGCTGATTTTTGCGAAAAGTTAAGGATTCTAAGTGCCTTATAAGGTCGAAAATATGTTAGGTTAGGAATATCGGATGAATCGGATGCATGAATGGACCAACGGACGTATGACATTACTGCGGAGAAGCAAGTGCAATCGTTGACCAGCTGCAAAACTCTTCCTGCGTTTTCCAAATTACGACTTCCGTCACTCCAACCCGAGGCTAGCGTCCAGGGAGGCTTTTTAAAATCAAACCTGTGTTTGAAACCAAACTTTCAAGTCCAAGTAGTCAATAAAAATTAGAAAACAAATTCCTCTGCAGTGGCAGCAATGACGTAGCGTTAGCGCAGTGTAGCGCTCAGTATTGCACTTCCCAGTGTTGAACAGCAGGGGGCGCGTTCCGCATCTGATACGGGTTGACGAGTAGAAACAAGGTGTTAGTTGCCTTGCGGGTATTTTAATTATTATTAAAGTGCCAGCAGATCTTGTTTTTTTGCAAATGAATGCAGAAAACCAGTTAACTTCAACTTCATCGTTTTTTCGCCTCCAAGTTGACAAAGGAAACTTTTGAAGGAATATTTTAGCAGGAAAGAGAATTCCTTGCGTGCAGAGCTTCACCTTTCCACCAAGTGGCTTCAGACATCTCAAAACATTTGTGCCACTCCAAAAAACCAGTCCTACTTCTGATCTCTATATTAATATTGTTAAACAACTACATCTCTTAGAACAGAGTACCTATTCCATACGACTCCAAAAACTGGGAGAAAATCGGTGGGCAAAATGGTGTATTTATTTAGTCGATGAGACCGGCACCTCATAAATTTTCTGTGTGACATTACACTGTGAAGTTGTTAAAGTTGACTTGAGTTACTAATCATCCCATGACCTCACATGTTTTTTTTTGTAATATGTTTTTTCTTGTAATGTAAAAAAAAAATCATAAATAAAATGTTTAAAAAAAAAAAAAAAAAAACATTTGTGCCAGATGTCTCTCTCTCTTATACCCTGGTTTCCTGGACCTCTTTCTCTGCAATCGGCCCATCGGGTCGCTCCAGGTTTCTACAGCGGTGTTAGCTTTTAGCAGAAAAACTGTGATGTCACAGAAGACCTATGGTGTCACTGCAAACCTCAATGTGCTCTTAAAATTTAAATTTGGGGCGGCAGTAGCTCAGGTGGCAGAGCGGGTCGTCCAATGATCCGAAGGTTGGCGGTTCGAATCCCGCTCTGTCCCAGTTTGCTGTCGTAGTGTCCTTGGGCAAGACACCTTACCCACCTTGCCCCGTGTGAATGTGTGTGAATGTGTATGAATGTTGGTGGTGGTCGGAGGGGCCGTTTGACGCGATATGGCAGCCACGCTTCCGTCAGTCTGCCCCAGGGCAGCTGTGGCTACAAAACGTAGTTTACCACCACCAGTGAGAATGTGTATGAATGAATAATGATCTCTGTAAAGCGCTCTGGGTGCCTTGAAGGGCGCTATATAAATCCAAGTCATTATCATTATTATTATTAAAATAATGCACTCTGTGGTTTGATATCACCTTTTACGATAAAGTAGCTGCCAAGTGGTCCGGTTCTGGTGCTTTAACTCAATTTTGGATGAAGATGATAATAACAATACATTTTATTTACAAGCGCCTTGCGAACACTCAAGGACCCCGTACTTGAGGTGAAAACAAACAATAAAACCATGAAGTACTATAATTAAACCATAATTTCCTACATATTCTGATATTTCTGAGTTCTGGTGGGGGTTCCAGGGCCGGTGGTGAGACGGGTGGAGGGGGCCATGAAGTGGATGAATGATCTGAGGGAGTGGCAACATGATGGAGGAGCGGGGAGGTGGGGGGGTCAAGGTTATGAATGGCCTCCAATGGGGTTTTTGAATTAATTGATACACTTGCCCGTAATTAAAATGTTTTGTCCTGTTTCCTTGGGGAGTGATGTGATGGAGCAGGAGGTTTCCAACCAGATGCCGGGGCAATTTAACCTCTCACCCCATCTCCTGGGGAGAGTCCAGCCACCATAAACTTGTTTCACCACCGTCCACGACCACAGACGAAGGTAGGAACATGGACCAGCAGAGTGTTCACTTGTGACTCGGCTTTCTTCACGACAACAGACCGGTCCGGAGTCTAGACCTCCACAGAAGCCTCCTTGATTGGTTAGGAATTTAATCACCATTTAAAGGCGCTGATTATAACATAATAATAATAATATTTCCCTTAGTACTCCCACAATGGGGACATTTTTCCTCTGCATTTAATCCATCTCTAGTCAAACTAGGAGCAGTAGGCTGCCAATTGGGTTAAGGGCCTTGCTCAGGGGCCTAAAGTAGTTGACCTCGGTTACAATCCAGGGACTTGAACCTGGATCCTCCAGACCCCAGGATCTCTCTGCAACCACCATTCTTCTTCTTCCTGCTGCCTTAGATATGAACCATTCCAGTCAAAACTGAAGATCCTTGCTCAAAGATGGTACCAGGACCACATAATCTGCAAAAACCAAAGTTTCAGTGAATTAAAAATGTTTCTGGACAGGCAACGGTCTTGTTGTGGCCACATGGCATCAATGGTGCCTCATTTAAAAACACATAAATGAAAGATTGCACTACGTTTCGTAGGTGGTCCATTGGCTGTGAATAGGACCAACTGGTAAACTTACATACAGTTATACAGAAGTTTTAGCTGTTATGATGCCATTAAAAATGGAAAAGGACAAGCAAATGAATAGATTGCTTTTGTAATTCTATAGATTATTGTTATTTTATCATTGAAAACCTTTATTATTATTATTATTATTATTATTATTATTATTATTATTATTATTATTATTATTATTATTATTATTATTATTATTATTATATGAAGCATCTCAGCATCATGGGTAATATCCACGTATAAGTTGAAACTCCAATGAAGACGCAGTTGCGCTCACTGGCCAGCAGAGGGCAGTCATTGTTTTCTCTTATTGATAAAATCCTGGAGGAGTTTAAACTCTTTGAGTTAAGAGTTTCTTTGATCTTTGCTTTGTCCATGAAAATAATCATCATCATCAATCAGTCTGCTTGTTCAATAAAACGTCACATGTTGGTTCAAAGCCTGAGCAGAAAACAGGTGATGAGACTCTACATTTTAATTTCATCTAACCGGATTTTCTGAAATTACTTGTAGAGAAAATCTGGACCAAAGATCCAGTTTGACTTTTAATGATGTTAATAATTCTGCGTGAAAGGCTGAGTTTCACCGGTAACTGTCTGAGTGTCAAAGCGGCGTAAACACAGCGGGAGGACGCAGTGGGATTTCCAAAATAAAAGCCTTACAATGTTTAAGTGGTTCAGCAAAAAAAAAACATCAGATCAGCTAAAGAAGTTCCCATTGTGTAAGAGGATCGATGCCTTACATGACTACCCGGGAATAAAATAAATTGCAGTTCTTGGACAAACCATTAGGGGCTGACCCTCAAAAGTTAAAATGTCCATCTTTGCTGCAGAAATAAACATTAAAATCCTTTTTTTTTCATTTTGTTTAACCACATCTGGAAAAAATGACCATAACCATTACCATATTAATTACAATTAAACCATAAATGCATGCATAATAAGGGGCGAAGTCTTTTGATTGACGACCAGATGTTGTCACTTATGTTACTCAACTTTTAGTGAATAAAGACTTTATTTTTTTATTTTGATTTGCCAGTTGATGGTGCCATGACCTGCCAATCTATCTATCTATCTATCTATCTATCTATCTATCTATCTATCTATCTATCTATCTATCTATCTATCTATCTATCTATCTATCTATCTATCTATCTATCTATCTATCTATCTATCTATCTATCTATATCAGTTTAATGTTGGGGTTTAATAATAACAATTATACAATTATAATCAATTATTGATTATGCAGATATTGTTCATCAAAATACTCCAGATACCCATCTTAAACCTCTGACTGTATTATTTAATTCATTATGTAGATTTGTGTTACGTTGTCCTTTCAGAACATCATTGTTTTATGTTTTAATTCATTGAACTGGTTGGAACCCAAATCTAGACGGCAATTTCACTGTTCCTTTTTAAATGTGTTTATTTTCACTGTCCTGTCTCCATATTTAAAAGAACTCATGAGTCTATATAACTCTCCATACTCACTCTGTTATGTTATATTTATCTCATTGTTCCGGTTATTTAATTAGTCTACTTTGTAACTAGACTTATGTGGGTAGGGGTTGTGTGTGGGAGGGGGTGTGCAAGATGTCTGTGTTTGTTTTATCTCATGTATGTCTACACTTTATAATAACCAACTGTAGCCACCCGTGTGCAATAAACCTGTCTCTTTATAAGTGCAATAACCAGTAAATACCTCACGTATTTTTGAAAATATTTGTAAATTTTTTGTAAATATTATCCGTTTTTTTGGTGTTTACTATTTTTTTCTCTCTTGTACATACTCTTTTTCTACTTTTTATATTGCTCTTTTTATTATTTAACTATTTATTGGTTATTTCTATTTTAAATCTTTTGTATAAAGCGTGTGTGTGTTTTGGCTGCTGCGCGACTGAATTTCTCCTCTGGGAGATCAATAAAGTCTTCTATTCTATTCTATTCTATTCTATTCTATTCTATTCTATTCTATTCTATTCTATTCTGTAATGTGATATATTGTAATGTTGTATGTTTTATGGGACCCCCTTGAAAATGAGATGTTACATCTCAAGGGGCTATCCTTTAATAAATTCTAAATTAACAATGCATCGTGGTCGGTGGGCGGGGCTGGGAGGGGCGTTGCCAGGGCAACAACAGGTGCTGGAATGGTGAGCCTTTATTTTGAAGGCGGCGCCAGCAGCCCGCTTCCGGCCTCCCTGCAGTCCACGGAGCTCTCAGGCAGAAGCGCAAGAGCCGCCGGTGGATAAACACATGCGTCTGGACCTGGAGCCGGTCCGTGCGAGTTCCCTCTTCACCTCCACAGTTTTTAACCTTTTTTTAATTAGTTTTTATTCCCTATCAACGTGCGCGTGCATGTGGACGGTGCACGCGCCTGGATGTGAGTGTTTTTCCTGATGATAAGCTGATTCTCCAGAAAAGAAAACGCACCTCACAGGTGAGTCTGGGGGAGAGGGGCGGTCCCCGGTCCCCGGTCCCTGGTCCGGGGGGGGGGTCCGCGGGCCAGGGCCGGGCCCGGGGGTCCGGGTCCCGGTTCCTGGTCCAGAGCCTTTTGTCTCCTCCGCTGGTTCCGATGTCGCTTATAATTAGTCGGAGACGCATAACTCGCATACCGACCCCTGCACACGCACGCGCCCGTCAGCTGATGCAGGAATGTGCGCGTGCACGTCTGGGCTCACCTGCTGGAGTCCAGCTGCTGCTGCTGGGGGCGTGCACGGCCCTGCACAAATCTGCACAAATCTGTCTAAATTGAAAATACTTGAGGCCGACTCCATCACATGTACCTGTTTTTTGTGATTTGCTTTGCTTTTTTAATTTTATTTGAATTAAGTTTATTCAGTCATGACAACACAAAACACAACACCAAAAAAAACATTGTGCACAGCATTAACATTTCTTACAAAACCAATAATCATGTGTTGAACAATGACTGAAAAGGCATAGGCTGAGGCAAACTGCTTATAAAAGCCTATCCTACATTACCAACTTTCTTTTTGTGGCTACCGACCTCCAGAAAACCAAAAAGAGAATAGAAAAGCAAAGAAACAACAAAAGGCAAAGAAACAACATAAAAGCAAAGAAACATTAACAGATAGTCAATTGCACTTATAAGCTTCAAAAATAGCTTTACAAACCATTTTCTTAAAAACCAAAAGAGAATGACATGTTTTTTAAATTTATCTTGGCATCATTCCAGAATTGAACTCCAGTAATGGAGACACATCTCCTTTTCATACCTTTTTCAACCTTCTTGTACAGTGAAATTGCAGACACCTCTAAGATTATAGGGAGTTTCCTGAATTGAAAAGAACCTCTGTATTGAGTCAGGGAGCATCTTTGATTTTGCTCTGAACACAATTTCAATAGTATTTTACCTGTTGGTGTTTTCATCTGTCACTTGTAACTCTGTGTAACTCTGTGTTGTAATTGCTGCTGCCTATCTTGGCCCTTGGAAAAGAGGTTTTTAATCTCAATGGGATCTTTCTGGTTAAATAAAGGTTAAAAATGGGTGTGATTTCCCGGACTTGAACTGGGCCGTGGGTTCCAGGGGGGTGGCGGTCCCGGTCCTGGTCCCCCCTGCAGAACCACGGACATCCTTTATGTCTCACAGGAATCCAGCTTTGTCTCAGTTTTGATTGAAAACCACTCAGAAGGGGAAGTGTGGGTTCAGTTCAGGTTCGGGGTTCGGGGGTCCTGGTCCCGGTCCTGGTTCTGGTCCCGGTCCTGGTCCCCCCCTGCAGAACCACGGACATCCTTTATGTCTCAAAGGAATCCCGCTTTGTCTCAGTTTTGATTGAAAACCACTCAGAAGGGGAAGTGTGGGTTCAGTTCAGGTTCGGGGTTCGGGGGTCCTGGTCCCGGTCCTGGTTCTGGTCCCGGTCCTGGTCCCCCCCTGCAGAACCACGGACATCCTTTATGTCTCAAAGGAATCCCGCTTTGTCTCAGTTTTGATTGAAAACCACTCAGAAGGGGAAGTGTGGGTCCAGTTCAGGTTCTTGGGTTCGGGGTTCTGCTGGTCTCAGCTGTCAGGTTTCATCTCACAAGCTATAAAAAACAAAAAACGACATATAAATTGATCAATATATCAATAGCTTGATCAGATCAAAGCCCGGAGCAGAAGCTGCTATCATGGTGTCCACCGCTCTGGACCGGGACCAGAGTGAAGGAACCAGAGAACCTTCTAGACCCGGATGTTAAAGACTAGAAGACCGTCGCCATTCAGCTGGATGTTTCCGTGACAACAGTTGGACATTTCATCCAGAAGTTCAGGCTTCACAGGACTGTAGACAACCTCCCTGGACGAGGACGCAAGAGGACAACTGAGGACGAACTGAAGAGACGGATAATCGGACGGAAACCAAAGAGTCCAGAACGACTTCCAAAGAGGTTCAAGGTGACCTCCAAGGTCAAGAGGTAGATAGGTAGGTAGGTAAAGATGAGTCCTTCAAAGGAAAGAAGACTGGATCTGAGACCTGGAGGAGGCTCGGTTCTGTTCTGGAGCTACTCTGCTGCGTCTGGTACCGGGGTCTTGGATCTGTGCAGGTCCAATGAAAATCTCAAGACCATCAAGACGTTCTGGAGACAAATGTGCTAAGAGGTTGGTCTCAGTTGCAGGTCCTGGGTCCTCCAATGGGACAATGACCCAAAACACACAACTAAAACCAGACAAGAACCACTCAGAACCAAAAACTGGACTGTTCTGAAGTGTCCTTCTATGAGTCCTGATCCACATCCTGTTGGACATCTGTGGAAACATCTGGAACCTGCATCTGGAGTGGAAGACATCTGGAGACTTTGGTTCATGAGGACCAGAACACATGTCTACAGGTGGACAAGTGTCTTTAGAAATCAGGGAAGTTGATTGTTTGAGACATAACTATTTGGTCAATACGACCACCGAATAAGGAGAATCATTGATAAAAGGTTCAAATTTGATCAGATTTATATCCAATTGATCCATTTTTGTTGCAGTGGGCGACGGCCAATCACATTGTACCTGGGGGGGCGGGGCCGTGTGTCGCGGCAGTGGTCCTTGTGAGGGTCTGGCTGTTTGAGGTTGTGGACAGGTAGACATGTGGACGGGTAGACGGGTAGACGGGTGTCTTTTCCACAGGTAACCGGTTCCAACAGGTGCCGTTAATACAGGTGATGCAGGTGGAGGACAGAGAGCCAGAGATCTTGTTTTTTATTGACCAAATACAGATTTTTTTTTTTTTTTTCTCATCATAATTTACCAATAAATTAAAAAATCTATTTAAAAACAATTATGAGGAAAAAAAACGGATTTAAAATAAACTGAATTGATGGAGAAGAGATAAATGAGCTATTTTTCCCTCCGTTTGGCCTTGGAGGTTCAGATCTGGGGTGAAACCCGTCATGAGGGTGATTTACATTCAGAGCCTCTTAAATCCCCGTCTTGTGTGATCTTCCTCATCGTCGGCGAACAGGAAGTAGTTGCCCCCCCCACACCCCCCGCGGGGGTCGGGGGCCACTTCAGCTGCAGCTGGTCCCTGAGGGGCGACGCTCTTCTCTCCTGCCATAAATCCTGGGGCCGTGACTGCGACGCCTGTCCCTAGGACGGACGGACGGAGGTCCTTTTTTTTTTTTTTACTTTATTTTTCAATTTTCAGACATAATAGAAAAACAACAACAAAAACAGGTATACAACGATACAAGAAAACAAAGGGGGGAGACACTACTGTCTTATATAATAATGCCATTTTGTCCATCTTGCTAAGTACGTCTCTGTTTTAAGACGTAGGCTGTAGGTAATTTGTTCCATTGATCGTATTTCTTCTACAATGAGTGCGTTTACATGGGAAGTTTAATTCTGAATTGAAATTAAATCCGATTTAAAATGAGTAAAAATTACCATGTAAACACCTAATTCCGAAAATGGCCATTCCGAATTAAACTTAATTCGGAAGTAAGTGGCTGGTTTATTCCGATTTTTAAATATGAATAGAATAATTCTGCGATCATGTATACACTCATTCCTCTTTAAATTAATGCCGGTCTTTCTGCGCTGCTCGTTCCCTCGCCCGTCTGTCTCCATGACGCTTATATTCCGCGCTGGGCTTGTTTTCAAAACCAAGTTTCAAGATGGCAGCACGCAATAAACGCTGGTCAAGAGCAGAGACCATTTATTTAATAAATAGTTTGGAGTACCTGGAAATAATTAAAAGGACAGATGGCAAGAAACATAAAAATTGTGAGCTTTTCAAAGTTGTAGCGGCTAAGTTTGTTTTTCTTCCGGTAGACGTAACTTCCGGTCCGCCCCCCTATCCAATCAGAACCTTCCCAACCCCCAGACCTTAAGCGGAATTGGATAAAGCCGATCAATGGTGTTTTCCATGTAAACCTCAATTCGGAATTACTATTTCCATGTAAACGAAGGAAAATAGTTTAATTCGGAATAATTAATTCTGAATTAAACAACATCATGTAACCGTGGCCGGTGTCCAACCATTGGCTCAGTCCAGGTGAGTCCATCTTCAGCCAATTTCTTGTAATGGCTTTCTTAGTCGCAAGAGATAGAATTTTAAAAACGTATATCCCCTTTTATTTATTACATCTTCTGGAATCAGTCCTAAGTAAATAACTTGGGGGGGGATCTTTAGGAATCCCATATCCCAATTTTTCTCCATGACTCTTAGGATCCCATCCCAAAATGCTTGTATTTTCTTGCGCGACCAGAAAATGTGAGAGTGGTTGGCACTCAACTACCCACACTGTCTCCAGCAACATTGTTGCTCACCCAGTTGTTTATGACGGACCGGCTTTCATGACCGATCGGCGTCGGGTTTGACCCGGCTTCTGGGCGGCGTGAGAGCCGGGGTGAGCGGGGAGCAGGGGGGGAGGAAGCTCGGAGGCGTGAGGCGTCACATACCGCACCGGGACGGCAGGCCGGTATTTTTAGCAGATGTTTCAGCACCCGGGGCATCAGCTGAGCGGTGAGTAACCGTGGAAACGGGTCAGGGGGGGGTGAGGTCGTCCAGCTGAGGTGGAAACTTCTTCTTCTTCTTTTGTTTTCCTGAAACAGCAGAAGTCAGAGCTTCACCACAGCGGTGCGACTGTGGCGGAGAGGCTTTAATGATGGAGGTATTCTGGGGGGGGCAACAGCTGGTGGCCCCTGATGGTGCATTCCTGTGTGTGTGTGTGTTTGCGCTAAAGGGTGTGGGAGGCAACACTTGCCGTCGTATGAACGCCGTGTCTTCATCTGCTCCGTCACTTGCTGAACCCCCCCCCCCCCCCCCGGTTCAGACGGGCCCTCTCACCCCCCCCCCCACAGTAAGCCCCCGGGGCAGTTGGCAGCCAGTCAGGTTGGCAGCCTAATAAATGCTCCTTTTCATTAGCGGCAAGCTGCTGTCCTCCGGTCTTAGATGGAAATCCGTCTCCATCCTCTCATCCCGTCGTTGACGTTGTCGCCGGCGGCAACCAGAGAGGACCGGGACGCTCGTCGGGACCAGAACCTGCACCCGAGAGGACGGCGTCCCCGTAGTCGGGTCCACTGAAGATAGAAGCTGGACACGTCTTCTTAAGTCCTGCTGAGACATCAGTCCTTTAGTCCGCGATAGGATCTTCAGGTGACTGTTAGTCCTAGCTTTCTTTTTTGGTTCTCTTTCATGTCGTCTTTGTTGGTTTGTTGGACAACGGTGAAGGTGGTGCACCACCACCACCGGGTGTTAGGGGGCGCTAGCTACCAGAACCAGTGGATCCTGCCGGGCCCTTTAATGGAGACCAACTATGTTTGTTGTAGTTTCATCCTGAACTCCCACTAATGGAAACCTGAAAAGTCTCTGGGAAGCTTTCAGAGCAGCTCATTTGTATACTGCTGCATCCATCCATCCATCCATCCATCCATCCATACATCCATCCATCCATACATCCATTAATCCTTTTATCCACCTATCCATCCATCCTTTTATCCATCCATCCCTTTATCCTTTTATCCATCCATCCATCCTTTTATTCACCTATCCATCCATCCATTCCTCCTTTTTATCCATCCAGGAGCAGCTCATTTGTATACTGCTGCATCCATCCATCCATCCATCTATCCATCCATCCATTAATCCTTTTAACCATCCATTCCTCCTTTTATCCATCTATTTATCCCTTTATCCATCCATCCATCCTTTTATCCACCTATCCATCCATCCTTTTATCCATTCCTCTTTTTATCCATCCATCCTTTAATCCATCCCTCCATACTTGTATGCATCCATCCTTCCTTTTATCCATCCATCCATCCTTTTTATCCATCCATCCATCCATTCCTCCTTTTTCCACCCATCCATCCATCCATCTTTTTATCCATTCCTCCTTTTATCCATCCCTCCATCCTTCTATACATCCATCCTTCCTTTTTTCCATCCATCCATTTATCCATCCATCCTTTTCTCCATCGTTTTTAAAAGTTGTTTGGACGCTGAAAGTGAACTGGCAGTGCAACAATACGATCCCCCATAATCCTCTCTGGTGTAATCCTTTCAGAGAGTGTAATCTTCTTACTCGGAGTCGGAGGTGGGCATCCTTCTTAGATCCAGAGGGTGTGGTTCCCATTGTTCTCCGGCTCCCGCCACTCCCGTCCCCACCTCCCCAGGGACCCCGGGGCCGGCCCGGGGCCCACAACGCATTTCCATTTACAGCCCCAGGTCTTTACTGTAGAAGTAAAATTCCCAGATGAGCAATGAACAGCTGATGTGTAATCACTCAGGGTAATTCACCGGGATTAAAACCCTTTTGTCCGCCGGGATCCGATGTGTTTCGTCGTGACTCACACGTCTGGATCTGCTGGGACTGAAACGCCTCACCCTCGTGTACCGTCTTGTGTTGGGCGCGTAGCTGAAGGGATGAGCTTGGATTTGTTTGGTGGTGATCAGAGGTCGGCCCGGCGGCTCCGACGGATCCGCCGGCGCCGCCCGTGGCGTTCGCACCCGGCGAGCGTGTAATTATCAGGAGGGTGTTCCCTTTTGCAGATGACGCCTCGCTTGCATGTCCTGCAGGACAGTTGCATGTGTGGGACCAGTTGGTGGGGAACCAGAAACATGAACCCCCCTCCCCAGAGCTGGTGCCACTCCCCGCCCCCCCCCGGGACAGTTGCGTTTGGAGGCTGCAGAGTTATGCCGGCGATCCGGCCGGGTCGCAGGCGGCACATTCCTGTTCCTTGAAAAATGCCTCTGCGCTTGTTTCTTGGTCTTTGGTCGAACCAGCAGCTGGCCTTTAGAGCCCCCTCCCCAACGAGGGCTGAGAACTGCCGATAATCGATCAATAACGTTTGCACGGCGGCCCGAGATGACGTTCTGGGAACTTATTGATCACACAAACCCGGAGTCCGGCGAGCTGATGGATCTGGGATTACCGGCGTGTAAACACTCGGGGAGCCGGTTGCTAGGTGAGCTCCCCCCCCCCCCCCCCCCCCCGTCGTTGTCGGGAGGAGATCCTCCGGCTCATCAGCACTGAGTGGGATTTCCACCGCGTCAGCTTAGATCTCGTCAGATACGGGGGGATTAAATCCCCGCGGTTCGCCCAAGACGAGGGGATGAAGAGAGTCACATCTGTCCAGGATTGTTTATCAGAGTATTGATTATCCACAAACCTTCAGCTCACCTTTCTCTTATCTGTTAAACAGAATCAGATCTGAACACGGCTGTTTGTTTTGTTTGTTTTATTTATTTATTTTAACCATTAAGAGCCACATCTGACTGAGAACTACATAAACTATGCATGTCCATACCTGTCAATCACAGCGAAGACCCGCTCTAATGCACATCCTGCTTCGTCATCCGTTTGACTCTAAATGGCATCTTGATTTCCTCCGTGAAACAAACGCAGCGGAAAACAGACTTTTAAAACCACTATATGCAGTGACGTCCATTATTACCCAGGGTTCAACATTCTAACGGCGAGTTTGAGTCCAAACAGGAAGCAGATAAAGTGGCATTTCTTTGGCTGACCACTGGGGGCTCCGAAAACCAAACCTCCGTCGGGCTTCTCCGTCAGGTCAAATCATGTAAAGGTGTAGTTTTATGTGTCGTTAGGAGCTTTTGATTGGCGGCTGGCGCTGCCTGTGGAGACATGGTGGACCACCAGACCAAGATGGAAACTTGGTGGACCGCCGAACCAGTTGGAGACGTGGTGGACCACCAAACCAGTTGGAAACAGCCAGTTGGAGACATGGTGGACCACCGAATCAGCTGGAGACGTGGTGGACCACCGAACCAGCTGGAGACTTGGTGGACCACCGAATCAGTTGGAGACGTGGTGGACCACTAAACCAGTTGGAGACGTGGTGGACCACCAAACTACTTGGAGACTTGGTGGACCACCGAACTACTTGGAGACGTGGTGGACCACCCAACCAGTTGGAGACGTGGTGGACCACCAAACAAGTTGGAGATGTAGTGGACCACCAAACAAGTTGGAGACGTAGTGGACCACCAAACCAGTTCGAGACGTGGTGGACCACCAAACCAGTTGGAGACGTGGTGGACCACCAAACAAGTTGGAGACGTAGTGGACCACCAAACCAGTTGGAGACGTGGTGGACCACCAAACCAGTTGGAGACGTAGTGGACCACAAAACCAGTTGGAGACGTGGTGGACCACAAAACCAGTTGGAGACGTAGTGGACCACCGAACCACCTTGGAGACAACCAGTAGGAGACTTGGTGGACCACCGAACCAGTAGAGACTCCCATTTTAAGTATTTTCCACTGGTACATAACGTACCGAACCAATCCTTTTCATCATTCATTTGTCTCTTCATCCGTTTTTCCAGTTGTTGGAAAAAAAGACGATTCACATCAATTATTGCTCCTAGAAATTTGAATCTTCCCTCGTTTTGCCAAAAATGCCTATTTTCAGTTGAATTCTTTACTGGTTACATAATCAGCTTACTTGTAAGACTTCCGCGTCATGATGTCAGCGACGGTAAAATCCCCTTAAGTTTCCTCCCGATTAATGAAAAGTTGAAGGAAAGTAATAAAGTTGAAGATTAAGGCGTAAGACTTCCAGGGAGAGCCTTTCAACCCTCTTGGCAGGAAGGTTCTTGGCACCAGGTTCCCCGTTTTACTGGCTCAGTTTTCTGGACCACTTGTCAAATCCTAGAAGGCAGAAACAAACTTCGGTGTTTATAATAAACAAACAACCTCAGATCATTGTTTTTTGTCGTAAGTGCTATTGTTTATTTAATGAAGTACGGTGAATTTAAGAGGCCGGTTGCAGCCGGCTGTTGCTCGCTGATCATCAGCAGGTTTGAAGACCTTCTTAAAAGAATCTGAAGAATTCAGTTGACACAATGCCAAGAGGGAAAGACATAAGCACTGGCCTTAAAATGCACTCGCTGTGGTATTTGTTGACTTTTTTTACAGTGAAATGCATCAAATAATCTTATGTATATACACCAAAGACGCTCCGCACCAGGACGATACATTTAAAAACGGTCGTTGCAGTAACTATGCAGATATGGGTTTTACCCAGGATGATTAATCGGTAGGTTAGCTAGGTAAGCTAGTCTTACTGGTGGTCCACATTTAAAAAAACAATACATTTAAAACATACAGTTAAAAACAAGACATAAAGAAAGAAAACGAAATAACTCGACAAACCTACATTAAACTTTACCGTACATGTAAATCATTATCTTAAAGCAAAAAAACATACTTGAAACATTCCAATATACAGTAAAACATCATCTAGGCCATGAAAATCAGATCCAAAATACACCTTACCCTGTCCTATATGTATAAGTGTGTGTGCGTGAATGGTATCCTATACATATGATATTCCAAGGCGTTTCTTAATTTGCTTTTTGAATATTGATTTCTGTGTTAATTTAGTAATATAGTGGTAAAGCATTCCATGATTTAATTGATCTATATTCTACTGTATGCTTCAGAAAAGTGTTTGGCTTAGGAAGTGAAAACCGGCCCTTTGTTGCCTGTCTAGTGGCGAACGTATACTCTAGATTGTGTCTTAACTGATTGCACTGATACAATGGAGTTTTGGATTGTAGAACCTTGAAAACAGAAGTGAGGCATTAATTCTGTCCTCAACTTTTAACCACGTAGACAGAAGTGGCTGCTGTTGATGCTGGTGTTATATGGACACTGGAGAACAAAGCCTTGTTCTGAACCAGCTGGAGTTTATTTAAATCTTTTTTAGTAGCATTCGCCCATACTATGTGGCAGTAGTCAAGCTGTGAGAGAACAATATTGTTTAGTACTATTTTAGTCAATTCTGATGTTAGATATTTTCTGCATCGCCTCACCACTGCCAATGCCTTACCCATTCTTTTTACAACAGTGTCAATGTGTTTTGACCAGGAAAGCTTATTGTCCTGAAAGATGCCTAGGAGTTTAGTTTCTTTCACTTGCTGGATAGGTGTTTTATTCATAAATAGATTTAGTTCTGGCTCTCTCCTGAGAGAATGGTTTGAACCAAATATAATACATTTCGTTTTGTTTGTATTAAGTATCAATTTGTTTTGAAAGACCCATTTCCCGATTATATCTAGCTCTGTTCGAGATGAAATTTAGACCAGCAGGTGTTGTTGCTGATGCATGCACTGTAGTGTCATCTGCATACATTGTTAATTTAGCCTCTTTCAGTATAAGAGGTAAATCATTTGTAAAGATTCTAAAGATATGCTATCTGAGTAATCTCCATTAAAGAATGCTCTCTACAATCTATGCATTAAATAACTTTCCATGTTGAGTTGCGGTAACGGTTCCCGGCAGGTTTAACTTAGCCGGCGCCGCTGCAGGAATGCTGATGTCATTTCATGCCCGATTCACCGGGAAGGTTCATATGGAAGTAGGGCTGAAACGATTCCTCGAATAATTCGATTACAAAAAATGGTCGAGGAATTTTCTTTGCCTCGAGGAATCGTTTAATTTTGCCAGCTCAAAGCAGGTATTTCGCCCTGACTACATTTAATGCGGCACAACGCGACGGTACAGTGCGCTGACGCCGCGCACGTAAAGGAAGAAGAAAGAGGCGGAAGATATGTTTGGTTTTAGTAACATCATGCTCAGGCAGTCTGCATGGCCCAGACGGGAGACACATGTAGCTCAGTGCTTAACTTTTATTTTCAATCCACGCTATATTCTTCTGGTCCGTTCTCCTATATGTTCCCCCTCTAACCCGGTACATACATAGGTTCCTCTAAACATCTGTTCCCGCTACAGTTTTAACTCAAAGAAAACGCAGAAAATGTCAGAAAAATAAAAACGTAATAAGGCTAACTGGGTATTTTCAATTTTAGCTCTGTAGTCATTCATGGATAAAACAAGCAGCACTGGTGCCTAATGTGCTCCAATACAGCAGGGCTCAGAATTATATTTTGAACACTGCCAAAACTCAAAATCTTATATTTTAACTTAAAGGAGCTTGAGGCAAGAATAAGAAATGAGACTCATTAGCGCCACGACGGCCGTCGGGGGTACTGCAGCCAACAGTGAAGCCGGCACGGGAGAACGGGGAGAACGCGCATGCAGCGTCATGTGACGTCACATCCGCAGGACAGCGCGGGAAATTCGGGCCCGGAATTGCAGCACATTTTGCAGCACACAGCCTGTTCAAGATAACTGAGAGATACACTAGAGGGCTCATTCTTTTTGGTTTGGAACGCTTCATCTGACATTATTACTAGAAAACTTAAAACGTATACAAATTTTTTTCATAAATCCTGCCTCATGCTCCTTTAAAACTTAACTAGAACTTAAAATTTGCTTGACACAAATGAAAGTTCAATTGAAATGCGTGGGAAAAACACCTAACCTTTTAAGTTATGTGTGTTATCAGGTGTAATGGCAGTTTTAGGTTAGAAATAAGAACATTTCTTTTGGTAAAATTCTTAGTTTTTTTTAAGTGAAGGCAGTGAATTTGGTCGACTGGTGTAAGTTCAGGGTTTTTTAATGCACAGCCATGAACCTACTGGATTATATAATTTAGTCTTATTAATGTCAATTAATATCTAACATCTTATGTATATTTATAATTGCTCTTTAACTAAACAAAAATATGTTTTTACCCGATTACTCGATTAATCGATGGAATTTTCAGTAGAATACTTGATTACTAAAATATTCGATAACTGCAGCTCTATATTGAAGCATGAGAACTGACAGGTGCCGCCCGCCGAGCTGGGCCCAGCGGACCGACCGGCGGGCCTGAGAGAACCAGGGTTTCTGAGCGTTATCTGCTCCTCAAGCCGCCGCTGCTGCCGGGGGACGAGGAGGAGCTCGCCGGCGGTTTATTTTACCGCTGCGACCCTCATTTCTGCGGCCCAGTTGGCAGACGGCCAGGACGAAAACACGGCAGCTTATTAACGTCGATCCCAGACTATTGACAGAAGAAATCCCAGAACCCCCCAGAACCTTGTTTTCACTCTGGATCTGTGCATGTTCATGTGCAGGTCAGTGTTCCTCGAAATGAACATCCGAGCAGACGGTGTTTCTGAGTCTTAGCAGCATCTTTGAGACGGTGAACATTCCTTCATAGCAGCAGATGTTTTCTTCTTCTTTTTTTACTTGTGGTTTTGTTATGAAGCCGCGTTGGTTTGAGATGATCTCTGAAAAGCAGGATGATGGGATGTTTCTGGTCGGGGAGGCTTAGAGGCTGTCACTTCTGATTCATGGGTAACAGTCCAGCTGACGCTCCGGTTGTTGTTGTTTCCTATCGCTGGTGACGTCTGGAACGAGGAAGGATGGACAGATTCTATCAGCCAACGGAAAGCTGGCTGGGTCCCAAGTTAGCATCCGCTAAGCTAAGAAGCTAAGTTGTGATGACTGATGGGACTGTGAGTCCCGCCCTCCTTAGTTACTGTTGCTAACTCCTACAACCCATCAGTGGACTTGTAGTTCTACAGACCACTTTTTTGTGGTCTTGCTCTTGTCTCGGTCTCAGAATCTGGTGATCAGCAGTTCTTCCTCTTGTTAATGTATAGTTTTGTAAACTATTTGTATTTTGCATTTGATTTAATGTTTTGGTGCATCTGCATGTGTCTGTATTAAATTACAGTTTTGTGTTTATAATGGCCATGTTTGAATAAATATCAATGATATTTGCATATCGTTGTGATTGATTAAGCATCAGGTCCATTTCAGTGATGCTGATATACAGTGTAATCTGATTATTATAATCGTAGATAATGCAATTTCAATCTTTAATATCTAAAATTAAGGTTTCATCTCCAAATTCAGTCCAACTTAAATCAGTAACATTTACTATTCATTACTTTTCTGAGGTGGAGGGGGGTGTTGGAGCTGGTTATTCTGCTAGAGGACTTTGGGACTAGTTCAGGTGTGGGCAATCCTGGTCCTCGAGGGCCGGTGTCCAGCATGTTTTAGATGTTTCCCTGCTTTAATACACCTGATTCTAATTAATCATCGTCATCAGCTTGTCATCCAGGGCTGCACAATTCTGTTAATGACACAGTCACTTGTATCACGGTGCAATGAAGCAGGGAAACATCTAAAACCTGCAGGGACACCGGTCCTCGGCCCAGGAATGCTCAACCCTGGACTAGTTAGTAGTCGTGTCAATCCTTAAAAGCACTGGAGTCAATCCTCCAATAGTGTAGAAATAGCGGTAGTGCAGTCGCCACACATATCTGATCTCAGCTGATGGATGGAAACATTTATAGTGAGTTCAACATCATCATCCACTTCTCTGTGTTATTGAGCTGCAGTTGAAAACAAGCTCATATGGAAACTAGCTGAACCAGGATGATGTTCTACAATCACGCAGGATCAGGAAATAACTAGGTTTGTTTTTGGTCTTGGTCTTGAGCTGAACTAGTCTTGGTCTTGTCTTGGTCTTGGTACTCTCTGGTCTTGGTCTCGGTTTATGGTCTTGACTACAAGTCTCCCTATCAGTGTATACAATTGAAAAATGAAGAGTCCAACTCCATCGTCCATCCACGCTTGATACCTGGAAACAGTATTACAGGAACCCCAAACACATGGTTTTATTTAATTGCATTTTATTTTGGGGTATAAATTCCATAAAATAAAGGTTTTAATGAGGAGATGAAACGTACAGATGTCCGAGTTGTGGTCCCGGTGGGACTGATACCCAGCAGCAAGTGGATCGTCTGGGTTTTGGGGGGTTTTCTTGCCTGTTCCTCCCTGACCAGGATGGCGTCTATAAGAGATCTGAAACCAGGTCTTCCAAACAGCTGCATTGTTAATTTAACACACACATGTTATTCTTTCTTTGTTTCTTTAATATGTGGAAGCTCAAGTTCAGATATGCTTTCGATATTTCTGGCTCCATCGTGTCCTTGAGGAGTTATGAAATATTAAAACATTGTCTCTGCAGCCAGGTTTGTCGAACATGAAGCGAAGAGTGACGATACATGGTTCTACCCGCTCAGGCCTGTAGCTGGCGCCAACAGCGGTCCCAACCCGAGAAGTGTTTGTAGACATTAAAAAGAAGGACGAAAGAAGTTTATGTGATGCAAAAATGGGTTTTAATGAATGTTGAAGCCTGAAACCTCAGCAGGTGGCTGAGTGGCGTTGAATTCATCACTGCTGATTACGCGCCGCTCTTCCTGATGAAATATTCATTCATTCATTTATTTTCCCTTGTTTTTAAAGAGCGACATGGCAGAAGTCGTATTTCTTTTCTGTGGAAAGTCGGAGATAGAAGCTGCAGACATTTCTGTACATGCTTCTGTTTTGTGGTCTGAAAAGCAGAAGAAGAATAAGCTGTTTTTACGACGGACGTGAAACTGACGTCTATCTGCTTTCACTTCTTTTTGATCTTTAAGGTCTGATTCACCAGCAGTTTGAAGCTTAAAGCCTGATTGAGAAAGCCAAAGATCTCAGGTCCTGAACCAGGTTACATGAACCCGGTTAGCCTGAACTAAGGCTGCTTTCAGAGCTGTGGCCCGTTTGTTTTGTTCCGATTCAGGGGCTGAACCGATACAGTTGTTCCGTTTCTCGTTTGTTGAGTTTGTGTTCACAAGGCAATCGTCTGTACCGTTTCAAAGCTGATAACAAATGCCATGCGCGAACCAGCTGCTCTCTGATTGGTCAAATGAACGCGGAAGGAGTTTCCTCTTCCGCACCCCGGGATAAACAACACGCACCTTTCAGCGCAGACCGCAGCCGCCGGCTTTAGGCTGATTTATGGTTCCGCGTTACACCGACACAGAGCCTACGGCGTAGGGTACGGCGTAGGCTCTGCGTCGATTTAACGCGGAACCATAATTCAGGCTTTACCCATTCATTTATGTGCGACCGCTTGGCGCAGAGCGGAGCTCAGCGGCGGGCGAGAGGCCGCCTGCTGCAGGGTCTGCGCTGCGCAAACCCTGCCCGAATTGAACATTTCACCGTGCCGCGCTGTGACGACATCTTGGCACGTCCAATAGGAGAGAAGGTGGTGGAGGCTGCACCGACTCTTCGCACATACACAATGAATGGAGTTGTATCGGTTGCTGTGTCGATTTATGTTCTCACTCCAAATAAAAAAAATGAACCGTTTCAGGTCTGGAATGGAAGCGAGCCGAGACCACCTCTCCTAGCTGATCTCGGCTCGCTTGTTTTGTACCGTTTCAGAGCGCGATTGCTGTGTTCACATATACCAAACGTTCCGATCTTTAGGGGGAAACGTTCCCCGTTCCGGAACAACTGCTTGAAACGGGACAGGTGTGAAAGCACCCTAAGTTAGCCTGAACCAGGTTAACATGAACCTGTTGTTGTGTGTTGCAGACAGATGGTGGTGTCTCCAGGTGGGGGGGGTCCTGGTTCTGGTCCTGGAAACCTTTTGTTGTTGTGGGTTTACACCGATGATGCCCCCCCCACCCCACCCATCCCATCCCCCGACCGAGCTCAGCACCGCGCTTATTATTGTTACATCTTTCACATGAAAGTGCTGGCGGTGAGAACCGGCCAGAAGTTGTTATTGTTGAGAGAGAGAGAGAGAGAGAGTGTGTGTGTGTGTGTGTGTGTGTGTGTGTGTGTGTGTGTGTGTGTGTGTGTGTGTGTGTGTGTGTGTGTGTGTGTGTGTGTGTGTGTGTGTGTGTGTGTGTGTGTGTGTGTGTGTGTGTGTGTGTGTGTGTGTGTGTGTGTGTGTGTGTGTGTGTGTGTGTGTGTGTGTGTGTGCTGGCTCCATTAGCTGAACGGTAGTTGGATCAAGTCTGTTTGTCCAGCTGCTGACCCCCCCACCTCCACCCCCGCCAGGCCCGCTAACACACTGTTGCTACTGCAGCCGTTCCCCAACAGGCTCAACGCTTTGTTGCTGTTTCCAGGATTCAGACTCTTTTTTTCACCTCGATTGTCACGTTTTCTTAGTGGTTTATCCTCAAATGCTAATTTTAGTTTTTTCTAGGTTTTCTTTATGCAGAAAGAACAAAGAAGAAAACAGAGTGAAGTGTGTTTAGGATGAAATTATATAAATTATGAAGTAACAAATCTACATATATTTAGGGGCGTGGCCGGTTGATGGCTGGTACAGCCAATGACTAGCTGTCATCACTTTCACTACTTAAGCGGGTTCACATGAGGACACATGAAGATGACAATCGGTGCTAGGGTTGTCCCGATCAGGATTTTTTAGCTCCCGATCCGATCCCGATCACTTGAGTTTGAGTATCTGCCGATCCCGATTTTTCCCGATCCGATCACTTATTTTTGGCTTCCAATACATTTCTGATACTTTTTCCCGATCAGATACATTTTGGCAATGAATTAAAAAAAAAAAAGAAAAAAAATGAGGACTAAAACTCAAATTATCCCAAAGTTTCTTATATTGTCCATTGGAGAACAACATGGACATGTATTTCAACAAAGCTTATCAGCTCTGGTGCCACAAAATGTAAAAACATGAAATTGTAAACTAAAACAAAAAGTGCGGAATAGTGCAATAACAAAAATAAATAAATTTAACTATAAAAGAGGTAGTTGAATGACATCCAGTCAAACTCACAAACACAAGAAAATTAAAATACTTTTTGGCTTAACCTTAGTGCAACATTCTGAATGGCATGAAGTGAATAGCAGCAGCTTAATGCAACATGAACATATAATATAAAATTTCACAATTCAAACATGTAAACCATGTTAGTTTCACTTACTTTGTCACGCGTCCGGAAGGAACGCCGGCAGCCAACCGGAAGTGACGTTAAATGCAACGATATATAAAACGATTTAATATATATTAAAAACAGTAATAACTAGGTATGTCCCGATACTTTTTTAGCCGATACCGATCGGTGGTGATCTGAGAATCTCAGCACAGGGGTCTGAGGACTGGGCTCGGCTACAACGAGCTACTCATGCTAGCTGAATGTCGGCAAAACGCTGCAGCAGAACGATGCTAGTCCTCGTTTCTTCTGGCAGGATTTGCTTCAGATGTAGTTTCAACTGCGACACTTGAAATGAGGATGTTTTCAGCAGAATGAAGGTAACGTTATGTTACTTAGCATCGTAGCGTCGTAGCCTTTCCCCTCAACCTTTGACAAAGCGCCTTTTACGCCATGTGATTCATTGACGCAGTTAGCCTGCCAGCTTTCACGCTATTTTCAGGGAGTTTTCAGATCATCTCTTCGCTACAAATCTCCACATTTCCTAGGTCTTATTTCGCTTTTACCCGTCTCTCAGTGAGCAGCCGGTGCCGTCGTCCGGCTGCTTCCCGGCACTAAAGCGCTCTCAAGGTGGCCTTTCTGTACTGACCCAACGCTGTTGAATAAGGATTTATTTATTTATACAAAAAAGTGAGTCATTAAGTCTCATTGTACTCATATTCAACAGAGACCCTTTTCCCACAAAACATTGCAATCAATAAAATATAGTAAAGAAAAGTGCAATCAAGTCTCTGAATGTCAGGAGTATATAGTGAATGTCACTATAGTAGTAAATACAAGCAGAAATACTTTTGGAACTAGATAGAATAGATAGATAGATAGATAGATAGATAGATAGATAGATAGATAGATGTGTGTATATCTATCTACACATATATATATATATATATATATATATATATATATATATATATATATATATATATATATATATATTTTATTTTTTTTTTTAAACATTATCAATGCAATCTGAAGAGATTTGTGGAAGATTAACTTCTCCAAGTGTTTTTTTTAGAAAATAATTATATTTTATCGATTTTTCCTTGATTAAAGCAGTCTTTAATCATATTAAATAAGAATCCCTTTTCCTTTTTTAATACCTCTTGTATAAACATATCTTGCACCCTCCTCACATGCATATAACGCTCTGTCCTGCCTTTGTTTCCATCTACGTGGATCTTCTCCCCCTCGTCTTTCAGAGCGACACGGTCCGTGTCCGCCTGCCTCTCTCTCCTCCCTCCGTCCCTCCCTCCTGTCATTCTTCACTTCCTTTCTTATCCCGGCCTCGACAGTTTGACCCCAGTTGCCCTTGACACATGGATTTGTAAGGCTTCCACCGATCAATGGAGGCTCCCGTGTCCCGGTGTCAGACGATGGCGGCTCTAATTGAAACTAACAAACGACCTGCGGAGAGAGCGACGACGAGCGCCTCAGCGGTGAATGGAGAGGGTGGAGGAGCCGCCACTCTCGCACGGCCATCGCCCCGTCCTCAGCTTTTGTCCAGACCTTCGTTTGTGTTAGATTGGGGCGGGGGTGGGGGGGTGACAGGGGGGTGTCAGCCGGAGTTATTGATTCAAAATCGAGTGGCGACATCTGACTGAACTGAGAAGAAAAACAAACACGAGAAGATCTGACAAGGATGAGTTGTGTTCATCTGGTCCATCTTAGCAGGAAGTGGCTCCGCCCACAACCGGGTCACCCACAAACAGAGCAGAACCAACACACTTGGGATACCCCTTTTCCACCAAACCGGTTCCAGGGCTGGTTCTGGTTCTGGTTCTGGGCCAGTGCTGACTTTCTGTTTCCACTGACAAAGAACTGGCTCCAAGGCCAGAAAACCTGGTTCCAAGGTAGCAACAACTCTTTGCTGGACTAGAGGAAAGAACCGCTTACGTAAGCGGAGGGGGCGGAGTTATTAAGACCAACGGCAATAGCAAGACTGGGAGACGGAGACATTTTCAAATAAGAATGAATCTGGATGCAGCAAAGCATCATGGGTCTGAGGAGGAGACAACCTGTCTTTTAGAGATGTGTCCACGGAGGAGCTACGTGGACCAAGTCCTATTAGAGAAAATACCGTATTTTCCGCACTATAAGGCGTACCTTCAATGAATGACGCATTTTCAAACTTTTTCCACATATAAGGCGCACCGCATTATAAGGCGCACTAAATATCTGGTAAAATGCTGTACTATAGTGGCTGGGGTTGAGTTACGTATCTACCTGATGGAGCTGTGCTACAGGAAATGCTACAAAATCCTACAGCAAATGCAAAAAAAAAACCAAGAAGAAAAGTACCGTATGTCAAACTTTATTAACAAAATAAAAACCAGCTTTGCTCTGTCTTGTGAAAGTCGCCATTATGCGAGTCAGCGTCGCTGCTGTTGTCTTGAACGTCTGTGACGATTCCTGACGTTTTTAGCTCCATCACTTCGGCGACACCAACTACATTACCCACAATCCCCCTGACTACAGTAACAGAAATTACCGTAATGATCATATATAAGGCGCACTGCATTATAAGGCGCACTGCCAGTTTTTAAGAAAATTAAAGGCTTTTAGGTGCGTCTTATAGTGCGGAAAATACGGTACCTTGATGTTGCTTCAACTTTCACGCAAACGCAGCGACGTAATGACATGGCCCTTAGCACCCGAGCTGTGGAAAAACAAACCAGTTCTCAGCTGGTTTCTAGTTGAACGAGTTGTGACCCAGCACTGGAACCGGTTTGGTGGAAAAGGATGTAGAGGTTGGCTGGAAGACCAGCCTCAGTTTCTACAAGTCGGCGCTTGTTTCTTCACTCGTACGAAGCTAAAAGCCAACTGAACTATTGATCCGTCTGGAAAACGCCGGCGTGACCGATGAGCGTAGCTGCCGTCCTCTGGCTGGACCTGGACCTGGACTAGAACTTGGACCTGGACGGTGCCAGTGTGGAAACACCTGCTGGCCCGTTAACCGCTACCAGCAAATGTTTATAGTCTGTTCAGGTTAAGAGTAAAAGAAGAAAAGTATACAGTTACATGAACAGCAAAGTTTACAGAAAAGTACAAAGTACGTTGTTTGCGTCGTCGTGCTTTTCAGTTCTCAGCTTCCGGCTGGTTGTCATGGAAACGGGATCAGTTTTCAACCAGTGCCAGCGCCGACTGTTGCCTCGTGTGACACATGAACCCGTGATACGTAATCTGGAGAACACCCAGCATCGCAACGCGAGAGTGCGCGCCGACATGCGTTAAAACCGCCTCATGTTTTTAGATGTGAACTATAATTTACAGGACTTAATCCCGACGTCCGAGAGAA
Organism: Cololabis saira; assembly: GCF_033807715.1. Classification (NCBI taxonomy): domain Eukaryota; kingdom Metazoa; phylum Chordata; class Actinopteri; order Beloniformes; family Belonidae; genus Cololabis; species Cololabis saira. Next base: position 38,432,970 of record NC_084598.1, read on the forward strand.
GAAAGAGCGCCGTCTTGGAAGAGAGTGAAGAAAGGGGGAGGCGGCGCTGAGAGCTACTGTAATTAATCCCACGCATCAGCCGGCCTTCGTCATCAATAATGCATGACCCAGCAGCCCCGGCAGAGGGACGGGGTTCAGCAGCAACGCCAGCCGACCCCCGAGGCCAATCTGCCTCTCCCAGGCCGTCCCCCGAGAGTTCCTATTATATATTTATGTTTTTGTTTGCTAAGCAATATCAGAGGAGCCGGCGCTGGCAGGGCGGAGGGCCGAGGCCCCGGCGGGGCGCCACGGTCCACTTCTTGCTGATTCGTCGATATGAAAAGTGCTCATTTGATATCAAAGCGTTTTAGAAAAGGCCTTCTGGTCTCGTAGAGCCGGAACCATGTGACCAGTAGCCTCTTCGGTTACTTCGTGGACCGTAGAGCTTCTTAAGGGTTCAGTTTGACGGTTATTTAACGCACGTGGACGTCTCCCAACCCGGGGTCCGGGGCGCCAGAGATCTCTGGGGGGGGCGCGAAACTTTGTCTGCTTTGAAATTATGCAGTTGTAAAAATTATATTTGCGAATTAGTCATTCATAAGACATTGTTAGGAATAATTTATGAATGTCTTGAATATTTTTTGTGTTTTTTATACACTGGTGACCAACACAGGAAATGATTTCATTCCTTATTATTATATCATTACTCAACATTTAATCTATTCCAACAGGTTGTTAAAGGAAAAATGTTAAAAAATGTTGGTCTCCTATTAAAAGAGACATTTTTCAGAAATATTTGTATGTCCTTTTATGTCCTTTTGTGCGTATTTTATACATTGGTGACATTGGAGAAAAACAAAGTCATATGTATACAGATAAACCAAAGAGAAATGTATCAAAAAAACATAATTAATGTTCATTTTTTCAATTAAAGACTACCGTATTTTCCGCACTATAAGGCGCACCTAAAAGCCTTTAATTTTCTCAAAAACCGGCAGTGCGTCTTATAATGCAGTGCGCCTTATATGATCATCACGGTAATTTCTGTTACTTTAGTCAGGGGGATTGTGGGTAATGTAGTTGGTGTCGCCGAAGTAATGGCGCTAAAAACGCCAGGAATCGTCACAGACATTCAAGACAACAGCAGCGACGCTGACTCGCATCATGGCGACTTTGACGAGACGGAGCAAAGCTGGTTTTTATTTTGTTAATAAAGTTTTACGGTACTTCTTTTTTTTTTTTTGCATTTGCTGTAGGATTTTGTAGCATTTCCTGTAGCGCAGCTCCATCAGGTGGATACGTAACTCAACCCCAGCCACTATAGTACGGTATTTTACCATATTTTAGTGCGCCTTATAATGTGGTGCGCCTTATAGTGCGACAAATACGGTATTTTGTTGCTAGTACGTACGGGTCGGGGGGCCTGGCTGGTCTTAGACACAAGTAGGGGGGAACAAGGAAAAAAGGTTGGGAACCACTGGTTTAACGTATTCATCTCTGTACTCGGCAATGGAACGTAAAGGTACGTAACGCTTCGGGTTGGACAGGATTTGGGTTTTTTCCTGATGTTTGAGCTTCACGCGGTAGAGAAATTAATTTACGTCTGGAAAAGCTGCTGACTGGGTCGACTGATGCGACTGAACGCCGCCACGTTGAGCGAAGCGATCTTCAAAGCTCGGAAAGTAGAAATGAAACCCTTCCGAAGTGTCGGAAGTTTATTATATTCGGTTGTTTGTCTTTTCTTTCCTTCTTTTGGTGTCTTGGCTGCTGCTTTCAAATATCTCAGCTCCTTCGGCAGGGAATTTAAGACCGAATTATGTGCTAGCGTCCAGCGATAGCGAGCTCGGTGCAAATAGCTACTCGTTGCTATACATTCAAAAAAACTTCTTTAAGTTGTTTTACTAAGTAGTGAAATTATTTAAACTACAAGTTAAGGCTCAAAAAGCTAAAAGAAATCTGATTTGCTCAAAAAAAAACACCTGAAAACAGGCGACAGTGAAGAGTGGCACGTCTCGGGTAGATTGTCATGTGACCGAGTCGCCGTACAGGTACATTTTTTTTAGAGAGTCAAAAGTTACAGTTTAATAATATTTTCAAAATAATATTTTGATATTTTAATGATATTTGAACAAGAAAGACACACAAGGAGCTCTGACGAAGAAAAAACAAGCAGGTGTTTCCTGATTGGTTGAATTCCTGGAGGCAGCGATAGCGAGCTCAGTTCAAATAGCTAGTCAAAAAATGAAGAAAAAAAACTTCTTTTAAGTTGTTTGATTAAGTACTGAAATTCTTTGTACAAATTAAGGTACGAAAAGTGTTTTATTAGCTAAAAGTAACACTTGAAAACAGGCCGTCGGTCTCTCGGAGGGAGAAGCCGTCCCGACGCCGTCATGACATCACTAACACCGTTACAGAAGACGTAGACTTATTTTAGAGAGCCTACGTCGAAAGTTACAGTTTATTAATATTTTCAAAATAATATTTTGATATTTTAATGATATTTGAACAAGAAAGACTCACAAGGAGCTCTGAAGAATAAAAAACAAGCAGGTGTTTCCTGATTGGTTGAATTCCTGGAGGCTTGCTGATGGGTGGAGATAAAGCCTTGTTTCCACCTGCTCCTTGGTTATGCTAGATCTTGCTTTATATCTTGCTTTGAAACATTTCAGGTCATGTACGATGCGCTAGCATCCAGCGATAGCGAGCTCAGTTAAAATAGCTAGTCAGAAAATGAAAAAAAAACTTCTTTAATTTGTTTGATTAAGTACTGAAATTGTTTAAACTACAAATTAAGGTTTGAAAAGTGTTTTATTAGCTAAAAGTAACACTTGAAAACAGGCCATCGGTCTCTCGGAGGGAGGAGCCGTCCCAACGCCATCATGACATCACTAACACCGTTACAGAAGACGAGTTATTTTAGAGAGCCTACGTCAAAAGTTACAGTTTATTAACATTTTCAGCTGAGAATAAGAGTCAGAAAGGTCTCAGAGATGTTTCCGTCCTTCCTCTCGGCCGTTTCTGTTCCCGTTTCTGTTGTTTCAGAAGGCCGGGCGCTGCTGTTCGGTGTCGTCGGGGCGAACCCTCCCCGCCGAGGGCCAGAGCGGCACATCCAGGATGTCATTGTGGGGTTGTCTCGTTGTGTATCTAAGAGCCCCGGTCCATCCGAGTCGGCTCGAGGTTCTGTTTGTCTTCCGCTGGCCTGAACGCAGCCTAAACCTCGGCCCGCGGGCCGCCGGGTTCCTGTGTGGCGGCGGCGGCGGCGGCTTTGATGGGCGTGATTCAGGCGCGGTGAACCGAGTCCTTTTGTTCTGGGGGACTTTTGTTTCTTGTCTGTCAGTTTACTTTCCTTTTTTTCAGTTTTCTGCCTTTTCTCTGTCTTCTCTATTCATTATCTCTCACACACACTCTCTCTTTCTCTCTCACACACACACACACCCCCTCCCCGGGCTCTTCAGGCGCTGTGTTTGAAGCCTCCTCTCCCGGTTAAACCCTCCGCTCTGATCAATCATTGATGATCCCAGGTGTCCCCGGACCTCAGGGGACGCCGTGATTGGCTGTGTAGTCCTTATGTCGACCCCCCCCACCCCATCACACACACACACACACCTGCAGCCCTCACCCACACACACACACACACACACACACACACACACACACACACCCTCCTCCTCTCTTCTCCAGATCCGAGCTGAACCTCCTCTCTCTCCTCTCCCCGTTTCTTATCCGGCTAGGTCTTGCTTTATTTTGCTTTGAAACATTTCAGCTCATGTACGATGCGCTAGCTAGCGTCCAGCGATAGCGAGCTCAGTGCAAATAGGGTCCGTTTTTTGTTTTGAAATGACAAAATAAAAATAGAGAAATAATCCAAAATAATCCGTTCCCCATCTTTTGTTTTGATAATAAAAAACGGAAAACGGATCGTTATCCATTATCCGTTATCCGATTTTATTGATGTGTTTCAAAATCGAAATTGAGAATTAAAACAGCGAGTGGAAAACTCTTTTCTCTATTTCCTATTCGTTTCCAAGGATACTGAAAACAAGGATTGGACAAATGGGGGGATTGCACATGCGCAGTAATAAATGAAGAAAGTTGTTTCTGGTTCTTTTGTTGATCAGATTGAAAATTAAGTTTTAGATTTTTTTTAATGTTGAAACAGAAAATAAATCAAATATGAAACCTGGGAGTGAAACATGAGTTTAATCTGTAATCTGTCTTCACTCCGTCATGAAACTGCAGTGATGTTGTGACAGTCCGTTCAGCTGCAGCGTCCAATCAATAACATGTACTGAACTCTAACATACTGCCCTCCCGTTGGAAATGAATAGGAAATAGAGAAAAGACTTTTCCACTCGCTGTTTTAAAAAACTTAAGTTGTTTGACTAAGTAGTGAAATTGTTTAAACTACAAGTTAAGGCTCAAAAAAGGAGCAAAAAGTGTTTTATTAGCTAAAAAAACACCTGAAAACAGGCCGTCGGTCTCTCAGAGGGATGAGCCGTCCCAGCGTTGCTAACTGTTTCTTATCCGGCCTCCCGTCTCCTGCCGCCCGGCGGGGTTCCCTGAGACCATTAGCCGGATTAGTGTTGGGTCCGCGCCCGTGTCCTCTCTCGCCAACAAAGACCTCTGAGCGCCTCCCGCCGCCGCTCGTCCTCCATCGTCTGGTCACGGCGTTGGAAACGTGCTTCCCCGAGAGTCTGGAGGTCGCCGCGGCGACTGTTACCACACCTGATTCCCACAGAGGGACGGTGACTTCGCCGCTCATTGATCGAAGGCGACAGCACGATTGGGGGCGGGGCTTTGGCCGCGTGATTGATGACACCGGGACTCGTCCCCGTCCTCCTCGCCGTCGTCCTCTGCGTTCTGTTCGCTTAACCTTTCGCCGCGACTCCTTTGTCCCCCGGATCACAATCGCACACCTCAGACCTCCAATCATCAATCATCTTTGATTTCCTGCCAGCGATTCAGCGAGCGGTTGTGCATGTGCCCCCCCCACCCCCAGAATGGACAGAGCACAGTCTATTAAGCGTTTGACAATTGAAGACCTCCCACTCTAAAAGACCTGCTCAGATTGTCTCCCAGGAAGCCGTGGGGGGGGCGGGGGTGTTTCTAATGAAGCTGTCCGTCACACAGCTAGTTGACAGAAGGCCAGGATGTGACTCCCACCTGCCCACGCCGCAGGACCGGCGGCGGGGCGCCAAATGAAGTCATTTTGAGGGATTAAAAGAGGAAGAGAGGAAATTAATAAAAGCAACAAAGGGCATCTTGTTTGGGGCCTCCGGATTCGTAGGACCGGCCGTGAACCGCACCGAATAATTATCTTAGTGAAAGTTCTGAGGTTCTCCGATCGAGTTCTTGTAGGTTCTGATCGAATTCTGGTCTGATATTTACTTCTTGTTAACGTGCAACCCGTTGGGGGTCATGAGGGGCCATTGAGAAGAAAATAAACCTCTTATGATGACGTTGGGTTTTCTGATTGCGTTCACAATTATCACGGTGTCGCTATCTGATTCGTAGGACCGGCTCTTAAACGCACCACAGAGCAGCTCAGTGCTCTTGAAGCTTATTAATGAATATCTTAATGAAACTTCTGAGAGGCTGCAATCGAGTTCTGGTAGGTTCTGATTGAATTCTGGTTTCATATTTACCTCTCGTTAATGTGCTACCCCAATGGCCCCTCAATGGCCCCATGAGGGCCCCCCCCCATGAGGGGCCATTGAGGAAGAAAACTAAACCTCTTATGATGATGTTGGGTTTTTCGATTGTGCTCACATTCATCACGATGTCGGTATCGGATTCGTAGCACCGGCCCTGAACCGCAGCGCAGCTCGGCGCTCTCGAAGCTTATTAATCAATATCTTAAAGGAGCATGAGGCTCGTTTTAAGAAATAAGACTCATTAGCGCCACCCTTCACCACGACGGCCGTTGGGGGTACTGCAGCCAACAGTGAAGCCGGCACGGGGGAACGGGGAGAACGTGCATGCAGCGTCATGTGACGTCACATCCACAGGACAGCGCGGGAAATTTGGCCCCACAATTGCAGCACATTTTGCAGCACACAGCCTGTTCAAGGCAACGCAGAGATACGCTAGAGGGCTCATTCTTTTTGGTTTGGAACGCTTCATCTGACATTATTACTAGAAAACTTAAAATGTATACGAATTTTTTTCATAAATCCTGCCTCAATCCTGCCCCATGCTCCTTTAATGAAACTTCTGAGATGCTCCGATCTAAGTGTTGTAGGTTCTGATCAAATTCTGGTTTAATATTTACCTCTCGTCAACGTGAAACCTGTCTAAGGTCGTTGGAGGTCGTGATGCGTCATCGAGAAGAAAATAAACCTCTTATGATGACGTTGGGTTTTTTGATTGCACTCACATTCATCACGATGTCGCTATCGGACTCGATAGCGAACCACAGAGCAGGTCGAAGCTCTTGAAGCTAAATTATCATCTTAATGAAACTCCTGAGATGCTCTGATCGAATTCTGGTTTCATATTTTCCTCTTGTTAACGTGCAACCCGTCTAAGGTCGTTAAGGTCGTTGGAGGTCGTCAGGAGTAATCGAGAAGAAAATAAACCTCTTGGTTTGTCGCTAGATCGCTGGATGTCGCTATCGGACTCGTAGGACCGGCCCTAAACCGCACCGAATAATTATCTTAGTGAAAGTTCTGAGGTGCTCTGATCGAGTTCTTGTAGGTTCTGATCAAATTCAAATTTACCTTTCATTAACGTGCAACCCGTCTAAGATCATTAAGGTCGTTGGAGGTCGTGAGGTAGGGTAATCGATAAGAAAAGCAGCTCGTAGGACTCTCTAAACGTTATAATGAATATCTTAATGAAACTTCTAAGATGCTCTGATCGAGTTCTTGTTGGTTATGATCAAATTCTGGTTTCATATTTACTCGTTAACGCACAACCCGTTTAAGGTCGTTGGAGGTTGTGATGCCTCATCGAGAAGAAAATAAACCTTTCATGATGACGTTGGGTTTTTAGTTTTGTTTTTTCAAGTTTGATTGCGCTCACATTCATCACAATGTCGTCATCGTCGCTGTTAGCAACGTGACTGACCGGACGGCGGCGTCTGGAACGAGCTGCCAGGTTCTTCTCTTAATCAATAACTCTCGTAAGTCATTAAGAGCGTTTTTTTTTTCTTCTTTTGAGTTTTTGGTTTCTTGAAAACCTTTAAATTTCAATTTATCATCAGGGACTGTTTTCTTTTCTTCTTTCAGGCGATTTTTCTCTCAACGTCTGGCCAGCTTTTTTGACTTTTTTGTTTCTTGAAATCCTTTTAAAATTGTATTTTTCATTTTTCAAGCTTGGTTACCTGGGAACCTTCCAGGTCACTAGAGGACAAACGTGTCCAGTCCCACTATCAGTTTTAAACACATCAGACGTTGGCGGCTGTGTCGGATTTTACGGTCGGCTGTTCACAAAACCAGAGAACTGAAACTGGATATCTGAGAGCACCCAGCCCTGCGAGCGACCGGCGAGCTCTTGATTTGTTTTCCTCGGGTCCTTGCACTTTTAGCTCGCTGTAAATCATAAGTCCTGCGTCTCCTCCTTCCTGCAAGACTATTGTTCTCATTTGAGGGAGGTGTGGAGAAGCGTCCCGCCATAAAAGACGGGGAAACTCAATAGCCTGCAGTTTGTATGAAGAAGCAGTTTAGACACGCCCCCATTACCTCCGACTGAAAGCTCTGAATATCAGAGGATTGTTGAAATGATTCTCTAGACTCTTTTCTGGTGGTGATCAATAAAGATCATTCAGAACAGCCGTTTTTACTAAATAAAGAGGTTCTAACCTTCCGAAGATCATCACAACTGAATCAATTCTATGGATTTCTCTGTGTTTTTCTCGGCTGTTTCCACCTCAGCGCTGATTAAGCGGCTGGTTCTGAGGACCACACGGGGACGGGAGGGACCTAACGAGCCTGTAGAGAGTCTGAATGAAGTGGGAATTAGGGACGGCTGTCAGCGCTGCCTCTTTAAGGCGTCGGAGGGATTATGTCGGCGTGGCGACGGGTGGAACGCGTCCAGGATGCCGGTGGGCAGCGTCTGCTGAGTGACCGGCGTTACTCGTCGAGTGTTAACGCGAGCCTTTGTTGTATTGTTTCCCCCTGTGGTTGAACAGTCAGGTAGCCCCGCCCCCCTGCCCCGCCCCCATCACCTCACCATCATCGCCGGCTCTTTCATCAGGGTGACAAGTCCAGGTCGTCACCCCGTCCCTGCCGAGTGAAAGCATACGGAAATAAACTTGAATGTGATTTATTTTTTATTTTTATAGACGTATATAATGGTCTGAACGGCCTAACGAGGGCTCATTATGTCCGTTTTTAGTTCCCCAACTTCACTTTATAGAGTCAATCTTTGCTCCCAGCATGAATGCAAAAGCATGTAATTAAATCGTGAACAACAAAGACTCACAAGGAGAAAAAAAACAAGCAGATTTGGCTTAAGTGTTTCCTGATTGGTTGAATTCCTGGAGGCTTGCTGATGGGCGGAGCTAAAGCCTTGTTTCCACCTGATTCTTGGTTATGCTAGGTGTTGCTTTAGTTTGCTTTGAAACATTTCAGCTCATGCAGTAAACTTCAGACCAAACGTGTACGATGCGCTAGCGTCCAGCGATAGCGAGCTCAGTGCAAATAGCTAGCTATATATTTGAGTTGTCTACTCTTATCTTTTTAAATCGTTTGACTAAGTAGTAAAATAGTTTAAACTACAAGTTAAGGCTGTTGAAACTAAAGTTGGCAACGATTTAATAAAGTTAATTTTGTCCATGGTTTTACAATTTAATTTGCTAATTCTTTTTGTCGGACAAGAAATTTTTTTACGTTTGTTTTTTCATTTCGCCTTCACCGGAATCCTCTTCAGAGATGTCAGGTATTTAAAAAACCCAAAAATTTCTTGTCTGACAAAAAGGATTAGCAAATTATAAAGTTAGCAACGTTAGCATTAGCATCAAACCAGCCCATATATTTGATAATTGTACCTGCCAATTTTACTACATTGGTGTAAGATGCCAACAAGTACGGAAGAGTATTGGGGCCATGCAGGAGAAAAAATATTTTGAGAGAGGAAGATTTTTTTTTATTGTGCACTTCGAGAAAAAAGTTGAAATGTTGAGAATAATGTTGAAATACAATTTCAAGAATAAAGTCGAAATTTCGCCTTTTTTTTCTCAACATTTCGACTTTTTTCTCGAAATTTGTATTTCAACATTAATCTCGGCATTTCGACTTTTTTCTCAACAGTTTGACTTTTTTTCGCGATATTTTGACTTTTTTCTTAACATTTCGACTTTTTTCTTGAAATTGTACTTCAACATTAATTTCGACATTTCAACTTTTTTCTCGATATTTCGACTTTTTTCGCGACATTTCGACTTTTTTCTCGACATTTCGACTTTTTTCTCGAAGTGCATAATGAAAAAAAAAATCTTCTTCCTCTAAAATATATATATTTTTTTTTCTCCTGCCTGGCCCTAATACTCTTCCGTACAACAAGACCTGAACCGACTCGCTAGTTGTTTTTTTTTCTTCTTATCTCCAAGTCGTACAAAAATGTTTCTGATCCAAATAGTTAAAATAAGTTGTGGTCACATGATTTATGTTCACGCGAGAGTGCTGAACGTGATCTAGAAATCCCAAGGCGTGGCCGTCGTGCGTTTGGGGACAGAACGTCAAACTGATGCTCATCCGTACGACGGTCATACAAGGGTAATTCCTATTTGTATACACTTTTCTCAGATTTACCTTTTTAAAAGAGCGGTTCAGGTGTTTTTAAAGCCTGGACGTCTCGCGTTAAAGACAAGAAGTCTGTGCCGGCTCGGTTGGAATCCGGGCCGACCTCGTGCTCGCATCGCGTCATCGCTGGTGCGCTCATTGTGAAGACAGAATACTGAGGAGGCGGTGGGTTACGCGTATTCATGCGTTTGTGGACGGTCCGAATACATTACCACCTACGGTGTACAGCCACACACACACACACACACACACACACACACACACACACACACACACACACACACTCTCACACACACACACGGCTGCCTCTTCTTTCACAGCACTCAATGGCCTGACTGAGCCCTTTGTGGTCCCTGGTTGTCGTGACGACGTGCCTGGGTCCCGTGAATGGACTTGGGGATCCAGCCCTCCCGGTCCGTGGGCATTTTAATCAGCCCGTCACACTGTGGACCAACGACGACGCTCAAAGTCCCGGAGATGCTTCTCTCTTTCAATGCATCTTCAGAAAAATAATTCAGACGTTATTTTATGAATCCGAGGCCTCTGGGGAACATCAAAGCTGACTTCCAGCCCTGGATATTAAATTACAGAGCTGACAATGGAGATAAAAACTAAAAAAAAAGAAAAACCCGTCCCAGTGCAGCTCCAGGACCAAATGGCTCGGAGGGCGGAGGATCCAGCCGGCTCTCTCCGCCCGAACCGCCGGTTTTAATAAGTTTGGTGATTATGAATCATGCAGCATGTTTTCTCAGAGCGGCGCAGAGCGAGAGTGGAGCGGCCCGTCTGCTCCCGCAGGAGCGGACCGCTGCATGTTGAAACAACTTGATTTGTTTTATTCATGCGGCCCGTGACCCCTGGCGAACCCCTGACTCACAAGGCGCTAAGTGGAGCCAGTCCTGCGCCCCCCTTTTGTCTGGGCCGCCTCGGCGAGGCCTCTTGGCCGGCGTCCCCCCCCCCCACACCCCCCCGGCCTCCGTGCCCGGCATCCCAGGCGCCTATCTGGATACCAGGCATTTTCTGAATGTTTGGGCAGGAATGCGAAGCTGCCGCCGCCGCTGTTGTCCCGCTGCGCTACATCGCCAGGCTTTTTCTTCTCCTGCTCCTCGCAGCAGACGTCTTTTCTCCACAGCTGCGACCGGGCCGTGTTTAAACTTATAACAGGCTGCACATTTATTCTGGAAGGAACTCAAAACCACTCAGACTCACAACAGAAGGACGGAGCTCTGGGGCTTTGAAAGCAGACCAACTTTTCTGAGGAGCTTTCCCTGAAATGTTTAAACTTGAACTGGCAAAATTCTGACTTATCCACATGTCGTTATGACGAAATACCATCTTAGACACGACGTGAGGCTCCAAAGTTAAAGTTGCAGTATTCTTATACGCAAAAGTTTTTCATTTCATTTCATTTATTCCATTCATGGTATATATTCTTAATAATAATGTACAAAATTGCATGACGTACACATTATCACCATGAAAGAAAAGGAGCAGGAAGTTAATGTGTTGTTAATACGTTAATAATATGTCTGTTAATACAATTACATTGACTTACTGAACACCAATCTATCTATACACATATTTATAACAAGAAAACAAACAAAAATACCACTCTTCTATGTATTTTTCTCTTTCTCCTTCTTCTTTTTTGTAGGCACTTATCTTTTCTTTTTTAAACATTTTCTTAAGCTGATACAAACTTGTGCAACTTTTCAGTTCTTTGCTTTGTCCATGCCATAATTTTACACCTGTAACAGAAATACACATTTCTTTTATGTTTAGCCTTGCAAAAGTATGTTTGAAATCAAGTTTAAGTCTGTTATCCTCATCCACCAATCTGAACAAATTTTGTAACTGTTCTGGTAACGATCTATTGTTTTTAGTTTGCAGGAAGCTGAAGAAACTTCCTTCTGGAGTTTTCTTCTGATATTGGCTCTTTATGACATCACACAGGGCGGATCGACCCAAACGCCAAAATCCACAACTTTCAGGGTTAAAACAAACACAAAAGTAGAAGAGGTTGCAGTTCCTCAGTTGACCAATGGGGGCGGGGTTTAAATGCAGGTCAATCTCCGGCGACTTCCCTGTTAAAATGTCCAACTTTAAAGTAGAAATAAACATATTTACAGCCTGTTTCAGGAAACGGTTTTGGCAAGGCAAGTTTATTTGTATAGCACAATTCAACACAAGGTAATTCAAAGTGCTTTACATCAATATTAAAAGCAGCAAGACACAATTAAATAGTAAATAACAAATAAAATTATAAGAAAATAGGTAAAATAATAAACAGCGCAAGTTGTTAAAAGTAGGGTACATCTCATTCTTACAATGGCAAGAATTACGTTTCTATACGGTCAAAATGTACAAAGACCGGGTCAAATACAGTATTACAAATGTAATCTGTTTTATTCTATTATTTTTTTTGTTCTGTCTTATCATTGTATGTTGTTTTTCTTTATGTTTTATTCTTGAAAGCACTTTGGCTTTGGTCTCCATCTCTAAATATCGTGACTGTGACGGAACCTGAACTGTTGTAATGTTGACCTTGGGAGACCTTCATGCACTTTTATAAAAGCCGTCTACACTAAAGGTTTATCTTTGACGAATTTTCAGTCAACACGATTGATTAAGGTGGACCAGTTGTTGCGTCTGATCCGTAGGCGGAGCCCCCGGCGTTGTCAGGATGTGTGATTCAGTAACGATTAAACCCGTCTGGACTTGTGTCAGATGCAAAGCTGCTCTCGGGTGTAAAACCGGCCCCATGTGATTCAGCTTCACTGGAAGGTTATTTCCTCTAGAAATAAGCATAAAACTCCTTGGATATAGTCAGAGTTGTCTTACTTTAAGCAAAACATCTTCGTCCGTGTGGTAAGAACATATACATCGTTTATTTAGTGTGAAGGATGTTCAAGAGAAAACGGACTCTATATTGCGTAAAAGAGAAAAATTTCAGTGAGTTTATTTACTTTAAAAGTTTAAAAGTCTTGAGTGAATCGGCAGCAGAACTGGACGTAATAGATGTTCAGTCGTTTAATGTGACAAAGATGGAGATTTTAGTCAAATTCCTGGATTATTAAAGCAGCAAAAAGGATCGTCTCACGTAACAAAATCATTTTAACTTTCATTTGATAGGATATTTGATTACTTTCATGAGGTATTGTAGCTCCATCAGTGGACTCATGTCCCGGTCAATTTACATGAATATTAAGAGTCTAACGAGGTCTTAAATATGTCGTGACTCTGAAGGCGGAAATAATCGAAACATGTCGGGTATTTAAAAACCGGCTGATTGATTCAGCATCTCTGGAGGGTTATTTCCTCTAGAAATAAGCATAAAACTCCATAAATATAGTCAAAATTGTCATTTTTTTTAAGCAAATCTTCTTTGTCCATGTAAGAACATATAAACTCGTGAAATGGTCTTTTTTATTTTCTTGAAACAAGTTTTTGTTTCTCAGGTTCTCAGGTCTCACAGACTACGTTTACATGCAGTCAAAATTTGTGTTAAGGTCAATATTCCAGTTACTGAAATATTCGGAATAATCTGTTTCCATGTGTGAGCAAACAGGGTTATCCCTGTTTACATGGTAATTGTAATCATTTGGGATATCTGGATCAAACCAGCGACGCAAGGAAACGTCATGACGCAATTCCCGTCATTTCCGCTTCTTCTTCCTGTATCCAAATCCAAAACAGCAACAATAACAGCAGCACGGCAGATAATGAACAGCCCAGTAGAAGTCGCCTTCTTTTTCTTTTTCCTCATGCATTATGTCAAATTGGGGGAAGGTAGATGGGTCGGACGCGCTGGTACCGTTTTGTTTCTTGGCCCTATAGTACTTTTCGCTCACCTTTTTGTAAATCTCGCTATCCCGGTACTTTCTACCTTCTACAAATGCCAAGATGTTAATATCTTTCATTACATTTATGAAGTGATTAGTTTATAAGAACTTGCTGCACTCAAAAGAGCAAGATTCCTTGTGAAAAGAACATGCGCATGCAGCTCTTTAGCGCCGCCCTAGTGGCTCCCTGGAGGTTTTTCAAAAATGTTTGACCTTTTTCTTTCCTTTTTTCTTCTTTTTTGTTTTTTTTCCCCCTTTTTTTTCTCTTTTTTTCTTTTTTTTTCTCCTTTTTTATTTTTTCTTCTTTCTTTCCCTTTTTCCTCTTTTTTTTCTTCCTTCCTTTCCTTTTTAATATCAACATTTCGACTTCTTTCTCAAAAAATCTTTTGCGGCTCCAGACATATTTGTTTTTTGTGTTTTTGGTCCAATATGGCTCTTTTAACATTTTGGGTTGCCGACCCCTGCTTTAGGCGTAAACATGACCAAATATTCGGGTTAGAAAAGGAGGAACCCAGGGGTCATTTTCAAGTTTTTAAAAACCGGAATATGAGCAAATTCGGGTTATTCAAAGGGGTTATTGGTGTTTACATGGCGGTTCGCAACCAGGTTATTGCTAATATTCTGGTTAGAAAAGCGTTATTGACTGCATGTAAACGTAGTCACAGGCTCTTTGCGTAACGGGTCTGGGGGGGGCGAGTCTTCTAGGATAACTGCAGCATTAATGTACAAGACATCAATGATTCATAGCAGATCCCAAATCTCCAAATGTCTCGTGGCAAAGATGCTGCATTCAGTTTCCTTTAAAAAAAAAAAACACACCACTAATCCTGTTAAATGTCGTTTAGAGGGCGTGTCCTGGGAGCAGCCCCACGTTTCTGCAGCTAGAGGACGTCTTGTGCAACTCCTGCAGCCCCAGTCCTGCCTGCCACCCGTGTTTCTGCTCCGTCACCCATCCTGCTTCTCATGGCGTCAGCGCCGGAGCGGCCGCCTGGCTGACTCTCCTCCGGGAGGCGGGAGAGCCCAGCTCTGTAATTGTGGCGGGATTTATAGGCTGCTGCTCCCTTACTGTTGTCGTCCAGCTCCCGTCAACAAAAGCTCCCTCCTGACACACGCCACGATTTCATTATCTTCAAACCGCCGCTGCTGGAAATAGAAGGAGGCTTTTCTCACTATTATCATCTCAAATTAAGGACACGGTCCCGCTCGGGTCGTGGTTCAGGGTGCACCGGTGGAGGTGGGCGTGGTTCCCAGCCAGCCACGTAGTTATTATGGACGCATTTATGTTCCCTCCAGGGCCGCTGGTTTGAGTTAAAAACGGGCCTCAGCTGCTGCCTGTCACTCATTCGCTGTTTCCGCCTCATTAAATCCTTCCTCATGACTGCGTCTTCCTGTTGAGCGTCGAGCCGAGGAACTGCAGCGCCACATTTGCATGACGGACCTCGTCCAGGTCGATCATCATCGGCTCAAAGGAACCGGTAACGCTTCACGATGAGCGTTTCCTCCTCTTGCCACCTTTTCATGTTTTTTATTCCTCGTAGTCGTCATGTTCATCTAAAGCAGGGGTGTCAAATGTGCAGCCCGCGGGCCGCATGCGGCCCGAGAGAGCTTTTCATGCGGCCCGCGAGAAGTTTCCAACGCAAAAAAACGAAATGTTAATTTACTAAAAAGGAAGGCATAAATAATTGCCATGAATCGCAGCATATCCGATAATATATTTCTTCTACAAATCCATCGTTATTCCACAAAGAGCAGTTTTCGACATTTTTTTAGTTTTCTAGAATGCATTTGCCGATTTTATTTCTTTGTAGACCGTCGTTTATTTTTATTAACTGACTACTATTATATATTTTCGCAGGAAAAATATCACTGCTAAAAAAGATGATAGAAGATATTTATTCTGAGAATTTCTGAGAACAAAGTAAAACAGTTAAAAAAGAAGTGCTGACTTTTTCGGCACACTGTCGTAAATATCCGCGCCAATTTTTAAAAATAAATACACTTAATTGTACTGGAAAAATCTCTCAATCACAAAGAAACACCCGGATGTAATAAGAAAGATTTTGCTTTTAATTAAATTTCCTATAAAAAAGCGAAATTAAAAAAAAACATTTCTGTTTATCTTTGTAAAATGATATTAAAAGTATCTTACACAATTTAAAAAAAAAAAAAAAAAAAAAAAAAAAAAAAAGAAAACATTTCATGAAAAGATCCTGAAGAAATTTTTTTTACATAATTACAGTGTAAACAAAGTGCATATTTCCTTTAAAATTAACTAAACTGATATTGGATTAGATAACAATAGTAAAAAAAAAAGAATTCGAAAAAAAAATTTTTGCACCGTTTTTGTTATTTTGAGCGTGCGGCCCGCGAGAAAAAAATTGGTCAAATCCGCCCCGCCAAGCAAAATGAGTTTGAAACCCCTGATCTAAAGTAGAAGGACTTAAATTAATAGCAGCTTAAAGGCCTCACATCTGCTTTTATAGTCGACTCATCCCAAAGCAGCTTGATATCGACTAGTCTACGTCGGCGTAGTTCACAAATATTGTCACCAACAAAATATAATTGTTCGTAATTGTCTGCAAAAAAAAAATTCAAGAGTGAGGCGTCGTCTTCCTTTCTATCTCTGTTGCACATGTGAATTTCGTTTGTTTCGACGTAGCTGAGATCTAGTCCCTCGTTGGCTACTGAACGACTCAAAAGTCCACGTCAAAAAGCCAACAAAATTTCATTGTTCGCTATCGTCTGCAAAAAAAAAATGTAACAGAGTGAGGCGTCGTCTTCATTCCTATCTCTGCTGAGAGTTGCACGTGTGAATTTATCTCGTTCACGTAACCAGGATCTCGTAGCTCGTTGGGTACTGAACCAGCCAAGAACTCGCTCGTAGCGGTAATAGAGACCCAGCAAGCGGCGCCAAGCTATTAATGTTGCTACACGTTAAATGTCCCACATCTGCTTTTATAGTCGACTAGTCGACTCATCCCGAAGCAGCTCGATATTGACTAGTCTACATCGGCGTAGTTCACAAAAAATCGTCACCAACAAAATTTTAATTTAATTGTTGTTGTCTGCAAAAGAAATTTCAACAGAGTGAGGCGTCGTCTTCCTTCCTATCTCTTCTGAGATTTGCACGTTGCTCGTTCGTTTCGGGACAATGTAGCCGAAATCTCGTAGCTCGTTGGCGACTGAATTACTCGGCGGCTCAAGGTCGACGTCAGAAAGCCAAGAAGTCGCTCGTGGCGGTGACGGAGACCCAGCAAGCGGCTGCTTTTATAGTCGACTCGTCCCGAAGCAGCTCGATATCGACTAGTCTACATCGGCGTACTTCACATAAATCGTCACCAACAAGATTTAATTGTTAGCTATTATCTGCAAAAAAAATTTCATCAGAGTGAGGCGTCCTATTCCTTCCTATCTCTGCTGAGAGTTGCACGTGTGAATTTATCTCGTTCACGTAGCTGAGATCTCGTAGCTCGTTGGCGACTGAACGACTCATGGTCGACCAAGAACTTGCTTGTGGCGCTGACGGAGAACCAGCAAGCAGCGCTAAACTGTTAGTCTCTACAGGTTAAAGGTCCCACATCTGCTTTTATAGTCGACTATAATAAGCTCGATATTGACTAGTCTACATCAGCGTAGTTCACAGAAAATTGTCACCAACAAAATTTTATTGTTAGCTATTGTCTGCAAAAAAGAAATTCAACAGAGTGAGGCGTCGTCTTCCTTCCTATCTCTGAGAGTTGCACGTGTGAATTTATCTCATTCACGTAGCCGAGATCTCGTAGCTCGTGGCTACTGAACGACTCGCCGCCTCAAAGTCGATGTCAGAAAGCCAAGAACTCGCTCGTAGCAGCGCCAAGCTGTTAATATCTCTACAGGTTAAAGGTCCCACATCTGCTTTTATAGTCGACTATAATAAAGCTCGATATTGACTAGTCTACATCGGCGTAGTTCACAAAAACTTTCACCAACAAAATTTAATTGTCTGCAAAAAAAAATTCAACAGAGTGAGGCGTCGTCTTCCTTCCTATCTCTGCTGAGATTTGCACGTTGCTCGTTCGTTTCGGGACGATGTAGCCGAGATCTCGTAGCTCGTTGGCGACTGAATGACTCTGCGGCTCAAGGTCGACGTCAGAAAGCCAAGAACTCGCTCGTGGCGGTGACGGAGATCCAGCAAGCGGCTGCTTTTATAGTCGACTCGTCCCGAAGCAGCTCGATATCGACTAGTCTACATCGGCGTAGTTCACAAAAATCACCACTAACAAAATTTAATTGTTCGCTATCGTCTGCAAATAAAATGCAACAGAGTGAGCCATCGTCTTCTTTCCTATCTCTGTTGCATATGTGAATGAATCTCGTGCATTTCGGGACGACGTAGCCGAGATCTCGTAGCTCGTTGGCTACTGAACTCCGTGACCTTTATTTGGGATTTTTAATATAAAAAATATATTTTGCTACACCCGACGGATAATTGGGACTTGGCTATTATTATTTTACGGTAATGTCATTTCTATTTAGTGTGAATGATGTTCAAGATAAAACTGACTCTAGATTGCCGAAACAAGAAAAGTTGCAGTGAGTTTATTTACTTTAAAAGTTCAAGTCTTGAGTGAATCGGCAGCAGAACTTGACGTAAAAGATGTTAAGTCGTTTAATGTGACAAAGGTGAGATTTTAGTCAAGTTCCTGGATTATTAAAGCACCAAAAAGCATCACCTCACGTAACAAAATCCTTTTAACTTTCATTTTAAGGATATTTGATTACTTTCATGAGGTATTGTAGCTCCATCAGTGGACTCATGTCCCGGTCACTTTATATGAATATTAATAGTCTAACGAGGTCTTAAATGTCGTGACTCTGATGAAGGCGGAAATAATCGCAGAAACATGTCGGGTATTTAAAAACCTAATTATTCTTGTCCGATGAAAAGAATCAGCATGTTAAATTGTAAAAGCCATGGACAAAATGAACTTTATTAAATCAACTTCCTGTCACCTTTTAGAAGTATATTTCAAACATCGACCATGAAACTCGCTCAGACATCATGGCAGGGCAACTATGGGACATCCATCCAGAAAGTGGACCGTACTGATTCAATTTAGATCAATACTCCTTTATTCATCTATTTTTAACAGCCTTGAGAGCTGAATTTGACCCAACAGAACAAAACTTAATAGACGGGAAGATTGTTTTTTTAGGCAGCATATGTGCAACGATTTCTGTTAATAAGGAGAAAAGAAAAGCCTCAAACTGTTTACCTTTATTTGGGACGAATGTTTAATATAAAAGATATTTTCCTACACCCGGCGGATAAATGGTACTCGGCCATAATTTTAAGTTTTAGGGTATTTACAATATGTTTAAAGGCTTTAAAAGCAGTTAGTTCTTGGTGGAAACGGCGGCCGCTGGCACCGCTGCAGCTTCATATCAGCGAGCTTTACGTTCGGCGGACGGCTGCTGAATTATTTAATGCTGCACAGCACTTTAGGAACATATAAAAATAAATCTGAGTGCACCGTTTCCTCCCTTTTACGCCGGGATGAAGCGGCCGCGGCGCGTTGAGTGGTTCTGATGGCCCGCTTGGTTAAACGGCCCGCGGTTTTACGGGGCCGGCGGCGATAATGGCGGCTCATTAGTAATAGATTACCACGCTTTTACAGGCGAGCGGCGAGGCTCAACACCTGCTTTCCCCCGGCCAGGCCGCCGCCGCTGCCGCCGGGGTGAAAAGATCCCGCCATAAAGCCGCCTAAGTCCGTGCACGTGTTGAAGGGACGGCGCTTTCATCCTGTGTCCGTTCAGAGAGCAGTGAAAGGGACACTATTCCCCCCCCAGGGCGGACAGAGGCCTCCTTCAGCCCCCCGGGGGGGACCGGGGGGGGGACAGATCCTCTGTGTGAACCCGGGAAGAGAGATGCCCATTGACCTCAGAGACGCCAACGGAAATGGAGGCCGGCCAAACCTGCACATCTGCCCCGTGGGTGATCTGATTAAACCCACCCCAACGAGAGCCCACTCGGGTCGTCACGGTTACGCCTTAAAGACATAAAACATCAGTTCTCCGGACCGGGAACCAACGACCAACGATCCTCCAGGTGGAAGTTCCTGCATTGACCACTAGGGGGAAAGCTGCTCCGTCTCCAATTTCCCTTGGAATTAATAAAGTACTTAATTTATCCATCCATCCATCCATCCATCCATCCATCCATCCATCCGTTCATTCATCCATCCGTTCATCCACCCATCCATCCATCCATCCATCCATTCATTCATCCATCCATCCACCCATTCATCCATCCACCCATCCATCCATTCGTCCATCCGTTCATTCATCCATCCATCCATCCACCCATTCATCCATCCACCCATTCATCCATCCATTCATTCATTCATTCATTCATTCATTCATTCATCCATTCATTCATCCATCCACCCATTCATCCATTCATCCATTCATTCATCCATTCATTCATCCATCCATCCATCCTTTCATCCATCCATCCTTCCACCCATCCATCCATCCTTTCATCCATTCATTCATCCATTCATCCATTCATTCATCCATCCATCCATCCTTTCATCCATCCTTTCATCCATCCATCCATCCATCAGTCCATTCATTCATTCATTCATCCATCCATCCTTTCATCCACCCATTCATCCTTCCATCCATCCATTCATTCATTCATCCATCCATAGATCCATTCATCCATCCATCCATCCATCCATCCTTCCATCCATCCATCCATCCTTTCATCCATCCTTCCATTCATTCATTCATTCATTCATTCATTCATTCATTCATTCATTCATTCATTCATTCTTTCATCCTTTCATCCCCCCGGTTAAAAACATACAACTTTACTGCAGAACTAAACATCTCTACAGTGATTTACACTAACGTTCATGCTGATGACATCATGCTGATGACATCATGCTGATGACATCATGCTGATGACATCATGCTGATGACATCATGCTGATGACATCATGCTGATGACATCACAGCGACGGGGGCAACAGGCGTCACACGGCCGGTTCCTGATTCACACGTCGGCCGTGAGGCTGAGTTCACCCCGAGTTAATCATCACTGGGATGTTTTTCCTGCACCATATGTGGCAGGAGACGACCATGAATGGTAATTTCTCTCATGTTTCCACGTTATATCCATCATCTGAATGTCAGGGAAATATTTGCGTAATACGACGAACCCGGGGTTTTATTTATCAGATTCAAAGTCCCAGTGATAAGAGATGTTTATCTTTAAAATACTGGAAAGTGTTTAAGGGGGAATTAAGATGTTCAGCCACTTTTTCCTTTGTGCAGGGATGCAAACTTGCACATTTATCAAGGCAAGGCAAGTTTATTTGTATAGCACAATTCAACACAAGGTAATTCAAAGTGCTTTACATCAAAATTAAAAGCGGCAAGACACAATTAAACAGTAAATAACAAATAAAATGAAATAAAATTATAAGAAAGGAGGTAAAATAATAAAAAGCACAAGTTGTTAAAAAGTAAAGGCAGCAGAGTACAGCAGGTACATCTCATTCTTACAATGTCAAGAATTACGTTTCTATACGGTCAAAGCGTACAAAACGTGCAAATACAGTATTACAAAAGTAATCTGTAACAATTCGTACAGTGAATTAAACCAATTTGACAATTTTATGCCACAATGCCTGTTTCCAGGCCTTATTTCTGACCAGAATTACGTTTCTATACGGTCAAAACGTACAAAGACCGGGTTAAATACAGTATTACAAAACAGAAGAGCGTGAGGTTTGCAGGATGTGTGTTGAGCTGGACGGTATCGGGGGGGCGGGGGCCTCAGGGTTCCCAGGCCTCTCAGGCCTCTCACTGGACGTCACCGGGACATTTTCCAGACCCGCTCCTAAATGAATCCCAGCCACTTACTGGCCAATACAAGTGTGTGTGTTCTGGACGCCCTCGGTGCGGCCCGGTGATGCCGGGCTGCACTCGTGGACCGGATCCTCGGGCCTGGTGCAGGGGCAGCTCCTCGCGCCTCCGGGCCCGGCGTTCCCCCACCGCCTCCGCATCGCTGACCCCACATATTTCATGTGGTCTTAGTCACTCTGTGCGCCGTCACGGTTCATTAGCAGCTGTGGACATGAACTCGCACAGACTGTGATAATCAAACATGGACAAAGAGAGAGAGAGAGGGACCCTGGGGGCGGGCGGACACCCCAGGACATTTATAGACGTCTATAAAATATACTTGTCAGCTGAGCGGGACAGGGGCTCGTCCGGGACCACTGGGAGGGGGACCCCGATCTGACTGTAAACAAACTCCCGGAGATGGGAAATAACTTGCATGTTTGTTCTCACATGTGGATATTTACTCCAGAGTTCATATGTGTCCTACACAGCTGACAGCCTGGTTATTTATAGGCGGTGGTGTCGTGGATACCAGGAGGTTGTCTCCTCTAGAGATGGGGTGAGAAGTCGCTGCTCCCGCCTCCCTTGGTTGCCGTTGGCGACGGCCTGGAAGAAAACGTCATCCCAAGATGATGTGGAGGAGTTTTTGGACCCTAAAGGACCATCTTTCTTTGAGATGCGTCCAAGTGGGGGACCTGGCCTGGGGACAATAAGAGATCCGGTGTTTCCTGGGTCTGTCTTTGGGTCTTTGGGTCGAGTAGGGTTGCCAACCGTCCCTTGAAAAACGGAATCGTTCCGTAGTTATAAACTAAAGTACGCGTCCCGTATTGAGCTGAAAAGGGACGCACTTTTTCCTATATTACTGTGAGAGTCAAAAAATAGTCATAAAGGCTTTGAGCTGTTGAGTTCATACGTTTTTGTTCTGTTTTACTACAACTGTAGCTACAGTCATGGCCTTTGAGGCACAAATAAGTTTTCTACAGACTTTCTGTTTGCACTTTTGTTATTGCACTAAAAATGTCGACTATTACATAATGGATGTTCTGCTTTCTTTCTATTGTTTTATATTAATTTATACTATTTTAAGTTAAACAGAACAGGTTTCTGTTTAAGAAAGATACTTATTTTATTCAGTTAATTTTGTTATTTTGTATTAAAGTGAATTGCTGGATAATAATTTGTTTTCCACGTGTTCATGGCATTCAAAAACATGCATCTAATTCAATTCAGGTTCGAGTCAAATAGTTAAAAAATCGTTTCACTCACAAAAAAAGCGGCTAAAAAGAATCACCACTCCAGGAAGGGTGAAGGCAATTGGGTTGGCCGGCCCTGCAGATGTGGTGGCCCTTGTTTATTTTTCAGGGAGTTGGCAACCCTAGGGTCAAGCAACCCCCTACGGAGGAGTCCAAACTTTCTGGGACAGAAAACAGGACTCTCATCATAACGATGATGGATTTCTGCTTCTTTGAAGGCTTAAAAGCTCAAAGTGAAACTTTCTGATTAATCCAAAGCTCATCCAAGACTTTTCTAAAACGTTGTCCAAGTTTAAAAGTGGCCACTTGGTTGATGGTTGAAGTGAAGTTTCCCTTCATTCAGTCTTCTCCATCAATAGCACTCTTTCTCACGTCTCTGTTCGTCCCCACTCGTCTCGGCGTCGTCTCTCCCCCCGGTCAGCCCCTCTGATGTCAGACTCGTAGGAAGCCATCGCCGGCGGCTGGTGAGAGGAAGTTCCCATGGCGATGGGATCGCTGTGGGCTATAAATATGCTGGCCGGTCAAAGAGTAGGTGAGGACGCGTACAAGGAGCAGCAGTGAGAAAATGTCCATGATTGTTCCCATGCTCTCTGCCGCCGAGGCCTGACGAGGCCGAGAATATCCAGTTTAGGAGGCCATCGGCTGAGGCGGGTTTGTTTCAGATCGGTGGTTTTGGGTGAAGTTGTATACATTCATCTGCTATGTTTGAGCCATATAACTCCACCATAAAGTGAAACCTATGTGCAGTTGAGCTAAACCAGCTGCTGATGGTTTCTCTGAGCTAATCCAGAAAAAGACTTGTGTAAATAAACATGAAAACCCAGAATGATGCAGCAGATTCTTGAATCCATGAACTCATATTTTCCTTGCGGTAGATCAAGGAAAAATGTATCAGGAAATACTGAAAAAATATGAGCTCATCTTGAAATTGATGGCAGAAGAGAATTTGAGACGGGAGCAAGACAAAAGGCTGGAAAAGTAAGCCGCGCTAAACATCTGGAGGGACATCTTGAAGCTAATTGGTTGTCAGCACGCCGATGACATGATTGTGTAGAAGAATCTGAGAGATGACGAGTCTCTCGGGAGGAAAGATGGACGGCATGAGAGTACTACTGCGAAGAGTTTGAATCAAAAGAGTAGAGGGAATGTGGAGAAATCTCCTCGGGGACCGGGTCTCTGATGGTACGGCGGTGCAACCTTGGTGGTGTAACGTCAGAATGGCTTCAGAATAACGTCAGAATAGCATCAGAATAACGTCAGAATAACGTCAGAATAACGTCAGAATAACGTCAGAATAACGTCAGAATAACGTCAGAATAACGTCAGAATAACGTCAGAATAACGTCAGAATAACGTCAGAATAGCGTCAGAATAGCGTCAGAATAACGTCAGAATAACGTCAGAATAACGTCAGAATAGCGTCAGAATAACGTCAGAATAACGTCAGAATAACGTCAGAATAACGTCAGAATAGCGTCAGAATAACGTCAGAATAACGTCAGAATAGCGTCAGAATAGCGTCAGAATAGCGTCAGAATAGCGTCAGAATAGCGTTAGAATAGCGTCAGAATAGCGTCAGAATAACGTCAGAATAGCGTCAGAATAGAGTCAGAATAGAGTCAGAATAGCGTCAGAATAACGTCAGAATAACGTCAGAATAACGTCAGAATAGCGTCAGAATAGCGTCAGAATAGCGTCAGAATAGCGTCAGAATAGCGTCAGAATAGCGTCAGAATAGCGTCAGAATAGCGTCAGAATAACGTCAGAATAGCGTCAGAATAGCGTCAGAATAGAGTCAGAATAGCGTCAGAATAGCGTCAGAATAGCGTCAGAATAGCGTCAGAATAGCGTCAGAATAGCGTCAGAATAGCGTCAGAATAATGTCAGAATAGCGTCAGAATAGCGTCAGAATAGCGTCAGAATAGAGTCAGAATAGCGTCAGAATAGAGTCAGAATAATGTCAGAATAGCGTCAGAATAGAGTCAGAATAGCGTCAGAATAACGTCAGAATAGCCTCAGAATAGCGTCAGAATAGCGTCAGAATAACGTCAGAATAGCGTCAGAATAGCGTCAGAATAGCGTCAGAATAGCGTCAGAATAGCGTCAGAATAGCGTCAGAATAGAGTCAGAATAACGCCAGAATAACGTCAGAATAGCGTCAGAATAGCGTCAGAATAGCGTCAGAATAGAGTCAGAATAGCGTCAGAATAGCGTCAGAATAGCGTCAGAATAGCGTCAGAATAGCGTCAGAATAGCGTCAGAATAGCGTCAGAATAGCGTCAGAATAGCGTCAGAATAGCGTCAGAATAGCGTCAGAATAGCGTCAGAATAACGTCAGAATAGCCTCAGAATAACGTTAGAATAATGCCAGAATAGCGTAAGAAAAATGTCAACGCTGAAAGGCCCACCCCCGTCACCAACTGAAAACAGTCAGTTCATCATTAAACAACTGAAACTCTCCTCAGTTGGAAAGTTGAAAATATTTTAACACTAAGTATGTTTACATGCACTTACAGAAAGTCCAATTGTTGCCTTAATCCAATCGATATCGAAGTTTTAAAAGCCATGTTTACACCTTAGGCTGTAGTCGAACCAAACCGAAGCTCTTGAGATCAAGCTGTCTGATAATTCGTCCTAATCCGAGTTATTCCTGCATGTTTATGCAACCCACGCTTAGCCGAGCGAGCGACCGCCCCGTTACTCCCACTTCCTGAAGTGACGAGCCGCGAAAGCCAGAATATCAATATAGTAGGAAAAGAAGAAGACGATTGACAATAGACTAACTGGAAGAACGCCAACGCAAAAGTGCGCGTTACGCCACCTAGCGTCGTGGAGTCGAACGCACCTCACTCAATAATCAATTGTTTTCTCGCGCATGTTTACTTGGATTTCTGGGAAACTCCAGTTTAATCCGTAGATAGACTGTTGCCAATAGCTTGATTTTAGATGTGTATGTAACTGCACTGACTGCTGTTAGTGACGGCCCCCTAGTGGTCGGTCTGGGAACTACGCCCTGGTTGGCAACCACCCAGTTGTCGTTTGGTGAAAACACGGAGCTTCCTGATGGCACTGACTACGTTTACATGCAGTCAAAATTCGGGTTATTGCTAATATTCCGGTTACTGAAACATTCAGAATATTCCGTTTACATGCGTGAGCAAACAGGGTTATCCCTGTATACATGGTAATTAATCATTCGGGATATCTGGATCAAACCAGCGACGCAACATCATGACGCAATTACCGTCATTTCCGCTTCTTCTTCCTGTATCCAAATTCAAAACAAATGCTGCTTTGCGCAACTTTTCTCTCACCTTCTTGTAAATCTCGCTATCCCGGTACTTTCTATCGTCTACAAATGCCAAAATGTTCATATCCTTCATTACATTTATGAAGTGATTAGTCTCCTCCTGGTCTTGGTTTCTCCATGTTTATAAGAACTTCCTGGACTCAAAAGACCAAGATTCCTTGTGAACAGAACATGCGCAGAAAACAAATTCATGTTCCGTTTGATCGGAATATTCCCTTTGGCGTTTACATGACCCAATATTCGGGTTTTAAAAGGAGTAACCCAGGGGTCATATTCAGGTTTTTAAAAACCCGAATATGAGCAAATTCCAGTTATTCAAAGGGGTTATTGGTGTTTACATGGCCGTGCAAATTCGGGTTATTGCCAATATTCGGGTTTCAAAAGGGTTATTGATGCATGGAAACGCAGTCACTGAGACCAGATTTACCTTGGTACGTCCGTGAAAACAGACACCGCTTGACACCGACTCCATCCCTCGTCCAGCGAGAACAGAACTCGGATCCTCTGCTCGGAGGCTGCAGAGGTTATTTCTTATTATGCATGTTATTCTGCTCATGAATAAGTAACGAGGAGGCCTAAGACACGCTCAGCCACTTACCCGACACATGCACCTGCTCCTCGTCGGCCCCTGGTCATGAACCAACGCTCTCCTAACCCGCTCGGCCTCCTTTCATCTGGGCCCGTCTTTGTCCTGATTGCAGCTGCAGGGGGTCGGCGGCCGGCCCGGATGGCACCGCGCCTCTAATGTCTCTGCAGTCTGCTTCCAGTTGATGCTGCTATCCCTTTATTTCTTCCTCTTGCCTCCGTGTTCCTCCACAGGCGTCTTTTCTCCTAACTGCCATTATGCAGACTGATGGGGTGTAAATAATACCTGCCCGCTCTCAGCTTCGGGCCTCTGGCCCGGTCCAGGCTCCGCTGCAGACGAGCCGGTCGGTTCTGAGGTCGGTCCGAGGAAACTGGTCAATAATTAAAGAGGTTTTCCCTAACGCAGCGCCCACGCGCCACTTTCCGCCGAGGTGTTGAGTGATGGACGTGGAAATGAGAGAAGCTGTTTGCAGTAAGAGATACTGGAGCTTTACACGCCGGAGACGTTGTAAACGCTGTCAGCTGTCGGGTAAACGAGCCTCGGTTAAAGACGGAAAACACGCTATGGACTGGAAACTGACTAAGGGCCAATCCCAATACACCCCCTACTTTCTTCCACTAGCCCTCCCTCACTATCACTACCCCTAAAAAAGAAGCCACAGATTTTAGGGAACTTGAAATCTTCCCTGGGGCCTGTCCCAATACTCCCCCTACCCCTACTTTGAGACCACCCCTAAAATCAGGAAGTTGAGAGCCAAAAAGTGTTTTAATTTCAGCTGTAGCTCTGTTAATATGGCACTTTATGAAGTTTAAAATTTTTTTCAGGCGTAAAAGTAACCGTTAAGATCCCCAACCTGGGCTCAGTTTATCCAAATAACGCCTGTTAAGAAATTTGATCTGATGTTTTCGGCGATGAGAAGAGCCGCCGGTCCGGGGAGCAGCAGCAGCTCACACACAGACGCCAGGTCAACCTGCGCCGTCTTCCCGGAGAGAAATCTGCAGCTCTGTTGAGAATTACCGCTGGCTGAAATAAATCATTTAGGAAGATAAATGTTGGTTTAATAGATGAAATCTAACAGTTGTAGCTACGCCTGTTAAGAAATTTGCTCCGAAAATTTCGGGATTTCTCCCTGCCGGCTCCGGAGCTGATTTATGGTTCTGCGTTAAATCGGCGCAGAGCCTACGGCGTACGGTACGGCGTATGGCGCGCGTCGCCGCGTAACCTACGCCGTAGGCTCTGCGTTGGTGTAACGCGGAACCATAAATCAACCTTTATTCTGGCGAGGTCTGAAAAAGACTTTACAACAACGGGCAAACGAGTGATTATGTACATTCACTGAGTAAATATTATGAAAGTAAAATATATATCCCTCGCTAGAAATTTAATCAAAACGCATTTTTATGCAGAAACTAACTCAAAATATTGATTTTATTCACTAAAAAATAAGAAATGTCCGCCACGTTTTTTTTTTTGATTCAGTTCGCAAATGACGACGAAAAGCATTCTGGGAAATTTTTCTGGCCCTAGATCAGCTGGGGTGCTTCTGAAATCCCTCGATCCGTAGGGACAGATTCGTAGCCACTACACTCGTTTTCTTCACTCCCCCTAGGGGGAAAGAGGAATTGGGACACCACTACCCTCACGGGAACGCGCAAAATTTAGGGGTAGGGATGAAAACTAGGAGTAGGGGGAGTATTGGGACAGGGCCTAAAGTAGTAATAAATGGTGATTTACTGAAAATTGACTGATTAAAAAAAAATCAAACATGGCTTTTGAATTGTGGTTCAACAGAAACATAAAAGTGTTGAACTAAAACAAGTGGACATGAGGACCAGAACACCTGTACAGGTGGACATGAGGACCAGAACACCCGTCTACGGTTCAATTCTCTGGATCAGAGCGACTCAGAACATTGTGAAAGCAAATATCAAGTTTATCAATCTCGTCCAGGACAGTTTCATTAGTTCAACATATCTTTTGTTGTTTGTCTGTTTGCTTTGTTCCGTCGTGGATCCGTTGTAATACTTGTGGAAGTTAACGATCTTCTGTCTTCCTTCCGTTCACAGATGGAGAGATGAGGACCGGGATATGATTCCAGGTGACACGGCAGCGGAAGTCAGCGGTTAAACGGAGAACATAAATGGTGAGACGTCGTCCTCAGAAGTCCGTGTGAAGGCTGCCTTTCCTTCGTGAGTGAGTCGTCTCAATTATCTTTTAAATATGTTAATAAGCAATAATCAATCACACGAAGCATGATGCGGTGTACACGTGCAGCACGTCAACTCCTTCATCTGTGGAGGTTCTGTAGAGGTGTCCGTCAGCCGTTCCTGAGATATTTTTCATTATGCACTTCGAGAAAACATTTGAAATGTCGAGAAAAAAGTTGAAATGTCGAGAAAAAAGTTGAAATGTCGAGATTAATGTTGAAGTACAATCTCAAGAAAAAAGTCGAAATGGCGAGGAAAAACTAAAAATTTTGAGAAAAAAGTCGAAATGTCGAGATTAAAAAGGAAAGGAAAAAGGAAGAAAAAAGATGGAAAAAAGGAAAAAAAGGAAAAAAAGAAGAAAAAAAAGGGGAAAAAAGATTTTAAAAAAAAAGGGAAAACGAAAAAAAAGAGAGAAGAAAAAAAAGGAAAAAAAAAAGGTCAAACATTTTTGAAAAAGCGACCCCTGCTCTAAAGGATGGTGAAACTAGTTTTAGAGTCTGAAAAACATCAGTAGCCACAGGTTTGGCTAAATGTGTCACAAATGTACCTGAATAACCATTTGGAAAGTTCATCTTTACACTCTTCTTCAAAAAGCTTTTAAAAAAATTAATCTCGGTCCAATAAACTGTTTTCTAGACTTCCGAAGTTTTTAGATTTACACAGCTTGAGTTAAAGATACAGACAAAGGGGAGTGTTTCATCAGACAGAGAGGGGATTCTTCTTTTTATAGATTTTTGTTGTTAATAAAGTCCTACTGATACAGGACTTTTAAGGCCAATACGAATATCTGACGATCGTCCTCTTCCAGAATCGCCATACATGAACAGACGTCCCAGGTATTTGTACGTGTTGCCAACATGGGTCACGGTTTATAGTTCATAAAAACTATTAATATCTTTTTCCTGTCTCCTCCTTCTTTTCTTTAAAGTCCCTTTATTATAATACTATACTGATAAACTGCAAAATGGCTAATATTGGCCAATGATATCGGCCAAATAATATCGGCCAAATAATATCGGCCGATAGTATCGTCCGACCTGAAAGCCAGCCAGGCTTAATTTTATACTTCTGCAGTAAATGCAGATATGTTGAATTTGTTTTGATTTAATTATGTCATTAAAATACACCTTATTGTTGCTCATATATACTATCTTATGTCAAGACAGAATTTTAAGATTCGGCCTGCTTAGTTGGGGGCTAATGAAGATGCTTCCCATCCCTGCACCTCTCAATTTACCAAGGTTATTTTTGATCTTTTGGTTTAAGTCTGGAAGCCAATAAAACGAGGTGTTATGACTCTCAATGCCGTCCCCAAGGAACCGTTGTGCCACGCAGGTTGACTTGTAATCAAGACCGCCTAAACCGAGACCAAGACAGACCAAGACCAGAGAGAATCAAGACCAAGGCTAGTTCAGTTCAAGACCGAGACCAAAACAAACCTAGTAATGTCCTGATCCTGCGTGATTGTAGAACATCAGCTCCATCCTGGTTCAGCTAGTTTCCATATGAGCTTGTATTCAACTGCAGCACAATAACACAGAGAAGTGGATGTCTTATGTTGAACTCACTGTAAATGTTTCCATCCATCAGCTGAGATCAGATATGTGTGGGGACTGCACTACCGCTATTTCTACACTATTGGAGGATTGACTCCAGAGCTTTTAAGGATTGACACGACTACTAACTAGTCCCAAAGTCCTCTAAGACTACGTTCACACTGCAGTTCCCAAGTGACCCAAATCCGATTTTTTGCTCATATGTGACTCAGATCTGATTTGTTTATGACAGTGTGAACAGCACAAGTCACATGGAATCTGATCTTTTCAAATCAGATTCAGTAGCTTCCATATGTGGTTCTAAATCGGATACAGGTCTGATGTTTTGCAATGCGACCTCAGTGTGAACAGCCAGGTCGGAATTAATGCGACTTTGACGTCACTTGAGAGCGACCGTCGTCGTAATACTGCGCTGGCGGGGGCGGGAGTCACTCGGGAAAAAAATGCGGCTTTCTTTCTCCTCCTTCTCCTCTTCATTAACACTTGCTCACAGTTTCGTCGGCTTCCACCACACAACAACTTCAAAATATACCCATGTACGCTCACTTCTGTTGCCTCCATGTTTACCGCCGTATGACTGCGTGCTGCGTGTGACGTCTTTGTTATTGTTCCTCTGCGCATGCGGGTCAGTTCAGGCCGCGATGCGTTAACACTCCAGTCTGATATAGGACACATTTTAAAAGATAATGTGAACAGCCACATGAAAAAATCGGATATGGGAAAAAAATCGGAATTAAGCATTAAGGCCTGCAGTGTGAACGTAGCCTAACTGAATAACCAGCCTCCAACACCCCCCTCCACCTCAGAAAAGTAATGATAAGTAAATGTTACTGATTTAAATTTGGAGAAAAAACCTGAATTTTAAATAATAAAGATTGAAATTATATTATTTACCATTATAGTAAGCAGATTACACCGTATATCAGCATTACTGAAATGGACCTGATGCTTAATCAATCACAACGATATGCAGATATTCATATATTGTCGTTATAAACACAAAACTGTAATTAAATACAGACACATGCAGATGGACCAAAACATTAAATCAAATTCAAAATACAAATAGTTACAAAACTCTACATTAACAAGAGGAAGAACTGCTGATCAACAGATTCTGTCACCTTGGTGGCAACGGCATCTCAATTATCCGAGTCCGAGACCGAGGCAAGACCAAGACCACAAAAAAGACCGCTCTCGAGAACAACCAGTCTGCAGGCAGGCCATCCGACATAAAACCTTTGTCAAATTAGCATGCGGATCATGACAGTCTGCTGCAACGACCCCTACGCCGAATCCCCGAAAGAAAACAAATGAGTTTGTGTCTCGACGTCTCTGCCGGGGAAAAGGCTGGACGAGTCTTTACACTGCTAATGGCTGCGTTCGGGGTCGCTCCTTTCTTGATATTTGTGTTCAGATTGTATTTCCTGGCATAAGAAAGTCTATAATTGTCCTTAAACTTCCCATGAAATGACTCATACAGTATTATTGACCTTTGCATAGTTCTGACTTCCTGCTACAACATAAGTTTGGGAAGTTGCATCCTCTACAGAGCTCAGTCTGCTTTTAACAGCCGACCTAATCCGTCATAGATTACCGGCGTTCACAGTCGAAGGAGGTACTTACGTTATTTATCAATAATTATTGAAGATTATTCTCCAGATTTGACAGAAGACATAATGCAAAAAGAGGATGAATATCATCTTGTTAAAGTTCTGCTATCGGCAAGTAAAAAAGCAATAACAAGGTTATGGTATAAAACAGAACCAGCGACCGCGGGGCAGTGGCTGAGCACTGTGGAAGAAATATTTATAATGGAAAAAATGACATATAAACTACGATTACAAGAGACAGAGGAAAAATGGGAAAAATGGACAGATTACTGTATAGAACACAGCAAGAGGACACCACTATCACCACTGGACAATAAGGACGTTGATATGAGAATAATTGCTTTGTGAAGTATGTAAAACCTGACACTGTAATTGTTGACGGAATTTTCATTAAAAAAAAAGTAAAAAAAAAAAAAAAGATAATTCTCCAGAAAACGACAACAAAGGTTACAAACAGGTTGCTTCTTTCAAGACGGAAGGATTTAAACAAATTAGTTTTGGTGAGGGCCTGAAATCCTGCCGGTTATTTGGGAGCCGTAAAGTTAGTTTTTTGGTCGTCGTAACGTTAGTTTTTGGTTCCATAAACGTTAGTTTTTGGTTGCCGTAACATCAGGTTTTGGTTACCGTAACATTAGTTTTTGGTTACCGTAATGTTAATTTTTGGTTACCGTAACGTTAGTTTTTGGTTCCATAAACGTTAGTTTTTGGTTGCCGCAACGTTAGTTTTTGGTTTGATTTTTGATTTTGATTTTTTTTTATTTCGGTCCATTTGGATACAACATAGTACAACATAAAAAAAGTGGCATCGAAAATGTGCCGCTGTAACGTTTTTTGTTTACTGTAACATTAGATTTTGGTTCCATGAATGTTAGTTTTTGGTTGCCATAACGTTGTTTTTGGTTGCCGTAACATTAGTTTTTGGTTGCCGTAATGCTAGTTTTTGGTTGCCGCGACGTTAGTTTTTGCAAAGATACTCTATACAGAAGATAGCGCATTACCGTTACTGCCAATGGTATGAAAGGGTACACTTCCGGTCTCCTAAGTGGGCGTGGCCGCCCCTCTCCCCACATCGTTTTGGAACATACAACACTAGATACAGTACAACTTTCTTCCAAAAAGACTTAAATAATAAAAATAACAGTATTGTTAAGCAAAGAAGCAAGTTTTATTTTAGTTTTAAACTTCATTTTATCCGATGGGAAAACAATGAGAGCCAAATCTGGCGAGAGTGCGTTGCTCAGACAGAGACAGGTCTCAAACAAAGTTCATTTTCTCCTAATCTGTCGGTCTGAAAATTGCCATTTTGGTGTCAGAATGTTGAGAAGGCTTGTGGCTTTTGAAAAATGGGTCCCATATTTACTTAGGTGACTATGGGGCGAAGGAATTGGTAATAATCTGTGCTCACGTTCACTTTTCCCATAGGACTCAATAGACTCAGGACCTACTTCCTGTCTCCTAAAGGGGCGGGGCAGTCACGTGACACAGATACAGGAAACCGAACCGTAGTGGGCTGTCTCGTTTATTGAATGTCTCTGCCGCAACGTTAGGTTTTGGTTCCATAAACGTCAGGTTTTGGATCCATAAACGTTAGTTTTTTGTTGCCGTAACGTTAGTTTTTGATTGCTGTAACATTAGGTTTTAGTTCCATGAACGTTAGTTTTTGGTTGCCGTAACGGTAGTTTTTGGTTCCATGAATATTAGGCTTTAGTTCCATGAACGTAAGGTTTTGATGAGTGTTTTAACCTAACTGTACTCCCCCCCCAGAGTGTTTGCCATGCTACATGGGAAGGCTCTGAACTCCTCGCTGGTCGTCCTCCTCACCGCCTCCGTCGTCGCTGCCGTCCGCGGCCGCTCCTACCCTCGCTTTTCCCGCAATGACACGGACCTGCAGCACCTGGTGCTGCACCCGGACCCCTCGGTGGGGACGGTGTACGTGGGGGCCCGGGACCACCTCTTCCAGCTGGACGGGTCGGACGGCCTCCGCCTGGAGCAGGAGGAGGCCACCGGCCCCGTGAGGGACAGCAAGGACTGCCTCCCTCCGGTCACGGAGGCCAACTGTCCCCAGGCCCGGACCACCAGCAACCACAACAAGCTCCTGCTGGTGGACCCGCGGGCGCGGCAGCTCATCACCTGCGGCAGCGTCCACCAGGGCACCTGCCAGAAACGCAGCCTGGAATCCATCAAGACGGTCCTGTTCTCCACCGAGAGGCCCGTGGACACCCAGTACGTCGCGGCCAACGACCCGGCAGTGTCCACCGTGGGGCTGGTGGTGGAGCTTCCTGGGGGGGCCAGGACGGTGATGTACGTGGGTCGGGGCTACACCGCCAGCCACCCGCCCATCTCCACCCGCCACCTCTCCTCAGAGCCCGTCTTCTCCTACGAGGAGACGGCCAAGCTAGCCGTGGCCGGACGTCTGTCGGAGTACGACCATCACTTCGTCACGGCGTTCACGCGGCGCTCCTACGTTTACTTCCTGTTTTACCGCCGTGACATCAAGTCTGTGTCGAGGGAGTACAAGACCTACGCTGCTCGGGTGTGTCTGGAGGACACCTCCTACTACTCCTACGTGGAAATCCCTCTGGTCTGCAAATCCACGGCCTTTCCTTCCAGGAACTACAACCTCCTTCAGGCCGCGCAGGTACTTTTATGAGTTTTGTTCAAATATTAACACCAGTGTCTCCTAAAGCTGGGCATACACTGTGCGATATTTTAAATTGTTTGATTCAGCCCCATCTCACACTGGACGACTAGATCGCTGGGTTCAAAAGTTCACAGCCCACGATTTATGGTCTCACACTGTACATCCCGATGCTCTGATGCTCCGTCTGCTCACACTATACGATCATAATCCTCCCGTCGGACCTCTGTGTACTGGAACTCGAGGCCGGTTTTAGGGCAGGAGTGAGCTGTGTCCACGTGCGTCCTGCCCACCCGATCAAAGGTTATGGGAATCCTTTATTTTTTTATAATTACATTTTTTTTATATATATATAAATTGCGCATGCTTTTTATATATATATATAAAAAAAAATCACAAAATATCTGTACTGTTTCTGATTGGGTGGGCACTGCGCATAATTTTTAGACACAACAATGAACGCACAAACGCAAAATGAGCACAACAGAGAAGAGAAGTGTTCAGAACAGCACACCGAGCGCACACTGATTTATGGTTCCGTATGGTGCGGGTCGCCGCGTACCCTACGCCGTAGGCTCTGCGTTGGTGTAACGCGGAACCATAAATCAGCCTTTAGCAATTTGTGCCCTTCTGTGTGGCGATAAATGAAAAAAGATTAGACAACGCCGTGATTGGACAAGGAATTGGCTGGGCAGACGTGGGAAATGCGGTCTTTTTTTCTGCTATTAAAACATGATTTGTAATGTGAATTTGCAACACTTTAAACTACAAATAATAGTTTTTGACATGGCATCAGAGATTGTGCATGCTCTCTGTGAAAGGATGAGTCCAATCGGGTCGTAGCTGCTTCAACTGTGATTCCTTCACGAGGAGCGACCAGGATTTCAAACATGCTTGATTTTCTTGCGAGCACACGATTTGTGATCGGGAGCTCGTTGTGAGGTGTTAATCTCTCGTCGTTACCCCACGTTTACTGCACAAGCCACAACCAACGATTGGGTCGAAATCCGGCCCGGTCCAAAACATAGTCGCACGACTGGAAAATCGGCACAAAACGAGCCGATAATCGCACGGTGTCTGCCCGGCTTATGATCCACCAAACCAGCCCGAACCAACCAGAAACTGGGACTAGAAAGAGACTAAGACTAAATAGGACGGTGTAAAAATGGAAGTGATTGAAAAACTGCAAGAAAACTTTAACTTCAACTGTAGCTCAGTGAGCTAGCTTCTGGTTTGTTGATGCAAGACATCGTACGTTAAACCGAAGCGTATTGTAAAAGAAAACCTTGAGGAATCCAACGTCACATGAGGTGGTTGGTCCAGTCTGGTTCCAACAATGGAGTCCTTTTTTTTTGGTCTAGTTTGGTTCCAACAGTGGAGTCTGACCATTGTGGGTTTTTCTTCCTTTAACGGAAGGAACCACCAGATTTGTCCTCATGAACGTGTCCCAGTGACTGCGTTTACATGCATCAATAACCCTTTTAAAACCCGAATATTGGCAATAACCCGAATGTGCACGGCCATGTAAACACCAATAACCCCTTTGAATAACCCGAATTTGCCCATATTCGGGTTTTTAAAAACCTGAATATGACCCCTGGGTTACTCCTTTTCTAACCCGAATATTTGGTCATGTTTACGCCTAACGGAATATCCCCATCAAACGGAACATGAATCTGTTTTCTGCGCATGCTCTGTTCGAAAGGAATATAAATAAAATTGAATTGAAAATTGAATTGACTTGAATCCTGGTCTTTTGAGTCCAGGAAGTTCTTATAAACACGGCGAAACGCAAGACCAGGAGGAGACTAATCACTTCATAAATGTAATGAAGGATATGAACATTTTGGCATTTGTAGACGGTAGAAAGTACGGGGATAGCCAGATTTACAAAAAGGTGAGCGAAAAGTTGCACAAAGCAGCATTTGTTTTGAATTTGGATACAGGAAGAAGAAGTGGAAATGACGGGAATTACGTCATGATGTTCTGCGTGCGTCGCTAGTTTGATCAAGATATCCTAAATGATTAATTACCACGTAAACGGAATATTCAGAATGTTTCAGTAACCGGAATATTAGCAGTAACCCGAATTTTGACTGCATGTAAACGTAGTCAGTGGCTGACCCGGATCAGGTCCAGGTCCAGAACCCAACCGAACCACTGCAGTGGGACCTGAAGAGACCTATAAGTGAATGTCCAAATGACGATTAGCACAGGGTGTACAAACTTTTGCACATGCCTCTATCAACTCAGAATATTGCTGGATTAATTTCGACCTCAGACTCCTGACTTCATGTCTCGTTGTTGGTTCAGGTGGGGCAGGGTGCGGGCCTGCCGGGCGAGGACCTGCTGGGCGTCTTCTCCGCCCTCTCCGGCTCCACAAACACCATGGACTCGTCGGCGCTGTGCGTCTTCCCGCTGGACGAGCTGGACCGGCGCATCAACTCCACCCGCGACCGCTGCTACACCCAGGACGGGCGGGTGGAGGGCGGAGGGGAGGTGGCCTACATCGAGTACGAGGTCAAGTCCAGCTGCGCCAACCTGCCCTTGGTAAGACCTCCAACCTTTCCTTCTAACGGAGGGGAAAGAAAATATTTTCTAGCTCCGGGGTCGTGAGAGAAATGTGATCAGCGACTCGTCCTTTCTGCTTCGTGCTGCTCTGGGTTTGTTTTCCTCTCGGATACATCGGCAATACAGTAATCCCTCGCTATAACGCGGTTCACCTTTCACGTCTCGCTGCTTCACGGATTTACATTGTGCATCGTGTTCTGCATTTTGATTGGCTAAACAGTCTCCCCGCTTCTTCTCTTCCTGTGTCAATAACGTTGGTTGCTTAGCAACAATGCTGAGAACGGCCAATGAGCTTCAGCAGCAGTTCAAGAACGGGACCCTTTGATGAATCGTTCATTACAGTTCTTCCATGGTGGCATGTCGGTTTATAAGAATCTTTTTGCCCAGAAGAAAAAAGAGCGACAACAACGACCCATAACTATGTTCTTCTCTCGAAAAAACACTCCTGTACGGAAGAGTATTAGGGCCAGGCAGGAGAAAAATAAAAATAATATTTTTTTTTTTTTATTATGCACTTCAAGAAAAAAGTCGAAATATCAAGAAAAAAGTTGAAATGTCGAGATTAATGTTGTACAATTTTGAGAAAAATGTCAAAATGTTGAGAAAAAAGTCAAAATGTTGAGAAAAAAGTCGAAATGTCGATATTAATGTTGAAGTACAATTTTGAAAAAAAAGTAAAAATATTGAAAATTAAGTTGAAATTTCGTGAATAAAGTGGAAATTTCGACTTTATTCTTATAATTGTACTTTAAAAATATTCTCGACATTTCGACTTTTACTTGACACTTCGACTTTTTTCTCAAAATCGTATTTCAACATTAATCTCGACATTTTGACTTTTTTCACTACATTTTGACTTTTTTCACTACATTTCGACTTTTTTCTTGACATTTCGACTTTTTTCTCGAAATTGTATTTAAACATTAATCTCGACATTTTGACTTTTTTCTCGAAATTGTATTTAAACATTAATCTCGACATTTCAACTTTGTGCACAATCAAAAAATATCTGCCCCTGTCATATATCTTTTCTCCTGCATTGTAGTTCCTAATACTCTTCCGTATTTCTGCTTCATGCTGCTCTGCTTTTGTTTTCCTCTCGGATCTCGAAGCATCGAGCCGCTCGTCTCCCGGCTCAAGTGTTCAGAGCAGAGTAAAACAAAGAGGATCGGCAGTAACGAGGAGGAACTGGTAATGGGAAGATGCCTCTGGTTAATGAGGCCTCCTTTGGAAAGCCCTGAGCGGCCAGATGCCGGCGGAGTCGCTCTGCCCGGCTGCAGCCGACCAGAGACGCCTCTGCAGCTGCTCCGGTCCTGGCAAGGCCTCGGAACCGTTTAATGGGCTCGTTAGGGATCAATAGAGAGAACCGACCCCGACTCATCCTGGCTGCCGCTTAATGAGCTCCGACAGAGGAGATGAGGGGGGG
This sequence comes from Cololabis saira, assembly GCF_033807715.1. NCBI lineage: Eukaryota > Metazoa > Chordata > Actinopteri > Beloniformes > Belonidae > Cololabis > Cololabis saira. The sequence continues at coordinate 38,471,584 of NC_084598.1, forward strand.
GAAGGAAACGGAAACCCGGGCGCAGAAGGACAGCAGCGCCGAGAGTGACGAGGAAAAATGGGACGCCAGCAGAGAAGAGGAGGACGAGGAGGAAAATGATTTATCAGATCGCAGTTCCTCCTCCAACAACGATAGCCATCTATTTTTATGATAAACAAACGCTTCGTCCGTCTGACTTCTTCATCCGCGGCCAATTATGTGGAGAATTGGAGAATTAAAGAAAAGCAGGATGTGGAGCGAGTGCTTTGGGGAAAAACCAGAGCCAGCTGCTTCTTTATTTTTCCTCCAAATCAGTTTGTTTTAATCTGCGGTTCAATCCTCTTATAATGAATTAAGAGGATCCAGAGATCTGAGCAGCGGCAGGAGCCTGAACTTGTTGTTCTTAAGGGTTTAGTCTCACCAACGAGACAGAAATTACACTTTCTCGTGGAATGCTGCATTAAAAATGTAAATACGGTTAGATCCAGTGGCAACAGGATTATAAATAAAGACCTCCTGGAACCAGACCAGCCCGGTTTCAGAGGAGAAACTGGGACTTCCTGTTCTCATCACCTCTCCGCAGGAGTTCCCCAAGGCTCGATGTCGGGGACCCCTCGGTTTGCCGTCGGCACGACTTCATCGGTCCTGCTAATCTGCTCGTATGGGTTCTCTTATCGCTGCTGTGCAGATGACACCCAGCTGTTCCTGTCATGTCGACAAAGATATCAACCCCCCTCTCGGGGGAAAACCAACCCAAAAGAAGAAAAGAAGAAAACAAACCCAGTTTTTCTTGTTTTCCCAGCAGCTGGAATCACATTTAGATCACTACTGTTGTCCTACAGAAGGATATCTGGGTCGTCCCCGCCTCCCCCGACTCAGTCGTACAAGTTTTATGCTCCAAGAGTCGTACATACAGCGAGGAAAATAAGTATTGAACACGTCAACATTTCTCTCAAAAAACATATTTGTAATCAAGCTATTGACATGAAATTTTCACCAGATGTCGGCATCAACCCAAGTAATGCACACAAATCCAGAAATCCAAACATTTATGTCCATAAATTGAGTTATCTGTAATAAAGTGAAATGGCACAGGGAATAAGTATTGAACACATGAAGAAAAGGAGGGGTAAAAAGGACTGGAAAGACAAGAAAACAGCTGGAGTTTGTCAGTATTTAGAAAGTTAACCTGTCCCCTATTAGTGCAAAGTAATATCATCTGGTTTAGTCCTGATTGATGCCTTTTAAAAAGGTTTCTCACCAGCAAGGTGTTAGACAAGAAGCAAAGAGCTGTCCAAAGACCTATAGGTTTGAAGGCAGTTTGTGTGGATGAATGGGCCAAAATCACACCTGAGTAATGTATTCCACTGGTTTCTCCATACAGGAGGCTGTAATCACCAACAAAGGTTTTTGCACTAAGTATTAAATACATTTCAGTAAGCGTGTTCAATACTTATTCCCTGTGCCATTTCACTTTATTACAAATAACTTAATTTATGGACATAAATGTTTGGATTTCTGGATTTGTGTGCATTACTTGGGTTGATGCCGACATCTTGTGAAAATTTCATGTCAATAGCTCGATTAGAAATATGTTTTTTGAGAGAAATGTTGACGTGTTCAATACTTATTTTCCCCGCTGTATCTGGAGACATCCTCCGGGTTAAGTTTCTTATTCTGTTTTTACACAGAATCCTAAAAACATCATGGTCCAAATCCTCTGGGACCTGACTGTAACCCAGCGTGACGCCAGTTGTTAGCGTAAAGCCCAACCAGCTAACCGACTCTCTGCTCCGCCCCGTCCTGCAGAACACCCTGAAGGCGTACCCGTGCGGCTCGGACCACACCCCCAGCCCCATGGCCAGCCGGGCGCCGCTGGAGGCCGACGCCGCCTGGCTCACGTCCGGCTCCCGCCTCACCGCCGTGGCCGTCAGCGTCCGGGACGGGCACAGCATCGCCTTCCTGGGAGACTCCAGAGGAGCCCTGCACAAGGTAGGGGGGGCCCGGGAGAGGTCCTGTCTGTCTGTCTGTCTGTCTGTCTGTCTGTCTGTCTGTCTGTCTGTCTGTCTGTCTGTCTGTCTGTCCACCTACCTACCTACTAGGAGTGTAACGATACACTAATCTCACGATACGGTACGATACACGATATTGAGGTCACGATAACGATACGATACGATATTATAGCAGTATTTTTTTAACAACCTTGCATGAGGAACATATGACTGGAAAAATTGTCTTTTATTTGAAAGACACAAAATACAAAACAATGCTGTGCGTTTGTCCTATTGTTACAGTTTGTAATGCTTTATAACTGTTTAAGTTTTAAAGAGAAAGCCAGGCCAACCATTTTCCACAAACTGAACTAAAAGTAAATGTCAGGTTTGCATTATGCATCTTCAGTTTCATACACATACGTACAAATATTTTGTCACAAACTGAATAGTTTCTCTCATTTATGATTTGACTTTTTTCTTTTCCAGAAATTGAACAACTAAAATTAAATAAATATATAAAAGTAAATAAATACATACAATTTTACATCATAAAAAAGATTGATTTATGCTCACCTTATAAGTGTAAGAGGAGATTTATTTTTGTTAAGGTTATTTTGGTAATTCAGGGTTCATTATTTTATAAATATATTCTTTATATTCTGATGTAAATCAGGGACTATAATGACACTAGTCAGTTTATCTGTAGTGATTAGTCTGTTTTAGATTGGGCGGAGTGATACGCCACAGTACGGCACTAGGTGCTGTGTTGATGTTCTAAAATCCTACACTGTTGAGGGACATTAAAGTACACTCGAACTCAGTAGAAGTTGTCCCCGTGTTTATCCTACTCACGACCCGAAAAAGGTTTAATTTAACAAGGTAAGGCTTAACTCTACACCAGCCTTACAAAAGTAAAACTTCAGAGCTCAAAACCCAGCAAGAGTCCCGTGATCGGGACCGCAAAACGGTACTAGTTTCTTCTGAGCGGAGGAAGATTTTGGTCCGCGGGTCGAGGCGCGGTCGGCACGATATATTGTTACACCCCTACTACATACCTACCCACCCTCTCCACCTATCTATCTATCTATCTATTCATCTATCCATCTATCCATCTATCCATCTATCCACCCATCTATCCATCCATCCATCCATCCCAGCGCTGCGTGCCAGACTGTGAATCACGTCCCATTAAAGCAAACACACCTGACACCACACGGAGGGTTTAGTCCGAGCCTTTTCCTCCACACGTCTGCATCCCAACGGGCTCCGAGTCCCTGCTGGAAGATTCCCAGCATTCACTGCTCCGGCATTCCAGCATGATCCCACGCCTCATGCGTTTGCTTTTACTGCGGCGGACCTCAAATGTGATTGTTGGAGACTTTCCTGACTTACAGATTAAAAGCAGACCGAGAAGTTCAGGCAAACGGTTTCGCCTTCTACATACGTTGTAAAAATGGGAAGTATGTAGTGGTGTTGGTTACACGGAGGGATCAAGATAAGGTGATCGTAGGCGAGTTCCTCTCCATTAGTCTGTTTTTATTGGGCGGAGGCGGGAGGAGAGCGATCCAGCAGGCCAGACGTCGTGCTTTTAATCAGAGCTGCATGTGGATGTCTGAGAAGAGTTCTTGGAGGGGGATTATTACACCGCGGCAGGATCGATTCCTCCAGATACAGACCTCGGTATCAGTAAATGTGTGTGTGTGTCCGAACAGGCTCCTGGTGGATCTGATCGTTCCTTATCACCCGTCTACATCCCTTTTTTAATTCTTTCCTCAGCCACCAGGTTTATGAACATCTGCACCTCAGAGTTGGATCATGAAACAGATGTTTGCGCTGTATAATAAAATTGTTGCGAGTCATTCTCGCGCTGACTCTCGCTTCCTGATTCAAACGTCTGACGGCCCCGCCCCCCGACCAATCGGTGGCGTGGAGGGTGGTGACGTCAGATATAGTGCCGGCTCAGCCCGGTTAGAACCTCGGCAGAAAAGATACAGAAAAAGTATCTGCTTGGCACGGCTCCACCCGCCTCGGCCCGTAGTGGAAAAGTGCAAGACGGGGGCGCGGCGGGTAGAAGCGAGCTGAGTAGGTACTAGTGGAAAAGGGCCATTAGTGGTCCCCTATTAGTCCCCCTAGTAGTCCCCTAGTGGTCCCTTATGGCGCTTTTCCACTAGTATCTACTCAGCTCGGCTCGTCACGCCTCGTACCGCTTTTTCTTTTTTTTTTTCCACAGCCAGGTGAGAAGTGAGCAGGTTGGGGTGAAGCTGCTGTGACGTACTCGATTGCGCAACCCCTTTGTTTGTGTCGGCGCTGATGAGAAATCAGCTGGAGCCGCGAGTGGCTGAGAAGAAAACAACCCGTCTACATCCCTTTTTTAATTCTCTCCTCAGCCACCAGGTTTATGAACATCTGCACCTCAGAGTTGGATCATGAAACAGACGTTTGCGCTCTATAATAAAATCGCCACCAGTCATTCTCGCGCTGACTCCTGCTTCCTGATTCAAACGTCTGACGGCCCCGCGCCCCAACCAATCAGTGGCGCGGAGGGTGGTGAGATATAGTGCCGGCTCAGCACGCTTAGAACCTCGGCAGAAAAGATACAGAAAAAGTATCTGCTTGGCACGGCTCCACCCGATCTTAGTGGTCCCCTAGGGCAGTGGTCCCCAACCTTTTCTGAACCGCGGACCGGTTTAATGTCTGACAATATTTTCACGGCCCAATCTAAAGGTGTAGTTGATAAAAACTAAATAAAATGACCGGCATTAAAAACTGTGGTATTTTCGCTGCGTCTGTCTGTATTTAAGTTAAATTTATATGAATGTAGAAAGACTAACTATTTTATTTTATTCCTTTATAAGTCTTACGGTGTGTTTGCAGTGTATTTACATCCAAGGAATAAAAACATTGTGAACCATCAGTTTGAGAGTCATCCATCGTCAGTCGGGGATTCTACAGAAATTATAAAAAAAAAAAAAAAAAAAAATTTCTCTGTGCGGCCCGGTACCAAATGACCCACGGCCCGGTACCGGGCCGCGGCCCGGGGGTTGGGGACCACTGCCCTAGGCCACTAAGCTCGAGGAAGCGCAGGTCCCGCTGGGTCCTTGGTAAACTTTTAAAAAAATGTTAAGAATTCATAGGAGCTAAAGTCCCGAAGAGACTTATAACTTATAAGGAGTTGTTTCCTTTCATCCGCTGACTGATTTAACGTGACCTTTGCTTGATCTTCGCTCTTTGAAACGAGCCTGACGGTTCCAGCTCCCCAGACTCATATTGAATCTAAACTAATAATAGAAAAACGGATCAAACATTGAACTTTTACCAGCAGGAACTCTTGATGAATACGAGCATTTACCAAAACGAGGAAGTATTACTTTGATGACTCAGGGACTAAACTGGTTTGCAGAACTGATCATTGATCACACTTTGTGATGCGCTGAGGGTCATAAATCTTGTGTTTTTGTGTGAAAATGTAATAAAATATGATCTTGGAAGGTTTAGAGACAATTATACAACTGCAGAACCACTTTTATCTTTTATATTTATGTATTTATAAAAGCCAAAAAGAAACAAACACGTTGTCGAGCAAAACCATGTGTATCTGCCTGTTTTAGATGTTTCCACTGGATCATCAGCTGGTCCAATAACGGCCCGTTGAGTTGGTCCAGATGTGCTGGAGAAACATCTGAAACATGTGGAGGCTAGGTTACTGAAGGCCACCACCGGGCCAGACCCACATCTTTAGGTCTCACTGATCAGATCTAGAAGTTATTGATCAAAGGGGTACTTAGTATTGCCCCATGATGGTTCGTCTGGCTGCTTCACTTTTGGTAAATAAACAAGAAGAAGTTTCAGAGACCAACCTCTGCACGATTCTTTGTAGAAGTGGGTCGGTTTTCCTCCAAAAAATAAAAAAAGGACATTTTTGTTAAGTTGTGCTCATTTCATTTACTTTTGAGACATTAAAAACACTTTTTGAGGAAACTTCAAGAAGGAATTCTCTCACAAACTTGACTTAGTTCCTGATGTAATTAGGGGTATCAAATTAGCGCATTTAGCGTGTTATGTTTTTTTAATCACTTGATCTATTTTTTAATCTCTAATTTGCCTTTACTTTGAAATCTGTGTTTGTGCTTGAGTTGTTAGGGGTGAAAAACATGTTATATATCAATATTTTGAACTGCCACAATAATGTAATGAATTTAAAGAAACACCTCAGGTTGAGGGCTTTTCCCTGCAATTTATAGGTGAGATTAAAAAAGAGATTAATTAGATTAATTACAGATCTTAATAAATTAATCTCTAAATATTTTTATCTAAAGCCACTTTTTTTTGTTATATATCAATGTTTTGATCTGCGACAATAATGGAATGAATTTAAGGGAAAACACCTGAAGTTGAGGGCTTTTCTTAGCAATTTTTAAGTGCGATTAAGAAAAAGATTAGATTAATTAATTGGAGATCTTAATTAATGTCAATTTTTTTTATCTAAAGCCACTTTTCTGTTGTTATATATCAATGTTTTGATCTGCCACAATAATGTAAGGAATTCAAAGGAAAACACCTCAAGTTGAGGGATTTTCTCAGCAATTTTTAGGCACGATTAAAAAAGAGATTAATTAGATTATAAATTACAGATCTTGATTAATTAATCAAAATGTTTTCATCCAAAGCCACTTTTTTGTTTTTACACAATACAGACCAAAAGTTTAGACACACCTTCTCATTCAAGCAAATGGGGAAGTGTGTCCAAACTTTTGGTCTGTACTGTATATCAATCTTTTGATCTTCGACAATAATGTAATGAATTTAAGGGAAAAAACCTGAAGTTGAGGGCTTTTCTCTGCAATTTTTTAGGTGAGATTAAAAAAGAGATTTATTAGATTTATTTATTACAGATTAATTAATTAATCTCTAAATATTTTACCTAAAGCCACTTTTTAGTTGTTATATATCAATGTTTTGATCTGCCACAATAATCTTATGAATTTAAAGAAAAACAACTGAAGTTGAGGACTTTTCTCAGCAATTTTTAGGTGAGATTTAAAAAGAGATTAATTAGATTAATTACAGATATTAATTAATTAATCTCAATTTTTTATCTAAAGCCACTTTTTTGTTATATATGAATCTTTTGATCTGCCAGAATAATTTAATGAATTTAAAGGAAAACACCTTAATTTAAGGGTTTTTCTCAGCAATTTTTAGGTGAGATTAAAAAAGAGATTAATTAGATTATTAAATACAGATCTTAAATAATAACATTTTTTTTACCAAAAACCCCTTTTTTTATATTTTGATCTGCCTCAATAATGTCATGAATTTAAGAGAAAACACCTCAAGTTGAGGGCTTTTCTCAGCAATTTTCAATTGCTGAGAAAAGCAGTTCAATTTTTAGGCACGATTTATAAAAAAAAAAAAAAAAAAGAGAGATTAATTAGATTAATTACAGATCTTAATTAGTTTATCTCTCAATTATTTTAATCGCTTGACAGCACTAGATGTTATGATGTTGGACCCGGAATAAAGGACTTTAACTAGAACCGCCGTGCTCTTCTGTTGTGTTATGAATGAAGCTGCCGACCCGTTAATGTGCTGAGAGCAGCTCTTAGACCAGCCACGCCCCCCCCACCCCCCCCACCCCCCGCGCCGGCGGCGGCGCTGAAGTCATTAACACCGGTAACACGAGACGCTGCAGCCAGAGGTGTCTTCCTGGCTGCCGGTAATCTCATTCCCCACCACTCCTGCTGCCGCCCTGATCCGATTTGGGAATCTGAGCTTTTCCAGCTCCGGTCCTGCGGTTGTGTGAGGTGTAGGTACACGCCCCCTGGTGTCAGCCCCCCCTGACTCTCTCCCACCTGTCCTTCGTTGCAGGTGTACCTGGGCCGGGACGGCGCCGTGGAGGTGTACGACCACCTGACCGTTCACCCTGACTCCCCCATCAGCAGCGACCTGCTGCTGGACCCACGTGGATCCCACATCTACATCATGACCAGAACCGCCGTAAGTCCACCGGGGCGCCCACGGGCCTAGAAACAGGCCCCGCCCCCTCCCCGTTCAGTCTGAAGTCCACCTTTACTACCTTCACCTCATTTACCTGAGCTGAGATGGAGCCTCACGTCATCTTTGATGTTTTAGTATTTAAATCAGATTAATGTTCTTACTAGCGCCGGATCTACTTTAAAGCTGCGACATGTTCTCACGAGTAAGTTTGAAAACACTGAACAGCTGATTAGTCAACTAAAACCAGGAGAGACGACTTGTCAGGTGGGGAGACTTAGAGACTCGTTGACGACAGAGACTCAGGACTCATTGCCGACGGAGACTCGGGACTCGTTGCCAAGAGAGACTGTGGGACTCGTTGCTGACAGAGACTCGGGACTCGTTGACGACGGAGACTCGGGACTCGTTGACGACGGAGACTCGGGACTCGTTGACGACGGAGACTCGGGAATCGTTGACGACGGAGACTGTGGGACTCGTTGCCGACGGAGACTCGGGACTCTTTGACGACGGAGACTCGGGAATCGTTGCCGACAGAAACTCGGGACGCGTTGGCGACGGACACTCAGGACTCGTTGGCGACGGCGACTCGGGACTTGTTGACAACAGAGACTCTGGACTCGTTGCCGATTGGAGACTTTGAGACTTGTTGGCGACGGAATCTTTAGGCCATGTTGCCGACGGACACTTGAGACTCGCAGCCGAAGGAGACTTTGCACTCGCAGCCGAAGGAGACTTGGCACTCGTTGCCGACAGAGACTTTGGGACTCGTTGCCGACAGAGATGTCGGGACTTGTTGCCAACAGAGACTCGGGACTAGTTGCTCACAGAAAATTGGGACTCGCGGTCTTCAGAGACTTTGAGACTCGTTGCTGACGAAGACTCGGGAATCGTTGACGACAGAGACTGTGGGACTCGTTGACGACGGAGACTCAGGACTTGTTGCTGACAGAGACTCTGGCCTCGTTGCCGATGGGAGACTCAGGACTCGTGGCCGATGGGAGACTTTGAGACTTGTTGGCGACAGAGTCTTTAGGTCATGTTGCCGACAGAAACCTGGGACTTGTTGCCGACGGAGACTTGAGACTCGTTGATGGTGGAGACTTCGCACTCGTTGCCGACAGAGATTTCGGGACCCGCTGGCGACAGAGACTTTGGGACTCATTGCCAACAGAGACTCGGGACTCGTTACCGACGGAGACCTCGGGACTCGTTGCCAACAGAGACTTAGACTCGTTGCCGACAGAGACTTGGGACTAGTTGCCGACAGAGACTTGCAATCATTGCCGTCAGAAACGTCGGGCCTGGTTGCCGACGGAGACCTCGGGACTCGTTGCCAACAGAGACTTGGGACTCGTTGCCGACAGAGACTTGCAATCATTGCCGTCAGAAACGTCGGGCCTGGTTGCCGACGGAGACCTCGGGACTCGTTGCCAACAGAGACTTGGGACTCGTTGCCGACAGAGACTTGCAATCATTGCCGTCAGAAACGTCGGGCCTGGTTGCCGACGGAGACCTCGGGACTTGTTGCCAACAGAGACTCGGGACTCGTTACCGACGGAGACCTCGGGACTCGTTGCCAACAGAGACTTGGGACTCGTTGCCGACAGAGACTTGCAATCATTGCCGTCAGAAACGTCGGGCCTGGTTGCCGACGGAGACCTCGGGACTCGTTGCCAACAGAGACTTGGGACTCGTTGCCGACAGAGACTTGCAATCATTGCCGTCAGAAACGTCGGGCCTGGTTGCCGACGGAGACCTCGGGACTTGTTGCCAACAGAGACTCGGGACTAGTTGCTCACAGAAAATTGGGACTCGCGGTCTTCAGAGACTTTGAGACTCGTTGCTGACGAAGACTCGGGAATCGTTGACGACAGAGACTTGGGACTAGTTGCCGACAGAGACTTGCAATCATTGCCGTCAGAAACGTCGGGCCTGGTTGCCGACGGAGACCTCGGGACTCGTTGCCAACAGAGACTTGGGATTAGTTGCTGACAGAAAGTTGGGACTCGCGGTCGTCAGAGACTTCGGGACTCGTTGCCGACGGAGACTTCGAGACTCGTTGCCGACAGAGACTTAGACTTGTTGCCGACAGAGACTTGGGACTAGTTGCCGACAGAGACTTGCAATCATTGCCGTCAGAAACGTCGGGCCTGGTTATAGACGGAGACTTGTTGCTGGTCCTTGGAACACTTCCACATTCAAACGACTATTTATTGTCATGGATACCAATCACAGCAAACATTGAAAAGTGTCAGAATTCCCAGCAGAGCATCATCCATCCTATTAAAGTTTAAACGGATAAAAGCTTCTAAAAACGTGTTAAACTGGACAGAAGGGTAAAGTAAAACACCAATCAGAGCCGGAGGCCTCAGGTTTCTCCAGTTCAGCCTTGGATCTCCTGCCCAGATGGTTTCACAACCATTCAGCCGGTGAGTCATGTGACCAGATCCAGGTAATGGACTGACACCCTCGGGAGCGGCGGGGTGGGGGGGTGGAGGGGGGAGTTACAGTTGTGTCCTGACAGGTTCCTCTGCGTCAGCAGTAATCTGCCTCCAGCATGTGGGAAACACGCAGCGCTCCGCCTCGGGATCGTTGGCAGGATCGTTGGTGTCGCTGCCGGCGTTCCTTCCAGTCTGTTTAGTAACAGAAACTCCCCCAACACGCCCTCCGCTGGCCGGTCAGGGAACTGTAGCTGCTCCTACTGCTGGGGGGGTTGGAGTCATCTTCATGCGCTGCTCGGGATGATTGTTGATACTAAATCTCACTTAGACTTTATTTACTGTCATTTATGGGAATAATCATTCCTATGATATAAACATAGGGATAGTGGAGCAAACTCCCAGAATGGGAGGGGCTGCTAAACTCTCATGAAAATATTTTTATGTAAAGCACTTTGAAATGTTTTGTACATGAAATCTGCCTTGCCTTGCCCAGCTTTGTTTTGCCTTTCCTTGCCTTTCCACGCCTTGTCTTGCCTTGCCTTTCTTTTCCTCACATTGCTCTGTCTTGCCTTGCCTTTCCTCACCCTGCCTTGCCTACCCCTGCCTCGCCTTGCCCTGCCTTGCCTTTCCTCGCCTTGCACTGCCTTGACCTTCCTTGCCCTTCCTTTCCTTTTCTCGCCTTACCTTTCCTTGCCTTGCCTTCCCTTTCCTTGCCTTTCCTCGACTTGCCTTTCCTTTCCTTGCCTAGCCTTGCCTTTCCTTGCCTTTCCTTGCCTTGCTCTGCCTCACCTCGCCTTGCCTTTCCCTGCCCTCCAGCAACTTCTGCATCCACATCAACAGCGTGAGCTTTGCAGGACAACCGTCCTGGTGCTGGACTGAGTTCATCAGTGCAGCGTTTGTCACATCAGCCTCAGATTGTAGCCTCGTGACCTCTGATTGACCTCTGACCTCTGATCCCCGTCTTCAGGTAGAGAAGCGCCCGGTGGCGGAGTGTGGCGACCACTCCGACTGCCAGTCCTGCCTGTCTGCCAGGGACCCGTACTGCGGCTGGTGTGTCCTGGAGGGACGGTGAGTCTCCGTCTCCACACTTCCCCCCCGACCGCCACCCCGCCCCTCCGACTGTAACGTTTCCGTGCTGATTCCAGGTGCGGCCAGCAGTGGGAGTGCCAGCGGGGGGCGGCGCAGGGCCAGTGGCTGTGGAGCTTCAACCGGACGCAGCAGTGCCTCGCCGTGCAGCACCTCAGCCGCTACAACATCAGCCGCGGCCAGAAGACCGACGTAATGTGGTTTTCAGCTCTCACGAGCCACGCCCCCTTTAGGGGGCAGAGCCGGTTCTCTGAGTCGATTCCTCCTCCGTGACGCGTCTTCTCCCCTCCAGATCGCGGTGTCGGTGGAAGGCCTCCCCGGCCTCGGGGGAGGGGAGGCGTACTCCTGCTTCTTCCAGGACACGGAGACCCCTGCCTTGCTCACCACCAGCGGCGTGATTTGCTCCACCCCAGACGCCAGCAGTCTGCCGCCCATTGGCGTCGGAGATGGTGAGTGGGCGGTCCTTACCGGTACCAGATTCCTCTGACAAAACCCCCTCAAGGAGGTCCAGCTGCACGACCGTTGCTGGTTCTAGCGGCAGAGACAACAGGCAGATATCTGGATAAACGGTATCTGAGCCAGACATGTAGCTGCATATCGAGACCATATTATTACACTTCTGCCCCCGTGCTTCACAGTAGGCTTTTTCTTTCTTAAGGTTTTTGTAGGACTATTCGACCTTTATTTATTTATTTAAATTTTTAAATTTTCTAGAAAACAAACAAAGCAAACAAACAAAACAGTACAAAATCAATCTTTGTGACAGTGTATGTGGGTTTGTATGAGTATGCTGGTTTTCTAGAATGACCAAACGACAGCAGCCAAAAAAAAAGAGAAAAGAAATGAATACATTTAAAAATATGATAGTTAATTAATAACTAATAAATAAAGTAAAAGAAAGCAATCAATCAATTAAATAAGTAATGTAAAGTATAGTCCAGGGGTAGGCAACCCTGGTCCTCGAGTGCCACTGTCCTGCATGTTTTAGATTTTTCCCGGCTTCGACACACCCGATTTTAATTAACGGTGCTCATTAGCTTGTCATCAAGGTCTGGATAGTTCTGTTGATGACACAGCTCCTTGTATCACGGTGTGCTGAAGCAGGGTAACATCTAAGACATGCAGGACAGTGGCACTCGAGGACCAGGGTTGCCTACCCCTGGTATAGTCGATGAAAATGAAGACACATTTTAGCAGAGTTTTTATTTTGTAATCGACATTTTAGTCTGGTTTCTATTCGTCGACGATATTGCATAATATATTTAATTATCGTTATCGTCACATGACCATTATTTTCGTTGATTCTCGTCTTGTTTTCCTCAGGTGGTAAAGGTTCTTTGACGATGATATTTAGTCATAATTCTTGTTGACGAAAGCAACTTTAGTGCTGACGTCCTTCCCCTGTGGCGTTGTGTAAATTCCCACCCGAGCTCCCAGGACTTCTGCTCCTCCAGAGGTGCTGACACCAGCTGACGGATCAATTAATCAATATCATCAGCAGGCGGCTGCTACTTCATGCGCTCCCTCGCCATTCTGACCTCACGTGTTAATGAAATAATTACGTCTGACATGTGAGCCGGAGTTGTGAGCTCTCTTTTTGTTGTTGTTGTTGTTGAGGACCAGATGTTGTGCAGATGTTCTGATGGAACTCCTTCTCTCTGCAACAGAGTTCGTGATGGTGACGTTGTCGCTGCGCTTCGTCAACGTGACCGTGGCGGAGACGGAGTTCACCTTCTACAACTGCAGCCTGGTCCAGGAGCTCTCTGGACGCCGGCCGTGAGTGCACACACGCACACGCACACGCACACACGCACACACGCACACGCACACGCACACGCACACGCACACGCACACGCACACGCACACGCACACAGCAGGCTGCTAATGACCCTCACTGTGCAGTTCACCTGCTTGTGTCGCTGGTTTCTGCATCATACCTGTCAAGTCTTCCGTTTTAGCTGTTTTTTAAGAGTTTGCCTCAGAAAAAAATGAAGCTAACAGAGATGCTATGCTATAATGCTCTGGGGGAAACCCCAATTATGGCACAGAAAAAATATTGATATATATCGAGTATCGCCATTCAGCTAGAAAATATCGAGATATGACTTTTGGTCCATATCGCCCAGCCCTAATACATAGGAATGTCTACAGCATTTCAGTGTCAACTAAGGTCGGCCTGTCAGATTCTGAGAACATAATTGTAGTTTGTAAGTGGTTGACAGGTAGTTATTTTAGATGTCTTGTAAATCTTAAAATGTAAAACTGGAGCTTGGTTGGGCTGGTGGGACAGTGGCGGAAGATTTCCCTTATTTTTAAAGGTATGTTTCTGCGTGAGCGGTGCAGATGGAGGGAAAAGGCCCACATGTTGCAGAGTGTTCTGGTTCTGATCCGTTCTGTTCCCCCGGCCAGGTGCCAGGGGTGTGTCAGCAGCCGCTGGGGCTGCAACTGGTGCCTCCATCAACACGTCTGCACACATGAACGCTCCTGCAGCCGCGGAGTCACCGTCTACAACCAGCACGTGAGTCACCGCCGCGACTGGGGCTCTATCGCCGCCACCGCCTTTATTTGATCAGCGCAGGGATCCAGAAGGATTCGCAGTCGTTCTGGTGTCGAGCTCTGTTTTCCTGATCTGTGACGGATTCGTCCCAGACGCCGTTCGATCTCCGCGCTGCCAGTTTTTTATGGATGAATAAATTCCCAGAACAAAGTCCTGCTGCCAAGACTGTCACCGTCACCGGTGTGCCGGCTTGTGGGGGGCGTCTCCCTAAACGTGTTTCCCGGTCTTAATGAACGGCGCTGATGCCAATCAGAGCCCCGTGAACAAACGCAGACGTCTGTTTTATTAATCGTGGCTGTATTCATGAGATGACAGCAGATGGTTGATTGTTTATCCACGCTGCTGTCTCCGCCCACATTCATGGTTCTGAGATTCTGGGTTTCTGGTGGGATGTGTAAAGTAAACAGCTGACGTCTGTCGGATGTCGTTCCCAGTAAATCGGGCTTTCACTCGGGACCGTTTTGATATCCATCAGCGGACCTGTCAGAACCGTAGACTGTACAAGAAGAACTGGACAAGCTCCCTGTGACGTCATCCATAGATTTTTTTTTCCCAGCGGGCTGCGTGGCGCCGTGTTGCAAATCAGCTGAACGCTCAGGTCTGGGAAGCTGTCTCGGAACACGCCCACTTCAGTTTAGCTCTCTGCAAATTAGCTGTTTTAGCTTAGCTAATGCTAATTAGCGATATAACTAGCGTTCACTCTGATCAAATGGTGGAAGAGACCACACCCCAAAAAAGAAACTTAAAGATGCTGCTTTAGCAGCGGAGAGCACAGTTGGCTATCTGGCGGCCGGGTTAGTTAAACTCAAAGTAGCTAACTGTTCGACGTCATAGACTGTCACTCAAAAGGCCACGCCCCCATGATTATGAATACATCTGTTGCTTTATATTATTTTAAATTATGTGGTACAAAAAAATGTTACAACAGCGTCAACTGGGATGCTACGTCAGTCTCGGTGGTGCAGTACGCCGCTAATGTAGAAGCTAAACACTGTCCCGTCAACTGGGATGCAACGTCATTACGTCATTCCCAGTGGTGGAGTAATGTAATGCTAATGTAGAAGCTAAATGCTGCTAACATTAGCACTGACGAACGAATACTGAGTGATTTTTTTACTGCTGTGATGAATTTATTATTATAAATGGCTCGTTGCGTCATGTACCAAGCGTGTACGCGACATTCGTCACCGTAATGGCAAAATACCCTGTTTTAGCTTGGTTTAACTAATGCTAATTAGCGGTTACGGGGATCTCCTCGTTTTTGTACCACGACATTATTGTCGTCCATCCAGAAGTAAAAGACCCGCCCCTTTTTACATCCTTCATGTTTGTACATAACGTAGTACAAAAAATTTATGGAACAATGTCAACTGGGATGCTACGTCATTCCCAGTGGTGGAGTAATGTAATGTAGAAGCTAAACGCTGCTAATGTAGGTGCTAAACAATGCTAATGTCAACGCTAAATGCTGCTAATGTAGAAGCTAAACGCTGCTAATGTCAAAGCTAAATGCCGCTAATGTAGAAGCTAAACGCTGCTAATGTAGAAGCTAAACACTGCTAATGTAGGTGCTAAACGCTGCTAATGTAGTACCTAAACATAGCTAATGTAGAAGATAAACGTCACTAATGTAGAACCTAAACGTCGCTAATGTAGAAGCTAAACGTCACTAATGTAGAAGCTAAACGTCACTAATGTAGAAGCTAAACGCTGCTAATGTCAAAGCTAAACGCTGCTAATGTAGAACCTAAACATCGCTAATGTAGAAGCTAAACGCTGCTGACTGCAGCCAGTCTGACGCAACAACATCAGAACTTTAGCACTTTCGAGCTAATACTGTGTGAATTCTTACTACTGTGATGAATTTCTTAAAATAAACAGCACGTTGTGTCATGCACCCGGCGTGTAGCGACATTCGTCACCTCAGATAATCAACCTTTAGCACGTTAGCCACGGGGACTAAAACAAAGACACCAGAGTTGGACTACTTGTCGTCCTGGTAACGGGGATCGTCCATCCAGAAACAGAAGACCCGCCCCTTTTTACATCTGTCATGTTTGTATTTGTTTTGTATCTTTTGTGTTTATATCATTTGTTCACCTCTTCAGTTATTTAAGTTCTTCTTCACGTGTTTTATCCTAATTTTGCTTTTCTTTTGTCTTCTTTTTTTTTCTCTCATTCCTTCACCCGTGTATTTGTTGCCCATCCATCATCAAGTTCACCCCCCCACCGCCGACCCCCCCAGCACCCACCACAACAACGACCACCCCATCACCTTCCACTGTCCCGGGTGCTCAAACACCAACACCAGCACCCACAGAGACCTCCGCCCCCCCCCCAGCAGCTGTCACCTCACCCCCCACCATCGCAACCCCCACCCCCACCACCGCCGGATCATTCACAGCCGCCGTCCTCGCTGCAGCCTCCCCCTCCACGGCCTCCCCCTCCGTGGGGACCCCCACCTGGACGTCCACCCGGGCCACCACCCGGGCCCCCACCACCACCACCACAGGCCTCACCACCCCAGATGGGTCCTTCTCTGATGGGGGGCCGACAGGGGGGGGTGGCGGCACCACAAGTGGCTCTTCAGAAGATGAAGAGGATCCCGACACCTCGACCGCCACAGGAGACCCCCCCCGCACGCCGTTACCCAGCAGCCCCAGCGGCCCCCTGGACTCCCTCCTCAGATCTCCGGCACCATCTGGTGACCCGACAGCCTCGTCCTCCCAGACGAGCCTAACGACCTCCAGCGAGGCGGCGACTCCTCCGATGGTCGTCTCCACCGGTGGAAACACAGAGGCCGTCGCTCCGGCCACTTCTGCAGAGGAAGTGTCATCTCCTGGGGAGGATGGGGACCCTGAAACCGGCGCAACTCCTCGCCATTTGTTCATCGTCACACAGTCTCCTGAAACGCTCTCCGACTCCGACTCTGCAGCCGACCTCCAGTCGGATTCCTCAGCCGAGTCTTACTCCCGGGTGAGTGCAGGGGCCACGTCCGGAGTCGCTTACATTTATGATACCGCTCAGTTTTCAGATGAGCTCCCATTTTAACGTGAGACTGCATTAACTGGGCTTTTAGCTCGGGTTCCTTCCAGATTCAGCTCTTTCCGATGCAGCAGGAGAGAAAATATGACCTGTAAGTGGAATTGGAGCTTCCATTCGGACTCATTTGTACTAAACGGGTTACTTCAGAACTTCTAGCCCTCTTCGACTCCTTCCACCTTTCTCTTAGAGTCCTAACCCAAACTGTTCACGAGAGTGTGGATTCATCAAATATATTAACGGGTAAAACCTGACACAATGGGATTGTTAACAGATCCAATCTTTTGTCCCTTCAACCGCCACGACTCCATTACGGTGATGGACCTGGTAGGATCTACTGAGTTAGCAAACTAGCATTCCAAACCTCTAGGTGGGGTTCACGCACCATCTTCGCCAACTGCAAATAAGCTCAAAGAAAAATACGACTAAGAAGACAAACAATGATGACTCGAACTCGGCTGAACATCATCTCCTTGAGGTTCCTTAAAAAAGTTCTCCCTGCGGGGTCGTCCACGTAAAACTAACCCATAGTCCGGCTAATGGACACCCACCAAATGTCGAGCTTTCTCATGCGCTGCTACTTCAGCAATGATGATCATGACATTTTTATCAATCATGTACGATTGATTGTTGATGCCTCAAAATCTCAGGTAGTCAACATTTTAATCAAAACTGAGATATTTCCACGCGATACTTTCAGTTGCCTACAATCTCTTTATTCACGACTGGTGGGATTGTGACGCTCTTATGTTTCAGGGATCCTTCGCTCAACCGTGAGGAGCCAGACCGCCCTCCTGTGATGTCACAGGTTTTCTGATAGGTGCTTTTGAAGCGTCTTCTTCGTTGCTAGCAGCAGTTAATCCAGCAGGGAAACGGGTGGAACGAGCCGTCCTGGAAGGAAGGAGGCTCGAACCATCCCTCCTCTGCTCGGTTAGCGCTAGTTAGCTGTTTTAGCCTGCTGTAGCTAATCTATGATGCTAATTGGCCTTTATTCAAAGTGTAGACAAGAAAGGGGTAGAGAGAGAGAATGGGGACGAGGGACTCGAACCTGTGACCGCTGCAGGACGACAGCCGCCTCAGTACATGGGCCACTTGCTTTAACAACTGTGCCACCCAGCGGCCCGATGCTAGCTAGTTTTACCTTGCATAGCTGGGAACTGCAATCGCTCGGGTACCTGCGAGTAGTGTTGTTGTTGTCAGCGTTTCAATTCTAGTTTCAGTCTAGTCTTTGGGTCAAGCTATCATTTTAGTTTTATTAGTTTTAGTCACATTCATTCTTCTTTTAGTCGTGTCAAGTTTCAGTCGACTAAAAGTCTGAGTATTTTAGTCAGAATTGTCCATTTTAGTCTCGTTTTAGTCAAAGATTATATTTAGCCAAACCCATTTTACAATTCAAACAAGGTTATCTTATTATTATTATTATATTATTGTTACCTTATAGACTCAAGAATACATTAATTCCAGATACAGAAGACTCTAATTTGAGTTAACAACATATTTATTTTTCCGTATTTCTCCCCATCTTTTTCTTTTTTCGACAACACATTGGGTTTTCTTTTCCACGTCTGGTACCTGACCGGCCAAGGTCCACGATCCCACGCAGCTCGACCAAGACTAGCGGTCCTGGTGATGGAACAACGCGCCTGAATTTCCTTCGGGATCAATAAAGTATCCGTTTCTCTATCTATCTGAATGCGATCGGCAATCCGTTATCCAGTGGTGACGTTTACCACCAAAGTATGTCACTTCACACCCCTTTCAATACTTAAATATGCACCAAATGATCAGTTTTGGGGCGTCTGAACGAGGTTCCAGAACATGAAGTTCGGCTCGGTCCAGACGAGGATCTCTTTATATTTATTATCGAGTTACCAACCGTCACGCCGAGGGTACAGAAGTGGAAAAAGGGAGTTGATTCTCTCACAGTCCTGATTACAAATGTCAGTTATTTTCCGTAAATCACATCGTCGGCGTATGGAGGTAAGATCCTCCAGGGTGTAACGGACTCGGTGCTGCGGTTTCCCCCAGAGATTCTCCCGTCCACAAATCCAGCGGCCACTGAAGCAAAATCAATGTCATCTCCACCGTGGAGACGCAGCGGACTGATTTAAGGCTTCAGCCCGGCGGCTTTTATTGACCCGTCCACTCTCTCCATCTCCTTTCTGTTCGCCTCATCTGCTGCTGCCGACCAACTCAGCGTTTCCTCCGGCGAGGGGAACTAACACCGCGTCTCCAACCGAGTTCCTGCCGGCTTTCAAATCCACTTTTCATATGTTTGTTCTCTGTTTGTCTGCTGTGTTTTTTTGCTTTTTATTCCTCACATTTTCACAACATAATAATCCCTCGTTCAAACGTAAAAGTTACCGGCATCTCCTGAAGGAGGCGCCACATCCAAGAGACGCCAGAGCAAAAAACACCCAGTGGATAAAACCGACCAAAGCTGTGTTCGGTCCGTTCCGTTTTAATTTGAAATCTCAGCTTTTATTGTGAAAAGAAAAAAGAACTAAATGTAAAAGATACGGAAGAGTATAAGGGCCATGCAGGAGAAAAAATATTTGAGAGGGGAAGATTGTTCTTTATTGTGCACTTCGAGAAAACAGTTGAAATGTGGAGAATAAAGTCGAAATGTCAAGAATAATGTTGAAATACAATTTTGAGAAAAAAGTCGAAATGTCGAGATTAATGTTGAAATACAATTTCGAGAAAAAAGTTGAAATGTCGAGATTAATGTTGAAATACAATTTCAAGAATAAAGTCAAAATTTCGCCTTTTTTCTCAACATTTCGACTTTTTTCTCGAAATTGTACTTCAACATTAATTTCGACTTTTTCCGCGACATTTCGACTTTTTTCTCGAAGTCCACAATGACAAAAAAGTTTCCCCCCTCTAAAATATTTTTATTTTTCTGCTGCTTGGCCCTAGTATTCTTCCATAAAAAGACGATTTAAAAAGTAGTGATTGTATGTGTCCTGTGTCCCCTCTAACGGTGAATGTTAGGACTGCCCGTGTGTGGACGAGGTCCGGGACTCGGCCCTGCTGCCCGTCGACGTGGAGAGGAAGATCACGCTAGTGGGACAACACCTCCACCTGTTCCAGGTCAGCCCAGCTCCCTTCTACTCCCTGGAGAATCATTCAGTCTTAGATTTATTTAGTTATTTATTACGGATGCCCGTTAGTCCTCACTGCAGTGAAGACTTTTCTTCCTGGGGTCCAACATTGCACACATAAAACAAGAAAATACAATCCTTACAATTAAAATGTAACTAAATATAAACAAAAATGATCTGAGATGTGAAGGAATTCAACCCTTAAATTGTTGAAACCAGCCAGAACCAAACAACAAAAAATATTCCATTTTACACTCAGAATTTGAGAATAAACCAACTAACTAAAACTGACTTCCTTGCTAAGTACTGCTTTTCTTAATTTATTTTTGAATCTAGCTTTATTGTTTATCAAGGTTAAATGTGGTGGAAGCTTATTCCAATATTGAATTGAATTGAATTTAAATTTTATTTCGTATATGAAACAGTAGTGAAAACAAAACAATAATAATAAATAAATGTAAATAAGAAAAAAAGACAAAAATATAAATAAAAACATGCATCCATCATAATTAACATGCTCGAAAAGGAGTAGGAAGAAGCAAAAACGTATTAAATCCTACCCCCTAAACTCTATTATAATCAAAATTTATTTAATTTCTATACAAAAAAAACTAAAGATATCTACATACAGGACTGTCTCAGAAAATTTAAATATTGTGATAAAGTTCTTTATTTTCTGTAATGCAATTAAAAAAACAAAAATGTCATACATTCTGGATTCATTACAAATCAACTGAAATATTGCAAGCCTTTTATTATTTTAATATTGCTGATTATGGTTTACAGTTTAAGATTAAGATTCCCAGAATATTCAATTTTTTTTAGATAGGATATTTGAGTTTTCAAATATTTTCCTCAGCAATATTAAAATAATAAAAGGCTTGCAATATCTAAGTTGATTTGTAATGAATCCAGAATGTATGACATTTTTGCATTACAGAAAATAAAGGACTTTATCACAATATTCTAATTTTCTGAGACAGTCCTGTGTGTATATATATACATATATAACACATACACACACATGTGTTATTACTCTATACTTATGTTACTGCTCTATACATTGTAGCCTCTTTAGTGCATTGGTTCCTGGTAAAGGATTGTCTAAAGTCCAAACAGATGATGTAACCATGACGATGAATGTCCGTCTCTTCCAGGACCAGGACCTGGACTACGAGTGTGTGCTGGACATCGAGGGCCGGTCGGTGGTGGTGGAGGCCTCGGTGGAGCCGGACGTCGGCCGGCCATCCGTCTTTCTTATCACCTGTCGGCCGTATAAGGTCAGAGACGTTCGCCCCCGAGCCCTGTAGATATTGATAAGCAGCTTTAATAGCCCCGTTAACGACGTCGAGGCGGGAAACCGGTGACCTTCTTTGAAAGGACGAGGCGTTCCGACTGCGTTGCGAGGAGAAGTCCTCAGGAACGCTGGTGCTTCATCCATGAAGGAATCTGGACTCTTATGTCACCAGCATGCAGGTAGTTGGATCTCTGGAGGTCTTTCCTCAGCATCTTCAGGGGGGTTCGGGTCTGGACTCATCACTTACCCCTTTTCCACCAAACCGGTTCCAGGCTGCATTGCAACAACTCAAAATCTTACCAGGAATATTTGTCTTATTTCTAGTTAAAATGTCTCATTTTTAGTCAAAAAATGGTGCTACTTTGGAACCAGTTCTTCTGGCCCGGAGCCAGTTGTTCTTCAGTGGAAACAGAAAGCTCGGTTCCAAACTCAGCACTGCACCAGAACCACACTGCAAAAATTCAAAATCTTAACAAGAATATTTGTCTCATTTCTATTAAAAATTATTTTTAGTAAAAAAATCTCATTACACTTATTGGCACATGTAAATCAAGATAACAAGTTTTAAAGGATGAAATTCTTTGTTGTTTTGTTTTCTTAAACTTCTCATGAAGTGTTGTTTTTTTTTTACATGTTCAAAAATAAAATAAATCAAATCATTACCAGAAAAATAACTTGTTATTTGAAAATTTTCACCTGTTTCAAGTAAATTCTCACTTAAAATAAGTAGAAAAATCTGCCAGTGGAACAAGATTTATCTTCTCATTCCAAGCAAAAAAATCTTGTTCCACTGGCAGATTTTTCTACTTATTTTAAGTGAAAATTTACTTGAAACAGGTGAAAATTGTTGTTTTTTTTTCCAGTGATGAGTCTTGTATGTGATTTTTGTAATGAGATTTTTTGACTAAAAATTAGACATTTTAACTAGAAATAAGACAAATATTCTTGTTAAGATTTTGCAGTGTGGTTCTGGTCCAGTGCTGAGTTTGGAACCGGGCTTTCTGTTTCCACTGACAAACAACTGGCTCCGGGCCAGAAGAACCAGTTCCAAGGTAGCACAAACTCTTTGCTGGTTTAGAGGAAAGAACCGCTTACGTAAGCGGAGGGGGTGGAGTTATTAAGACCAACGGCAATAGCAAGACTGGGAAACGGAGACATTTTCAAATAAGAATTAATCTGGATGCAGCAAAGCATCATGGGAGGAGGAGGAGACAACTTGTCTTTTGGCATTGGATCTGCGGTTTTCTCATCACAATGAACTGGCCTGAAGCCAGAAGCAATAATAATGTAAATACTTCAATAATAATAATACGTAACTGACGTTTGCAGTGATGTAATGACGTGGCTCCCCTTAGCACCCGAGCTGTGGAAAAACCAACCGGTTCTCAGCTGGTTCACAAGTTGAGCAAGTTGTGAACCAGAACCAGCACTGGAACTGGTTTGGTGGAAAAGAGATATTTGTGCAGAGTCCAGACTGGGGCCTCTTCAACTCCAGTCCTGGAAGGAAATCTAAACCATGCAGGACGGCCGTACCCGAGGTGCCCTGGTCTTCAGGTCTGGAGGAGTCTTCCTGAACTGGACTTTAGCTCCATGAGTTCACTGAACGCCGTTCTTCCATGGACATCCTCCTCGTGCTAAACTCATGAACAGATGTCTCCAGGTCCATTGACGTCTTCGATACGTTGGAGGTTCTTCATTGGCTCTTCTGGACTTTGTGTGTCTCTGGAGTCCTCTTGGATGGACATCACTTCTAAGAGGAAGAACTGTGGACTCATGGATGTCTAAACGCTCCTTGCTCTTCTTCTGTAGATCAACTACGGAGAATAGTGGTGGTTTTGGTTCCAGGTGGGAGTTGGACTCTGTCAGGGCCGCCCTTGGTGCCGTTTCTGTCTAGAACCTCTATGGACGGCAGCCAGTAAGGTGGAGGAGGTCCAGTCTGGCGGGGTCGGGATATTTCATCTCCACCTTTTGCAGATGATGTGCTCCTGTTGGAACTTGATCCCCCCTGGCACCATCGAGGAGCCCAAGGCTGGGGGCGTCTTAAGACCTCACTTATATTTTTTTGTTCAAAGATATAAAACAAAGTTGATACTAAAATTGTTTGTTCTCCTTTTTTCCAAATGAGAATCGATAAAAAATCGAATCGTTAAGCAGAATCGAAAATGGAATCGGAATCGTAAAAATCTTATCAATTCCCATCCCTAATCAGGGACGAGAGTCTATAGGTCTGAGACGGACGAGGGTCCAACTCGCCGAAGCAGCCAAACCAGACGCTGGGACTCTGATTAGTGATCATTGTTCGTACCGCCACCTGTGGTCGGGAGCTAATTTACCCCCTAATTAACCGGTGGGATTTGAGTCAGATGCATCGAGTGATCCAGACCTGCGTGGTGACGGTGTCGGGTTTCCTGTCTGTTGCAGTTCGTTTACTCCCTCTCCATGGACGAGTATCCGGCCACCATCAACGTGAGGCGCAAGAACCACTTCCTCATCGACAGCGCCGAGGATCTTTACGGTGAGTGTCGCTGTCGGCTCGCGTGACCCTCCTTCCCTCTGTCCTCCCCTCCGCCCTCCCCTCCATCTTCACCTCCGTCCTCCCCTCCGCCCTCACCTCCGTCTCTCGTTCCAGTGACCCTCTTCAACTGCTCGGTGGGTCGGTCCGACTGCAGCCGCTGCCGGACGGCCGACCCCAAGTACGGCTGTGTCTGGTGCGGAGGCGCCGCCGGCTCCCGCTGCGTCTACCGAGACTCCTGCAGCGACGAGATCAAACACTCCTGCCCCGCCCCCGTCATCCACCGCGTAAGTTTTATTAGGGCCCGAGCACTTGTGCCAAGGCCCCATTGTATCTGTAGGAATTTTTTTTTTTCCATTTTTTCCTTTTCCTTATTTTTCAGACGAAATGAGGGCCTTTTTGCCCCCCTAAACGTGCCCCAAAAGTCACCAAATTTTGCACGCAAGCCAAGCCTGGCGAAAAATTTGATATTTAATGGTTTGCATTAATGGGCGTGGCGAAATGGCTCAACAGCGCCCCCTAGAAAACTTTGCGCCTCAAGCCCCACAATACGGTTTGTCGTAAATGCACGAAAATCGGTACACACCTGTATCATGTCGCAACTTAAAGAAAAGTCTCTTGGCGCCATGGCCGAAACTGAACAGGAAGTCGGCCATTTTGAACATTTTGAATTAATCGTGTAATTTTGGCACAATTTATGCCATTCCTTCGGCAGTTAATACGGCCCAAACCGTAACGTGCACCCAGGTGTGTTATACATCAAAATATGCGTCTCCATCCTGCGACGACGCGCATTACTTTTCTCTTTCAAAAGCGTTACCGTGGCGACGCTATACGTCTTCTGATTGGTCAATATTTGATAGTCCCTATTTTCTGGCATAACTTTTGAATGGTTTGACATACAGAGTCATGGGTGGTGTCATCGGACTCGGTTTTGACTCCTTCACCATAATTGGTGCAAATTAGCCCCGCCCCTTCATCTGATTGGTCGATATCTGATAGTTCCTACTTTCTGCCATAACTTTTGAATGGTTTGATTTAGAGAGTCGTGGGTGGTGTCATCCGCTAAATGTCCAGGCCTGAAGAATCTACATACAAGTCATACGAGCGCTTCCACTGCAGCCTGAACGTGCACAAGGGTGCGAGGGCCTGTTCATCGCTGCTTATCACACACATCATCCGAAGTCAATAAACTGACAGATCTGCCGTTTTTAATGTTTAATGATTTTGTTCCTGTCAAATAAACATATAAATAAGAAAAAAGATTTAATCACGATGGTTATTCTGGCAGCGCAGACTATGTCTAATAGGCCCCGCCCTCGGATGGACCTGGCTCTTTTTTGCTGTTTGATGTCATAACAAACAAAGTACCGGTCCTGGTTCTGTTTCATGTCTTTAAGTAAAAGAGCATCAAGGGTTCAAACTCCCGGGTTTCTGTCCTCCTGTCATCGTTTTGGAGTGTGTGTCGTGTTTGTCGTGGTCAAACATGTCACGTTTCCCTCTCTCCAGGTGGACCCGGTATCTGGGCCCATAGAGGGGGGGACGGTGGTCACAATCTCAGGATCCAACCTGGGCCAGAGAGCTGAGGACATCCAGAGCTCGGTGTCCGTCGCTGGAGTTCCCTGCAACGTCATCCACAGCAGATACGAGGTCTCCTCAAGGCAAGAACCCCCCAACCCCCCCCCCCCACACGCTTTTACTGTCACTCAGAACTGGCCGCCCCCCCATGAACCCACAAATGGGTGGGACGAGCTGACTGGACCACGCCCACCTCAGTTCAGTTGCAGCATCCTTCTAACGGGGGTAAAGATAACTAGCTTACGCAATAGGTTTGGATAGTTACTCAACTTCAATTATCTAATAGGCATGTGCTAGTGGCTAACTCGGTAACTTTAGACCAAGGCTCTCCAACCCTGGTCTCCGAGAGCTACTGTCCTGCGTGATTTAGGGTTCTTTCACACCTGTCCCGTTTGGAGCAGTTGTTCCGGAACAGGAAGCGTTTCCCCCTAAAGATCGGTTCGTTTGGTATATGTGGACACAGCAATCGCGCTCGGATGCGGGACAAAACAAAACGAGCCGAGATCTCCTAGGAGAGGAGGTCTCGGCTCGCTTCCATTCCAGACCTGGAGCGGTTGGTTTTTTTTATTTATTTATTTTATTTATTTTATTTGTGAGAACATAATCGACACAGCAACCAAGACTACTCCCTTCTCTCCTATTGGACGCGCCGAGATGTCGTTACAGCGCGGCACGGTGAAATTAAAAAATGTTCAATTCGGGCAGGCAGGCGCCGCGCAAACACCGCGGCAGAGCGGTCCGCTCTTGCACCAGTAGCACATAAATGAATGGGATCGCCGGCGGCGGTCTGCGCTTTGCGCCCTCTCTGTGAAAGGGGCTATAACCATTGTTGTTTTTCCCGGGGTACGGAAGAGGAAACTCCTTCCGCGTTCATTTCTGACCAATGAGAGAACAGTTGGTTTGCGCATGGCAATTGTTAACAGCTTTGAACCTCTGCAGACGGTTGCCTTGTGAACACAAACTCCACATACGAAAAACGAAACAACTGTATCGATTTAGCCCCTGAATCGGAACAAAACAAACGGGCCACAGGTCTGAAAGCACCCTTAGATAGTTCCCTGCTTCCACAAACCTGATTCTAATGAATGATCACCATCAGCATGTCATCAAGGTGACACAGCCATCTATCAGGGTTGTGCTGGAGCAGGAAACACGAAAACATGCCGGACAGTATCGAGGACCAGGGTTGGAGACCCCTGCTAACTGGATAACATTGGATCGGTATTTAGCTTCAACTAGCTAATAAGTCTAAACTAGTGGCTAACTAGTTAGCTTTAGATAGGTATTCATCTTTGACTAGCTAATAAGCCTAAACTAGCGGCTATCTGGCTATTATTAGATAGTTGGTATTTATCTTTGACTGATATAATGTTAACTAGCAAAAGCTTTCCTGCACTCGGAGTGTCAAAGTTTCACACTGAAGATGTTTGCTGGAGGGTTTGTGTTCAATACGATGGATTACTCTGATTGGTGAAGAAATTCTTTCTGAAGAGTTTTCTGAACTGATGAATTTACAAAGGGATTAAAGAAAAAAACATTAACCAATCAATGGGTATACCGGTAAGTTGGACTATTCAACATAGCGGTCGATGGAGAGTTACTGCCCTAGTGGTCAGTTGAGGAGCTGCTGTTTTCTTCTGGTTTAGTAAATTGGTTGTAGCTCCTTCGGCACGGCTGCAGCACATAGTGAGGACTTGGTGGTGTCTTGCAGGATAGTGTGTGAGACGACGAGCAGCGGCGGAGAGAAGAGCGGCCACGCCTCCGTGAAGGTGAAGGGCGGAGGCGTCGGGCTGTCGCGGCAGAACTTCAGCTTCCAGGTAAACTCACACGTCATCAGCGTACGCCCACGGATCTGGAGCAATCTTTAAAACGTGAAAACTGCTCCCGGCACACGTTGTTCCCGAAAGCTGGGAGGGAATATGTCAAAAATCATAAAGATACTGCACTTGGTGACAAGTTTTTGATATTTGGCATGGTGTTAGTTATGGACATAAGGTTTTCAAAAACCACTGTAAACAAATCTGGACGGCCCCCTAGTGGCCGGTTTGCAGAAAATTCAAGATATCACCCGCCGAAAAGGCCAAAGGTCATATCTCAGCTTCTCTTAGTCCTAGATTGTTGTATATTGTCACTTTCTCTACTTTTCTGGTGCTAGGAATTGAATTCTGAGATAAATTTCCTATTTCAAGGTCATGTTGAAGGTCAAATTACATTTTCAAGGTCATTTTTTTGCCCAAAAAACTCTAGAATTAAGTCACATAGAAATTATATTTGGCTCTAGATCCTATTCCCCCCCCAAGCAATGCAATTTTCTGTTTATTGGACCGGTCACTATCGCTATAGTGTCAATAATCTGATTGGGTGAGAACAGTGGCCTTCATTCATTCATTCATTCATTCATTCATTCATTCATTCATTCATTCATTCATTTTGTTTGCAGTGGTTTTTGAAAACCATATGTCCATACCTAACACCATGCCAAATATCAAAAACTTGTCACCAAGTGCACGATTTTCATGAATTCCCTCCTAGCTACCGGGAATAGATGTTTTTTTGTCTCATCGTAGCTTTACATCCACAACACGTGAAGATCTGTTGAGAAATTAGCTCTCCGTATAGAAAGAGAAACAAAACAGCATCTCGCCGAGCAAACCGGTCGTCTAATCACTTCCCCTGATCAGGAGAACTGGGTTACTCCAATCAAATATAAGCTGCTTACTTAAACGCCCGTAAATGCTGTTATTATTTACCGAAAACTTCTGCAGCTGTGCAGCGGCGGCAATTAGACGAGCGGCTTCGGAGCGAGGGGCATCTCTGGGGCTTTTTCACGCTCGCTTCAAAGGCGCTTTGAGTCGTGGCTTGTGCCCCCCCCCCCATAATGGTCCTGGGGTGTGGACCCCGACAGAAGTGGCCATAAGAATAATTAGTAGAAAACAATATAGTCATCCTTCAAATCCATTATTCCTTCAGTTAAAACTGTTGAAATTTCCTGAATTAGTGGACCACAGAATTCTGCAAATTATGTGGAAAGCTCATAAGAAAATGTTGCGGATCAATATACAGAAATATTGAATAAGTATAACTTAAAAGGGACAGAGATCTTTAAAAAAAATAATAAAATTCAGGACAAAATTAATGGAATGTTGTGTTTCTGTAAAAGGTATCAGTTTATGGAACAATCTGGATACAGAAGCCAAAGAATGCAAATCAAACATTACATTTAAAAGAATAATAAAAGCTAGTTTGATGAAGAAATATCATGATAATTGTTAAGTTAGGTGGGTTTTCTTTTTTTCTCTCTCTTTTTAGCACCATTGTCATATTTTTTTTTCTTTGAATCAAAAAAGAATACGACTATCTGTGTTTGACGACAGCTATTTTGTGTTTTTATTTTTATTTTTTTTATTAAATGAAATTTATTGGAAAGTATTTTTTTTAAATTGTGTAATTTGTAATTTTTTTCTATTTATTATTACATTAATTTAATTTAGATTTTCTTAGGAAAAAGGGACAGATAAAATAAGCTCAGTCTTCTTTCTGTTCCCTTTCATTCAAGGAAAGAGATTTGTTGTAATTATATTGAACTGTTTTGTTATTCTTTTAATGAATGGAATAAAGAATAAAAGAAAAAAAAGACCCTGATGGGGGTCGGGGTCCCCTGGTATTCTCAGGAATAAACGCCTCCTTTGAAGAATGCGGCTCGACTCTGATCAGATGCAGTCGCTTACAAACGTTTGGTTAAGCAAAAAAAAAAAAAAGCTGTTTTTTCACTAATGATAACTGTCCAATTAAAGAAAGAGCAGCCCCCCCCCCACTCTGAAACTCGTCTTAATTAGGCTTCACTTGTGTCGGCAGCTCGCGGCTGCACAATAAACCCGCCAGCTCATTAACATAACAGTAAAAGCGCTGTCACTTTAATTAACCGTCCCGAGTGACGGGCAGATGAATTGTTGCTCCAGCTGACCGAGACGCTCCCAGTTAGGGATTCCCAGAATGCCCCTGTGTTTTATCCACCTATAAATCGGCCCTTCGGTATGGGATTATTGATCGGACCTTTTGATTTGTCTCCGTCTCCTGCATCTCCGTTTCTCCGCCGCTTCAGGGACCCCAAGCTCTGCAGCATCTTCCCCCACCGAGCTAGATAATAAGGCCCTGTTTACACGTAGCAAAAACGGTGGTGTTTTCATGCGTTTTGGCCGTTCGTTTACATCGGAAACGGAGCTCAAAGTCTCCAAAAAACATCATTTCTAAAAACTCCGGCCAAAGTGAGATTTTCAAAAACTCCGTCTTCACGGAGGGAAATATTTAGACATTTCGGCTTCAGAACGTCACATTATGCGACAGAAACGTCACCAGCCTCATGAGTGCGACCTGTGTTTACAATTTGTTTGGCCACCGTCAATATTTTCTTGTATTTTACCTGTTTTATATATTAAGTCACACTTAAAAGTAACTCCACTTCTCTGTCACTCCAAACGAAAGACTCTCGTTCATCTTGGAAGTAACTGGAAGTTACTCGTGTCATTTGTTGATGTTTTTTTCCAGGATTCTGATTGGCTAGCATGACTTTATCTTCTCGTTACACTGCCCCCTGTAGGTTTGGCTGCTCATAGCACCTTAACAGCTATTTATGCGGGTTCGTGTAAATGATTTATGTAGGTATTTTTCAAAACGTAGAGGGGGAAATATCCATTTTTGTAAATACCCGGCTATGTGTAAACGTGGCCTAAGTCTAAACTAGTGGTTAACTATTTACCTTTAGATAGTTATGAGCTGACCGAGACGCTCCCAGTGAGGGATTCCCAGAATCCCCCTGTGTTTTATCTCCCTATAAATCGGCCCCTCAGTATGGGATTATTGATCGGACCTTTTGATTTGTCTCCTGCATCTCCGTATCTCTGTAGGACCCCAAGCTCAGCAGCATCTTCCCCCACCGAGGCCCGAAGGCCGGCGGCTCGTCTCTCACCATCCGGGGCCGGAGGCTGAGGACCGGACATCCCAGCGAGGTCGCCGTGCTGGTCGGGGGGCTGCACTGCCTCGTGTAAGTGGTACACCATGCGTTTATTTATATATATATACAGGACTGTCTCAGAAAATTAGAATATTGTGATAAAGTCCTTTATTTTCTGTAATGCAAAAATGTCATACATTCTGGATTCATTACAAATCAACTGAAATATTACAAGCCTTTTATTATTTTAATATTGCTGATCATGGCTTACAGTTTAAGAAAACTCAAATATCCTATCTCAAAAAATTAGAATATTCTGGGAATCTTAATCTTAAAATGTAAGCCATGATCAGCAATATTACAATAATAAAAGGCTTGCAATATTTCAGTTAATTTGCAATGAATCCAGAATGTATGACATTTTTGCATTACAGAAAATAAAGGACTTTATCACAATATTCTAATTTTCTGAGACAGTCCTGTGTATATAGATACTCTTTTACAAGAGAGTCCTGGCCAAGACAGGCAGCAGCACAAACACAAAGTTGCCCAAACCAACAATAACACAACAATTAAAAACAAATCAGAAATACAATTCACAAACAAAATCAGCAGTCGAAGCATCTACAGCCAGTCGTACTTGCTTCCAAGTCTTTCAGAAGAACCTTAAAAGCATCAAGTGACACCAGATTGTTCCATTTTAAAGGGGACCTATTATGAAAAACAGGTTTTTTCTTGCTTTAACATATATAAAGTGGTCTCCCCTCAGCCTGCCAGCTCAGAGAAGGAGGAAAACAACCAAATTCTGCAGTGTCTGTACAGCCGCCCGGATGAGCCGTCCAGTCTGATGTGGATCTACGAGCCAATAAGATTCTGCGTCCGTCATTATGTAACGACGGGAGTGATTTACATAGGTTGGCCTCCGATGCGTGAAACCACGCCCAAAACTAACTCCGCCGGCCGGAGCTTCCTCCATTTTTTGTAGCGGTGTATCACGTCATTCAGGCAGCCAATCAGCACAGAGCCTCATTATCATAGCCCAGCCCACTCAGAATCCTGCATAGATAATAAGGTTAGAGAATGGGAAGATAAAGACATGGGTCAGAGGCTGAATTTCTAATTTATTTAGCAAAAACAATCAAAAGCTTGTTTTTAAGACATTCAAGGCCCGTTTAAAATAGGTATTAGATGCCATAATAGGTCCCCTTTAAGATTTTCTGCACCTCATTCCAAGCAGAGGGGGCAGCAGAGCTGAAAGCTCTGCTACCTGGTCCAGTGTGGACCCTCGGTACAGTCAATAAAAATAAGTCCTGCGACCAAAGATTCTGCCTCCCAGTGCTTTTGTGAGAGAGATACCTCCCCAAATAAGCTGGAAGCAGGCCAAGAATGGCCTTATAAACAAAGACATGCCAATGATAAAGTCTACGGGTGGCCAGAGCAGACTATCCGACCCGGGCAGACAAAGAACAGTGGTGAGTAAGAGGTCTAAAGGACATGGCCATAGTCAAACACAGACATAAAAGTCTCTTTTTGGAATAAAAGGAAAAAACAAGCCTTATTTCTACAATAAAAACCCAATTTCAGCATCAACTTCTTGACTAGATGCTGAATATGAGGCTTAAAAGATAATGAATCATCCATTAGGAATCCAGGATGCCTATATTGTGACACTGTCTCCATTTCAGAACCTTGAACAATAATAATTTAATTTAATTTCAATCCTCGGACAGGCTGAACATCCAGGAGGATCAGATCAACTGTCTGACCAGAGGCAGCAACAGAACGGGGCAACACAACATCACGGTGCGCTTCGGTGGAGCAGAGCGCCATCTGCAGGGCTCCATGTACCGCTACACCCCCAACCCCAACATCACCGCCGCCGCTCCGGCCAAAAGCTTTCTGAGGTGAGGACCGGGACCGGGATCGGGTCACCGGAACCTGCTTTTCAGATGATAATAATTATAATAATGATAGTTAATTAATAAAGTCGTCTTTATCTGAATCTGAAGTTAAATTCTGCACAAGGAAATTGTCATTATTGACATCGCGGGTTATTTCTAGATCCGGTATGTGTTCACAGCTCGTCATACGTTGATGTACGTTGAAACGTACATCATTGTTGTATTTTTTCACGCCACTTCCTGCAAAAAGGGAGGCAACGTCATTCCCCCGGGAAACTAGTCGGTTTGAATTTGTTCTCTTATTCGTGCTTTTTATCAGAGATTTTCATGAAAGATTACTCAGCGACACACACACAACTGTACAACCCACACTCACATATTATGAAACAGTTTACTGTGAACAAAGTTTTGGAGCTGATTTCTGATATCTAAACGCGATATATAAAATGATATATCTCCAAAAATAAAGTATGAATTCCTTACAAATACATTTCCAAAGACTTCTGTTACTTTTTTCCATTGACAGTTTTGAGGGATCTAGTTATGGGTTTTCTGTATTTAGAAAAATATGTGTAAAATTAAAAAATGATTAACATTTTTTTGGTAGTTATTTGCACTTTTTAGCAATTTATTTAGTTAGTATGGACTTGTAACATCCAGATTATTAAAGATTGGCTTATATGGATTGTTTTGATGCATAGCAAATAAAAATACTCCATAAAATGGCAGTATAGCATGCAGAAATGTAAACGTATGCTTAGTTTCTATGTTGTTCTATGGTGGATCATAAAGGGTAAGACCTGGGTTAAGGAACCTGCTTTTCAGATAGAAAACCAAATGTGACACACTTTATTCATGAGTCTTTATTCACACCTGTTACCCGGTTTCCACACCCGAGTCCGTACGGTAGACTTGTAGTCAAGACCGTCTAAACCGAGACCAAAACAAACCTAGTAATGTCCTGATCCTGCATGATTGTAGAACATCATCCTGGTTCAGCTAGTTTCCATATGAGCTTGATTTCAACTGCAGCTCAATAACACAGAGAAGTGGATGATGATGTTGAACTCACTATAAATGTTTCCATCCATCAGCTGAGATCAGATCTGTGTGGCGACTGCACTACCGCTATTTCTACACTATTGGAGGATTGACTCCAGTGCTTTTAAGGATTGACACGACTACTAACTAGTCCCAAAGTCCTCTAGCAGAATAACCAGCACCAACACCCCCCTCCACCTCAGAAAAGTCATGAATAGTAAATGTTACTGATTTAAGTTGGACTGAATTTGGAGATGAAACCTGAATTTTAGATATTAAAGATACAATTATGGCCTTGAAATTACATTATTTACCATTATAGTAATCAGATTACACCGTATATCAGCATCACTGAAATGGACCTGATGCTTAATCAATCACAACGATATGCAAATATTATTCATATATTTATTCAAACAAGGCCATTATAAACAAAAAACTGTAATTAAATACAGACACACATGCAGATGGACCAAAACATTAAATCAAATGCAAAATACAAATATTTTACAAAACTGTACATTAACAAGAGGAGGAACTGCTGATCACCAGATTCTGTCACCTTGGTGGCAACGGCATCTCAGTTATCCGAGTCCGAGACAAGAGCAAGACCACAAAAAAGTGGTCTGGAGACCAAGACGAAGTCTCTACAGAGACCAGAGTTTAGCGGCAGCTCAGGTGTTTGTGCTGCAAAGTTTTATTGCAACAACAGACCCACCTTCAAGTGAAGCTAGATGTCGAGTGCCGTCAATCATTACACGGTCAGATTAGAGGTCTGTTTTTCTCTCCTCCGCCTCACGGTAATGCACATTAGATTAGATCAGATTGTCCTTTATTTCTCCCTCAGTGGGGACATTCGCTTTGTGCAGCAGCAGTACACACAACACACACATGCAGGGAGAGTAACAAAAAAGTAAAAAATATATAATTGCAAAATATAAACAGTATATACAGTAATCCCTCGTTTTCCGCGGGGGGTTACGTTGCAAAAAGTGAAATCCGTGAAGTAGCAACCTTTTTTTTTTTTCTTTACAATTATTATACAAGGCTTCAAATTGCAGAGATCAGCCCCGCCCCACCGCGACCCGATTAATTGGATTTGAACGGAAGAAAATGAAAAATGATTATGAAAAAAATTACAAGAAGTACAGTAAGACAAATTGTGACTGGCGTGTATTTCACTCTTCTGACTGACGCTGCATCCTGACTTTACTCCGCTCTGTAGCGTCTTTTTCTCCTAAAGCCCGTGAAGGTGTGTTTTTTCAAGAGAAGAACATAGTTGGGGCGGCAGTAGCTCAGGTGGTAGAGCGGGTCGTCTAATGATCGGAAGGAGGTTCGAATCCCGCTCTGTCCCAGTTTGCTGTCCTTGGGCAAGACACCTTACCCACCTTGCCCCGTGTGAATGTGTTCGAATGTGTTTGAATGTTGGTGGTGGTCGGAGGGGCCGTTTGGCGCGATATGGCAGCCACGCTTCCGTCAGTCTGCCCCAGGGCAGCTGTGGCTACAAATTGTAGCTACCACCACCAGAGAGAATGTGTATGAATGAATAATGATCTCTGTAAAGCGCTCTGGGTGCCTTGAAGGGCGCTATATAAATCCAAGTCATTATTATTATTATAGTTATGGGTCGTTGTTGTTGCTCTTTTTTTCTTCCGGGCAAAAAGATTCTTATAAACCGTCATGCCACCATGGATTATATCTGAGACTGTAATGAACGATTCATCAAAGGCTCCCGTTCTTGAGCTGCTGCTGAAGCTCATTGGCCGTTCTCAGCTTGTTGCTAAGCAACCAACGTTATTGACACAGGAAGGGAAGAAGCGGGGAGACCGTTTAGCCAATCAGAATGCAGAACACGATGCACAATGCAAATCCGTGAAGCAGCGAGACGTGAAAGATGAACCACGTTATAGCGAGGGATTACTGTACATTGGAATGAAAAACTAAAAAGTAGTGCAGTCCGGGGAAGGAAGGAAGAAAGGAAGGAGCCCGAAAGAAAGAAAGATAGATAGATATGAGCCAGAAAGAAAGAAAGAAAGAAAGAAAGAAAGAAAGAAAGAAAGATATGAGCCAGAAAGAAAGATATGAACCAGAAAGAAAGAAAGAAAGAAAGAAAGAAAGAAAGAAAGAAAGAAAGAAAGAAAGAAAGAAAGAAAGAAAGAAAGAAAGAAAGAAAGAAAGAAAGAAAGAAAGAAAGACTGCATTTAGACTGACTCACTGTTGGCCACTAGTGGTCATCCTGGGAACTGCAACATGTGAGCTTCAGTCCAGACGTCTGAAAGTTGGTGCTGGTTCTGACTGTATGTTTGTGGCAGCAGTTCTGCTCTGTGAGAGTTTGAATTAAATTAAAATTGAATCTGAAGAAGACTGATAGTCGGTAACTTGAAGGTGACCTGATGTCTCTCCGTTTCCCTCCACAGCGGCGGCAGAATCATCCGGGTTTCCGGCCACAACCTGGACGTGGTCCAGGAGCCCAAGATGCGTGTGACCCTGAGCCCCCCCGACGCGCTGCCCCCCCGCCGGAGGAGGAGCCTCCGCAGGAAGAAGGAGGGGCGTCTGAGCGGCGCCCAGAAGCGGTGGCGGCGCATCGTTCCCAGCTGCCCCGGCGGAGCGCTGTGCCACGTCCGACACGTAGGTTAGGGGTCCGGGAACGCCGGGGGGTCGCTGCCGCGGTTCCCCGCCTCACTCTCTCTCCGTCTCCCGCAGTACGAGTCGCTCTGCGCCGTCAACAGCTCCGCCCTCATCCTGTGCCCGACGCCGGCCGTGGGCCCGGAGGCCGGCGGCGCCGCCGTCAGGGTCCACTTCCTGCTGGACAGCCTGCACTTCGACTTCAACGCCGTGAGCAGAGTGGCCTTCAGCTACGAGCCCAACCCGGAGCTGTTCGGGCTGAACCGCAACGACCCCAGCAAGCCGTACCACCACAAGCCGGGCAGCATCATCTCCGTGGAGGTGAGTCCCGCTGCCGGTACCAGAGCCGGTTAACCCTTTAAGACCGGCTGGAGCGCCGGCGCTCCCGGTTGCATATTGATTTTCAAAATGTACAATTACAACCAAATGAAACAGAGCAATAATTATTTTTGCATCCTAAACAGGACGAGTTACACTTAGTACCGTATTGGCCCGAATATAAGACGACCCTCATTATAAGACGACCCCTGTTTTTCAAGACTCAAGTTTGAAAAAAGACTTTTTGAACACCAAATTCAATTTTTATACATAAAATAATTACATAACATCTGAAACAAATGATTATGTAAGGGATAATGCCCGACGAGGTGTACATTAACATAAATATATGGACGACATGGCGGCGTGAATGGTTTGCCTCCGCGAAGTCCATATATTTATGTTAATGGACACCTCGAAGGACATTATCCCGCTTATACCAAGGTCACTTACCAAAAAATATAAATATTAAATCAGTTATTCATGCTTTAATGTGTTTTCAGTTGAAATCATTAGTTTTATAACAAGCCACAGCTGAGCGGCTGAGCAACTATTTAATATCTCGTCAGTTACAAAGTTTTTTAACAAGCCATAACTCAGTTTCCTTGGTAACACCTGAGGGTCTGACTAATACCTGGAACCATCACTACCGTCCCATAAGGTCCTTATGCAACAGAGACACAGTGTTGATTCTGCAGTAACTAGGACGGACCTGAGATAACGACTTAGCAACGGGAGATATTCTAGTCCGCTCAGCTATTTTCTTTTCTCTACTCTTCTGCATCCCAATCATCAAAATTGTTAAATTCACCAAATAAATTAAAATAAATGACAAAATCACTCATGTCTCCGTCCTGCGGTAGCCGGCTCTTCTTCTCTGAATCTCCGTTGCCGTAGTTACCACCTGGCAGTTGATCCAGCGATCATGATATGATATTAAAGATGATATTAAAGATATCGGGCAATTTGACCAAACTTGTTTTCTAGGTGTAGATTATTACTTTTAATGTACACCTGCAATCGAGTATTCACACAGACCGTGGAGGAGACCTGAGCTCACTGCAGGGCCCTCCCGGGGTTGGTAGAGGGAGCAATGCCCAGGACTGTCACTTAGGTACTGGGTGACAAAATGAGGAAAAAGAAAAAAAAATCTGGATAAAAATATTAGAAAAATATAAATCATAATCTTGAAGTTTGCATCATAACTTTTCTCCAGATTGTTGCTACGTTTCTCCATTTTCTGTTATCTCTTCTCTTTTCTTTCTTACCGCTATTTTTTTATTTTTCTTCTCCGTGAAAGGGGTTCGCTTTGGCCTGGGGGGTTAAGTTCAGCATTCGCTTTAAAGATATCTGGCTCCATCTAGCGTTGTGAATGGGTATAACGTCTAGACCCCGAATGGAAGACGACCCCCACTTTTTCAGTCTTATTTCAATGCAAAACACCGTCTTATATTCGGGCCAAGACGGTAGTAGTGGCAGCAGAATTATATCTTGTATTTATACCTTGTATTTAGTTTGTCCCAGGGTCTTATAGTCCGGGAGCCGAGGGGGGTAACCCGGTTTCGTCGGTAAAAGTTTTTTTCTCAACTGATTCTTGTAGCTTGGGGTCATCTATTAAGAATTCCAGAGGGTGCCCAGTGATATCCCTTGAGCATTTTTTGTTATTAACCCCTTAATGACCGAAACACTAAAAATCCACCCAAAATAGACTTTTATGGCATTTCATGTAAAAAGCTTGATCTAAATTCATTAAATTTGATTTTACAGTGTTTATCCATGATGGTGGACATGTACAGTATATGTGATTTCACATTAGACCATTTTAGATTTTAACCCCTTCACACCTGAAACACCAAAATCCCATAAAATGTGAGTTATGACATTTTGTGCACAATAATCAATTCAAACGCTTCAAATTAGCTTTCTATATATATTTATGTTTGAATGTTTATGTTAATGTGGAAGTCATGTACAGTGTATGCTCTGTGATTGTCCTATATCAACTGTACAAATTTGCCTGTGACCTCAGAATAAGAATCAAAGACAATAAACAAGTTTAAAGGAAAGCTGCTTGAAGGTGGGCCCTCTTGACATTCTCTAAGAATGCTTCCTTAGTTGGTGGTAGTGCAGCTAAGTTTGGAGCAGATGTATGTCCTTTCCCATTCTTTTTTCCCCAAGCCAGCAGCCGAGTGTGTGACATGTCACTGCTTTTCTGTATGCCATAACAGGCTGATATGAAGGCAGTGGCTTGGTTGATGACTTTTTGGAATGGTGCATCCATGTTTCCGATAGCCGATAATTTGTACCCAGCTTTCAGGACTTTGACCACAGTGCCTTTTCCCAGCCCATAGTAACATGCTACTGTGTCACAACCTGATAAGGCATGGGCTGGTAAGATGTGTTTGACAACTTGTGGATGCTTGGCCAGTGTTGATTTGATGTCCACTATTGCCCTTTCCTGACTCGGGGATTCCATTGTGATGGATACATCTAGTCCTGCCTGCTGATAATGGTGGAGGAGTAGCACAAATACATCTGTGTCATCTGAAACCACTGATATTTGACGAGCTTCTCCGGCACACACCAGGACTTGATGAACAATGATTGTGTCAGCTTCTTCCTGATGGTTCTCTAGATCATGTCGGACCCTTCTCTCTTCCATTGTGATCTCAATGGGGCATGGGTCCTCCCCTGTCACCACCAACTTGTGTAAGCTTGTGCTCTGTAAGTA
The DNA here is from genome assembly GCF_033807715.1 of Cololabis saira. Taxonomy (NCBI): domain Eukaryota; kingdom Metazoa; phylum Chordata; class Actinopteri; order Beloniformes; family Belonidae; genus Cololabis; species Cololabis saira. The sequence goes on from NC_084598.1 coordinate 38,510,744, forward strand.
GAAGAGTCTATCATGGACTAGGTCCTCACAAATCAGTCGATTGAGTTGTTTTTTGTTTTCACAAAAGGATAACACAACCTTCCGGGCTGGGAGCTTTGTTGACAGGAGAAGATGGTGCTTCTTGGTGACCCCTGTCTCCCTGACATCTCTGGTGACTGACTTTGTACTGAAATCATAGTACCTGTCAAAGATGAGGTAGACATCACTGTATGCCAGATATGAAGTCAAACGTGTTTTGACATTTCTGATGAAATCAGCTATGGTGCCATTAGCTGGCCAGTGGATGGTCCACAGAAGGGCTGATCCATCAATGACAGTAACATTTGCATCACCAGCATTCCTCCTGGAGATTTCCACTTGGAGTGACTTCTTCAGTGTCGACTTGGCTTTACAAATCCACATTCCAATCTCGGTGAACATAGAAGTTGGTACGGGTGCCAGCTCAAAGGCGAGGACATCCTCCACGTGAATATCACAGTCACTCGATAAGAGTACTATGACCCTTGAATAGATGGCATTGAGCTCATACACTTTGGTGTCTCCCACTTGGATGGATTTCACTGTTGTAGCCATCGTCTTGACTTTAGATGGGATGGTCTTATAAAATCCCTCTGGCCAGGTGTTTTCAAAATCGGCTAACATTGACTCCCCAATCTTTACTGCGCTGTCTACGTTGACAACTGGTGGAGCTATTTTCCCACTGCTGATGCTGACAATGCTCTCTCCTGGATGTTCGCTGGGATGGAGTGGATGGAGACAGGTTTCAAGTTTGTTCAAAAGTCCAGTTCTGTCCTTTGAGTCAGCTAAGATTCTTGACTCTGCTTCCTCCTTGTGATACAAATGAGGAGTTGAAGGATCCCCATCCTCTTCTTCCATTTTTGCCAATTCTGACTCAATCTTACAGCAGCGATGACGACTCAGGGCCCAGGTCTTCAGTGCCTCTTGCTTCAGGGTAATCCCAATGATCCCTCCTGCACTGTGGCCATACCTCATTAAGGTGGACTCTATGAACTGGTCAGTCCACAAACCATTCCATAGTCCAGCAATGTGTCGTGTCACATGTTGCCCCTGGAGAAAATAACTCTGAATATAGTGTAGCTTCTCCATGGAGCGAAGGTAGTACAGCCCATACCTGGCATAGTTGACATGGCCAGCTGCAAAGTAATAGGGAAGCATCTTCCGGAAGGTTGTCATATGGAGAAGCCAGTCACCCTCACGTTCAGCCCGGATGAATGACATCATCAGCAACACAGGTTTCACTAAAACCTCAATCCATAGTTTTGCGGTCGTACTCTGACTTGCAATGTGATCCAAGGCTCTTGTGAATTCCTCTGCATTCTGAAAATTGCCATCTGGGATCACACTCTGTAAGACTACCTCAGCCATCAACCGCAGGGCACGTACATTCTGGGGGAACTTTTTCCCACTCAACATCTTGGCAACTCCTCCAAAAACATCTGACATGGCATCAGATAGTCCACTTTCAGCTAATAGTGAACCTATAGCTCCAACAAAACTCATCAAGGCATGCATCCCCCCAAGACATATTTTTTTTTTTTTTTGGGGGGGGGGGGGGGGCCCTAGACACCCTAGACACCCTAGACACCCTAGACACCCTAGACACCCTAGACACCCTAGACACCCCCACACACTGTAGGCAATCACGCATGTTTGAATAAGTACATTTTATGGTTTTGATTTGAATATTTTTTGCATGAAATCTCTTAAACCATATTTTTGGGGGAATGTTCTGTGGATTTTTTGTGTACAAGTTGCTCAAGATGGAAGGCCTGAAGGCCAGTTCCCCCAATCCACTTTGTAGAAAGCATATCTTATGCATTTGATTTGATTTCTGTACATACATTTTCATAATGTCCCAATATCTCACCAGGATGTTGGTGTTTGGTGCATGAAGGGGTTAATATTTAAACATGCATAACACTGTACATATCCACTTTTGATTGAAAAAGTGGATATTGATTAATTTAGATCAAGATTAATCAAAATTGATTAATTTAGATCAAGATTTTTGCATGAAATGCCATAAAAGTCTATTTTGGGTGGATTTTTAGTGTTTCGGTCATTAAGGGGTTAATAACAAAAAATGCTCAAGGGATATCACTGGGCACCCTCTGGAATTCTTAATAGATGACCCCAAGCTACAAGAATCAGTTGAGAAAAAAACTTTTACCGACGAAACCGGGTTCAGCCAAAAATCAGCCTTTGACTACCGGACTATAATCGACTAAATCGTTTGGAAAAATCCCATAATAATCCAGTTTTACTTTTATTTTTAATTTTTTATCTTTTTACCTTTATGTGGGTGTTTGGTTTTTGGGCTGTTTCATTTCTCCTTTCTTGGTTCTTGTATATGTATAAGTGCTGAGTGAGTGAGATGGAGGGAACCTCCCGAAGGGATTAATAAAGTCGTCTGAATCCAAATCTGAAGTTAAATTACCACAAGGAAATCTCCATAATTGACATCACAGGTTATTTATAGATCCAGTACGTGTTCACAGCTCGTCCTACGTTGACGTACATCATCACGTTGTCAGCGTGTCGTCAGGTTGGATTTTTTCCCGTCAAAAGGGAGGTGACGTCATTCCCCTGGAAAACTAGTCAGTTTGAATTTGTGCTCTTGTTCGTGCTTTTTATCAGAGATTTTCATGAAAGATTACGCAGCGATAAACCCACACATACACCATACACACACTACACACTCACTATACAAGCCCACACACACACATATTATGAAGCAGATTATCATGAGCGAAGTTTTGGAGCTGATTTCAATCTAAATCTAAACGCGATATATAAAATGATATATCTCAAAAATTAAAGTATGAATTCATTCGAAATTAATTTCCTGTGGTTTGAAAGGCTGTTACTTTTTCTAGCTGTGGGATTTCTTTATTTAGAAAAATGTGTAAAATGAAAAAGCGATTTACATTTCTTTGGTAGTTATTTGCACTTTTTAGCAATTTATTTAGTTAGTATGGACTTGTAACATACAGATTAGTAAAGATTGGGTTATATGGGTTGTTTTGATGCATAGCAAATAAAAATACCCCATAAAATGGCAGTATAGCATGCAGAAATGTAAACGTATGCTGAGGTGGTCTTGTTCTGGGTCATAAAGGGTTAAGACGGGTCTCGGTTCCCTTGCAGGGGGAGCACCTGGACCTGGCCGTCAGCAAGCACGAGGTGGAGGCCCGGATCGGCGGGGGGCGCTGCCTGGTCAAGACTCTGACCCGCAACCACCTGTACTGCGAGCCCCCGGCCCAGCAGCCCTCCGTCACGGCCGGCCGGAAGCAGGACGGCGTGGACGGCCTGCCCGAGTTCACCGTGAGTGGGAGACGCGCCGTAGCTCGTGCCGGTGCTTTTATTTTGAAAGTCTGTTTAAAAAGGTTTTATTTCCCTCGTCAGGTGAAAATAGGAAACCTGAACTTCTCGCTGGGCCGAGTGCAGTACGACGTCCAGGCGCAGTCCACGTTCCCCCTGGAGGCCCAGGTGGGGGTCGGCGTGGGCGCCTCCATCGTGGCGCTCATCGTGCTCATCATCGTGCTCATATACAGGTAACCGTGGAAACGGGTTCGTCCCTCTACAGCCCCGAGTAAGAGGGAGATGACTAGGACTGCAGCGATGACGTCGACTTCAAAATATCGTTGACGTCATATTTTGTCGTTGATGCATCGCCACGCCCACGTGGGTCACCCTGAAACTGGTACCTCCTCACAGCTCAACAAAGTTCTAAAAAAAGCCCCAAAAAAACAGCCCTAAGTCATCAGAAATCTGTGAAAACTTTAAATTTAGTCCCAAACGCCTTTTGGAGTTGATACCCGACCAGCCATGTTGGAGCAGCTGAAGCCCCGCCCCCTTCTCTCTGGTGGGCGGGACAATAATAATTGAAAAAAATATAATAATCAAAATAATTGTATAAACTAAGGTCACATGATCAAATTATGGTCTGCATCAGCTTATACAGAGAAAAAGCCGACGACCAGATGACGAGAAACTTTACGTCATCAGACTCTAGTCCGACTCTAAAACTTCAGGCTGCAGATTGTGTTCATTAAATGTTTAGTCAAACGCAGGTTTCACTCGCCGCGTGGGAAATAAGGACGTTTTGTAACAGAAAAATATGCAGAAATAATATTGATAATAATGAAATGTTTTGGACTAAAAGCAATAATTGATCAGATTTATCAGTTCAACGGTCTTCAGGAAACCCGCGGAAGGCGTCCCGGGACGCTTGTCCAGTTCTACTTATACATCCATCTCAGCTGGATGAAAATTAACCAAAGAAGCAAAACTACTTCCCTCAAAGGAATAAAAGTCAAAGTAACAACGATTTTTCTGGTTTAAAGTGGTAGATCTGCAGAATAAAAGCGTAATAAAGCGTGTGTTTGTCAGGAGGAAGAGCAAACAGGCCATGAGGGACTACAAGAAGGTCCAGATCCAGCTGGAGAACCTGGAGACCAGCGTCAGGGACCGCTGCAAGAAGGAGTTCACAGGTACCGGTTCCACCGCCGCCGATCCCCGGGCCGCGTCACATGACCCGCCTGAGGGTAACCGTAGCAACCGCTGTCTCCTCTCCGTGTCTCAGACCTGATGACGGAGATGATGGACATGTCCAGCGACCTGGTGGGCTCGGGGATCCCCTTCCTGGACTACCGGGCCTATGCCGAGCGCATCTTCTTCCCGGGCCACCAGGAGTCGCCGCTGAGGCGCGACCTGGACGTCCCCGAGAGCCGACGGCAGACGGTGGAGACGGGCCTGGTGCAGCTGTCCAACCTGCTCAACAGCAAGCTGTTCCTCACCAAGGTGGGCCGCCGGGCCGAGGGGGGGGTTAGTGGGGACCCGACCCAGGCCCGATTCTACGAGGGTGCATAAGCATTGCACCCTCAGTTTATGTGTTTGCTCAGTTGAAAAGACGAAAAGAAAACTGACAAATGCGCACGCGTCAAGTCTGATTTATGGTTCCGCGTTAAATCGACAGCGTAGGTTACGCAGCGACGCGCACCGTACATTCGCGTCCCTGCGTATCCTACGCCACAAGCTCTGTGTTGGTGCAACGCGGAACTATAAATCAGCCAGTGTCCGTCACTCATCTGCTTCCAGCGCGCAGTTACCTGGACCAGCAAGACGCTGCTCTCTGCTGCTCCGTTAACACAAAGTAACGATGGATATTCAGAATTAGTTCAAGCACAACGACGCAAGCAAGTTTACAGGACTGTCTCAGAAAATTTGAATATTGTGATAAAGTCCTTTATTTTCTGTAATGCAATTTAAAAAAAAAAAAAAAAAAAAAAAAAAAAAAAAAAAATTCATTACAAATCAACTGAAATATTTCAAGCCTTTTATTATTTTAATATTGCTGATTATGGCTTACATTTTAAGACTAAGATTCCCAGAATATTCAAAATTTTTTTAGATAGGATATTTGAATTTTCTTAAGCTGTAAACCATAATTAGCAATATTAAAATAATAAAAGGCTTGCAATATTTCAGTTGATTTGTAATGAATCCAGAATGTATGACATTTTTCCATTACAGAAAATAAAGGACTTTATCACAATATTCTAATTTTCTGAGACAGTCCTGTATTGTCTGATGGGTGAAGTAGCCCAGACTAAATGCAGCACTTTCTTTGTTCTGCAGCAATATTGCTGCAATAAAGCATTTGAAATACACTTTAAATATTCTTGTTTTGCTAGTATCATTCCTCTTGAAATTATGGGAAAATGCATAATTTAGTATTGAATAACGTGCCAGCATGTGCACCCCCTCTGATCTGAGATGCACTGTAGTCATCATTTTCTAGAACCGGCCCTGACCCGACCGCTCACCAGAACCGTTGTAGCCTGGTAACATTTAGTTTCAACATCTGGAATATTGGTAAACCTATCACATCTAAAACCCATCAATACTCAACATGGCTATGCAACCAGATGTGCTTCTGGTGTTCACTTTACTCTTCCTCTACCAACAACCAATGAATAAAGAGGCTACGATGTATAGAGCAATAACATATTGGAATAAGCTTCCACCACATTTAACCATGATAAACAATAAAGCTAGATTCAAAAATAAATTAAGAAAAGCATTACTTAGCAAGGAAGTCTACGGAAGAGTATTAGGGCCAGGCAGGAGAAAAATAAAAATAATATTTTAGAGGAGGAAGATTTTTTTTTCATTATGCACTTCGAGAAAAAAGTCGAAATGTCGAGAATAATGTTGAAATTTGAGAAAAAAGGCGAAATTTCGTCTTTATTCACGACATTTCGACTTTATTCTTGAAATTGTACTTAAACATTAATCTTCACGTTTTTTCTCGAAGTGCACAATAAAAAAAATCTTCCCCTCTCAAATATTTTTCTCCTGCATGGCCCTAATACTCTTACGTAGAAGTCAGTTTTAGTTAGTTGGTTTATTCTGAAATTCTTGGTTTATTCTGAAATTCTGAGTGTGTAAAATGGAATATTTTTTCTTGTTTTGTTCTGACTGTTTTCAACAATTTTTAAATTTGAATTCCATTACATCTCACTTTTTGTTTAGATTTAGTTATGTTTTAATTGTAAGGATTGTATTGTATTGTTTTATGTGTGCAATGTTGGACCCCAGGAAGAATAGTCTTCACTGCAGTGAGGACTAATGGGGAACCGTAATAAATAAATAAATAAATAAATAAAACCACTGTCCCCCCAGTTCATCCACACGCTGGAGGTCCAGCGGACCTTCTCTCCCCGGGACCGGGCCTACGTGGCCTCGCTGCTGACGGTGGCGCTGCACGGCAAGCTGGAGTACTTCACGGACATCCTGAAGACGCTGCTCAACGACCTGGTGGACCAGTACGTGGCCAAGAACCCCAAGCTGATGCTGCGGAGGTGAGTGGGTCAACCCCGACGACGCCCCGGGCAACAGTCGGGTGTCAGAGCCAGCCGTTTCCATCCACTGACCGCTGCCTGTCTTCACCCCCAGAACCGAGTCGGTGGTGGAGAAGCTCCTGACCAACTGGATGTCCATCTGTCTCTTCACCTTCTTGAGGGTACGTGGCGCCGTTCTTCTTCTTCTACTGTGTTGAGATTCTGGCTTTCGTGGTCCCGGGGCGGTCGCTAGCTCGGCTAAGCGTAGGTTGGTATAGAGGGAATACGCATGACGTCACAGATGTGACTTCACAGCGGGTTTCGCCCACTGAGTGTCAGAAAGACGGAGTGTCAGAAAGACTGAGTGGCAGCGTAAACTTTCAGTTTGAGCAACTGGAAAACATCTAAAATGGGAAAGAGCTGTTGTACGATCGACTGTACTCATAGATTTAGCAAGAAATCTGAGTTATCGTTTTACAGACTGCCAAAAAATAAGCTTAAGAGAGACAAATGGATCGCTGCAATTCACAGAAACAACTGGATTCCAGGCACCGAAACGTGGATTTGTGGTTCCCATTTTGTATCAGGTAATCGATTTTTGAATAGCTAACGTTAAACGGTCAAATCATAAATTTCGGTGTCCTCATCACTTTAATTTCTACAACAAATCCTGCCTTGAAGTCGGACCAAGCGTCAAGACTTTTGTAAGCCTTCAAGCTTTGCTTCGTGTATTTCCCCGGTGTAGAAATTAAGTACATGTAAATATCAGGAAACTGGATTCGTGGCCAAATATTAATGTCCATGGACCACTGGTTCTTGGGGTAACTGTACGGGTCACTGTCAAGTCCAACTGACTTTTAATTTAAGATGATAATCGGCTGTTATTCCGTCTTCTCCACTAGTTGCAGCTGTTTTTGCTGATGTTTTGCCACTCAGTGCCAGTAAGGGGGCTGGTCCAGTGGGGAAGTGACATCAATGCAGACCCTATACCTGCCCGAATAACTTGGATTAAGACGCATTATCTGGCACTAAAAGCTCCATCTCAAGAGCTTCAGTTCGGTTCCACTAAGGTGTAAACGTGGATTTTCAAACTCCAATATTGTTCGGATTAAGGCAACAATTTGATTCTGTAAGTGAGTAGATAAACGGGTCCAGACTAAACCGGGTCCAGACTAAACCGGGTCTAAGTAACCGGTCCTCCGTGTCCAGGAGTCGGCCGGCGAGTCCTTCTACATGCTGTTCCGGGCCATCAAGCACCAGGTGGACAAAGGCCCGGTGGACGCCGTGACGGGGAAGGCCAAGTACACGCTGAACGACAACCGGCTGCTGCGGGAGGACGTGGAGTACCGGACGCTGGTGAGTAACCGTGGTTACCGTGGTTACCGCGGTTACCGTGGTTACCAGGAGAGTCTGACGTGTTTTTAATCACTCGTTCCCCGCCTGACCCGCCTCCCTCTCCGTCCCTCCAGACCCTCAACGTGGCGGCGCCGGCGGCCGGTGGGAACACGGCTGCCCAGACGGTACCGGCCAAGGTTCTGGACTGTGACACCATCACCCAGGTGAAGGAGAAGGTCCTGGAACAAACCTGGAAGGGAACCTCCTTCTCCCAGCGGCCGCACATCGACTCCGTGCATCTGGGTAAGAGACCGGGTCGTCTAGGTGGGACCGGATCACCTAGTTGAGACCGGTTCAAATGGGTCATACCGGATCACCTGGGTAAAACCGGATCATGTGAGACCGGATCACCCGGGTCAGACCGGTGTTCTGCCAATTTCTGCTGCTTTGCCAAAAAATGCTTCCTAATGGTTTTCTACCTTTGTAGAGCTACAATTTTACTGTTTTACTCCCTAGTCCACTTCCTTTTCCCCCTAAGTGGTCCTTGTCTCTTGCCAGACTGTTATTGTAAATAAGAATGTTCTTAATGACCTGCCTGGTTAAATAAAGGCAAACGACTGAATGAATATCAAATAAAGCGATAGAATAGTTTTTTTGGTTTTTTTTCTCTTTATCGTATAATGTTCACAATGTGTAATGCAATTCATGTCATGGGTCGTGTATTTTGAAGGATCAAATACGCAATATCCCATATTATCAATTTTACATTGTGCAAGAAATGATGGGCGTGGCAATCAAACTCAGAACTTAGAACCACAAAGTAGCATTTCTTGGCGTGTAGCAAGGATTGGCAGAACACCGGTTCACCTGGTCTCCCCCGGGTCTCCTGGTGAGCTGGACCCGGTTCCGTAACGTTTCTCCTCCCTCCAGAGTGGCGGGCCGGAGTTGCGGGTCACCTGATCCTGTCGGACGAGGACCTGACGTCGGTGGTTCAAGGATCCTGGAAACGGCTCAACACCCTGCAGCACTACAAGGTGGGTGGAGCCGCTGGTTCCTGCGTTGGTTCCTCCGTTGGTTCCTGCATTGGTTCCTGCATTGGTTCCTGCGTTGGTTCCTGCATTGGTTCCTGCGTTGGTTCCTCCGTTGGTTCCTCCGTTGGTTCCTGCGTTGGTTCCTGCGTTGGTTCCTGCGTTGGTTCTTCTGTTGGTTCCTGCGTTGGTTCCTGCATTGGTTCCTGCGTTGGTTCCTCCTTTGGTTCCTGCATTGGTTCCTGCGTTGGTTCCTCCTTTGGTTCCTGCATTGGTTCCTGCGTTGGTTCCTCCGTTGGTTCCTCCGTTGGTTCCTCCGTTGGTTCCTGCGTTGGTTCCTGCGTTGGTTCCTGCGTTGGTTCCTGCGTTGGTTCCTCCGTTGGTTCCTCCGTTGGTTCCTCCGTTGGTTCCTGCGTTGGTTCCCCCTGACCCAGTCTGACCCGGTCTGTGTTCCAGGTCCCTGACGGAGCTACGGTGGCCCTGGTTCCCCGGAGCAACAAGCACCACCTGCACGACAGCCATGACTACATGCCCGGAGAGAGTGAGTGGGGGGGGGGCCGAGCCTGGGGGAGGGGGTGGGGACATCGGGGTTAGACCGGGTCATCTCTGTCAAACCGGATCATCTGGGTCAGACCGGATCACCTGGATGAGACCAGGAACCGGAGGGGAGGGGGGAACCGGTCCGAGAGGGGGGGAACAGTCTCACCCTGCATTCACACTGAAAGCGTCAAAATCCCCTGACGCCAGCATCTCTCTGCTTGGTGGATTCACACTGAAAGCAGCATGTACTGTCGACGCCTGCAGTGGGCGGGGCTAAAGCTGCGCTGCAGAAGTGGAGGGAACAGCCTACTCATATAGCGTGCACATCTTCAGTTTCCTATACACCATAGATCACACTTTGAGATGCCTTCTTTATATTTTAGCGTTATTTACGCGTAGATTGAGTTAGAGTGAGTTTGATGCTCCTTAACAAGTTTGGTCCTGGATCAACATCAACCGCCAGCAAGCCCTTGCTCCCGTGAACCATAAATCAGCCTGAAGCTAATTTATGGTTCCGCGTCACACCAACGCAGAGTCTATGGCGTAGGGTTCGCGGCGACGCACACCCTACGCCGTCAATTTAACGCAGAACCATAATTCAGAAGCTGCAGTCTGTCTGCGCTGATCACTGACACACAGGGTCGGAGAGGATTTGGTCATGATGTTTAAACTGTGTTTTGTGATTAATAGGCATTGGTTTTAATTATTTTGCGTTGGATCGATGTAGCAAATAAAATCGTTGGGACCATGCAGCTCCTCAACCATCAGATACATGTTTCACGTGATCAGTTCAGGTAAAAACGGCAGTCAAATCAGCAAAAATGTCAGTTTGCTGGATGAAATATATGAATTCCTGATCAAATAAGTTTGTTAGAGCACAGCTCTGCTCATGTACCCATGTGAATGAGTGTACGTTTGTGTGTACATGAAAGTACAATCTGCAGGGTTCTTGCTTCGGGAATCCCGGTCTGTGATTGGACGCTGCCTCGGTGTCCCCGCTGCTCATTTGCATAAAGTTCAGATTTTTCATCTTCAAATTGACGCGCTGCTCCCGACGCCTCTGCTGCCTCTGCTGCTCCCGCTGCCTCTCGACGCCCGTTTTCATAGAAAATGAATGGCAGCCGGCTGCCTATGACGCCCATGGCGCCTTCAGTGTGAATGCAGGGTCAGACTCTGTAGTTTGAGTAAAAACAGCAGCTCTGGTCGGCCACCAGATGGAGCCGTTGGACTGTTGATGTTCGGATGAGGTGAAACACATCAGTCTCATCCAGATGTTTGCCCCCCCCCCAGAGACCCCCATGCTGGACGACGGGGAGGAAGGAGGCGTCCGGCTCTGGCACCTGGTGAAGGCCAGCGAGGAGTCGGAGCTCCCCAAACACCGGAGGGGCAGCGTGAGGGAGCGGGGCGGCGAGCGAGCCAAAGCCATCCCCGAGATCTACCTCACCCGCCTGCTCTCCATGAAGGTACTAGTACTAGACCAGGGGTCGGCAACCCAAAATGTTGAAAGAGCCATATTGGACCAAAAACACAAAAAACAATATGTTTGGAGCCGCAAAAAATGAAAAGTCTTGTATCAGCCTTAGAATGAAGGCAACACGTGCTGTATGTATCTATATTAGTTATAACTGGGGGAAGATTTTTTTTTCATTATGCACTTCTAGAAAAAAGTCGAAATGTCTAGGAAAAAGGTCAAAATTTCGAGAAAAAAGTTGAAATGTTGAGAAAAAAGTCAACATTTTGAGAAACAAGTCAAAATGTTGAGAAAAAAGTCCAAATTTCCAGAAAAAGTCGAAATTTCGAGATTAATGTTGAAAGTACAATCTCGACAAAAAAGTCGAAATGTCGAGAAAAAAGTCAAAATGTCGAGAAAAAAGTCAAAATGACGAGAAAAAAGTTGAAATGTTGAGATTAAAAAGGAAAGGAAAAAGGAAGAAAAAAATAGAAAAAAAGGAAAAAAGAAGCAAAAAAGGAATAAAACAAGAAAAAAAGGAATAAAACAAGAAAAAAAAGAATAAAACAAGAAAAAAAAAGAAAAAAAGAAAAGAAAAAAGAAAAAAAGAGAAAAAAAAAGGAAAAAAAAAAGGGTCAAACATTTTTGAAAAAGCTCCAGGAGCCACTAGGGCGGCGCTAAAGAGCCGCATGCGGCTCTAGAGCCGCGGGTTGCCGACCCCCGTACTAGATCTACCTCACCCGCCTGCTCTCCATGAAGGTGAGGTGAGGTTTTCAACCTGTTACAGGTTCAAAACCGTCACGTCACTTACGGCCTGGAAAAGAGATTAAATGTTAAACTGAGGAAAAGAAAATGTTTGCGGTTTTATCTGCAGTTGTGGAGGATTTCTGGGAATTTTTTGGATGTTTTTATCGCCGAGTCTGAAGAAGAGCGTGTTGTTTCTTCGTCCCAAGACTACAGAGACTCCTCCAGATTCTCAGGATGCTTTGATATTATTTAAAGTGTCTTTTACGCTGAGGAACTTTTATTTTAATTATTTTCTGGCTTCCAGGGCGGCCGCGGCTCCTTAAAAGGTCTTAAACTCCATTTTAGCTAAAATAAGGCCTTTAAATGTATTTAATTTGTCCTAAATTTCAATATAGGGTCTTAATTTTAAACTTTAAATCTTTAAATTTAAAGATTTATCATCATTAAAAACGTTTATTGAGGAGAATCTCCTGCGAAGGTTCTAAATCTGTGTTGCCAGGTTGGGCAAGTTTCAGCCCAATTGGGCCAAAAAATATATATTTGGGCTGCGTTTCCTGGTTTTTACTCAATATTTAGGAGAATTATTAACAAAAACGTTTCCATTACGGCAGACGATAAACTCAGATATTTTATTTGCTTTAAATGATCAATTTAATTGTAGTCTTTGTTTGGAGCCTGAACTTTTTTTTGGCTATTTAGTGGTGTTGTGAAGCTTGAAATTTATGACGCATTTAATAATTGGTGGTTTTAACATAGAAGGTGTTTGATTCAAGCTGGTTTTTCCTTATTTCGGTGGGTTTTACGTCGCGTTTGGGCTGGAACCTGTCAGCCAGATCTGGCAACCTCGACCTCAGCCTGGATTTCTTAGTAAATTGTGTTTGCAAATGGTATTAAAAAGTCTTAAATATACGTAGTTGATGTTCTTCCGTTTGCTTTTCCGGCCTTTTAATAAACCGAGCCTCTGTTCCGGTGCTGACTTTGCTCCGTGTCGTCTCAGGGAACGCTGCAGAAGTTCGTGGACGACCTGTTCACGGCCATCCTCAGCACCAGCCGGCCAGTTCCTCTGGCCGTCAAGTACTTCTTCGACCTGCTGGACGAGCAGGCGCTGCAGCACGGCATCGCCGACCCGGAGACCATCCACATCTGGAAGACCAACAGGTAGCCGGGCCCGGCGGCCTTGTCTGTCGAACTTTTTTTTTTTTTTTCTTCTTTTTCTTTTTTCCTTTTTTCTTCTTTTTCTCTTTTTTGTTCTTTTTTTCTTTTTTTTTTTCCTTTTTTCTTTTTCTTCTTTTTTTCCTTTATTTCCCCTTTTCTTTCTTTTTAATCTCCACATTTCAACTTTTTTCTCGACATTTTTAACTTTTTTCTTGACATTTCAACTTTTTTCTCAACATTTCAACTTTTTTCTCAACATTTCGACTTTTTTTCCGACATTTTTACTTTTTTCATGACATTTCGACTTTTTTCTCGACATTTCGACTTTTTTCTCGACATTTCAACTTTGTTTCAACATTTCGACTTTTTTCTCAATTTTTACTTTTTTCTCGACATTTCGACTTTTTTCTCGACATTTCGACTTTTTTCTCGAAGTGCATAATGAAAAAAAAATCTTCCCCCAGTTATAAATAATATAGAACATGCAGCATGTGTTGCCTTCATTCTAAGGCTGATACAAGACTTTTCATTTTTTGCGGCTCCAGACATTTTTTTTTTGTGTTTTTGGTCCAATACGGCTCTTTCAACATTTTGGGTTGCCGACCCCTGCTTTAGACAGTCTCCATAATCTGCTTGCTCACACTAAAAGAGTTGAGCTTGCGTAGTAAATGTAGCCGTTGATTACAAAATTAGAGTAGAATAGTAGTTAAATGTTGTTTAAATATTTATGTGGTTCCAAAATGTTTTTTTTATTTTATTTCCTTCTGGAAGTAAGGGGTGCCGGTCAAACAGAATCCCGTGTAAACTCTCCAACATTTGATAAGCACGTGACCTGAGGATCTCTTAATTGGTTTGAATTGGATTCCTAAAGGGAATCCAAGTCGTTTTTTTGGGTTTTTTGGGGTTTTTTTTTCCTTTCTTTTATTCGTGTCAAAGGTTCATTATAAACAAACATGGCAAATATACATTCCATACAAATACATTTGTAATTGAAACGAGGTTGATAAAGGGAACAGTTGTTTTGTGAGAAATCTCTGGTTCGAGAGCGGTCGGCTGTACCAAAATGAATCACACACACACACCTCGCTTTTGCTATAATGACATATGGATCTTTATTACCAGCAAGAAAAGCAAGCATTTACATAGAAGACATCCACAAAACTACCCGTTTGCTAGGATAAGGTGACAAGTTATCCCCCGCAAATGGCAGAGCAATATTCCTCACACACAACTACAAAGGGTTTTAAGGCCTAACTCTTACCTCGACACGGGACTGGAGAGCCGGGAACAGTCCTGATATAGAGTAAGCCAAGGAAAAACCGCGCCGGGCGTCCTGCGCTGACCCACGGCAGACTCTAAAATCCGAACTTCCGGCTATCGCGTCTTTATACCTTTACCTCAGCACCTTGCGGAGGGGGGGGGGGGGGGAGGCCTATTCGCCGCCCCCCCGTCCGCAAGCTCTCGAAATAAGTTTCGGCCCAAAATCCCGTGGGAACCAGGCTCTTTCTCACAGAAAAACAAGCATTTTTTATGATAAACAGCAGGTGCGTGGCTGACTAAAGACTAAAGCTGGGTTTTGGGAATCCAGGGCATTTTCAGGACACAAAATGTATTTTTTCTCCCTTCAACAGTAGATTGGACACTGTATGTAAACATGAGAATAAAGTGTAGATTGAATGTCCCATGACAATTATACAATAATATAATATGAAAATAAGGTACAAACAATAATAAATAAATTAAATACATGACATTTAAGTAAAATAATACAACAAAGTCCATCATACTAGGGGTAAGTAAGGATATCAGTCTTCTAAATCAGTGGGAAAATGTCTTAACACTTCATACTTTTTTTGTGATTTTGTTTCAGTTATTAGTTTTAAAGATTTTAAATATAATCCAAAATCATTTAAAACAACAACACATTTGGAGGATGACTTTAAATATATATTTTGCAGGAGAAAAAATATTTGAGAGGGAAAGATTTATTTTTACTGTGCACTTTGAGAAAAAAGTCGAAATGTCAAGAAAAAAGTTGAAATGTCAAGATTAATGTTGAAATACAATTTCAAGAATAAGTCGAAATTTCGAAATTAATGTTGAAATACAATTTCAAGAATAAAGTCGAAATTTCTTCTTTTTTTTCTCAACATTTCAACTTTATTCTTGACATTTCGACTTTTTTCTCAACATTTCGACTTTTTCTCGAAATTGTACTTCAAAAAAACAGATGTATGTCAATTGCGCCCCCCAAACGATGTTTAGCACCAGCCGCCATTGATGGAAACTGATTGATTGTTCAGGAGGTCCGGCGGTTCTGGTGGAGGCTGAAACTGATCTGTTGTGTTTCCAGTTTGCCGCTGCGGTTCTGGATCAACATCCTGAAGAACCCGCAGTTCATCTTCGACGTGCAGACGTCGGACCACGTGGACGCCGTGCTGTCCGTCATCGCCCAGACCTTCATGGACTCCTGCACCATCGCCGACCACAAGCTTGGACGGGTCAGCATCGTTGCAAATTTGAGCACATTTCCCCCATTTTAGCTTCCCTCCACTGGCTGCCCATACAGTCTCTGATTCATTTTAAAATTATTTTATTTGCTTTTAAATCCTTGAATGGTCTTGCCCCGCCGTACCTCTCTGAGCTCCTACTTCCTTATTCCCCCAGTCGCTCTCTCAGGTCAGCTGATCAGCTGCTCCTGAGAGAGCCTAAAACTAATAGAAAGCTTGGGGGGACCGCGCCTTCGCTGTTGCAGCTCCAAAACTTTGGAACAACCTGCCTCAGCAAATCAAACAGGCCTCCTCTCTGTCTGTTTTTAAATCTCTTCTTAAAACCCACCTTTTCTCCTTGGCTTTTAACACCTAGCAAGACAGTTGTGCTTATTTTATCCTTTTATTAGTATTTTATTCTTTTATCTTCTATTTTATCCTTTTTATTCACTTAACTTATCATGATTGTTTTATTTATGTGCCCTGTGCCTTATGGTGTGTTGTCTTTCATTTGCCTGTCCAGCACTTTGGACCATGTTGGTGTTTTTAAAGTGCTTTATAAATAAAGTTGTATTGTATTGTATTGTTGTTGGGGGGGTGGTTGGGGGGGGTTGATGGCCTCTGATCCGGCAACTCACGACCCAGTTCTGCTCCGTTTGCAGGACTCGCCCATCAACAAGCTGCTGTACGCCCGAGACATCCCTCGCTACAAGCAGATGGTGGAGAGGTAAGAGATCGGATCATCTAGGTCAGACCGGGTCACCTGAATGAATGAATGAGTATGTTTGTGCCTCGTTATCTAAAAGAACGATCACTATGTGCCCTAATCAGTTCTGGAATCTTACCTCTGCACCTTCAGACAGGACGTTATCGGGGGGTCCCAGAAGAAGGGCGGATTTGTCCTTACTGTGATATTAATGATATTGAAAATGGGTTCCATTTTGTATTTTATTGTCCTCTGTATCATGAGTTGCGTCAGAAATTATTTGATAGGTGTAAGAATTTGGATTTGATGTGGGTAAGTGATGCTGAGAGGCTCAATTTGATTTTTGATTAAAGTATTTGCACTTGCTGACTATTTAGAGAAAGCGTGATAAACAAAGAAAAGTAACATATATGTGAAAATATCCATTCTGGTTTTTGTTGGGGAGAAAGAAATATTAAGTATTTTTATTGTATTTATTTATTTATTTTTAATTTGATTTATTAGGGCCCGAGCACTTGCAGTGCGAAGGCCCTATAGTATCTGTAGGAATTTTTATTATTATTATTATTATTATTTTTCTTCTGACGAAAGGAGGGCCTTTTTGCCCCCCTAAACATGCCCAAAAAGTCACCAAATTTTGCACGCAAATTTTGATCTGGAGAGTTTGGAAATCCTCGTAGTGACTTTTGTCTTTGTTAAAACGATAAGCGACACACTCAGCAACTTGTTTCTGGTGTTTGGAGACTGCACTGGTGTTTATTGGAAACTCTGACTTCTGTTGCTCTACAGTTATTGTCCCCGTAGAGCAGCGGGTGCTGCTGTAGCCGCTCCACCGTTGCAAAGCATTCACAGCCGGAACGGAGGGTAGAATTCACATACAAATAAACTGACACAATTTATGATGTAAGGCGAAAATGAGCTTCCCCTCCTTAAAAGACCAGCAGCCGCCACTGTGATTGACAGGTGTCCAACATCTGGACCTGAACCTGTCATGTGACCCGGTTCTTGTCCCCCCCCCTGCAGGTACTACGCAGACATCCGGCAGACCATCTCGGCCAGCGACCAGGAGATGAACTCGGCGCTGGCTGAACTCTCCCGCGTATGTCCGCCTCTGGTTTATATATATATATATATATACAGATGTTGTAGCAGGTTTGGGTCCAGACCGAACTGGTCCGAACCGGTCCGTTTGGGTCGGTTCAGGACCCGGGGGTCTTGGTCGGTGTCTCTAACGGAGCTGAACTTCCTCCCACAGAACTACGCGGCGGAGGTCAACTGTCTGGTGGCTCTACATGAGCTGTACAAGTACATCAACAAGTACTACGACCAGGTGAGTCTCCGGGCTTGAGGCTTCGGGGCAGGGCCGGCCCAAACCTCCATGGGGCCCGAAGCTAAATGTGATTTTGGGGCCCTTTATTACTGCCAATAATAGTGGGTAACTCTTTCTTTTACAGTACAGTTTTAACCAGGCAATGCCATGGTAATTACACTGTAATTACCTAGTAGTACCTTGTATTTACAAGGTAATTACATGGTAACTACTGGGTAATTTACCCAGTAAGTACTAGGCAATTATTACGTATTTTCTTGTACCATGTAATTATGTGTATTTACCATGTAATAACATGGTAAATACATGGTTGTTTAAACTAAACATTACTAGGTAATTACAAAGACATTAGATGGGAACTATGAGGGAAATTACAGGTATTTACTAGGTTAATATTGGTAACTACCAGTCACTTTACCATGTAATTACTCTGCAATTACATGAATTATTTCTAAGTAAGTACCAGGTAATTACTAAGTATGTTTCTGCAAACTACCAGGAAATTATAACCTATATTTGACGTAGTTACCAGCTAATTACACTTCAATGACCATGTAGTTACCTTGTATTTACTATACATTTCATGGATAACTACCGGGTATTTACCCATTCATTATTGATTTATGTATTATCAATGGATTGGTGCAGGTACCCCCGAGGGGTGTAAATGACTCTATTGACCTTGTAATTAACCTGATAGTTACCATGTTTTACCTGGCAATTGGCAGGTACTTACCTTGTATTTACTTGCCCAGTAATTCTATTTCCTAAGTATTTACCAAATAAGTACAGACATTTTTACCTGGCTTTTACTCAGTAATTAAAGAAACTGTAAAAGAAAGCGTGTGTTGTTTCCATAATATTACCTGGTAATTGTAGATTATAATTATAAAGATTTGAACAATTGGCAAAACGTCTGATAATTACCTCCCCTTTACCCCGCAATTAGAAAGTTGGACCACACCCCCTCACATATACCTCCTCACACACCACCACCACCTTGTAATAAATACGCCAACACAGGTGATCTGTCAAATACTTTTTTTTTCTTCAAAAGGATAAAGAAAAAAATATAAAGTTCTGTATAAAAACATATTGTACAGTGTAAAACGTATTACATAGTGTGTGAGGGACCAGAGCGGCAAACTGGACCCGGATGATGATGAGGTGTAAAAAAGACCCCGCAGAGCGTATATTGCCGAAACAAAAGGCTTTTTATTTTCTCCAAAAATCACAAAGATATACAGGCAAACTCCGAATTCCAAAATCTGGCACATCCACTCAGCGCCACGAGGGCTGAATGCGGCTTCTTTAAATACAGCACAGGTGCCAACTTAATTGGGGCAAACCATTACTTGAGGGGGGACACCAACCACATAACTGTCCCCAACTGCTGTAAAACCTCATATATAAAATATAACATAATCATCAATAATAAATATACTTTAAACACTTTATATAATGTCTACATATCTAATACAATTTAATATAATTATTAGTACAAACATAAATATACCAAAAAATAATCACCCCTGGGCAACCATGGGCTATGCCCACCCGGGCCCCGTCTCAATAAAGCCCGCCCCTGCAGCGGCGCGCGCTTCCGCTGCGGAGCAGGGGGAGACGTGTAGGTGAGTGTGTGAGTGTGTGCGTGTATCTGAATGTTTGAGAGTCCGTATGCTTTAATAGCGTTGTCAGCTGTGGATGGGTGAAAATGAGACAAGTAGTGGGTACCTCACTACCCGCCAGGATGAAAGTGTGGAGAGAACTGTTTCATGTGAGTTGTAGGTGTGGTGAAAGTGAGTCGGAGCGCTCCGCGCTCCCGACGCCGCATATTTACAGTCCGGTGAGAAGGGGAGGGATTGCTCACGTTCTCA
Organism: Cololabis saira; assembly: GCF_033807715.1. Taxonomy (NCBI): domain Eukaryota; kingdom Metazoa; phylum Chordata; class Actinopteri; order Beloniformes; family Belonidae; genus Cololabis; species Cololabis saira. Next base: position 38,530,267 of record NC_084598.1, read on the forward strand.
CATAGTGTAAAACATAAAACCAGGCACAGTGTTGAAAATATAGGCACATTCAGTCAATCAATGCAACAAATAAAAAATACAGTGCATTCAATAACGATATAACAACATATTTAGATCTCAAACTGGCATGTCAAGGACCCCTTATTTGCATTTGGCCATCACCCTTAATCTCCCTCACAGAAGCAATGATTTGAGACCTGTAAACAACAAAAACACAGGGCGAACCACAATAAAATAACTTTTCATAAGTTTCAACACAAAATATGACAAGTTAAAAAAATAATGTAATATTTTTTTTTTTAACTCTTGGGAGCCCCCTAGTGGTCACGGGGCCCTAGGCAGCCGCTTAGTCCGCTTATGCCTTGGGCCGGTGTTCTGCCAATTTCTGCTGCTTTGCCAAAAAATGCTACCTAATGGTTTTCTACCTTTTGTAGAGCTACATTTCTACTGTGTTTTACTCCCTAAACCACTTCCTTTCCCCTCAAGTGGTCCTTGTCTCTTGCCAGGCCGTCATTGTAAATAAGAATGTTCTTAATGACCTGCCTGGTTAAATAAAGGGGAATGACTGAATGAATATCAAATAAAGCGATAGAATTGTTGTTTTTTTTCTCTTTATCGTATAATGTTCACAAAGTGTAATGCAATTCATGTCATGGGTCGTGTATTTGGAAGGATCATGGACGTGCCAATCAAACTTTGAAAATCCACAGTGCGCATGCAAAGATTGGCAGAACACCGGCTCTGCTTCGGGGATGAGTGTTGACCGTAGGGCTGTGCGATTAATCGATTTTAAATCTAAATCGGATTTATTAATCAAGACGATGTTAAAAGAAGGAAAATCGGAAAATCGATTTTCCTTTTTTGCAGCTGGCTGCATTACAGACAGAGCTCGTCTAGTCATCTTTGTTTGGTCAAGAAAATTGTAAATCTTGTCACTTTAATAAACTCAAGGAGGATTTACAGTATCTTTCAATTGCACTTCATTCCCATTCCATAGGGAAATTTGTTTGCTATTTTTCTTTAAAAATAAAGATAAAATATTTGAAACAATTTATTCCATTGTCTTTTGGAGTTTTACCAAAAAAATCGAAATCGAAATCGAAAATCGGGTTTTCAGAGAAAATAATCGGGATTTTATTTTTGTCCAAAATCGCCCAACCCTAGTTCACCGATGAATGTTTTTCTGTGGGTGTCTCTGCAGATCATCACGGCGCTGGAGGAAGACTCCACGGCCCAGAAGATGCAGCTCGGCTACCGGCTGCAGCAGATCGCCGCCGCCGTAGAGAACAAGGTGACGGACCTATGACCCGGAAACCGGACCTGAGGTTTCCCTCCGTCCTCCGAGGAAAAGAGAGATTGTTCTGAAAACTGAGAAAAAAGGGGACGGAGGAGGAAAGACTCACCGGTCCTCACCGGACCTCACTGGACCCCGGAGGGGCCGCGTAAAGAGAAAACGCGTAAAACACTCCCACCAGACGCTTGAAGAGAGTTCATTTTCCCTTTTACGTCTTCCGGACGGGCCGAGCAGAACTTTCTGCCGGCCCTGCCGGTTCGGACCTGAAGACTCGTGGATGCGGATCCAAGTCCACTTTTATCTTCTCCACAGCAACCTGACAAGTCTTACTGTCCCACTTCGGTACTTTCCAGCGGTTCTTTTGTGTTTGGCTTGTGACCCGGAAACGGCGGTTCTGCAGAACCCGTGTGGGTCCGTGTGACGGGCCCACACGGGGCCCCGTTTATGTCTCAGACTGACCCCAGGTGCAGATGTGCAGGCGGACCGGGTCGGAGCCTTTTGTAGTGACCACGAGTGTTGTGACTTTTATTTTGAAATTTTTTATTTTGAAAAGTCATTTTTACGAAGAGGCTCCTTCAGAAAACGTAGAATTTGATCCGTCCTTTTTAAAACAATATTACGGTGATACTCGGCCCGGTCAGTCAGAATTATTCTGGTTCGTCTGGATCGGGCTTTGATTTCCAGGAGGGGGGCAGTATCGACGAATGAAGGGGCCAATAAGAGGAGGTGTTTCACCCTTGCGTAAGTCATGGCGTAAACCCCGCCCGCTCTGCTGTGATTGGTTCGGTACGCTCCGGGTCAGAGCAGAGAGCTACGACCGACTTAAACGTAAATAAACCCACGAGTTATTTGTTTCCTCGTCGGTTTTGACAACGAGTGTTTGTAGCTCCGTCGCGCTTCTTAGATTACGTAAGAGATTAGCTGTGACCCGATTTTACGCTTCAGTGTCCGTTTACGTTGCTCGTTTCAAAGCGGTTGCCAGATGTGAGCAGATGCCGCGGAGCAGGACGTTTTTTACTCTTCTGAAGCCGCTCTACGTAGCGGCGCCACTACGGACCACACGGGGGCAGCAAACATAAAGCTCCTCTAGTGGGACAAACTGGTATTACAGGACATGTCGGACCGTCCCGGCTCAATAATACCAGCACGTGCCCCCATGTGGCCAGAGATGGAATTACTACATAGGGTTCCTTTAAAAGTGATCCTTTGATTTTTTTTTTAGGAATTAAGATGTTTTGCTTGTTTTAAAGGAGACATATTATTCCCTTTTTCCCTAAATTGACAGTTTTCTGAGATTTTGGTGAAATGTTTGATTTTCTTTGAAAAAGAAATCACCACAAAGACGCCGTATAACTGTTTTTATAGCAGCCAGTTTCAGGGGCGGAGCCAGACAGTCACTCTGTGATACAACAGAACCATGTTTTCCAACTTTCAAACAAAGTGCGTGTGTGTGCGCGTGTGTGTGTGTGTGTGTGTGTGTGTGCGTGTGTGTGTGTGTGTGTGTGTGTGTGTGTGTGTGTGTGTGTGTGTGTTGTCGCTTAAAACACACAATTACGTTTTTTTTTTTGCATCATGATGTGTCTCCTTTAAACGGCGGTGCGGCTGCCACATCTGACGGCTTTTATTAGTTGTTTTCCAATTTAATTTATTGTTTGTTTATTTATTTAATTGCAGATGTTGTTGGTTTTTACTTTTAAGACGCAAAACAAAACAATAACAGATAATAATAATAATGAACCTCTGTCAGATTTTTGTTAAAGAAAAAAGCTTCAGTTTAGTCATTTTTGTACGTTTTGGTGTCGTTTTGATTGTTTGAGTCGTCATCAAACACAATCAGCTGATCTGGGATCTCGATTACTTCAGTCCCGTTTCTGTGTCGACTTCGGGAGAGTCGGAGGATTTGATTTATGATGTTGTACATAAACGTTAGCGTTGCTTGCAGCTTCCTCGTGTGCCAAGTCCAGCTCTGGTTGTTGTCCCGTAGACGCGTTGCTGTCCCCGGTAACCATAGTAACTGATAGGATGAACTAACAGCAGCTTCAATAAAATGTCCATATGTGAACAAACGTCTCTTTTCTTTAAATTTCAACACAACAATTGTATATTAAATATTCTGTCTGTCTGTCTGTCTGTTTACCGTATTTTCTGGACTATAAGCCGCATCCGCTCTATTTAAAAAAAAATTGTAAAAAAAAAAAAGGCATACAAGCCGCATCCACTCTATTTTAAAAAAAAAAAGATATGCAAGTGGCAGATATTTATGTTAGATTAGATATTTACTACATGTACAGAACCATTTTGAACTGTAAATGATGTACATGTATGTACGTAAATAGATCCTTTCGTAACAGTGTTTTTTAACACGGCAGCAACTTTGCTGATTAAAACAGGACAGAACCAAGAGAAAATAACCAGTATTTATTTATCTATTTGATATATCTGTTTTGAAATCTGCTTCTACCTACTTCTATCTGCTAAAGAAGAAGTAGTGTATTCTTCGTTGCATTTATTTTGTCTTAGTTTTGATTCTAATTCCGGTTAGAGCGCCCCGAGCGGTGGAAGAAAAATCCACAGAATAGCTGCACCTTTGTATAAGCTGCATGGTTCAAGACCTATGAAAAACGTAGTGGCTTATAGTAGAAAATACGCTGTCTGTCTGTCTGTCTGTCTGTCTGTCTGTCTGTCTGTCTGTCTGTCTGTCTAAGTTAACTGTTGTTAATTCAGTGTTTGTCAAGACTCTGTTGCAGTTCCACCCCCGACCACAGGAGGCCACTGCTGAGACAACAAAGGTAATGAGTGAGGATGGTCCCGCACTTCCTGTAATACCACTTTGTCCCTGCAAGGGAGCTTTTTTTTTATAATATAATTTTTATTTTTACACACACACAGACGAAGAAGAACTGGAAAATCCACATGTGTTCTTCTTCTGTGGTGTGTAAATGTGGTAGATGGAGCACCCGCCTCTGGGCCGTAGCACCATCAGCCCCCGGGTCTCCCACTCAGAAGGCGCGCCGATTTTTTCCAGTGACCAGCCGCGGTACTGCAACCAAAAATACCATGCAAAGAGAAGCCTCTAAAACTGTTCACAGGACACCTCCAGCTGTAATCACCGGCTATTACTAATCTTTGTATTCTATATTTTTAAGTCATGGACTTTATATCTGTCAAAAATGTTTTATAACGGCCAGAAAAGTCAAAGAAAAGTCTCTTTCTGGGCGTGACGTCACGGCTGACGTCACAGCCGTGTCCGTGCATTCCACGGATGTTTATATTAATATATATTATGTAATTATATTATATTAATACATTAATAATATATGTAATACTATACATGTAATAATATACATTAATTAAGATATTATATTAATACATATTATATTAATACTCGCGTCATTGCCCCGGGGCATGATGGGAGGCCCCAGAGCATCATGGGAGGTGACTCAACTGTGCATGCTCTATGGGCCGCTGTATGCGGAAGTAAACCCGGAAGTCAGAGATTTTTTCGGCTTATGCGCTGGCTGAGCAGAATGCATTGAAATGAATGGGCGGCCATTTTTGACGCCCCATCCAGTTTTATAATACATCCATGAGCACCATCCCATGGATCTATTAATAAAAACTGGATGGGAGATCGAAAATGGCCGCCCATTCATTTCAATGCAATTTGCTCACTCAGCGCATACGCTGAAAAAGTTCCTGACTTCCGGGTTTACTTCCGCGTTATGCGGCCCATAGAGCATGCGCAGTTGAGTCACCTCCCATGATGCCCCGGGGCAATGATGCGAATATTAATATAATATATTAATGTATATTATTACATGTATAGTAATACATATATTATTAATGTATTAATATAATATAATTACATAATATATATTAATATAATACATCCATGGAGTGCACGGACACGGCTGTGACGTCAGCTGTGATGTCACGCCCAGAAAGAGACTTTTCTTTGACTTTTCTGGCCGTTATAAAACATTTTTATTTACATTTTCAGTAATTGCCTGTGATTACAGCTGGAGTGTCCTGTGAACAGTTTTAGAGGCTTCTCTGGGATTTTTTGTTGCAGTACCGCGGCTGGCCACTGGGAAAAATCGGCGTGCCTTCTGAACGCGAGATTCGGGGGCTGCACCATCTTCAAAGAAAGTCATTTTTGTAATGTTTTGTTTGAACCAGATTTATTTCCATGTCTGTCAAAGAAACATTTAAATATCATTAATGAAATAATTACCTTCTGTTTTAGCGCTATTTGCTTGATGGCGTGCAGGCCTTACATCAGCAGAGGCCTGCGGGTCGTATTACAGCGTTTAAACGGGTGTTTAGTCACTTGGACAAAGAATAATGAGCTTTTTGGTGTTTTGTTGTGAGAGGCTGCAACGCCGGAGGAAACTGACCCACTGATCCAGATCCAGGTAGGTGCTGGTTTGATGCCGCGTTGCTCGCTTCCCCCGAGGGAGGAGTCTGGTTGCAGCGCTTTGAAAATGGAAACTAGCAGCAGCCAACTCTTCGGCTTGTGCTTGGACCGACACAACGGGGTCAGGGGAGGACACGGGACGGACGTTATTATTATTAGTTTTAGTCTTGAATAAGGCTTGAATAATAAAAAGAGGTGTGAACATTAATTGGGTTATTATAATAAATTCGACTTTGTAACTGTAATTGATAATTGTATTTCTAATGTAAGGGTTTTTTTTTCTTTTTTCTTTTCTCTTCTCTGTGGGGGGTGTTGCTTGTGATAAACAGTCCTGTCGTGACCCCTTACTGTATCATTACGTACTTTCAATATGTATACAAATGTACAATGGTCCATACATTATTAATAACCAATATGTATGCTATAATTTCAACTTGTGCAATAACATCAGCACACACATGTCAGTGTGTGCCGGAAAAGTGCAATAGGGCAAATGTGCAATATGCATCAGCACTTTACAACTCTGAGCATTAAAGCACTTAAAGTGCAATAATGGAAATGTGCAATAGGCATTAGCACTTTATAAATCTTACAATTAAAGCACTTTAAGAAGCGATGGGGCGATGTGTAATCTGCATTAGCACTTTACAAACTCTTGCACTTAAGCACTTAGCACTTTAACCTTACGGTCACCTACTGGTTTATCAATTGCAACTTGTTTTATTGTTTAATGATTTGTATATAGTTCTGTCGTATCTTTTAATGTTGTGTTTTTGTTGGTATGAATGTCATATCTTGTCTACTTTGTCTGCTGATGTCCGATTCTGTGTCTGGCATTAATTTGCCGCGGGGACGAATGGTGGAAATTAGCCTCTGGCTACAACCATGAATATTCACACTTGTGTCCATTAATATGTACAGTCCCTGTCTATCAAATAAAGTGAATTGAATAAAATGTAGAGTAGAATCCAGATGAATATAATTCATTGTTGACCTCAGCAGACATTAACCCTTGTGCTGTCTTCGGGTCAAAATGACCTAGTTCTCCTTCCTTCCTTCCTTCCTTCCTTCCTTCCTTCCTTCCTTCCTTCCTTCCTTCCTTCCTTCCTTCCTTCCTTCCTTCCTTCCTTCCTTCCTTCCTTCCTTCTTTTCCCCCTTCCTTCTTTCCTCCCTCCCTCCCTCCCTCCCTTCCTTCCTTCCTTCCTTCTTTCCTCCCTTCCTTCTTTTCTCCCTTCCTCCCTTCCTCCCTTCCTTCCTTCTTTATTTCCTTCATTCCTTCCTTGTTTTCTCCCTTCCTTCTTTCTTTCCTTGTTTTCTCCCTTCCTTCCTTCCTTCCTTCCTTCCTTCCTTCCTTCCTTGTTTTCTCCCTTCCTTCCTTCCTTTCTTTTTTTCTCCCTTCCTCCCTTCCTCTTCCTTCCTTCTTTATTTCCTTCATTCCTTCCTTGTTTTTTCTCCCTTCCTTCCTTCTTTCCTTCCTTCCTTCCTTCCTTCCTTCCTTCCTTCCTTCCTTGTTTTCTCCCTTCCTTCCTTCCTTTCTTCTTTTCTCCCTTCCTCCCTTCCCCTTCCTTCCTTCTTTATTTCCTTCATTCCTTCCTTGTTTTTTCTCCCTTCCTTCCTTCTTTCCTTGTTTTCTCCCTTCCTTCCTTCCTTCCTTCCTTCCTTGTTTTCTCCCTTCCTTCTTTCCTCCCTTCCTTCTTTTTCTCCCTTCCTTCCTTCTTTTTTTCCTTCTTTTCATTCTTCCTTCCTTCCTTCTTTCCTCCCTTCTTCTCTTCCGCCTTCCTTGACCCGAAGACAGCAAAAGGGTTAAGACCCTCAAACCACGTTGGGTTTTATCCGTTTTACCGAACTGGGACTGTAAATGCGCCGCAGGTCGACCCAACGACATCATCAGAAGGTGTGATTCCCGTAACCAGGAACGGTTACGGAGGTCAAGAGGTCTCATGTCACCCACCCCTCATCGTCACCCTCCAACGGCCCCCTGCTGCTCTTATCTCTCCTCTTGAAGTATGTGCCTCAGCCTCTCTGGGTGTGTCAACGGGAGGGTGTCGGCAACAGGAAGCAGAGGCCTCTGGGACGTGGAAAGTTTGTGAACCCGTCATGTTCTTCCATCTTATGTCAAAATATGGCAACGAAATAATGCATCGCGTTACTTCCTGGCCGGGCATCGGCTTCATTGTGAAACCGGAGACGGTGTTGAAGGTCGGGGATCCCGTCCTGGAGCCGGTTCAGCCATCTGTGATCCCCAAGGTTGGACTCCCGGCGAACCTTAGAGGGCAGCTGTCGTTCGCTCCTTTTGTTGACAGACAGACAACGACAGACAAGCAAATGAATTTTGCTTGCTGGCCTAACAGCAGCAAAAAAGATAATAGCAGTCAGATGGAAACCAACACACACGCTTAACATCTCCCATTGGTATTTGACTTTTCTTGATATCTATCTGGAAATATTTACAGCCCCAATCCATAATGCAAAACAACAAAATATTTTATTTTGGCATATGGCAGCAGATCAAATTAAAGCCAAAATTGAAAGATGTTTTTAAAATTGAGATAGACTACCTTGTTGCAGCTATCCTCGTCCAGTTGTTATTATTATTGTTACAAACCTGGCTCACAGTTTGAGTCTCCACAAACAATTTAAGGTACAAAAGGTGAGTTATTTAACTAAACATACTCCAAATTAAGAAAGTAAAGTATGTTGTAATGTGAGTGGATGCAGTGTGTGTGTGTGTGTGTCTGTGTGTGTAGATGTGGATAAAATAGAATAAACACAACAAAAGAAAACCCAAATTACACCATGTTGGCCATGTTTTGCCTTTGTTTTATTTTGTTCTTTTTTTTGTTTGTTTGTTTTTTATTGTTGTATTATCTTTTTGTTTTCCTTATTATTAATTAGGGCCCGAGCACTTACAGTGCAAAGGCCCTATTGTATCTGTAGGAATTTTTTTTTCCCTCGTTTTTTTCCTCCTTCCGACGAAAGGAGGGCCTTTTTGCCCCCCTAAACGTGCCCCAAAAGTCACCAAATTTTGCACACAAGCCAGGCCTGGCGAAAAATTTTATATTTAATGGTTTGCATTGATGGGCGTGGCAAATTGGCTCAACAGCGCCCCCTAGAAAACTTTGTGCCTCAAGCCCCACAATACGGTTTGACTCACATGCACGAAAATCGGTACACACCTGTATCATGGCACAACTTAAAGAAAACCAAACAGGAAGTCGGCCATTTTGAATTAATCGTGTCATTTTGGCGCAATTTATGCCATTCCTTCGGCAGTTAATGCGGCCCGAACCGTAACGTGCACCCAGGTGTGTTATACGTCAAAATGTGCGTCTCCATCCTGCGACGATGGCCATTACTTTTCTCAGTCAAAAGCGTTACCGTGGCGACGCTAAACGCCAAAAAGCGCACCCCCCCTTCATCTGATTGGTCCATGTTTAATTTTTGATTGATTCCTATTTTCTGCCATAACTTTTGAATGGTTTGACATAGAGTCGTGGATGGTGTCATTTATGATATGCTTATGATAATAAGTTGAGTTTTATGTGTACAGCAAAAGCACTTTTTATAGTATTATTGACGTAGGAATGTGGGGGGAACCCGGGGGGAACCCGGGGGTGGGCAGTGGCCATGAGTGCTTTTTTTGTTTGGTTGTTTTTTATTGTTGTATTATCTTTTTTTTCTGTTTTCCTTATTATTAATTATTATTGTTTTCATCGAATGCTTAGGTCCGAGGGGTGGGTTTGGAAGGGGTGAAAATATGTGTATGTTTGTTTGACATCATTGTGGATGGCACCGTTTATAATTTTAAAAAAAAAGAAAGAAAAGAAATATAAATAAAAACATTTGATCACAAGAAGAGGGCAGCTGTCGCCGGCCCCGTCCCTGATCTGCTGGCCTCCCGGGACATTCCCTGGGTGTTTACAGCAGCCCCTGGCGTGGCTTTCCCACGGTGGGGGGGGGGGGTAGGGGGGCGGGGAGTCCAACCAGGACCGGCTGAAGGAGAGGAACCAGTCGGGGGGAGACAGGTGAACCTGACAGGTGGCGGGTTGGGTCGTCTGCCGGGGGTTTCCATGTTTAGACTGTCTCAGTCTCAGGAGAGGTCAACCCCACCCCCGGGAGTTCACCACCTTCTCCACCTCCACCCCCCAGCTGGTTTAACCCCCGAGTCCAAGTTTGGTTTAAACCCGGCAGGAGTCGAGACTCTGACTGCACCTGCTCAACCTCACGATGCAAGCAAGCCCTCGACGTGCGGCTGAAACGCCGGCTCAGCAGCATCACACGTGAGTGTGTCTGGTGATTCCCAGTGAGATTTATGCAAAAACTACCGTCTTCAAAAGTGGGAAATGTGTGATTGTGTGAGAACAACAACAACAGACTCAGGGACAGGGACAACATTCTGAACTCATAAGCTTCCTTATACTGTGCAATATTCTTTCATCCATTCTTGTGCCATATTCTTTCATTCATTCATTTTCATAGTGTTTATATATTTATATTGTCTGATTTACTTACTAATTTTGTTTTTACATAGCCTTTTACATGTGTGCACTTTTATGGAGCTGCTGCTTAATCTCATTATATTATTATAATGACAATAATGGCTTTCTATTCTGTTCTATTCTATTCTATTCTATTGGTACTGGTGGAGGATGCACCGGCCAAATAATGGTTAGTTTTCAGTCTGACGGTTCCTTTTGAAGCAGCAGATTAAAAGAAATATCCACCTTTTTCCCCCCTCAGTAGCATTATTGCTCTAATTTTAGCACAAAACAGCATTCCAGGATTATTCAAGACAACACATGAGATATTTCAAAGGTATTTTAGGGCTTCACTTGATTTGTAAGTGTAAAATATAATCAAATATTTGATTATGATCAAATGACTGCTTATCAACAGAAATATATGTTTGCAAAATTCTCAAAGATTATCAGACCTGTGACTTATATTTTGAGACTGTGGTGAGCCGAGCTCCTGCAGCCGTCACTGGAATAGATAGGGCAGCAGCTGGGATACAGGGCTCTCAGGTTGCACCAGAAGACTGTAAAGTGATTTAGAGCCGCGGCAGAAATAATTTCCGATGCCTTCCGTCGGCTCTCCGCCGCGCCCTGAAAAAGAAAAGTTTCCATGGCCGAATAAAAACAGTCCGGTCCAGCTCGACCAGCTGGCCCCGGAAACGCCTCCATGAAGAATCCAGGTATCATTCGTTCAAACTAAAACCAAAAGTAAGAAAATGAAAAACCAACTTATTTTCCCAGTGTTTGTTTCCTAACTAAAATGAAAATAAAAAGGATAACGACTAGTTTTTTCAGTTTTCGATTTTATGCTCAAATGAATAATGGAGAAAACGGATAACGATCGTTTTCCCGTTTTATCCATTTTTGATCTGAATCAAGTTCAGTGAGCTGGAAGTTGCCAAGCGTAAAAACTAACTTTACAAGAAAATGATTTAGCAAAGGTGGAAAATGGATATTTATGTGCTCTTCCGCTCAGATAAGATGGTCACTCTGAGGACAAACGGAGAAAATAAGGGTAATTTTCCAGGTATGTTTTTCTTTATTTATTAGTGCCACAGCTGTGCCAAGTGGCACGCCTCCTCCATAGCTATGCAATAGCTATGGAGGAGGCGTGCCTCTTGTGGCAAGTGGCACGCCAATTCCTGCCCCAGTCCCCATTCACTGCAATATAATCAAAAGTTTTCTTCAAAAAAATCTCACTTTGTTTTCGAACTGCCGTTACTAACACATTTTGAGGAATATCTGAATAAAATTAAGATGATCAGATATCTGCCGGGTTCTGTGTCTCTCACGATGTCTTTGTTTTTCTGCTAGGAGCTACAGTTTTCTCACAAATCGGAGTTATTTGAGAACTTGTCACAAGGCAAAATCTGGGGTTTTCTCACAGCGAACCCGGAACCTTCCTCATGTCGAGGTTCTTGTTGCCCCTAGCAACCAGAACACAGTCATTGCCTGAGCCAGAACTGGTCACGTGACTGAGTCAGTACAGACTTCATATACTTTAACCTGGAAAATGGAGAACTCTGAACCCTGACCTTTTGACCTTAGATGATCACCAGTCCTGCTGGGAACCGGTTCATAGGATATACATATATATTATTTTTATTATAAATATATACATTTGTATATTATATATACAAAGTAGCCCCGCCCCTTCTTCTGATTGGCCAATATGTTATAGTCCAATATCTTTTGAATGGTTTGACATAGAGAGTCATGTTTGGGGTCATAGGACTCACTATCGAGTCATTGACGTTCATTGGTGCAAATTAGCCCCGCCCCTTCTTCCGATTGGCCGATATGTTATAGTCCAATAACTTTTGAATGGTTTCACATAGAGAGTCATGGGTTTTGTCATTGGACTCGGTATTGAGTCATTGACCTTCATTGTGCAAATAAGCCCTGCCCCTTCTTCTGATTGGCCGATATGCGAGTCCTTCACCGTTATTGCTTGGAAAATTTACACAAATGTGCAGCAGTCCGCCGTGGCACTCTCGAAATTTCTGCGAGGAAATGGTCTAGTTTTTTTATTGTTATTATGATTATTGTTTAACTTTATGTTAGCGTAACGCTAATGTTACCTAACCGTAACGTTAGCGTTACGTTAACTCACCGAAAACAGAAACGATTGCTAAAATTAATCCATCTTGGTAAAGTTTTATAAACAAATGAAAGAAATAAAGTCCCCCATGTTACTGTTCTGATTGGTATGAAATTTGTATATGTTGACTTTCCAATCATTATTTAAAGGAGCTGTATGTAAGAGCAATAATAAAACGAATCATAAAATGACCCCGATAATTCAACAGACATTTAAAAATCCTGTTCATTTCAAATACTTATGTCACTGACAACAGCACTCAAGCCAGGATATTCCAGTTTAAAAAGAGGAGTTGCAGCCCTCAACTGATGTTTATGTTGTCATTTTTTGTTTTGGCCTGAAGCTCCACCCTCCACCTATCTCCCAATCACCAAGTCAGTATTGTTTCTGAAGCTCCACCCTCCACCTATCTCCCAATCACCAAGTCAGTATTGTTTCTGAAGCTCCACCCTCCACCTATCTCCCAATCACCAAGTCAGTATTGTTTCTGAAGCTCCACCCTCCACCTATCTCCCAATCACCAAGTCAGTATTGTTTCTGAAGCTCCACCCTCCACCTATCTCCCAATCACCAAGTCAGTATTGTTTCTGAAGCTCCACCCTCCACCTATCTCGCAATCACAAAGCCAGTATTGTTTCGGCATCCGGGTTGCCAGCTCGGCTCTAATTATCGCAGCCATGGCAGCCTACGTTCCTGCTGCATTCTGCAGCCTACCTGGCAAACTCTGGTCGGGGGGAGGAGGGGGGGGGGGGGGTACACGCCGCTCAACAGTATTTTGAAAGTGACTGCAGTACCAGTTTTGGCCATTTCTTACAGACGGCTCCTTTAATTCCAAAGATTTGTATTTTATTTTGCAGATTATTTAGGTGAATAACCTCTTAGAAGCCTATCTGAAAATGTAAAGTAATCAAAAGGCATTTATGATTGTGATGTCATTTAAAAAAAATAACATTATGACCTCACATAACTTATTGACTGGCTATAGATATGTGTGTGTGTACAAATGTGATCATATGAATAAGGACAGTGTTTTGGGCGTCTCAGTTAACTGATGTTTCCACCAGAGGTCCATAAAGAAACTGTCTATTTGACGACGTGGTCATATTCCCCCAATCGGATGGTGACTCGTCACCAAAATCTGTCCAATCTTATCTAAATGATCCTCAAGTCCGGCATCTATTTTTGTTTTGCGGGACTCGCAGTAACGGCAGAGACGGTCACTGAACTTGCTTCAGATCAAAAATGAATATAACTGAAAAACAAGTCGTTATCCATTTTTTCATTTTAGTTAGGAAACGAATACTGAGAAAATTAGTTGGTTTTTCATTTTCTTACATTTGGTTTTATTTTGAAAAAAAAATGAATGAATGATACACCGATGAAGAACGTACAGACTCGCGCATACAGTGCATGTGCATGGGCAGTGGTGCAGGGAAGCTAACCAGACCCGTTTTTATTCGTGTGCAGGTGCGACGGTCCTGCGCCTGATATCTTCAGGGCGCTTGGATGCCACGAGCAGCTCGATCCTCAAGGCTGCCAGGACTCTGAAGACCCCGAGGAGTATTGTTATGGTACGTAGAAGACCTGCGGACAATGGCACTGGTGGTTAGCATGTGGCTAATCTAACTGTGTTAGGGCCTATCAGACCACAACATTTCAAACTGAACCTGTAGCTGAGCTCGAGGTTGCAAGTGTTCAGATGATCTGCACTTGGTCGGGGGCCAGCCGGGGGTCGCGTACCTTACAAGTTAGCTATTTTAGCTCGGCTGGCATAGCCTATGCTAACCCATGACGTTAATTAACGTTACCTCAATAGGTTAGCTTACGTTGGCGTCACTCACACCCTCCTCGGTTTCACTGACATCTCTCAGGAAGCACTCAGTTTATCCAACTCAAGTCCTTCCAATCCCACGCCCTCCCAAGCTATTTCAGGTGCTCCCCAGGGCTCTGTCCTGGGCCCCCCTTTGTTTTCATCTACCTTCTTCTCCTGGGCCACATTTTCTGCAAATCCAATATCCATTTCTACCTCTTTGCAGATGATACCCCGCTCTACCCTTCCTGCATGTCCTCTCCACCTGCCCATCTGAGATAAAATCCTCGTTCACCTTAAAAACTGCTAATTTGTACCAAAACTACATCATCCAGGGTTTCCTAGAGTCAGGGTGTCGTCCTTGGTATCTCAACATCATTTCACTCTCACATGGACATTACCTAGTCTGCATATTTCCGTCAACTGGGGGTCCATGGACCCCTAGTGGTCCTTGGTGTAATTGCAAGGGGTCCGTGATAATTTATATATTTATTTATTTATTTTTTTATGATTCACTGACATTTAAACAAATATATTATTATTTTACTCAAATGTGACCTTTATCCACCCAAACTAAATTACCTTCTTTTTCACTTTCACAAGTGTATTTCATTGAATTTTAATAAGACATTTTGCACCTTGAAGTTATTATGTGACACTGTTAATGCAAAGTTTTCAAATTAAGAGCCCCCCAGCGTTTTAGTGGGCATACGCCCTTCATTTCTCAAAAAATGCTTTTATTGTGAAATATTCGCAGGAAGCTGTAGGTGGAACGCTCATTAACTTAAAGTTCAAGTTAGCGCTAGAAATTGCAATGATGTTAAAAAAAAACGAAGAAGATGATAAGCACAGTAACACAAAGAAGAAGAAAAGAAGTATATGACGATGGCTCATATAAATAAAAAAAGACCGCTTGTTCTGAACGCCGGAGACTTTATAAAGAAGAATATATCAAAAATCAAAAATATGCAGGGAGAACCATTGTTCTACCCCACCTCCATCCTTCCTGGTCACCTCCCGTATTGACTGTTATAGCCCCTTTTTTATCTTCTGTCTCCTTCATAAATCACTCCGTAAGCTTTGAACGGGCCAGAATCCAGCGGCTCCAACCATCACCACAGCCTCCTCGCTTCATCCCTTCATCACTTCATCCCTTCACCCCAGTCCTGTAGCAACCAGTGTTGGGGGTAACGCGTTACAAAAGTAACGCTATTACAGTAATGTATTACTATTTGCTGTAACGCAGTAATATAACGCATTACTAATACATTTTCGGTAATATTTTACTCGTTACAATCTAAGTAACGCGCGTTACAACGCATTTTAACCCGTTTAGCTGTTGTTTTTTAAAGAATTCACCAACACCGCGTCCGCGAGACATCCCGACAACAGAAAAAAGCGTTGGGAACGCGGCGCGGCGGAACGTAGCGCTGGTGGGGACTGTTCAGTGAGCAGAGCCGGCAGGGAAAAGTCAACAGAGCGGCGTGTCCGCGTGTAACTTAAATCTACCATGGTCTCAGCGTTAGGGCTCGGCCAAGTGAGGCGTTATTAATATATGGGCTTTATACATTTATTAAATATATATGAGCGCGGAGTCGGCGAGGAGCTGCGCGCGGCGAGGAGCAAGAGCCGGGCTCACAGTCAGTCGCGCTGTGAGAGCGGATTTATGGTTCCGCGTTAAATCGACGCAGAGTTTCGCCGTAGGGTACGCAGTAGTTCGCGTAACCCACGGCGTATGGCCTGCGTTGGTGTAACGCGGATACCATAAACCACACCTGCAGCCCATCAGGAGGAGAGGTTAAAACAGCTGCGAGTTGGTGATTGCTGGTTCGTTTTGTTAACTCTGAGAGCTTTATTGGTTTGTTTGTTAGCTTGCTGGTGTTTTTTTTCTCTCTGGGAGTTATTCATGAAGAAGTTCTGAGTTCCGTGTGAGCAGTATTCGAGTTGAGGGGGGATGAGGGGTGATGTGATGGCACCCCCCCTGAAATAAAAACGGTCCAAATCACCCCCCCCCCCCCCCCCCCCCCCTGAAATTAAAACGGTCCAAATCATCCCCCCTGAAATAAAAACGGTCCAAAACATCCCCCCTGAAATAAAAACAGTCCAAATCATCCCCCCCTGAAATAAAAACGGTCCAAATCATCCCTGAAATAAAAACAGTCCAAATCATGATTTGGACTGTCTCTAAGAGTTGAGATATTATTTTATATATATATTTTTTTTTTCAATTGCTCCTGTTGGGAGTGAGGGACCGGCCAAACTGAAAGCCCAAAAGCTTGTTTCAATTCATTCATTAAGATGTCCACGAGTTCGCCAACGGTTTTGACAATCCAACGGTTTCGACAATTCTCTCATTCCGCCATGCATATCTCTGTGGAGCTCTTCAATATCTTAAAGATATTGCTAAATATATTGCTTGTATAATATTAGATATTAGATATTAGATATTGCTTGTATAATGAACATATATGACATATGAGGGTATAAACAAGCTATATAGGAGACATATATGGCTTGTATAATGAACATATATGACCTATATGAGGGTATAAACAAGCTATATAGGAGACCTATATGCCCTGTATATGCACATATATGCACCTGATTTTGACCTATATGTGAGATATATGCAGCCTATATGGAGCATATACCAGGCATATATGTGGTATATATGCGCATATATGATGCTTATATGTAGCATATAGGTTACATATAGTTGCATATATGCATCATATAGGTTCTTTCCATGTGGGCACCCCCCCCCCTGAAATAAAAACGGTCCAAATCATCCCCCCTGAAATAAAAACAGTCCAAATCATCCCCCCTGAAATAAAAACGGTCCAAATCATCCCCCCTGAAATAAAAACAGTCCAAATCATCCCCCCTGAAATAAAAACGGTCCAAATCATCCCTGAAATAAAAACGGTCCAAATCATCCCCCCTGAAATAAAAACGGTCCAAATCATCCCCCCTGTAAAACTGCCATCCCTCCTTTCCATCCCTTATGTCATTTCATCAATGAATGTGGTTTTACTGCTATTTCAACATTTAGTCATCACCAGAAAAATAACACCAGAAAAATAACTTATTTGACAATTTTCACCCGTTTCAAGTAAATTTTCACTTGAAATAAGTAGAAAAATCTGCCAGTGGGACAAGATTTATCTTTTTTTGCTATTTTGTTGAAAGTAACTCAAAAGTAATACACAAGTAGTGTAACGCATTACAATTCAGATATAGTAATATTGTAATGTAACTAATTACTTTCAAATGACAGTAACTAGTAATATATAATGTATTATATTTTGGATGTAACTTGCCCAACACTGGTAGCAACTGAACTGGCTCCCAGTCACATTCAGAATAGACCTGAAAATCCTCTTAAAATAGAAACGTTAGAAATGTAGAGGCGTCCGACAACGTCCAAAAACTGTGTGTCACACCGGCGGGAGCAGGACATATACAGGCTTTACTCATCATCGCTCTTCCGCGGGCCTCTGAGCGTATTACTCACGAGCAGACACGTTGTAGGTAGGAGGAAATTGTAACGCCAGAAATAGCTTCAGTGCTGCATTTAAGTCAGACTTCTCTCTGAACACCAGATGAACATGCTCTCTATTCCCAACGGTCTGGGTCGCTGTGCTTGCCTCCTCAGGTGGGTACCACCCCGTCCGGACCGGCGACACCTTCAACGGGAGATACCAGGTGGTGTCTAAGCTCGGCTGGGGCTTTTTCTCCACGGTGTGGCTCTGCACGGACCTCAGGTAGGTTTTCACACCTGGGATTAACAAGCCAAGTTGGTAAAGGACACTCAAACATTTAAAGTTGGCTCCTCATAAGAAGCATCTGGTGAGGATGTATAAGAACAAGATGAGAGTCCACCTTAAACTTCTTAGACATCCATCAGTGCAGGGTTAGACAAACTCTCTGGAGACATTTAGTCGCGTGGCTCCGCCTCCTGGAAGTGAAGTCCAGCCTCCAGAGACCCGACACAAATCCTCCACGAGGTGACGAAGAACCCATGAGGAACCGCTGACGGACTGAAGACATCATGGTTCACAAGTCTAAAGAAGTCAGAAAGAGGCAGAAGGTCCAGGGGGGAACCCCCCAGAGGAAGCTGCCAAAGAGCACTTGCGAAATCAGGACCTGTGGGGGGAAAAGGTTCTGCAAACTGAGGAAACGAATGTTGAATTTTCAGAAAGAATACTCAGCATTTCCGTCGGTGAAGCACGTGGAGGGACCATCATAGTTGGGCTTACTGCATGGCATCAGGGCCTGGGGGCAGAAACTGATTACCAGGTTCTCCTCCTGATAGTATCGATTAGATGATTACATCTCTGATCATCTCTGCCGGTGGCGAAGAGCATCTCTGAATGCAAAACACCGGATCCTGCAGTGTGGGAGTGAGGGGGGCAGGGTAACGGCCCCTTTTGGGCGGGGGAGAGGTTCGTCCCTCAAGACTCCTCTCCCTGGCCCTGCCCCTTTTCAACCTTTCCCCGACCCTGCACCCCAACCTGGGACTTGATGATTGGGCCAGAGCTTCGGGAGCTGCGTGCTGGCCTGCGGTCCCCACCCCGGGTCATCCCGTTGCTGCTTCCACCTGCCTGCTGTGCTGTTGCCGTCCCTGACCCACCAGTCTGGCCCTCGGCAGGAGGGTCCCCCCTTATGAGCCTGGTCCTGCTCACGGTTTCTTCCCTCCTAAAGGGGAGTTTTTCCTTGCCACTGTTTGGCTTAAGGTTTTTCTTCCACTAGGGGAGTTTTGACCTGCCATTGTTTATGTACTAACTGCTCGGGGGTCATGTTGGGTATGGGTCTCTGGAAAGCATCTAGAGACAACTTTTGTTGTATTAGACGCTATATAAATAAAATTGAATTGAATTGATCATCGGTGTGTTCCATGAACCGTGTGACCATGAACTCTGGTGTCTGCAGGTCCGGCCGGCGGGTGGCGGTGAAGGTGCTGAAGAGCGGTCCTAGCTTCACCCAGGCCGGACAGGACGAGTTGGCTGTCCTACGATGTGTTAGTGGCCCGTTGCTCGTGGTTTCAACCTCTTCCTGTGCTTAAACAAACGCCGTGACCCCCCCTTCCTCCCTTTTCTCTTCCCCACTCCCCCCCCCTCTCCAGGCCGGCGGTCCCGCGGGCCGCCACCCCTCCAGCCGAAGGATCGTTCGGCTGCTGGACAACTTCAAGCTGGTCGGGGTCAACGGGGTCCGTATCCTTTTTGGAGGCCGTCACCTCTCGGCCGAACCTTTTAACCTGATACCGGGGGAGCCAGCTGAGGGAAGATGACTTTAACAGCTGTTGCTCAGACACGTGCCTGGTGCTGGAGCTGCTGGGCCCGGACCTGAGGAGCTGGCAGCTGTGTTTCGGGAATCCAGGACTGTTGCAGCCTTGGGTCAAGCAAATACTCACCCAGGTGAGTCGGATGTCAGGGGGTCACAACTGCTGTATGTGCTGCCACTCGGGTCAAGTTTCAAGAAATATAATATCTCTTATTCAATGTTATGCCGATGATGTGCAGATTTATTTGCCATCCACACCAAAATCCAGTGACACTATAAAGACGTTGCTTGATTGTCTGGATGACCTCAGACTTTCTGCATCTGAATGAAAATAAGACTTAAATTATTGTTTGGATTTGGTCCAACAGACCTTTGGCTTTTTGGGTTACCCTCACACTAGGGCTGGGCGATATATCGAGATTTTAATATATATCGATATATTTTCAAACGCGATATGGTACGAGACAATATCGTTTATATCGATTTAATTTTTTTTTTTTTTTTATGATTTTGATATAGCTTATTTTGTGACAAATTGACTTGAATGTTTTATTTGAGATTTGCACAAATGTTTTCTTATTTGCACAACTGTCAACCTCAGTGGAAAAGTCTGCCTGTTACTGTCTACATTGTTTTAATTGCAGTGTATTTTCATTTAATTGTTATGCAGGAAAGGGATATTTGTTTTATTTTATTCAATTTTTATTCTATATATGCAGGCAGTTTATTTTTATTTCATTTGTTTTATACATTTTGATATTGTGCAGACCTGTTAATAAAGGAACCTGTGTGACATTTGGCACGAGGCTTTGTATTAAAACTGACTGTTTTTTTAAGGGTTTGCCTCAGAAAAAAATGAAGCTAACAGAGATGCTATGCTATAATGCTTTGGGGGAAACCCCAATTATGGCACAGAAAAAATATCAATATATATCGAGTATCGCCATTCAGCTAGAAAATATCGAGATATGACTTTTGGTCCATATCGCCCCCCACCCCTACCTCACACCCAACATTAAGTCATCTGTAAAGAATCTTGGGTTGATATTTGGTGATGGGCTAAACTTTGATCGCCAAGTCAGCCCAGTTTTAAAAAACTGTTTTCATCATTACTGCAACTCTCTGCCAGTCTGAAATGAGAGAAACAGAGGAAAACACACAACGGACACACAAGCCTTTGGAATCTGCAAGAGAGAAAACAAACAAATAGAAACTGAAACAGGCAGAGACACAAACAGCAACCAGTCCAGGTCTCTAAAACTAAATAGGGACTAGGCTACTTTGATTATCTGTCCCCCAAAACTGTGGGCTGAGTATGTAGGTGAGTGAGCAGGTGTGAATGTCTGTGTAACTGTGTGTGTGCAAAGTGAAAGCAAGGCCTTACCTGAACTGTACTATAGTGGAGGAGGGAGGGAACAACCACGAAGAACAAGGACAAGGAAAAAACTTGTTATCGATTGTTTTTAAATCTCTTAGTGGACTAGCCCCCCATTATCTGACTGAGCTCTTCAATACCCACAACCCTGCCAGGTCATTGAGTTCCTCCAATCAGCTGCTGCTGGTCCCCAAAACACGACCGAAGACCAGAGGTGACAGAGCCTTTGCGGTGGCCCTTCAACCTGTCAAATCTCCTGTTTTGGCCGGGAAACTACCGTATTTTACCCCTTGTTCCAATATTTTCCCCTACATTTTTTCTAATATAATAATTTTTAAAAGGCATTCCTGAGCCTCTCCAAACTAAACTGCCACCTGCTGTATCCTGGGAGGCAGTTCTCCAGAGGTTTAGTGGGGACAACGGGAACAAACTCGGAACAACAAAATTAGCGAAATTACCGGAGTCAAATTCCTTGTTGGACAATGTTCGAACCTGGCCAATAAAGCTGATTCTGATTCTGACTCTGAGAGATGGATGGATGTAACGAGAGAGAAGAAATTTCTGCCAAAAAGGCAAAGAATTCTTGTAAATATCTCTAAAAATGGGGTGGTGAATTTACTTCCCTAAAGAGGAGCAGAATGGGGCTCAGGTACGAGTTCTTAAAGACGTGTAACTGCGATTTTATTGTCTCTCACCGGGGAAAAACGATGTCCGTCAGCAGCACCAGAGAGCCACATGAGTGAGAATGACAAATTAAAAGAAAATGGAAATGTTTCACTTGAAGACAATCAATGTGTATATAAACTGAAAATATTTAAAATAAATAAATGCGTCTTATATTTTCATTTAGGTTCTATTTTAGGAATACATAGATAGGAATGTCCACAGCATTTCAGTGTCAACAAAGGTCGGATTATCAGATTCTGAGCACATTTCTCATAAATCTGTCTTAAAATGTAAGATAGTGGACCTGGGTTGGGCTGGTGGGACAGCAGCGGAAAATGTCCCTTATTTTTAAATCCAAAACTTGACAGGTATCCCTGAGACTCCCAGCCATTTCATGTTCGATCTGCATGATCACTTGAGGTTTTTGAATCAACTCTAAAAACCCACCTTTTCTCCCTGCTTTTGATTAGTTTTAGTGGCAAAATTTTATTCCAAACAAATTCACTTCACTTTACTCTTATTTTTTTTCACGGTATTCTTGTATTTTGTACTCATCTTATTCTATTTATATTATCTTTGTAATATATGCATATATTTATTCAGCTATATAAATAAAGTTGCTGAGTAGCTGGGACCATAAAAGGATCAACCTTCTCATCTGAGGGATGAAAAAGAGATAAAAAGCAACCGATGGAACCTGCTGGATCCTGATGGTGTGATTTACGAGTCGCTCGTGTTTCCCTGCAGGTTCTCCAGGGCCTGGATTACCTCCACACTCGGTGTAAAATCATCCACACGGACATCAAGCCCGAGAACATCCTGCTGTGCCTGCAGGAGCAGTACCAGGCGGTTCCAGCAGGGGGCAGCAGCTCCCGCCCAACACCGGCCGGGAGGGAGGCCAAGAACACAGGCAGATGCTTTACTCTGTCAGTCATGCTGGAGAGGGTTGTAAACAGTACTCGAGTTGTAAAAAAAAAAAATCAGGAGGGATGGTGGATTTTATCACATGGGGACAGATAATTTGTGCTGATTACAAATAATATAATATATTACAAATAATAGTACTGACCAAAACACCTGCAGGAATGACATAGCAGCAGTTAAATGCAGCCTTCTGTAAGCTTTAAATATCCACTGGGCTTACATCAAATACATCAAAACACAACAATAAAAAACACTTTTCTGAACTTATCAATATGACTCTGTCCTTCACAGGATAAGTAAAATGGATCACTGCAAAAACTCAAAATCTTAAGAAGAATATTTGTCTTATTTCTAGTTAAAATGTCTCATTTTAGTAAAAAAGATCTCATTACACTTAAAACAAGACTCATCACTGGAAAAAACAACAATTTTCATCTGTTTCAAGTAGATTTTAACTTAAAATAAGTAGAAAAATCTGCCATTGGAACAAGATTTATTTTGCTTGTAATGAGAAGATAAATCTTGTCCCACTGGCAGATTTTCCTACTTATTTCAAGTGAAAATAGACTTGAAACAGGTGAAAATTGTCAAATAAGTTATTTTTCTGGTGTTATCTTTTCTGGTGATGACTCTAAATAATGTTGAAATAGCAGTAAAACCACATTCATTGATGAAATGACATAAGGGATGGAAAGGAGGGATGGCAGTTTTACAGGGGGGATGATTTGGACCATTTTTATTTCAGGAGGGATGCCATCCCCCTCACCCCCCCTCAACTCGAGTACTGGTTGTAAAGCTGGAAGGATGCAGCCGGTGTTTGGATGAAGCCGACGCAATGGGCTAAATTAAAGGGAAACGTGTCAAAGATGGACAAAATGTGTTAATGTTTGAGTGAATTATTGTTGTTTCTCGCAGGAAAGGAGCAGTTTAACCCTCACAGGTTAAAGGAAGTTGCAGTGAAGATCGCCGACTTGGGGAGCTCCTGCTGGGTGGTTGGTACTTCTATCGTTTCCTCTATCGCTTGCACATCTAATTTAATTGTTTTCTTAAAGGCAGGGTAAGCGATCTCTAAATGATGTTAAATCTAAAAACAAAACATCAACAAAAGACTGAGTGCGAGCTCCTGCCCCTTCATGGCTGCAGCGACGGACACTGGACTGTTTGTCGGGTTTGAGACGGATAGCGAGCAGATGGGGATGAGATCAATGTGTGTTTTTCAGTACTCAGGTCTAGAAACTGCAAAGAATCACTT
The DNA here is from genome assembly GCF_033807715.1 of Cololabis saira. NCBI lineage: Eukaryota > Metazoa > Chordata > Actinopteri > Beloniformes > Belonidae > Cololabis > Cololabis saira. Next base: position 38,553,903 of record NC_084598.1, read on the forward strand.
AGCCTGCCTTTAAATCTCATATTAAGACAAAGTTGAGAAGCTCCTTTGTGGCAGGGCATGGGGGGGGGGGGCTTGGCAGGGACGGTGCCTCTAGACTGGCAGACTGGGGTGGTGGCAGAACCGGCCCAAGTTATAAGCGAACCCCAAAGAGTTCTAACAAAAATAAAATAAAAAATAAAATAATTGTTTTATGTGTGATTGATGATTCATGCATTATCAAAGGTATTTTATTGTAAAAAAAACACAATCATTAATATTATTACATAAACAACTACAACATAAGCAACTGTGCAGCTCTCTGACCTTTTATCTGTTGCTTCTCTGTGTGGCCAGTAGGGGCAGTCGCTGACTTTGCAAAATATGAATTGAAATATTTTTCTGCAAGTTTGTTAATCTGTTGTCTGCTTCCATGGTCTTAATCACTGTGGATTACAATCTATCCATCCATCGTCCGCCGCTTATCCGTTCCCGGGTCGCGGGGGGCAGCAGTCTCAACAGAGATGGCCAGACTTCCTCCAGCTCTTCCTCCAGCTCCAGGGGAGTCCGAGGCGTTCCCAGGCCAGCTGAGAGACATAGTCTCTCCAGCGTGTCCTAGGTCTTCCCCGGGGTCTCCCGGAGGGACATGCCTGGAACACCTCCCTAGGGATGCGTCCAGGAGGATCCGATACGGATGCCCAAGCCACCTCAGCTGACTCCTCTCAACGTGAAGGAGCAGCTATGGGGGAGTCCCCCCAAGAGAATGGGCTGTCCAGTCCCTCCACATCCAGTGTCAGAGCCTGGTCTGCAGACGGGGGTCGCTGGTCCTCTGCATGGAGAGCAGCCAGATGAGGGTGAGGATGCGTCCTGGACGTGTCCTTGGTGAGTTTTTCCAGACATGTCCCGCTGGGCAGAGACCCCAGGGAGGAACCAGGACATGCTTGATGGACTATAGGGACAATGTCCCTATGTCTCCCAGCTGGCCTGGGGACACCTTGGGACCCCCCCGAGAAGTTAAACGAAGCGTGGAGAGGGAAGACTGGTCTTCCCTGCTGAGGCTACTGCCCACTGTCCGACCTTGGACGGAAGTGGACGAAGATGGATGGATGGATGGGTGGATGGATGGATGGATGGATGGATGGATGGGTGGATGATGGATGGAAGGGTGAATGGATGGAAGGGTGAATGGGTGGATGGATGATTGGATGGATGGATGGATGGATGGATGGATGGATGGATGGCTAATGGATGGATGGATGGATGGATGGATGGGTGGATGGATGGATGGATGGATGGATGGATGGATGGATGGATGGATGGATGGATGGATGGGTGGATGGATGGATGGATGGATGGATGGATGGATGGATGGATGGATGGATGGATGGATGGATGGGTGGGTGGGTGGATGGATGGATGGATGGATGGATGGATGGATGGATGGATGGGTGGATGGGTGGATGGGTGGAAGGGTTAATGGATGGATGGTAGGGGTGTAACGATACATACAAGTAAAAATATTTTGCCACAAACTAAATAGTTTCTCTCATGTATGACTTGACTTTTTTCTTTTCCAGAAATTTAACAACTAAAATTAAATAAATAAAAGTAAATAAATAAACTATGAAAAGTCCCAAACTCAAAATCCAACGTGACTGTTATTTAGCTTAGCAGCCACATGCTCCAGCCTGAGGCCGTAAGGTGAACCCGTTATCGTTTCATCCCGCTCCCACCTTTGAGGACTACACAATCTTTACATCATAAAAAAGATTGATTCATGCTCACCTTATAAGAAAAAGTTCGGAGCTCAAAAACCCTGCAAGAGTCCCGTGATCGGGGCCGTAAAACGGTACTAGTTTCTTCTGAGCGTAGTAAGAAAAACTGTCCCCTAAAACATCTAACATGCAGAATTGAAGGAACATAAACGATGACAACCTTTCAGGATAAACAGTTTTCAGAGAACGAGTCCAGGTTTCCTCCGTCGTCACGTCAACGAAACAGAATCCAAATTAAAAGTGAGGTTTTCTGATGTTCTGCTCTCTTTGTCGGACAGTACAAGCATTTCTGTGAGGAGATCCAGACCCGCCAGTACCGCTCTCTGGAGGTGTTGTTAGGATCGGACTACGGCCCCCCCGCCGACATCTGGAGCGTCGCCTGCATGGTGAGAACCAACGCTTTATTAATACACCACATCCTTTCATCACTTTAAATAAAAAGAGTTGTGTTTCATATTTCTGTCAAAAACTGGAACTTTTTAAAAACTGATTTACTTCAAATGAAAAACTGAACAACTTCCTACTCAGCAATTTTCAAGGCACAGTGAATCTATAAGCATTTAAAATTATATTTTAGCAGCGTTTAATAGTTGTTTTTCAATATTTTCAAGCAGAAATTAACATACGTATGTCAGCTTTTTTTAAGGTTTTCAGATCAGATTTAAACATCAACACAGACGAAACAAATTCTTCAGTTCGTAGAGTTCTAACGGAGCAAAATAAATCTGAAATCTGCAAAGATGTTTAAATATCCAGAGAATAAAAAAAACATTTGAAAACTGTTTTAAAAGCGTTTTAAAAAATCTGTAATTTATGTTTTTGTTTGTCTTGTATTTTGAATCCTGCATTTATTTACTTCAATACTTTTATATATGCTTTATTTATTTCATTCTTATGTATTTTTATTCAGTTTCTTTAAAAATACAATTTATAAATTTATAAAGTTGGCTTAGCTAATTGGCCTTTCACTAAGCCCCGCCCCTCAAGCAGAGATGAGCCAATGGCAGCCGGGTATCAGTTCCACAGGGACCAGAACTTGGACATCTGCACTTTTCCGTGCCAAAAAACTGTAAAAGACCCTGAATTTTCCTGGTTTATAGAGTTTAAACCAGAAGGAATGAATGAAATACAGGAATAATCTGTGTTTTAAAACTTTATTAAAAACAAAACAAAACCAAGCTACAATCTGCTTTGATTACATTTGTTTAAAGTAAATGAAAAAAAAAAAATTAATTATATAATATATAATATAATTGAATATCAGGACTTATAACTTGGGGGCGGGGCTTAACCAAAGGTCAATTTTAACAAGTCGCTGAAGTTCGTGCCAGAATTGAAGTATTTCTGTCAGATATTCATGCCGGAAGGAGAAAGTTGTGATGCTGACGTTTAATATTAATTTAATGTGAAACAGCATAACATTGTTATAAAGCTCTTGGTTTAACTCATGGACAAATCAAAGCTGCAACTCGGCAGCAACTGAAGGAAAAATGATCTGAAGACAGTTCATCAAACAGTTTTAGAAGTGCATCGTCGACCCTCCAGGACTAAAAACGGTCACAGATTGTCTGCTCTGTCATGCGTGTCACCCACGGGTGCTGTCTGAATCCTCCCAGGCCTTCGAGCTGCTCACCGGAGACTCGCTGTTCCACCCCGAAGCCTGCGAGTCCGTCTCCCTGGAGGAAGGTGGGTTCAGAGCAGCAGAACTAAACGGGTCACATTTCACGGCAGTCGGAGCGTAACTCTTAATGTGTTGTTTCCTTCCGCGGCCTCAGACCACGTCGCCCAGATCACCGAGCTGCTCGGCAGGATTCCCACCGCCGTCGCTCTGGCGGGGAAATATTCTGCAGACTACTTCAACCGCAGAGGTAATTTATGGAAGAGTATTAGGGCCAGGCAGGAGAAAAATACAAATAATATTTTAGAGGAGGAAGAATTTTTTTTCATTATGCACTTCGAGAAAAAAGTCGAAATGTCGAGAAAAAAGTTGAAATGTCGGGAAAAAAGTTGAAATGTCAAGACTAATGTTTAAGTACAATTTCGAGAAAAAAGTCGAAAATGTTGAGAAAAAAGTCGAAATGTGGAAAATAATGTTGAAGTACAATTTCGAGAAAAAAGTCGAAATGTTGAGAAAAAAGTCGAAATGTGGAAAATGTTTAATTACAATTTCGAGAAAAAAGTCGAAAATGTTGAGAAAAAAGTCGAAATGTGCAAAATAATGTTGAAGTACAATTTCGAAAAAATAGTCGAAATGTTGAGAAAAAAGTCGAAATGTGGAAAATAATGTTGAAGTACAATTTCGAGAAAAAAGTAGAAAATGTTGAGAAAAAAGTCGAAATGTGGAAAATAATGTTGAAGTACAATTTCGAGAAAAAAGTCTAAATGTCGAGAAAAGTCGAAATGTCAAGATTAATATTTAAGTACAATTTCGAGAAAAAAGTCGAAATGTTGAGAAAAAAGTCGAAATGTGGAAAATAATGTTGAAGTACAATTTCGAGAAAAAAGTCGAAATGTATTTCAACTTTATTCTCGAAATTTCGACTTTTTTCTTGAAATTCTATTTCCACATTAATCTCGACATTTCAACTTTTTTCTCGTCATTTTGACTTTTTTCTCGAAGTGCACAATGAAAAAAATCCCCTCTCAAATATCCTTTCTCCTGCATGGCCCTAATACTCTAAACTAATTTAGGAGTTTCTTAAAATACTTTTTTGTGAAATGACGGCCCTTTTTATGCAGGTGAGCTGCATCGCGTCGGTCCGTTACGGTTCTGGAGCCTCTACGACGTTCTGGTGGAGAAGTACCACTTCCTGCTGGAGGAGGCCTCCGGACTCTGCCACTTCCTCCTCCCCATGTTGGATTATCATCCGGAGAGGAGGGCCACTGCAGCCCAGTGCCTCCTGCACCCGTGGTTGACCTCGTCCAGCTCCTGAGGGCTCCGGGGGCCCCAGGGCCCCTCACGGCCTCTACGCCATCTGCAGCCCTCGCCGCCAGATGCGTTCAGTAGGAGGACCGATGATTTCAGGGCGTCTTGGGAGTTTTATCCGGAGCGTCTGTAGAATGTCACGTTGCTCTTGTTCAGCCTCGGATACATAATCATATCAATTCCCCTGAGCACTTTAAGCTGTTACCCTCCTTCTCCTAAGACCTTGTTCTTCCTTTTCTTCATTAGATTTGAATGTCAGACCTTGAGGAAGCAGATAATTACGTGTTGCTAGTCCTGCACCGCCAGAGCACCCGACCATTATTGTGAATGTATTTTTAAAAATGCCCTTTTCGTGTTTTTTGTACGGTATGATCTAAACCTTAACGATTAAAGTCCCATTATATGCAAATTGGGGCTGACTGAATTTTATTTAAGGAGCCATAAATCATTTGATTAAAAGCATCAGATTAGTCGTCTAATTAATCACAGTCAGCGACAGATCAGTCATGTGACTAAATGTGAGCGATACAGAATTAAAACCAAGTTCCTTTCTTCATGACCCTGCAGAGGAGTGTGCAGCGACGGGCGACCGTGTGATTCCCCCCCCAGGAGGATCCTGGGAGCTCCTGAAGATGATGCATGATGTTTGGTCATCATGGAAATGTCTTTCTGAGCTGAGTCGAAAGGCGAAGCTCTCTATTTACCGGTCAATCTACTGACTTCAAAGTTTATTTAGACGGGTCAATGCATATTAATGTACACTACCTTAAGCAGTGTAAATACACCTATGTCTATCCACCTAATCTATGTACCTACCCTCACCTACGGTCATGAACCTTGGGTAGTGACCGAAAGGATGAGATTGCGGATACAAGCGGCCGAGATGAGTTTCCCCCGGAGGGTGGCTGGACGCTCCCTTAGAGATAGGGTGAGGAGTTCGGTCACGCGGGAGGAGCTCGGAGTGGAGCTGCTGCTCCTTCACATTGAGAGGAGTCAGCTGAGGTGGCTTGGGCATCTGTACCGGATCCTCCTGGACGCCTCCCTAGGGAGGTGTTCCAGGCATGTCCCTCCTCCCTAGGGAGGTGTTCCAGGCATGTCCCTCCTCCCTAGGGAGGTGTTCCAGGCATGTCCCTCCTCCCTAGGGAGGTGTTCAAGGCATGTCCCTCCTCCCTAGGGAGGTGTTCCAGGCATGTCCCTCCTCCCTAGGGAGGTGTTCCAGGCATGTCCCTCCGGGAGGAGACCCCGGGGAAGACCCAGGACATGCTGGAGAGACTATGTCTCTCGGCTGGCCTGGGAACGCCTCAGACCCCCGGAAGAGCTGGAGGAAGTGTCTGGGGTGAAGGAAGTCTGGGCATCTTTGCTGAGGCTGCTGCCCCCGCGACCCGGGAACGGATAAGCGGCGGACAATTGATGGATGGATGGATGGATGGATGGATGGATGGATGGATGGATGGAAATGTCTTTCACGTTGAGTCTCACGTGGAACAAAGATTTGTTGCAGATCCTCGACTAGCCGCTAGAAGCTGGATCCAAAAGTCTTCTCTGACCTCCACGTCAAAGTTTCCAACTCAAGAAATAAGGATATTTACAACCCGGTGCAGAAAACCATTTGATCTCAATCTAATATGATTGATTGGCAGGTGGATCAACCAATGGCGAGCTGTTATCACTTCTTCATCCCTAATCTTCAACCGGCCGCCCTTTGCGAGGAAAACACCTGTTTGAACTGTCGGCTAAATGCGACGATCATTTCCGGTTTCGCGGTCGAATCGACATATTAAACGGGGAAACTCGCCGTGAATGTCTGGCGACAGTTCTGGGTTTCGGCTGAAGGAGCTGGGCTCCATACGGGAAAACGGGCTCCAGAATCAGTCTTCAGAAAACCAGTGGTCTGAATGCTTCGTCCACAGTGTACAGTCTGTCATCCAACTCTTTCCCACGTCACCCTGGTCTTCTGACCAACGACGGTTGTCTACCACCAACCACAACCAATCCCGCTTCGTGGAACTTTGTGAAGGAGTCAAATTCGGCGTGGAGGGCTGGTTCTGGGCCAGTGCTGAGTTTGGAACCGGGCTTTCAGGTCCAGAAGAACCGGTTCCAAGGTAGCACCAACTCTTTGCTGGGCTATAAGAAAGAACCGCTTACGTAAGCGGAGGGGGCAGAGTTGTTAAGACCAACGGCAATAGCAAGACTGCAAGATGGCGACATTTTCAAATAAGCAACAAATTAATATGGTTGCAGCAAAGCAGCAGTGGTCTGAGGAGGAGACAACTTGTCTTTTTGACATTGGATCTGCTGTTTTTCTGATCGCAATGAAGTAGCGTAAAGCCAGAAGCAGCTGTGCAACCACGAGGTCGTCCATAGTCGTCGCTACGCACCAACAGAAACAGAGTGACGTAACTGACGTTTGCAGCGACGTAATGACGTGACTCCTCTTAGCACCTGAGCTATGGAAAAGCAAACCAGATCTCAGCTGGTTCGCAAGTTGAACGAGTTGTGAACCAGCACCAGCACTGGCCCAGAACCAGCCCTGGAACCGTTTGGTGGAAAAAGGGTAAGAGCCACTTCAGGCATGGATTTACGTTATGTGTCCTTCCACCTAAAGTTCATGCTGCCTTCATGAATCAAAAGTAAATCATGTCAAATATACTTCTCTGGGAGTCAATGAGTTAAGGTTTTGAGTTTCCTTTAATGCAAACACCATTCACTTCCTCTCATGCATCACACGTGTACAGTGTTTATTGAAATGCTTCGGTTACATCTGCAAACATGTACTAGAACTACTAACACCTACTGAGAGGCTCCAGTGCAGACCGCAGAAATATCACAACCACCATCAGAATATGTGAATAAAACAGATTACTGTAGATCCTGTACAAACCTATGAGAGACTAAAACATCGTCTACCGTAACGAGCACAAAGGTCCATAGCTGTAGCCGAGGCGACGCCCAGCTTTTACTGGCTTGTTTTCAAAGTTTGAAGCATGAAAATAACACTTTTGACTCGTCCTCGTGAGCAGCTGGTGGGTTTTCAAGTCGGAGCCGTCCGGGACACCTGAGACCCGCGGTCCTGGTACCACGTCCTGTTTGGAGTAGGCGTTGCCGTGTCATCCTATCCAGCTGTAGGGGCGGCACTCCTCCAGCGGGTTTTCCTTGTAGACGACCGTATAACCGCACACTGTCCTGACCCGGTCACACTTCTTCGGCCACGCGGTGGGCTTCATCGGCCTGCGGGAGGAGGAGAGAGAGCTTTAGTATTTCCATTCTTAGGAGATGTAGCATATCCAGGTGATCCCCTTACTTCATGGTACAAACATCGGACACGGGTCCAGCATCTCGGAGCGAGGCTCCAAATCTGTCCAGCGACCAAACAACTGATCTCTGGTCGTCCAGGACCATGAATTAAATAACTTTTTCTGTTATCAGCCCTGACTGCAGGGAGTGGTGATGGGCGGATCGACCAGAATATCAACACCAGCGCTGGTATCGATATCGATCGACACTAGCGCTGGTATCGATATCGATAGATACCAGCGCTGGTATCTTTAGATATTGAGCGATACCAGCGCTAGTATCTATAGATCGACATCGATAGATACCAGCGCTGGTATTGATCGATATGTAGCATTGATTGATATCGATACCAGTGCTGGTAGCGATATCAATCGACACCAGCGCTGATATCAATAAATCAATCGATAGATACCAGCTCTGGTATTGATATCGATATATACTAGCACTGGTATCGATATTGATCAATAGATACCAGTGCTGGTATCAATATCGATTGATACCAGCGCTGATGTTGATATCGATCGATACCAGCGCTGGTATCTATATCGATAGTTGCCAGCGCTGGTGAACTGGTCATGGTATCGGTATCTATCGATATCAATACCATGGCTGATGTCGATATCGATCAACACTAGCGCTGGTATCAATATCGATCGTCACTAGCACCACGCTGGTTTCGATCGATACCAGCGCTGGTATCTATAGATATTGAGCGATACTGCCGTTGATACTTTTATCCATCAAAGAGGTGACCTGGTGGTCTGCGTCAACCGCTGTTTTCAGGTCTTCCTCTGGCCACAGTCGAGCACCGACCATCTCACTTCTGTTGCAGTTCCTCAACTGGCCACTAGAGGGCGAATCCAAAACTGAGTCAATCGCTACTGAGCTCCGTGTTAAAATGACTTTAGAGCAGAAACAAACATATTTACAGCCTGGATTAAAGAACCATTTGATCTCAAACGTTTGAGTTTACATCCCTGACAACTCTGAGGGGGGGGGAGAATGTTTTTGTACCACGCCAGGAGAGTTTATTTAAAGTCTTACAATAATTGACAGTTTGCTCAACCAATGGCTTGACTCAATTATAAACTCACGTCAAGCAGTAGAATCCAAACTCGTGACAGAAGCACTTGTCGCAGCCTTTCCTGAAGGAATCTCCCGGTTTGTAGAACTTGTCCTTGTACGAACAAACACCTGAGGAAGGAAGCAGCACCATGGTGACGTGACCATCTCATCTCAGCTCACATTTTTACGTTTTAGTAGAGTAGAGCCCTGCGTAGGACTGTTTTCTTCATCCTGCTCCATTTTTGACCATTACCGCCCACTCCCGCAATTTGTGTCTTACACTCCCGCCCGCTCCCGCAGTGTTTATATCCACTCCCGCATCTGCAAAACTGAAAATTTATGCCCGCACTAGGGTTGTCACGATACCAAATTTCTGTTTCGATACCGATACCAATATGTATTTCGATACTTTTCGATACTTTTTGTAAAAAGGTGGAACACTCTCAAATGTCAATATTTTCCTTTTATTTTAAAGCAGACTTTGGGAACAATAACAACAATGAATAAAATAAATAATTGGCATGGAATATTAAAATGTTCAAACCTTTAGAACAGTGTGAACAAGTAAAATAAAGCAATGCCATTCAAATTAAAGTCACCATGTTAAATAAAATACTGTAGCAGCAAAAACTCCTGCTTCTGAGTGGGTGGTGTCACCCTCTCTGAGCCAGGAGCACTAGTCTTCTGTAATTGGGGGAGGGAGGGGGTACAGTATTTTAATTAACATGGTCATTTTAATTTAAATGCCATTGCTTTATTTTACTTGTTCTCATTGTTCAAAAGGTTTGTGTTTTGAAACTATAGGCCACATGAAACATTAAATGGGCATAACTAGAAAAATAAATTGAGGCTCATTCTATCATCTACAGGACTGTCTCAGAAAATTAGAATATTGTGATTTTCTGTAATGCAATTACAAAAACAAAAATGTCATACATACTGGATTCATTACAAATCAACTGAATAATGCAAGCCTTTTATTATTTTAATATTGCTGATCATGGCTTACACTTTAAGAAAACTCAAATATCCTATCTCAAAAAATTTGAATATTCTGGGAATCTTAATCTTAAACTGTAAGCCATAATCATCAATATTAAAATAATAAAAGGTTTGCAATATTTCAGTTGATTTGTAATAAATCCAGAATGTATGACATTTTTGTTTTTTTAAATTGCATTACAGAAAATAAAGAACTTCATCACAATATTCTAATTTTCTGAGACAGTCCTTTAGGATAGGATTAGATATTGTAGGCTAATGGAATGTTTTACAAAAGTGTGTTTTAATATATAATATTAATTAATATAATTCATTGCCTTAATGGTTTATAATATATATGAAACATTAAATAATATTAAAATATAAAAAATATATTAAAGTTATATTATAGTCTGTGGAATTTATTTAAATATTTTAAGATTGTAATTTATTTTTTTTAAATATTTAAAAAATTGCATTTATTAACCATGGACATGTTTTAACTCTCTGTATAGGCTACTGTAGGTTTACTACGGGCTGGGAGAGGCTCTGTAGTAATTGACATGACAGTGCAGTGAACTGGTGAACAAAGTTATCAGCTGTCGTTCTTGACTGAAGTCGTGGAACAAGTCCGCGTGGTTGTCCTTTAAATGTTTGGACAAGTTTGAAGTGTTGCCTCCTTTTGCGAGACACACTTGTAGCAGCGCTTGCACTGCGGTTTGAACCCGAAATATTTCCACCGTACTTCGGGCCCCCATTTTGTCCACAAGTACGGGCTTTTCTGCAGCTGCCATCTCTATTTATTTCAACTTTATTTCAACCCGCTCTGTCTGTCTAACACGCGACTTCTCGTTTCTCTCTTTTCCTCCGTCTAAACCATGGATGTATTATAGAAACGTCTAAACATGCGAGTGGGAGGGGGAGGCGGCTCTGCTTCTGCAACTACGTCACACTCGCTGAGCTCGCCGTGCTTAAAGAGACAGGCTCCAATTTACCAATTCGTTTGCATAGAAAAAATATATAAAAGTACCGTTTGTTTTTAAATGCTGGTATAGTACCGTTTTCAAAACTCTAGTACCGCGGTACTATACTGGTACCGGTATACCGTGCAACCCTAGCCCGCACAATAATGGAGATGCTTTGATTTTGTGTCTTCTCCCGTCCCGCAAGAGAAATGTCCAAGACAAATCTGATTTAATGTTAACATGATAATTGTGGAGCTTGATGGATAATTGACAGTTCATAGGCCACCTGACCGAAAGTTAGATGCAAATCCATCATTGTCATCATCGCACAAGTTATTTCGCCTTGAGTGGCTCAAATAACACTAATAAATTACATAAAATAAACACAGTTAACGAATGAAACAAATTAATTTAACAATTGAATTGGTTGGCCATTAGGCTATAGGCTATTGCTGTGGAAGAAGAGAATGTTGCTGACCGACTGCGGCCCCAATCCCTGCATCTCTCTTCCAATATGCACCACAGACACTAAATAGAGTTTCTCCAAATATCTGACTTGCTTTGCTTCGTCTTTGTTTTGTAAAGACCTTGTTTGAGGTTCTTTTTCCACGTCATTGATTTCAACCTTGTCGCTAGACTACATCCCGATCCCGCTGTGTTTTTCTTAGCCGCCCGCAGCAAAGTTCAAACCGCCCGCTCCCGCCAGATTTGCATTGGGTCCTGTGGGACCCAATGCAAATGCAGCCCTCTAACCTGAACTCTGCAGAGGCTATAAATGCGTCTGTCCTCTGGCTATAGAGGGTCAGGCTCATTAAGGGGTGGACCCAGTATCCAGATCTGCTGAAGGCCCCCCCCCCCCCCCCTCCATGCCTGCTGGATGCAGGTAGCCATCTGCATGGGGTCAGTCACCTTGAGAGGGGACCAATAGGGCCTGGAGGGGCTGAAAGCAAGGTGGGCGTGTAGAGGACAGAACGTTTAAGCTCAGCCGGTTCGGGCTGGTTGAGCTGCCGGCGGCGCCACAGAGGTGCTGATCAATGTAGAAAACTGGTGCCTAAATGGATTTAAGTAATAACTTCTTTAAAACGGAGGCGGTTTCTTACCTGTCTCGTGGTACATTGAGGCGTCTGAAGGTGCGCTGCAGAAGAGGATGACGAGGGAGAAGCTGAAGGCAAACGCCACAGATAGACGGCGTCCTGGAATATCCTTAACTACACAATACATAATTAAATTTAGACGATTTAGATTTAGGGAGCTTTATTAAATCTATTGCGACCGTCCGGTTAAATCCATTTGGATCTTCTTGACGGTCCAGTGTTCTCCGGCTAATATTTATAGTCTCACATCTCTACTGGACACAGAGAGAGAGAGAGGGGGAGAAAAAGGTGTCTCCATATTTTTAGTTTCCTGGTTTCTTCCAGGCGTCCAGCGTTTGTGTTTGGAGTTTGGCTGGGTAGCCATGCGTCCCTAAACATCACCTCTGGCCGGCGTGGGTGAGAAGACGCCTGAGAGCCGCCGCTCTGATGGTCGTGGTGGTCGATGGGCGCAGCGTCGGCCTGCTGCATCGCTGGAGCCTTTCGTCTGCTGCTTTCATTATTGTGCCCTGTCTCTCTCTCTGTTTGTCCTCGTGCAAACAGATGCTGACTCCTGAAATTCAAATTCAGTTTTTTTATTGAGCGCTGACTCTGTGGAAAGCAGGCATCCAAACAAATGATTGAACTTTGTGCTGACTTTGTGTTCCTCGTCTGATAAACCGAATTTTCCTGCTTTTATGCATCAAAATGTGCAAAATAAACTTACTTATCTTCCTAAACTTGCAACTACAAAGGATTTTTTTCTACTGTTAACTGTTTTTAAATGCTGCTCTTTATAAGGCGTGACGTAAAGACTCCATTATGGCCAAGAAAGTATGTCACAAATTCAAGAACTAGAAGTCACCATTCATGTCAGAGGAGAAGCTGTATATCTCTCTGTCTCTGTACACTGCAAAAACTAATTTCATAGAAAGTTAAAAAGCCTTTTTTTCAAGAAAAAATAAGACTGTTTTCAGACTATTTTGCTGCATTTAAGAGTTCTAGTCAATCTTACTCCATTGTCTGAGATATGTTTGCTCATAATAAGACAAATTTGATTTAGAAATATCAGGCTTATTTCTTGCAGGGCTGTTTTTGAAGTGTAGCACTCAAACTCGCACGGAGGCGGATGCGACTAACCGCTGGACGGTTTGTGGTTGGCCTCTTCCTTCCTGACAGCCTCGGGCCAGAAACCACTCAACACACCATGGCCTGGCAGGAGGGAAAGCTAACCGGTCATCAAGGCACTGGGAGGAAGCTGAGGTGACTGCGGCGTGAAGCAGATAGACGCCACCATCAGTCGCCATGTCAACAAGCTGCTCGGTGTTTGGCCCTTCGGATGCTCTGTGAATCATTTAAGTGGTACCACAGTAAACTGATTTCAATACCGGGACAGTTACAGGAATCCAGCAGAACCAGGCTCAGAGAGGGGGACCCTCTTTCTAGACTATTTTGGGGTCGATGCTTTGTTTCTGGTGCCCCCTGTTGGTCAACGCAGGGCAGTACAGAATGAGAAGGAGGGGCCCCAGTACACGTCCTTGGGGTGCCCCTTTGTTCAGTGAGATGTTGCTGGATTGTGTTGCTGCTGGCCCGTTTTCAAAAGCCCATTAATTATTAGTGTTGACAGCCGGAACTAATGATCACAAAGGTTTTCATAGGAATTAGTGGACTAGGGAGACGCCATCAAACACAACGATATTAGACCCGGGATGTTTGCTACGAGCCGAAGAATAAAGGAAACATGGTGAAGGTATGGAATTATGGAGGTAAGACAGCAGGAATTAGATATGAAACCATGCTGAAAGGTAGAAATATAAACAATAAAAATCATCTAACAAACAATGGGTGTTAGCATTAGTCACCAGCCACCATGCCCATACCTCCATAAATCCATCAATCAATCAATCAATTGAAACAATGGGTGTTAGCATTAGTCACCAGCCACCATGCCCATACCTCCACCAAGTCCATACCTCCACCATGTCCATACCTCCACCATGTCCATACCTCCACCATATTTGCTCGTACCTCCATCATGTTTGCCCATACCTCCACCATGTTCATCCATACCTCCACCATGTTTGTCCATACCTCCACTATGTTTGTCCATATCTCCACCATTCCCATACCTCCAACATGTTTGTCCATACCTCCACCATGTTTGTCCATACCTCCACCATGTTTGTCCATACCTCCACCATGTTTGTCCATACTGTACCTCCAACATGTTTGTCCATACCTCCACCATGTTTGTCCATACCTCCACCATGTTTGTCCATATCTCCACCATTCCCATACCTCCACCATGTTCATCCATACCTCCACCATGTTCATCCATACCGCCATCATGTTTGTCCATACCTCCGCCATTTTTGTCCATACTTCCATCATGCCCATACCTCTACCATTCCCATACCTCCAACATGTTTGTCCATACCTCCACCATGTTTGTCCATACCTCCACCATGTTTGTCCATACCTCCGCCATGTTTGTCCATACTGTACCTCCAACATGTTTGTCCATACTTCCACCATGTTTGTCCATACCTCCACCATGTTTATACATACCTCCACCATGTTTGTCCATACCTCCACCATGTTTGTCCATATTGTACCTCCACCATGTTTGTCCATACCTCCACCATGTTTGTCCATACTGTACCTCCAACATGTTTGTCCATACCTCCACCATGTTTGTCCATACCTCCACCATGTTTGTCCATACCTCCACCATGTTCGTCCATACCTCCACCATGTTTGTCCATACTTCCATCATGCCCATACCTCTACCATTCCCATACCTCCACCATGTTTGTCCATACCTCCACCATGTTTGTCCATACTGTACCTCCAACATGTTTGTCCATACCTCCACCATGTTTGTCCATACCTCCACCATGTTTGTCCATACCTCCACCATGTTTGTCCATATTGTACCTCCACCATGTTTGTCCATATTGTACCTCCACCATGTTTGTCCATACCTCTGCCATGTTTGCCCATATCTCCACCATGTTTGTCTATACCTCCACCATGTTTGCCCATATCTCCACCATTCCCATACCTCCACCATGTCCATACTTCCACCATGTTTGCCCATACCTACACCTTTTTTGTCTTTATTTTGTCCTTTATGATAGATGAACTCAGAAAAACAGCATAAGGGAAAGAATATGGCTGTATCCAGTTTTTAGATGTTTCCCATCTCCTTTCTTTACTGAAAGGTGGAGTAAAACCTGGAGAAGTTGCTGGTCCACACTAGGCCACACAGACAGAAAATGAGACAAGCAACTGTGGACAGTCTTTGTTATGGTCGATTTAGAGTCACCAATCACCTAACACGTACGTGGGAGGCAGTCACAATACAGGACAAAGACCAAGCCAGTCTGTGGAGTTTGTATAAGTAACAAATGAGATATAATGATTTATGTACTAGTACATAAAGTTATCTCTTCAGATATAACATATCACCCTGGTGCGTTTTCGTTCTAAAAATACCCACAATTGATCCATGAGTGATTATTAAATGAATTTGTCTCTCAAATGAAGTCAGTCAGGGTTTTATTGGTTCTCAGATCCAATGATCGCTTTGTGTGGTAAATTAGATAATTTACCAATCTGATATCCTCTAATCTGCACTCTGAACCTCTGAATCTCTCCAGAAAGTCCTGGTGGACCTAGCAGCTCGTGGAAGTAAAATAATTGGATAAATGACTGTGGTGCCCGTGTGGTAGGTTGAGGTCAACACATTCTGCATGAATGAGCCTGACTGTGGTAGGTTGATGCTCCCAAGTGAAAGAGGTTTACCCTCTGGAGTGTGGTGGGTCCCCCGGCAGCAGAGACAGCAGAAGAGGACCACACAGGCACTCGAGCCACTGATTAAAGCTTTATTAGCTTTTTTTTCTTAGTTTCATTTCTCTAAAATGAAATAATGCCCTATTGCAGATCTGTATATTTGAACCTGAGATTTTTACACACCAGCTCTCTCCTCAGCCATTAATCATACAGCAGGTGGCATTAAAAAAGATATAACTGAAAAAATCTGCATGATAAGCTTAATGTCATTTTGAAAAATGAAATGTCAACCTGGAATTAAAAAGGTTCGTGACGGTGTACTTGTGACCTGTTCAAGGACTTGGATGACAACCCATGGGAGCAGCACGGCCCAACAACCCTGTTTCATTGTCAGGACATCAGTCAATTGTTAAAACACCTCATGCCTTAGAAGCACACTGAATAACTATTTCTGTCTGTGCTGCAATGCACTGAGAAGAAGCAACATTTGACACTTATTATGGGGGATTAAATCCACACTAAAGCAATGACGAAGTGGAAAAAGATGCCCAGCTCTGATCTAGAAGTTTCTGCTCCTGTGTCAGACTTAGTTTGTGAATCAGTCCAACTTTAGAGACCATGCTGTGTCCTGTCCCACGACCATATTTTACTGCTTTTCTCTCGCTGTTTTAGGAGGAGGCAAGATGTTCAGGCACAAGAACTTCTTGTTTAGGGTTGCAAAAATATATCATGGCTTAGCTTAAGCTCTCCGATTGATTGCATTTCTATTGTCAAAAGTTGGAAGGTGTACCAAAGTACCCGGTCATCTCACGTTTTTGACACCCTTCTGTTAAGAAACCAAAACCGGTTCTACATCACATTCAGGGAGGAGCTGGAAACACTCCAGTCCAGGGCCGGATTTAGTGAGAACCACTAAGGTGGGCAGATTGAAATGTAGGGTGGGCGACGCTGGCGCGGGCGAAAACATTTTGGGGGGTCAAACCCCCGAAATGCATAGCTATGCTATTATTACATCAGTTCATCTATCTTCTCCTTCTTTGACCAACAGTATGCCAACCCAACAGGGCTTGTGCCCTGTTGAGGCTGCATTAATTTTATGTTTTTTTTTTTTTGTTAGCTTTTTTTTTTTTATCAATCAATCGTACGCCTACGGCGTAGGCTCTGCGTGGATTTTAAAGGTCCCGCGGCAGGCTGGCGGCTCCAGAGCCTGCACGGCACCGCAGTGCACCGCCACCCGCACCGGTGCTCTCCGCCCTCGATCCTCGGATGGAGAGAGGCGTCTCGGAGGCTTTTGCTTATAGGCTTAAAGAAACGATGCATGTCGGCGAATCAGCGATGTCGCTCTCTTTCTTGATACCAGTAGAGTGGCCAGACGGGAGCACCGAGGCAGGGATTATAAACTTTATTTTCTTTTAGACAAAAAAACACTGAAACGTATTTTCTCATTTCTGTGTTTGAGCATGTAGAACTCCTGATTTGTGGATCTGTTGCTGGAGGCGTGCTTATGTGTAGGGGGTTTTCGATGCGGCTCAAGGCTGATTTATGGTTCCGCGTTACACCAACGCAGAGCCTAGCCTTGAAGCAGTCGTGAACTTTCAGCTCTCTTTTCTTGTGTATGTGTGATTTTTTTTTTTTTTTTTTTGTTTTTTTGTGCAATAGTTGTCCTTATCTCTTTCATTCACTGTGACCGGAAAAGTTGGATAAACCATTCAGGAAAAGATCGCGAACTAGCGGTCGCGGGGGGTACTGCACAGCGGCAAAATGGAGTGACGGAGAAGTCCGAAGGATTCACGACGGCGTCACGGTGACGGCGTAGGCACGGCGTAGGCACGGCGTCGATTTGACACAGAAACATAATTTAGGCTTCATACTCCATTTGAAATGAGGCGGGTCAGTGAGAGTCTGCAACCCAGCGTGTTCCAGAGTTTGGTACCAGCTACTGCAAAAGAACAATCGTCGCCACCTTTTTCACCCTCATCCTGTCACGTTTTTGAGTTGGTCACAGTTTTGGGGTTTAAGATGAAAGGAGGCATTATGATGGGAAATGATTAATCCTATTGGCAGCATTGGTAATGAGAATAGGGTCAGTGCCCAAAATGGATCCCCTTGGCACTTCAGAGGTGAGAAGAAGAGAAGATCCCCGCGTGGCCGGCCATCGGCCCCTTTCTCTATGTAACTTTGTTTTTAATGGACGTGAACCTAGAGCTCTGCGTTAACGGCATCAGCCTCTAACTCTGCAGCTGCATCTTCTGGATCTGATTCCCCGCTGCCGCGACTGGGATTGAGGACTAACGTCACCCAGCAGAACTAAACCACCAACATGGACATTAAACCAGAGAAACTACTGAAAACATGGACATTAAAGGGGACCTATTATGAAAAACAGGTTTTTTCTTGCTTTAACATATATAAAGTGGTCTCCCCTCAGCCTGCCAACTCAGAGAAGGAGGAAAGCAACCAAATTCTGCAGTGTCTGTACAGCCGCCCGGATGAGCTGTCCAGTGTGATGTGGATCTACGAGCCGTTCAGAATCTACTCCCGTCATTTCATAACGACGGAGTGATTTACATAGGTTGGCCTCTGATGCGTGAAACCACGCTCACAACTAACTCTGCCGGCCGGAGCTTCCGCCATTTTTTTGTAGCGTTGAATCGCATCATTCAGGCAGCCAATCAGCACAGAGCCTCATTATCATAGCCCCGCCCACTCAGAATCCCTCATAGATAATGAGGTTAGAGAATGGGAAGATAAAGACATGGCTCAGAGGCTAAATTTCTAATTTATTTAGCAAAAACAATCAAAAGCTTGTTTTTAAGACATTCAAAGCCTGTTTAAAATAGCTATTAAATGCCATAATAGGTCCCCTTTAAGGATCTTTGTCAGAACATTTCGTCTTGTTTTGCTCAACGAAAATGAAGACACATCTTAGCAGAGTTTTTATTTTGTAATCTATATTTTAGTCTCGTTTTTATTCCTCTACGATATTGATTTATATATTTAATTATCGTTATCACATGACCAGCATTTTAGTAGCGTCTCGTCTCATTTTCCTCAGGAGATAGAGGTTCGTCGATGACGATATTCAGTCATAATTTTTCGTTGACGAAAGCAACTTTACTGGAGACGCATGTCTTGGAGCTTGGAGGTTATCTGACGTCGGGGGCACTCACACCGACTGGATGCATGTCAGTCTTAACCCCCCGTTAAGACCATTTTTATGGGTTTTACATTGGATGCTCTTCTTGACAGCCGTCACTCTTCATCCGGGCTTCGGAGCGGCACTAAGAGAACACAGGCTCCTGACCCCTCAGTGGCTCGGCTGGTTTCACTGTCCTAACCGAGGATGTGGTACCTCAAGTCCCATCGTGCTTCACAAATAGATATAACGCGTGATTAAATGAATTACACTTGGTGACAACTGTGGCAGTTTTTACAACCAGACCTCACAGAGGAGAAACCCACAGGTTAGTTCTAGGTACTTACTTCACCAGGCTGCGGACTCTCCGGTCACGGTGGGTCCTAAGTCTGTGCCACGTTCTCTGTGCTCATCTGTGTGTAGTGGCTGTGATATTTTTGGCTGTGTGACTCACCCTCCGCCCTGCAGCAGGCCCGGCTACTCTCACTTGCCTGTTAATTGCATAAATAGTAATATGTCAGACGCAACTTTATGCGGCATGATGGATCCGGGGCCTCGGGACGGTGTGTATCATGTGTTTAAAGATGTTCAGCAGCATCAGCGTTTACGGCTGGACAATAAAGCAGAACTCTGCAACTGGAATAAAAATAATATTCTGTTATGTCACGGTAACGCTGCCCTGCAGTGATGCACGACACAAACCGTTTGTTGAACAACCTGGCTCCTCTGGCTCCTCCTAGCGCTTCCAAAAGCGACTTGCAAGAGTTCAGCATGCCAGAGGGAAAAATCCTAGACTGTGTGAAGAGAATTGGACAATCCCTTTGGAACCAGAAGAATCAGAACCAGTAGGTTTTCCAGAGCTATCGAGGATCAGATGTTAGAATGAGCTGTTCAACTCGAGTTGATCCAGAGATTGGCAGATAGGTAGAACAAACAAGCCAAACGTCCACGTTGGAAGTAGGAACAATTGCAGTGCCCTGGTTGGACCACTAGAGGGTGGACACAAAAGTGAGTCAATCTCCATTGACTTCCCTGTGCAAATGTCCAAATTTACAGCAGAAGTAGACATTTGTCGATTTGTTGAGAAACAAAACAGCAAGACCAAAACCTCCTCAAACCACAATTGCAAAATCCCATTCTGCAGGACAACTTTCGGACAGTCAGGCCCAATCCCAATACACCCCCTACTTTTCTTCACTAGCCCTACTTTCTTTCACTCGCCCTTCTTTTCTTTACTACCCCTAAAAAAGAAGGGACCGATTTTAGGGCACTTGAAATCTTCCCAGGGGCCTGTCCCAATACTCCCCCTACCCCTCGTTTTTATCCCTACCCAATCAGGAAGCTGAGAGCCAAAAGCTGTTTTAATTTCCGCTGTAGCGCTGTTAATATGCCACTTTATTAAGTTTTAATATTTTTTCAGGCGTAAAAGTAACCGTTAAGATCCCCCAGGTATCAGTATATCCAAATAACGCCTGTTAAGAAATTTGACCCGATGTTTTCGGAGATGATAAGAGCACGGCTCGGAGCAGCAGCAGCAGCCGGAGTACAGATGTGATCGCGCTGCGCCGTCGTCCCGGGGGAGAAACCTGCAGCTCTGTGGAGAATTACCGCTGGCTGAAATACATCATTTAGGAAGATAAATGTTGGTTTAATAGATGAAATCTAACAGTTGTTGCTCCGAAAATTTCGGGATTTCTGCCTGCCTGCCGGCTTCGGGAGCTGATTTATGGTTCCGCGCTAAATCGACGCAGAGCCTACGGCGTAGGGTACGGCGTACGGCGCACGTCGCCGCGTAACCTACGCCGTAGGCTCTGCGTTGGTGTAACGCGGAACCATAAATCAGCCTTTATTCTGGCGAGGTTGCAAATGCTGCTGTAACATGTGGATTTACATAACTACCTGCTCAAGTGCGTCAGAATTCATCTCCCATACAGCCGTCATGGTGTGAATCTAGCTACAGGGACCAAAGCCATTTCTTTTTGTACTTGGCTATCCAAAGTTTTATTTCTGATGTAAAGTTAGACATTTTAACTCGTGGTTCAACGGCGATCGACTGACTCGCCGCTTCAGTCGATGGTCATTTATGAATTGCAACTATCTCGAGTTTAGATTAAAAAAAAAAGAGATGTTTCCCAGAACCGGGAGGAATCTCGAACCAATTTCTACTGCTGCCCCTTTAACAGTCACCATGGTTACTTGTGTGTGAGTGTATGATAGGTATGACTGCTGAAGCACAGCAGAGAGGGACACGGAAGTTTAATTCGGTGAAACTTTTCCAAGAAGTCCACCTTGTTTTCAGAGTTACCAACTTCTGCTTTACTGTACATCTGCATGTAGTCAGTGATTCAAACGGGATACTTTTGAATGTAAAATATCTTTATTTGATCTTCTCAAAATGTGTTTTAATAACAGAATTTTTTTTTTAATCACTGTGAGTTTGAATATTATTCACAAATAGGAATTAAACATAATTCTCAAATCAAAATCAGCATGTCATCATAAACCATGATAAGCAACGGCCGTCTGTCGCTTATCCACAATCAGGCAACTTTATACACATACTTTTTTTTTGTTTTTTTTTTTTTACTTTTTTCCCCTCTTTTTTAAATGTTTTGGGCTTTCAACAAGCTTTGAAGATTCAACAAGCAGTCGTCCATTAGTGAGTCAAAATTGAATCTGAGATGTTACGTCTGATGTGACCAAACAACAACCGTCATACATCATACCTAAATATTATAAATAAAACCATAAATGAAAGGAAAGAGTCTGTATTTAACACATAAAACAAAGATCTCATCAGAAATACTTGACAAATATCTGTATATCTTCCTTTTTTTTTGTCGTTGTACAAAACCAAAACTGATATTTTTTTTTTTTCTTTTTAACTTTTCGTCTTTAATGGTAACACATGATAGTTGATGGTGTTTTGGCAACATCTGCATTTCAGGAGTTAACAGAAGGTCAACTAGATTAACATAAGTCACTGAACATTATTCATTTTTGCTCCCGACCCGTCCCACCCTCCACAATACATCTTTATACATGATATTGCATGATAAAAAGATGATAAATCATTGACATATTTATGACATTTACATATTCCACAAACGTATTGTTTGCAGCTAAATATTGGAGTTGACTTCTCACTGACTCTTATTAACCTTTTTAGTCTTCCACACATTTTTTAATGATCCTGCAAAGCGAAGACTGAGGTGAATTCAGCTCTAGAGTCCAATCGCTGGATAATATTGAAAGAAAATTTCCTTTTTTTTCATTTTCTAGTGCTAAATATCAAAAGGTTTCCCTCAAAGTAAGGAAAATAATGGTCGTTCATTGGTTTTAATCCTTTGACTTTGAAACTGAATTGACCTCAAATCTGCAGTTAGACCCATCTAGTTTCAAAGCTCAGTCTGAGTATGTAGTCTTTAGTAGAAAAAAAACTACCAATCACTACTTGTTTTGCTGGTTCTGCACCACATCAGTTAAATCAAGAGTTCTTAGAGGCACCTGGAGTGGTACAAATATGTGCTCATCAGGGTTAAGGTATCGTCAGTTCCTTACGAAAGGTTTTTTTTTTTTCTTCAGTTCATCGTCAAGTCCTCAGGACCCGAGTAACTGGTTGGGAAACTAGATCCACCACTTAGTGATCGTATGGGTACTGATGCGTGGAATCCTAACACAAGCCACTTTTAAGCCCCAGGACTCTGTTTCTTCTCCTCTCCCTCTTTATTTTATGTAGTTCTGTCACAAAATGCATCTTATGTCTGTAGAAGCTTTACCAAATTCCCGTGGGAACCTCCGTAACCTCCGACAAAACTCTTCCTTCCCGTGTTTTCCGCAGCATTATTTGCCTTGTGTGCGTGGAAAAATTTCAACTTGTAGTAGATTTCGAGGGTAACACTACGCTAGCATCCAATTCTAGCTCGTGTATCAGACTCTCGTTATGGTAAGGTTTAGAAAATATTTAAGATAAAGTTATAATATAATAATGCCTTGGGAAAATTATCTTTTCTCTTCTTGTCTCTGTACTTAAAGAGCGAGTGTTCACACCTAAGTTTGCTGCTCCATAACCTGTTCGTCTCCGCGTTAACCAACTAAAAACTCAAATTCTATTTTGCCATAGTCATGACATGGATTTTTCTTGCGTAACTATGACATTTAGTTCAGCCTCAAGTGGTTGTGGGTTTAGGGAGCTAACACGAGTTCTACATCCAGCAGTTTAACATCTGGGGTGCAGAGGTGCTCCTTCACAGCAACAGAACCAGGATTACACCATCTGCTCTTATAACCTACTGCACTACCCCACTTCTCCGGAGTCTTCTGTCCACGTTTATCGTACAAAATACACGTCAAGGTCCAGAACGTGCTCCTGCAGCCAAGTTTAAAAAAAACACAATACTCCTGTTGTGTCGTGTCAAAGCTACAAGCTCATCCGTTCCGCCTCCAAGGGAGGAAATAAGAATATATGATAAGAATAGTTTCTCTCCCCCGGCAGCAACGAGCTGACATCAGCAAAGGTAGCATTGGGTCAACGACAATTTGAAAAGAACTGCACTTCGTGGCGTTGAACACCAGGGGGCGTGTTCATTGTTTCATAGGAATCGAGCGAGAACGAGTACCGGTAAGGTAAATCCCCAAACTGAGTATGAGAGACATTACCACCTACAGGATGCAACTTATGTACATTAAGGACTCTGATTGATCTCATGTAATCACATAAATATGTATGTATGTGCTTTACCAAACAGATGAGGTATGCGTCGGATGTTTTAATCGTTAAATGCTTACACGGGTACTGTGCAATTGAAGGATTTTTTTTTTTAATTAACTCTTATACTGTCTTTGGGTCAAAATGACCTAATTCTCCCTTCCTTCCTTCCTTCCTTCCTTCCTTCCTTCCTTCCTTCCTTCCTTCCTTCCTTCCTTCCTTCCTTCCTTCCTTCCTTCCTTCCTTCCTTCCTTCTTTTTTCCCTTCCTTCATTCTTTCCTCCTGCTCTCTCCTTCCTTCCTTCCTTCCTTCCTTCCTCCTGCTCTCTCCTTCCTTCCTTCCTTTTTCCCTTCCCTCCTTCCTTCTTTTTTCCCTTCCTTCCTTCCTTCTTTTTTTCCTTCCTTCCTTCCTTCCTTCCTTCCTTCCTTCCTTCCTTCCTTCCTTCCTTCCTTCCTTCCTTCCTTCCTTCCTTCCTTCCTTCCTTCCTTCCTTCTTTTTTTCCTTCCTTCCTTCCTTCCTTCCTTCCTTCCTTCCTTCCTTCCTTCCTTCCCTCCTTCCTTCCTTCCTTCCTCCTGCTCCCTCCTTCCTTCCTTCCTTTTTCCCTTCCTTCCTTCCTTCCTTCTTTTTTCCCTTCCTTCCTTCCTTCCTTCCTTCCTTCCTTCCTTCTTTTTTCCCTTCCTTCCTTCCTTTTTCCTTTCCTTCCTTCCTTCTTTTTTCCTTCCTTCCTTCCTTCCTTCCTTCCTTCCTTCCTTCCTTCCTTCCTTCCTTCCTTCCTCCTGCTCTCTCCTTCCTTTTTCCCTTCCTTCCTTCCTTCTTTTTTCCCTTCCTTCTTTTTTCCCTTCCTTCCTTCCTTCTTTTTTTCCTTCCTTCCTTCCTTCCTTCCTTCCTTCCTTCCTTCCTTCCTTCCTTCCTTCCTTCCTTCCTTCCTTCCTTCCTTCCTTCCTTCCTTCCTTCCTTCCTTCCTTCCTTCTTCTCTTCCTCCTTCCTTGACCCGAAGACAACACAAGGGTTAAGGTTCAGCGCAGGGGGACAGATGTGGGCCAGCGGTCCATGCATGTGCAGGGCATGCATAGACGGCATCGTTAGAGTCATCGTAGCGGCTGGTACCGTAATGTCTTAGAGGCCCAGCTTGGAAAACCAAAGATATATCGTTCTGGTCTGAAAATTACAAAAAAAAAGATGTGCTTTAATGGCTGTATTTGGTTTGCTGACAGATGTGTTGATCTTTTCCTTAATGAGCCTTTAACACAGTACTTTAAGCACATCTTACTGAGTTAGCTATCATTCTAACTAAAACAACAAAACTGTAAATCTAGCTATTTGCACACTGCATGGGGACACGACAGTAACCCGTCCTGGCATCTCAAGTCCCAACGTAGTTTACAAAAAGACACATAAACCTTTTTCTTTTTTTTCTTGATGTCTGACAGTAAAGTTGAGGAACCTCTTCCTGTTGCGGGTCAGTAGAGATCATCTAAAGTTGTATTTGAAAAACATTTTTAAAAAAAAGACATTGAAATTATCTGTACTTCACAACTCAAATATTTCTCAGTAGGAGAGAACGGGGGTCGATGTTTTTGTACTGTTCATCGGTAAACTGTTGAACTTGACTAAAACTTTTTGGAAAGTCCTCTCAAAACTTCTGACGACATCTTACTGGTATTTTGGTCCATTACATCTAACAGATCTGGCTCAGATGAATCCAGTTTGTGGGCGTTCTTGCTTGAATTTACGAAAGGGGGCTGAGGTCAGGGCTTTGTGATGGTCACTCCAGTACCATCGCCTTGTTGTCCAAAAGCCATCTTGGAACTAATTTGGAAGTCTGGCTGGTGTCATCATCCCCATCCCGACTTCTCTTTGGTTAGGTCCAGTAGTCCTTTCTGCATTACAGCATGATGGTACCACCTCTGTGCCTCAGAGTTGGGATGGTGCTCTGAGGCCTGCAAACACCACCTTCATTCCTCCAAACAGTTCAGTTTTAGTCTCATCAGATCACAGGACACTTCTGTAAACTGTAATCTGGCGTTTTTATGGCGGTTTTGGAGCAGTGGCTTTTCTTTTCGCTTCAAAAGGTCTTTTGTTTTTGCTCTGGGGGTTTCGTTTCATACATTCACATAAACCAGACTTATGAGGGTTATTTTCCTGATGTCTTGGTTGATTGTTTTGAGGTTCCAGTGATGTCACGATACGAGACCCTTGTGTGTCTCCAGTTAACCCAGACGATGCCTCTTAAAACCATCTGATGCCAAAACATCCGCATGTGAACATTTCCATGCTGTTTAAGGCCACAGTTGACGTGGTGTATAAAAACTTCTGACTTTTGAAAAATGTAATAAAATCCTCTCTTTCATTCAAATATTTAAAAAAAGAAAAGAAAAACATGATAATTCTGACTGATCTGCAACAGAAGTTTCCTCAACTTGACTGTCAGATATGGAGCATCTGGTTTTAACGGTATCTTATGTTATATTAACCCATTTCCAAAGTGAAAACTGATTTATTTTGAGATTTTTTCTTTGACTTGTCCACAGAAAATATGTTGATAATCTTCCTAACAATGTGTGAAATGGATTACAGTCCAGCACAATGAGGTTGTATGATTTTCCCGCCTAATTTGGACCACAATGTAGACGTCATTGTGAAATGACTCTTCTTCTTTAAGGGCTTTACAGTGTTGACTGCGCCCGTCCACTTGCATGGGCATGGCATGTCACGTTGTCACATGAAACAATTATCCAAGCACGCAGCTAATTTTAATTCTGTCATGACTTAGCCCGAGCTTTGGGAGTTTCGGTTACAGTACGTCAGCTTGAAGTGCCGCTCTGAGAGGGATAAAAGCCCCATGGCGCCCTGGATTACAGCAGCCTGCTTTGTCACATCGTCGTGGTTGGATCCCACGCGTCGCTGGAATCACGGCAATCAAAGTCACGAAGAAGCTGTACACTATGGGAGCTTCCGCTTAGCTCACGGGTCCAGATCTCAACCCAAATAAGGATGATCTTCCTGGTTATGTCTTATATACTGATGGAACAAGGACAACTTTTCTCAAGGTAGCACAGATTCAAATAATCACTGGTTATCTCTTAAGGTGGTAAAGCAGACACCTCAGAGTTGTCTTGGGTGCACAGTAGTGATGCGGTGTTGGCATGTCACAGCTGGGTGGATAATGTGGGGTAGCAGCTATCACTGAGGACGTTCAGGTTATGTAATCTGCACTTCCCCCGGGAATCCTGAGTGTTTTGCACCCCCAACTTCATAAAAGAATAACTAAAACCCAGTGGGATCGTTTTCTAACATGCTAGAGTCATTGGAAGTCAATGAACAGATTTTAATTTGAGTTGTCAAAAACATGACGGGGATTTCATCTTACGTGCCAGGCTCCAATGCCATTGGGTAGTTGTGCAGTAAGTGCACTGCCTAAGATAGAAAAAAGTAAACTGGATGCATGTTAACAACTGCGTCGCACCGGGCGTGGAAATGACATTGCGAGGTGCGTCCGCTCTAATCAAAGAGACCCACCAAAGATGCTGCGCCACATTTTAGAGGCGTCCTAAAAGCGATTTTTCAGCCGAGCTAAAGACGGGTGCCGGGTCTGTTTTGGCGTCCAACTACGGCTGAATCATGTGAACTAAGCCCTGAGTCCCAACGGACACGGAAACGCCGCGCTCTGGCTGCATCGCACACGTCCTGAATGTTGATCACTCTTATCAGTGAGGGAGGTTCCACCAGGACATTGTGCTATATACACAACACATCTATTAATTGTTATTTGGAAAGCGAGGAGGCGTGGTCTGTGCGTGAGCAGAGCCCCTCAGGACACCAGCACCTCCAGGCAGCAAGGTTAGAAATGTTGCAAATGAAAGATTGTTATCCAACCAAAGTAAACGTCGGTCTCTACGTCACTGCATTCGATAGGTCCGTTCCTCTAGTGCAGGGGTCGGCAACCCAAACTGTTGAAAGAGCCGTATTGGACCAAAAACACAAAAAACAAATATGTCTGGAGCTGCAAAAAATGAAAAGTCTTGTATAAGCCTTAGAATGAAGGCAACACATGCTGCATGTATCTATATTAGTTATAACTGGGGGAAGATTTTTTTTTCATTATGCACTTCGAAAAAAAAAGTCGAAATGTCGAGAAAAAAGTCGAAATTTCGAGAAAAAATTTGAAATGTTGAGAAAAAAGTCAAAATGGTGAGAAAAAAGTCAAAATTTCGAGATTGTAGGAAAAGGAAAGGAAAAGGGAAGAAAAGAAGAAAAAAAAGAAAAAAAAGAAGAGAAAAGGGAAAAAAAAAGGGTCAAACATTTTTGAAAAAGCTCCAGGGAGCCACCAGGGCGGTGCTAAAGAGCCGCATGCGGCTCTAGAGCTGCGTGTTGCCGAGCCCTGCTCTAGTGGTATTATTGGCATAGAGATTGTGAAATCATCAAAAACGGTGGAAAAAGAGTTGATGGTCGCCATGGAAGGAGCTATTGTTGATCCTCAATGCCGCCCTATTGGGGCAGTAAGTGGAGGAATGGGACGAAGAGAAGGTCTAGGATTTCAGTTGGGTTCTTGGGTTTCTCTTGTGTTTTACTTGGTTCTTTAGGTTTAATCTTGTGTTGTGTTTCCTGTTTTATTTTGAAAGTCCTTCCTTGTGTTTTTTGACTTTCTTTGATCCCATTGATCTTGATTGTTTGCACCTGTGTCTCATCAGCCCGTGTTAATAAATATCCTCTTGTCTTTCACTTCCACCCCGCTGGTCCATCTGTCTTTTAGTCCTTCATGTTAACATCTCGCTTGTTTTATATCTTGATCTTTTCTTTTTTTGGTCCTCCCGTACTTTACTCATTACTTCATTTGGTGCTCAACCTCACGTTATGACAGAGGGCAGAGATACTGCCATGTGCTATGATTATCTGGTTAAACTTGTTTGTATGTGTGCACCACAACAAAATGGCAAACTGAAAGTGAAAAAAAACCCAAATGTGGCTGCAACCTGAAAGGTTTGAAGTACACGCCTCTACGTGACATAAAGGGGAGAAATGATGCACCAACATTGCAAAATTGGACCCTGACCGCCTGCACTGACAACGCATTTAGTTTATTTAGCTTCTGTCAGATAATGGGGGGAATCTGAGGCATCCAGCCGAACAGTGGGCTCTGAGATGCCCCTGGTGGGACCTCACTTCACGTTGAGTACATAGCAAGACCGGATTGTGATGCTTCCCTTCCTGGTAGGACTCAGGGGTCAGAGGTTACAGTTTTCTGCTGCATGTGGCAGATTACGTGGAAGTTTTAAAACAGGTTCGCAGCTGTTTACAGAGCTCAAAAAAAGAAATCAGGACTTGGCCTAAAGGCATGCACGTCATCGTCACCACCCAACGCATCAATCCCCTGTCACTTTTACTCCATCTAAGATGCTTTTGCATGCGACCTCGAGTTTAAGCTGTCTTCCTTTAATTTCTCATGTTTATGCTAAACAGCTGTTAGATTTATTAGCCTTTTCCTCCCCAGTCATTTCCAACATTAAAAGCTCTGTGGTGTGAAATTCTGCCTGTCATTGTTGGGCAACACGCTCCTCCTCCTCGTTGGCTTGAACAAACAGTCAACCACAAGTTTCCTGGGATTTGAAATCTAAACCTACAAACCTCAATGTCAAGTGCAATATCTTAAGATAGTTCTGTACGAGACCCAACATTATAAAAACACAAAAGAACCCCTACACTGTGATTACTTTTCAGTTTCTCAGTATTTAAAAAATGTGTTAAAATTGTCGCAATTTTTTCCAAGAAAGAGGAAGTCCTGTGTTGCCGTGGATCATAAAGAAACTGACTTAATAGATGTTAACATTTCCATTTTGCTTTCACTTATTCACCAAAGTGGCTCCTATCCCGAAGAAACAAACCCCTATTTCTCAGTCAGGTTCTGTAATCTTTGGGTGCTTTCACACCTTCGTCGGTTTGCTCTGGTCCAAATCATCTGGGTTTGTAAACTTGTTGCCTTTTCAACTTGGTTCAGTTCCCCCGAAGCATATCGAAACTTCGACCCACACGACCGTGTCCTCCCCGCTTGTCTGTCAAATTTATCCGTGTGACTGCACAGATAAACACAGGAAGAAGATCTTATATCGGCGTGTTTCCTGCACAGATCCGTAGGGTTTCACGTAGGTTCGTGACTGCATTTATCACTTTTGCACAGCTACAGCCAGAGGAACGTTTTAACAAACCAAAAACAGAACATCACCACATTATAAGGTCTTGCTTGTATTAATCACGGAGAACTTTAAGCGACATGATTGATCTCACTGTAATCGAACAGAAATGGAGGTCTAAGAGTAATTCAATGCCTTAAATCATGAGACTGCTTTGATTCAGTAAGCGTTCCCGACAGGACGGACCCCGTCAGAGACCGGCGTTGAATTCAAATCCAGACCACAGGAGGCAGGAACAGAACTGCACAACATCTCTACAACCTCATCCACAGGTTTTTCTAAGGATTGCATTTGAAGCACTTTTCCTGCCGTTGGTTGATCCAAAAATGGTGCAAATGGCGCAGCAACTGGACAAAACACGCCGACCAAACCTTTAGCTTAGCTCAGGCTAATCTGTGATGAAAGTAGACTCCATCAACCCAGATCTACAGTACGTTGCCGTTAAGTGTACTTATAATACAGTTCCAGTAAAAGAGACAGGCTGCGTTTCCGAAAGCCATATTTAAAACAATTCCCAAAAAACCCAACTGCTAACATCTCTTTTTGCTGATTCCAAGTCCTTCTGAACGGCCTCTGATTAGATCAAATCTGTCTCGCTATATTCCAATGAAGGAAGTTAAAGTGAGCACTAGCGTCTCTTGG
Organism: Cololabis saira; assembly: GCF_033807715.1. Classification (NCBI taxonomy): domain Eukaryota; kingdom Metazoa; phylum Chordata; class Actinopteri; order Beloniformes; family Belonidae; genus Cololabis; species Cololabis saira. Next base: position 38,584,424 of record NC_084598.1, read on the forward strand.
GTCCAGTACGGTTAAAGTTTGTCTTAAAAGTCCCTAGTTGTGTTTTTACTGACTTCAAGGTTTATAATTGACTTAAACAAGAGCAAACTGAAAAAAATGACTAAGGCTGCAGGATCTGACAAACCCAAAGAGTTTTTGAATTGCAAATTGGAAAAAATCAATAGGTTTGGGGATAACAAAAACATAGAAAAATTGCAGAATTGGGGACTTTTTTTAAAGTTGGATAAACAAAAACGCTGACTGGGAAACTACACCCAGCCACCTCCACCAGCAGCTAATTAAATCTACTTTCAACCCAATTGAACTCAAAAATGCTAGGTAGCTAGATGGAAAGCTAGTCGATTGCAACATATCTGTCACTCAAAAAACACGATCCTATTTATGCATAGATTTGGGGCTATAATTTAACCTGATTAGCTACTTAAAAGTTGTCTCCCCGTTGTCTCGGTTATAAAATCTAGGCTTTTATACCCAAGTTCTGCTGTAATGGTGGACTTTTTAACGTTGCCGCCAATGAAACTGACTCCAAAGGTCCTTTGACGAACTGCAATCCTCCCTACTTCTGCGCAATTTCCAAAACTGGATGTCGCTCCTTGATCAAGACCAGGTCCACCTGTTTTGGTCCAAACCCGATAGGGATTACCGTGTTCACAAGGGACATAAAATGAACTGCAACAAGTGGAAAAGTTAGATTTGAGTGGACAAAAGCCCGTAGTTGTGAAAGCACCCCTTGTGTTCTTGTTTTCTTATAACTTAATATAATAGTCGTCATGAGCGGTGGACGTCCCACCTGTGACTACTGCAGGCAGCATTGCTTCTTCAAAGAGGCATTATTTGTGACATCACCTTAAGACAATGCAGCACTTGGGGCCAACTCCAGCAGCCGTATTCACACAGTCTTAAGACATCTGTAGAGTAAACTGATCACTGGATGCTGGAACCATAAACTGGAGTAAACCGCACACTGGAAACAGGAGGGGATCGTGGGAGATGACCGAAAGGAGAAGAAATAACCAGGACTACTACCAAGAGTGGCTTCCGCTGAAGCCGTGTTGATGCAGGGGAAGTGCTCTTCTTCCAGTCGACAAACACAATCATTCGGATTCATGGCGCCGTACTTCTCGGTGGAACATCCAGGTAAGATTTAGATTCTTTCCAAATCAACGTAATCCCACTGAATCAGCAGTGAGGAGTCTTAGGAACACAAAGTACTCGGGTGATTTACCGGCACGAGGAACACTGAAACCAAGGGTAGAAATACTCAAATGCGTTGGAGTCAGATGAGGTTTTGTTGTTGGCTGTTTTCGTCAGCAAGTAGAGTTATTTACATCGTTCAGTCTGTACAGTAGAGAATCTCCCAGAGATGTTAAGTTCTGTAAAGCTGCAATGGGGGCGCTCGTTTAAATTCCTCGCAGTTCAAAGTCCTTAGATGAAGAGCCATACACGTCCCTGCTGAAGGGTTGTTGTTGTTTTAAATAATGGACTTGCTGTATTGCGAGACACGATGCGATGAACGTACACAACGCTCAAACTCAGGGACATTTGAAGGAACTGAAAGTAAGTGGACTTTATGGTTCTTCATCGTAAGGATTGAATTTCCCACACAAATCAAGACTTTAAATACAGTCAATCGTATTTTTTTTTTTATCATAAAGGTATTTCTTGAGAAAATCGGGTGTTAAATGCACTGTACAATCTTGTATAATTTTTTTTTTTTTTCAAAATATAGTTTATCCCAGGGTGTTTTTTTTTTATCTTACAGCATCCTGTACACTTGGTGTCTGCTTTGAGATTTGGGGGGGGGGGTATCCTGATCGTTGGTAGAGGTGGAGAAGGGAAAGAAAGAGAGAATAAGTTGTCCAGTGCCATTGTTGCTCTCAGTGGAGACGCTGAACTCCGTACCGCGGCTCTCTTCGATCCCGCACCTCGATCTGCAGGAAACACAAGACGTCACTCAGGTAACGCAGGAAACCGAACATCACAACACAACTCTGCTTTATAAAGCTCCTTTTAAAGGAAAAGTAAAACTCAAAGCGGTGAACAACATATACAAAAACAGGTAATGGATTGTAAAAAGTGAGTATTACATGATAAAAACAACAATGACAACACGTGTATAGAGGATGAACATGTGTGGTCCAAGTACAGATCCTTGTGGAACTCCTTCACAAGAAAACCTGTATAAAGCTACAAGGAAACGCTGATGCTAAAGTTACCTTCCATTAAAGTCAAGAGGACAGTTCCTGGCATCAGTCAGGTCTTGCAGAAGCTGTAATGCCCAATCATCCATCATCTCTACCAACCTTTTCCTGTTCCTTTTTTCTTTTATGAAGTTGCTTTAAAATATCAGAATTCTAGGGGTTGCAGGTTTTTCTGGCTTGAGTATATCTGCCACTTTTCCTTCGATTTGCTAAGAATCTCTATGGATCTCTTTTTAATTTATGGTATTTATTTTTATTTATGTCTTAAACTTGTTGTCAGGCTTCCAGATGCTTATTTTTCTCTCGAGATCTGGCAACCTTGATATGCTGAACCCTGTTCCAGTGCTCTCTGGGCGAAAATCAGGGGTACAGATTGAAATACAACCACACGCACGCTCATTCATTTCTATTGGCAATTAAGGATCAGCAGGTAACTGACATGCATGTTTTTGGAAATCACCATTCAGACCTGTGCTTTGTCAATGAATTAATTATTATAATATCTTCAGGCCCTGCAAGGGACTGATGACCTGTCCTGGGTGAACCCCTGTCTTTTGCCTGATTAGAACTGGGACAGACTCCAGCAGATCCCTGTGACCCTGAATAGGAACAAGTGCGTTTGAGTAATAGATGGATTGATATTATTTAAATGCAAGTTGATACTGAACACGGATTTAAAGTGACACAAACTTTAACCCTGGAGTTCCTCCTATAGGTGTGGATCTAAGTCACTTTTAACACACTGTCCAAGATTTAATCTTGTTTGGTGTTTTGCTTTGTCCCTTAATTTTCTCTTCTTTTGTAACTCTGTTGGGTGTCAAATGAGCTAGCTTAAACCCTTTAGCCACTGTTGACCAATGTTGTTGTGCCAAAAAGTGACGGATTTTAAACTTAAATTTAGAGTTCACATATGTCTTAAACTGACATTAGCCACACTTCCATTAGCGAGGTCGGGGATGAAACCGCGGAGGCTGAAATCAGCCGCCGTGTCTCTGTGAGGAACCCGGTAGGATCTACTGACCAACCAATCCACTACTGACACCTTCTATATTTACTTTTTGAAAAATGTCTACACTTCACTTGGGTGTAAATAAAAACAACAAAAGACGTGAGAAAGGACCATATATTGGGCTCACTAAAGTTTTTATAATCATTACTTTAAGCAATATGTTTACTTTTGTACGTCAGCCCCATTATAAATAAAGTTTTGCACAAGTGAAACGAAAAAACTTTTCAATATTCTCTCTTTGTAACTTTACCACAAATATGACTATTTTCTTGCATGAAAATATTTCAACAGTTTTTTCCTCTCTTTTACTTTTACTTTCACTTAAATTACTTTTACTTTATTAATCCCCGAAGGGAAATTAGGTACTTTTGAATTTGAATGGAAATTATTCCCTTTTTGGTGTGAAATGGATTCTGCACTGTAAAAACTCAAAATCTTAACAAGAATATTTGTCTTATTTCTTGTTAAAATGTCTAATTTTTAGTCAAAAAAATCTCATTACACTTAAAACAAGACTCATCACTGGAAGAGAAAAATCTGCCAGTGGAACAAGATTTTTTTTGCTTGTAATGAGAAGATAAATCTTGTCCCACTGGCAGATTTTTCTACTTATTTCAAGTGAAAATGTATTTGTAGGTGAAAATTGTCAAATAACAAGTTATTTTTCCGGTAATGACTCTTGTTTTAAGTGTAATGATGGTGCAATGGTTTTTTGACTAAAAATGAGACATTTTAACTAGAAATAAGACAAATATTCCTGGTAAGATTTTGAGTTTTTGCAGTGTGCTCTCCACAAGTCTCCACTGGGGGCATCCTTGATGAAATGGGACTCTACTTGTGAAAATTACAAGGTATCGGATATAAATACTCACTAGCACCAATACCTTGTGGAAGAGCGATGTTAAAAGCTGAGATTGTTGTTCCTGTTTACTGTTTTACACACTGCGATGGTGGACGTGAATCAGGACGGAATCGTACGGGAATAGGAGTCAAGTCAACGTATTCCCTAATGCTGGCGGTATTTTTGGGGCTTGTTTCTGCCCCGTAGAGGTTCCCAAACATTGTTGTTGTACAGCCGTTCCTGATGAAAGAGATTTGCTTCAACCATTGAATCCCCGTCACACTTCCCCACACCCTCCGCTAATGCAAATGTATAAAATCGTTGGTGAAACTAGTGCAGTAATTAGATGTCAGGGACACATCGGTCTGTATCACCAGAACCCTCTCCACGACTCCACAAACACTGATTCAGGTCTTTCCTTTGAAACATAATGTGGATAAAACGTAGGTTGTAATGGAAGTCAACTCACCCTCGACACAGCAAAATCTGCAAGGACAGAGAGAGAAAACAAGCATTGGCATAAAGCGAGACATGAGCAGGAGAAATGCAGATTTGTGCAAAACACGAATACGCTGAGTGAAGCATTCAGGCCTTTTCCTACTGGCGTCCAAATACCACTTCGATTGGAGCCACTGGTTTCACAGGGACTCCAAGAAGAGCAACAGGTGGACCGAACGTTTTCTAACAGCTGTCCACAAGATCGCTCAAGGAGCGGAAGTAACAGAGCATGAATTAGTTATGAAGAGCCGCACCGCAGATGCTCGAGGGCTACACGGCTGCTAAAGGAGCCAACGTTACAGGAGTCGGTGGACGTCACTGAACTGATGTTTGTGTTGATGTAAAACACCCAAACCTTCACCCGAGGCAGCTGGGAACGCTGTTACCATCGCTGCCGGCTGCTCAACGAGACTCATTCATGAAATCTGAGCAGTCGTTCACAGAAGTCACAAACTCTGGATTTACAATACGATACTTAAAGGGGACCTACTATGAAAAACAGGTTTTTTCTTGCTTTAACATATATAAAGTGGTCTCCCCTCAGCCTGCCAACTCAGAGAAGGAGGAAAGCAACCAAATTCTGCAGTGTCTGTACAGCCGCCCGGATGAGCCGTCCAGTGTGATGTGGATCTACGAGCTGTTCAGATTCTGCTCCCGTCGTGACGTCATGACAGTCACGACGGCCGGAGCTTCCGCCATTTTTTCGTAGCGGCGTATTGCGTCATTCAGGCAGCCAATCAGCACAGAGCCTCATTATCATAGCCCCGCCCACTCAGAATCCCGTATAGATAATGAGGTTAGAGAATGGGATGGGAATGGGATAAAGACATGGCTCAGAAACTGAATTTCTAATTTATTAAGCAAAAACAATCAAAAGCTTGTTTTTAAGACATTCAAGGCCTGTTTAAAATAGAAATGAGATGCCATAATAGGTCCCCTTTAAGATTTTGATTTGATTGCAAGGACTCTTCACACGTGGCTGATTGGCAGCAAGCTCCCATTGCTGTAAATGTCATGGTTTGGTTATTTAGTTCCTCTTTTATTTTGAAACCCGTGTCTGTGTTTCATTTCTGTCTTGACTTCCCTGGTTCCCATCTGCTCTGATTGTCTGCACCTGTGTCTCGTCAACCCTTCTGTGTATATCTGGTCTTGTCTTTCCCTCGCTCCCAACTGGTCTGTACTGTTTCATCCCTCCATGTTTCCAGTCTGGTTTTATGCCATTTGGATTTTTTTTGCAATCCTGCTCAGCAGCGCTTTGGGTTTTGTTTAAGTTAATAAAACACGTTTTTTGGAACTCCTGCATCCGGGTCCTATCCACCGCATTCGTGACAGTAAGTGTTTACCCTCAGCCCACATCTTTTACCTGTGGACATGGTGCCACACTAAAGAAGTGCGTTTTGAGAGGAAAGATCTTTCAGAAATAGTGGAAGAGGTGATTCTACCTGCGGTGGAACCAAGAAAAATGCTTTATAGTTCTCTGTCAGCAGCTTATGGACTATAGCGTTACCGGGACCAGCAACGCAGGTAAATGAAGCACCCAAGAGGCGAAGCAGAAGATGCTCTGATGTAAAGAAAAGAAATGTGCATTTCTTTACATGTACAAAAGCACGTTTCCTCTGTTATCAGGAATGATGCCGGAAAAGGAAAACTGTTTAATTGCTATATTGTGACAGCCGGGGGATCTACTGCTTTTAGCACGTTTTAAGAAATAGTGGGTGGGAATTAAAGGAGCATGAGGCTCCTTTTTAAGAAATGAGACTCATTAGCGCCACCCTTCACCGCGACGGCCGTCGGGGGTACTGCAGCCAACAGTGAAGCCGGCACGGGAGAACAGGGAGAACGTGCATGCAGCGTCATGTGACGTCACATCCGCAGGACACCGCGGGAAATTCGGGCCCCGAATTGCAGCACATTTTGCAGCACACAGCCTGTTCAAGGCAACGGAGAGATACACTAGAGGGCTCATTCTTTTTGGTTTGGAACGCTTTGTCTGACATTATTACTAGAAAACTTAAAACGTTTACAAATTTTTTTCCTGCCTCATGCTCCTTTAGGTTTTTAGGGCCTTCATTTATTTAATTGTAGGTTATTTAAAACTTCAACTCTTTGAAGCTCTAATAAATCAATCAGAATTTATCCAGTTCATGGGTTATTTGGTTTTTTTAAGTTTTACATTTTATGGCACGGACAAAAAGGATATTTTTTGCATTATGCTGCCCATTTGATTTTGAGTTTTTATTTCGGTCCATTTGGATACAACATAAAAAAAGGTCCAATATTTTAAGTGGCCCCTTGTGACCAGAACTGATATTTCTGCATAGAGAAGCTTTAACTTTCTTAATCACCTGAGCAAAAAGTACAAACATAAGACACATGTCTTTGTCTTTTAGATTTTATAAATATTGATCGGAGAGACCAACTGACTCCTTGTGGAGTGATGACAGTCAGTTTGCCGTTTCTTTAACTTGAAAACAGGAATAATAACGTGTTTGTACATTAATATGATGCTTGCTGGTGTTCAAAATGAGCTAAAAACAGTTAAACAGGAGCCAATGGCCTTTTTTTTTTGCACATTGAGTCAAAATTCAACGATTTTTTTTACCTTAAAACAGTGACTTCATTTAGTTTTACACTAAAAAGAACTTTTTTTTTCTTCAAGTGACGCCAGTAAAGGAAAGCCGAATCCCAGTTTGTCATATCAGCACGTACGTGCATCAAAGACACCAGCTTGGATGATTTTTACGGACGTTTCCTTTCGGCTCTGATTGAGGGACGTTTTACTTTTTTATGAAAGAAGCGGAGAGGAAACTCGACGCGGCCGATGAAGCAATAGAGGCGTCAAATGTGTAAAATCTCTGAGACTGTCAGCGAGGTTAATCAGATAAGAACAGAAAGACACGCCCGCGCACTGGAATATCTCCAGTTACCATGGAAACCATCACGGAGATAGACCGTCGGAGAACCAAGACGTCTTATGTCACTGTTCTTCCTCTCCCTCCTCCTCCTCTCTCCCTTTACTCCGCTTCGTCTCTCACCTTCGCTCTCTGTGTTGCGGCGATGTATTTTTGGGGTTTTGTGGAGTCGGATGGAAGCACGTGACTCCGCTGCTCTGAACTGTAGCTCTGGCTGCTTTCTGCAGCTCCTCTTCCTCCCTCTTCACACAGCTGAAACAATGCGATTCGACTTTCCTGATGCAACATCATGCAAACTGTCAGAAAGCTTCTGGAGGATTCTTCCCTCCCACTCCTGAATCCAGCTCTGAACGCGACGTGGCTGGAGATGCTGAGGTCAGATTCCCCTGAATAAACCCGGTTCATGGACCAAGGCCTCAACTAGTGTTGTTGCTGTCAGCCTGTTTTAAATTATAGTTTTAGTTTAGTCTTTGGGTCAAGCTATAATTTTAGCTTTTATTAGTTTTAGTCACGTTCATTCTCCTTTTAGTCGTGTCAAGTTTCAGTCGACTAAAAGTCTGAGCATTTTAGTTTTATTTTAGTCAGAATTGTCCAGGACCATTTTAGTCTAGTTTTAGTCAAAGATTGTATTTAGTCAAACCCATTTTACAATTCAAACAAGGTTATCTTATTATTATATTATTGTTACCTTATAGACTCAAAAATACATTTACAGAAGAGTATTAGGGCCAGGCAGGAGAAAAATTAAAATATTTTATTTTTGCACTTCGAGGAAAATAGTTGAAATGTCGAGAAAAAAATCGAAATGTCGAGAAAAAAGGCGAAAATTTTATTCTTGAAATTTTATTTCAACATTAATCTCGCCATTTCGACTTTTTTCTCGAAGTGCACAACAAAAGAAAATCTTCCCCTTTCAAATATTTTTTCTCCTGCATGGCCCTAATACTCTTCCGTGTACATTCATTCCAGATACAGAAGACTCTAATTTGAGTTTACATCATATTTATTTTTCCGCATTTCTCCCCATCTTTTTCATTTCGACGACACATTGGGTTTTCTTTTCCACATCTATGTAGGAAAGTGTATCCAAAGATGGATCTTCTTCTTCTCCAGCCCCAGAGCAGATCCCTGCGTTTCTGTATGTAACTTTGTTTTTAATTGACGTGAACCTAGAGCTCTGCGTTAACGGCATCAGCCTCTAACTCTGCATGGAGATTAAGGATCTTTGGTAGAACATTTCGTCTCGTTTTGGTCAACGAAAATGAAGACACATTTTAGCAGAGTTTTTATTTTGTAATCTACATTTTCTACAGTCTTATTTTTATTCGTTGACGATATTGCATCATATATTTAATTATCGTTATCGTCACATGACCAGCATTTTAGTAGCGTCTCGTTTTCCTCAGGTGATAAAGGTTCGTTGACGACGATATTTAGTCATAATTTTCGTTGACAAAAGCAACTTTAGCCTCAGCGAGGACGTGAGGCATCCTTTTACTGATACTTTATACTTTAGGACACGTTTCAAAAAACCCTCAGATTTGGTGCTTTGAGCTCCACTGATATTCTTTATACAGCAGGATGAACTTTTACTCTCCTCCTGAAGTCACTGCTGTTCCCCTTCGGGAAGTCAGAGGCCTCGTTTCCACATGTCCGAAACATCCCAGCGATGTCCAAAACACAGCCGTACGGTTCTCTTCCAGCTTCCACCGGGGAGAAATCGGATGCGACTTAAATATGTCACGGAGGGATGTGTAGAAGTCTAAAAATAGATCCGGTCGGTAATAAGGTTAAATCGGAGGTGAGGGTTTGCAGAAGCTTCTTCTGACTGTCGTCATAATCAGAGATGACAACATGCAGGATCAACTCTGCTCATGTGCTGCAGAGGGAGATTAGATTACTGTACTTTTTATTAGTTTAATTCCTAAAGACAGCTCTGCTGCACATCTGGTAGCAGATGTGAAGTTAAAGTTATAGTACTACACACTTTCAGGTATACTATTAGCTACCAGTTAGCAGTAAATCTCAGTTATAAAGTTAAAGTTATAAAGATATGATACCGTCTGGTAACATTAGATTTAGTACTTTTGAGACTGTTCATTAGCTCAGTTATCTGAGATTTAGCTCTGACTTAACTAGAAATTAAGAAATTATTTAAGACAATATCTTATAAGGAAAGACATCTTCTTGAAAAATGTGGGACAGTTTAAAATTATGGAAAAGTGGTATTTGAGGGTAAAATAGGTTCTTCTTTACATACATCTCCAGAATCACTGAAATAGTCACAGCTAAACTGCAACACCAACACATCATTAACTCCATCGATGATGCATTTTGAATAAGAGACTTCTGTTATGTTATGAAGAAGCAGCTAAACTGATTTAAATCGACTTTAATTTCAATTTTTATCCGTGCATTCTGTACATCAACACTCCAACGGCACCACGTGTTGCTGGTTTTATCTGCGGCCGCTCTGTTTCTGCAGTCGTGTCATATATGTAGGATTAACCTTGTCAGGTGAGTTTCAAACAAAGCAACATTATTATTTCCATAACAGTCTAATTTAGCCGAGGCTGGTGTGTGAGAGAGATCCTCAAATGTCACAGTTTTGGTATTTAGTTCCTGTTTTATTTTGAAAACCTGTGTCTTTTTGTTTCAGTAACTTCTTGACTTCCCTTGTTCCCATCTGCCCTGATTGTTTGCACCTGTGTCTCGTCAAGCTTTCTGTGTGTCTTGTCTTTCCCTGCTCCCTGCTGGTCTGTACTGTTTCCATCCTCTGTGTTTCAGGTCCGGTTTTTGGATTTTGTCATGTTCTGGTTTCTTTGCAATCCTGCTAAGCAGCGCTTTTCTTTGTTTTAAGTTTGCAATAAAACACGTTTTTTTGGGAACTCCTGCATCTGGGTCCTATCTACCACAACCGTGATCTATGTGACGCACGAAAAACTTTCACAAACTGCGTCAGAATGATGGAGGTCACCGTCACTCATGCTTCCCATTAGCTGTTGAAGAAGCTACGTATGCTACAGGTCTCAGACTGTTGTGTCATTTATGTTGTGTCATTTATACAATTATCTGCATGTTGACCCCTAAAAAGGAAAGCCATCAGAGGAAGAAGAATTGCATCATGTACGTAGGAAGCTGCGAACCAACACCCAAGTTAAAGCAAGGCTGTTAGCCTCAACATATTTAGCTAGCTGGCAACCCAAAATGTTGAAAGAGCCATATTGGACCAAAAACACAAATAACAAATATGTTTGGAGCCGCTAAAAATGAAAAGTCTTGTATAAGCCTTAGAATGAAGGCAAATGGCGAAAAGGCGAAATGTCGAGGAAAAAAGTCAAAATGTTGAGAAAAAAGTCAAAAAGTTGAAAAGTTGAGAAAAAAGTCGAAATGGCGAGAAAAAAAGTCAATGTCGAGATTAATGTTGAAGTACAAATCTCGAAAAAAAGTCGAAATGTTGAGAAAAAAGTCAATGTCGAGATTAATGTTGAAGTACAAATCTCGAAAAAAAGTCGAAATGTTGAGAAAAAAGTCGAAATGTCGAGATTAATGTTGAAGTACAATTTCGAGAAGAAAGTCGAAATGTCGAGGATAAAGTCAAAATTTCGAGATTAAAAAGGAAAGGAAAAAGGAAGGAAAAAAGAGAAAAAGAAGAAAAAAAGAAAAAAGAAATAAAATAAGAAAAAAAGAAATAAGAAAAAAAGAGGAAAAAAAAGGGAAAAAAAAGGTCAAACATTTTTGAAAAAGCTCCAGGAGCCACTAGGGCGGCGCTAAAGAGCTGCATGCGTCTCTAGATCCGCGGGTTGCCGAGCCCTGCTCTAGTGGTATTATTGGCATAGAGATTGTGAAATCATCAAAAACCGTGGAAAAAGAGTAGATGTTCGCCATGGAAGGACCTCTTGTTGATCCTCAATGCCGCCCTATTGGGGCAGTGGAGGAATGGGACGAAGAGGAGGTCTAGGGAATACGCTCTTTGCTCACCTTTGTTGTCCGTCTGCAGGTCATCCAGGTAGAAGTCGGTCTGCCGGTTTCCCAGGACGAAGGCCAGGAAGGAGAGGATGAGGGCGTCCAGGATGCCCATGATGGCCAGCATGTAGGCCCAGCGCACCGAGCAGTCCCCTAGGGCGTACTTCCCCGTCTTCTCCCCGCACATGTCCCGGATCACTTCGGCATCCCAGCCGTCCGGGAAGATCATGCAGCCCAGCACCAGGCACACTCCTGCAGGGTAGGAATCGAAACCCAGATCATCAGCTTATTCATTATCAATTTATACACAGAACTTATTTAACACCTTGTAAGCTTTACCATGTGAAGATCCTGGTTATCTCTTTATTATACTCTCAGAATAAACCAGGAACCTTCATGCATGTTTCTGGAATGCCAACCTGTTGCAAACTTCTGGCAACAGGTTGCAACTGCAATATCCTCGATAACAGTACAGAATATTCCAGTAAACCCTCAAACACTTATTTTAAATTATTTATCCACAGTTAATGCTTCACTATGTCTTAAACGAATTTTGCTTGCTGGCCGAACAGCAGCAAAAAAGATAATTGCAGTAAGATGGAAACCACCACACATGCTTAACATCTCCCATTGGTATTTGACTTTTCTTGATATTATCTATCTGGACATATCTACAGCCCAAATCCAGAATGGAGCTTGAGTCCTGGGGGGAGGGTCGTGTTTTATTCCACATTTAATTCCTTGTGAAGTAATTTTCACAAGGAAAAGGTTTTGTGGAATATGTTTAGGTGAATTAAACCCCAGTTGTGATCACATGTGCCCCCCCACCATTAGCAGTTGATTAGATTTTTAGATTAGATCTTTATTGTCATTGTTATATAACAACGAAATTCGAAGAGCCATCAGTCAGTGCTGAAAAACAAACAGATAAATACCATAACACACTTTCACACAACATAAAATAAAACAAATAACTGATTAAAACCAATAAATAATTAAAAATAGCCTGCACATGCATACAATCCTTAATGTCAGTTAACAGTTTGTTTTTGAGATTTTTTGTTACAGCTGTAGAATAAAAACTGTCTCTAAATCGGCTTGTTTTTATAGCTCTGTACCGTCTACCTGAGGGCAACATTTCATTTTCTGTATATCCCCTGTTCAGGGCCGGCTCTATGAATTTCGTGGCCCTAATTTAATGAATCAGGATTTTTTTTTAAATATACAGGACTGTCTCAGAAAATTAGAATATTGTGATAAAGTTCTTTATTTTCTGTAATGCAATTTAAAAAAACAAAAATGTCATACATTCTGGATTCATTACAAATCAACTGAAATATTGCAAGCCTTTTATTATTTTAATATTGCTGATTATGGCTTACAGTTTAAGATTAAGATTCCCAGAATATTCAAATTTTTTGAGATAGGATATTTGAGTTTTCTTAAGCTGTAAACCATGATCAGCAATATTAAAATAATAAAAGGCTTGCAATGTTTCAGTTGATTTGTAATGAATCCAGTCCTGTATAATTTTCACAAGGAAAGGGTTTTGTGGAATATGTGTAGGTATGAGACTCAACTGAACCCCGGTTGTGATCAGATGTGCCCGTTTGTCATGAACCCGCCCTGTTCCTCATTAATTTTCTCTTCCTTTCAGAGATTTATCATTTCTCTAATGGTCCTCCGATCCTTCCACGTTGCAAAACCCCCGGGGGAAAAGCATTTATGCAGTTTCAACAAAACAACAGAGGTAATCTATACTTCACCCCCCCCACTCATCAAAGCGTGCACCATCTGGGAGCTGATGTCGCCTATCCGGGCTCAGCGACGCCGTCTAACGAGCAGCCGTCTAACGAGCAGCCGTCTAACGCGCCGCCTGCCTCGGCCTCGGGGGGGTTGGAGGTAAAGCGGCGGATCCCGCTGGGACACGGGGAACATACATGGCGTCGTACTGAAACATCACACCTGGCCACATGGATCTTAGTCATACGCAGCATCACTCGAGATGCACATGAAAGGTTTTTGTTAGATTATCTGATTCCAGTAAATGTTGAAGTGGTTTGATGTCTTTAATGTGCTCAAATGAGAGAAACACTGACTAAGTTTACATGCATCAATAACCCTTTTCTTTACCGGAATATTAGCAATAACCCGGTTGCGAACGGCCATGTAAACACCAATAACCCCTTTGAATAACCGGAATTTGCTCATATTCCGGTTTTTAAAAAGCCAAAAATGACCCCTGGGTTATTCCTTTTCTAACCCGAATATTCGGTCATGTAAACGCCTAACGGGATATCCCCATCAAAAGGAACATGACTTTGTTTTCTGTGCGTGTTCTTTTCGCAAGGAATCTTGGTCTTTTGAGTCCACGAAGTTCTTATAAACACGGAGAAACACAAGACCAGGGGGAGACTAATCACTTCATAAATGTAATGAAAGATATGAACATTTTGGCATTTGTAGACGGTAGAAAGTACCGGGATAGCGAGATTTACAAAAAGGTGAGCGAAAAGTTGCTCGAAGCAGGATTTGTACGAACGTCAGACCAGATCAAGCACCGCTGGAAGACGCTGAAAAAGGTGAACTACAGGGCCAAGAAACAAAACAACTTCTACTGGGCTGTTCATTATGCGCCGTGCTGCTGTTATTGTTGTTGTTTTGGATGTGGATACAGGAAGAAGAAGCGGAAATTACGGGATTTCGTCATGACGTTCTCCGTGCATCGCTGGTTTGATCCAGATATCCCAAATGATTAATTACCATGTAAACAGGGATAACCCTGTTTGCTCACACATGTAAATGGAATATTCAGAATGTTTCAGTAACCGGAATATTGACCTTAACCCGAATTTCAACTGCATGTAAACGTAGTCACTGAGTTCGTTATGAGTTGAAGGCTGTTGGGTGACATTCAAACGTCCATCCGATCGTTTATCTTTGTTTGGGTTGTGACTTGCCCTGTCTTCCCCGTCCCCGGCCGCCTCCTCGGCTCTTCACAGGGAAAAGCCGAGGCGTTCCCAGGTCAGCTGAGGGATGTAGTTTCTCCAGAGTGTTGTGGGTCTCCTGCAGGGCCTCAACCCGGGTGGATGTGGGTGAAACACAGGCCTAGGGAGGTGTCTTGTAGACATCCTGACCAGAGCCGGATTAAATAAATGGACTACACTAGGCAGCCTGTGATTTTTGGGCCCCCCTCCATCGATGTTATTTATGAAATCTTAAACTTACCAAAGTTACTAATAAAAGTTAATTCACATTTTACATAGCATAGTCATAGTCAAGTTGGCTCTTTGTATTCCAAAATAAGTCATGTGTTGTATATTAAACAGTCTATCAGACTATTTTTAGATTTTTATTATTTATACGTTATTACAACGCTCTATTAAATGCTATTAACAAAGACCAATAAAATTTGGAGTAAGACAAAGTGTGCTGTAGTATGTATGTCTGTATGTGTATGCGTATGCAGAGTCATTTGGGAGATTTGCGAGGCCCTGTGTGAAATGGCTGGGGTTTTTGGGTTTTTCGGGTCGGATAGGGTGTCTATATGCGCAATTTTAACTCTCCAATTAGCAAAATACTGGATACCTTCCCCTGCATCATCATCTGGGCTTGCCTCGACGTGGGGCCCCACGGCTGCTTGAGACCCGGGCGGATCGGTGATTTTTGTAACAAATTTATCAAACGTGCCTTTCAGAGAGACATTAAACTCTTCCATTTTCTTTTGTTTTTTTCTTTTTTAACCCCCTGATGGAAATGTCCTGAATCTGTCTCGTTCTGTCGACATTGTGTGACAGTTTGTTCCACACTCCACCGTCTGGATCAGACTAGCTTGTGTCCGCGCTTGGTCTGATCAGTTGTATTGAACAACAGACACGCGTCATCATTGCACATATATTTATTGATATGCACAGACTAGGACACATTTAGGTCTGTAATGGAACGTGACTGTTGATATTTATAAGGGAAAAAAAAAAAAAAACAAAAAAAAAAAACGGCCCATAGCGCCAGGCCCCTTGGGGCGCCAGGCCCCTTGGGGCGCCAGGCCCCGTGGGGCGCGAGGCCCTGTGCGGTCGCACGGTTCGCACATCCCTTGCGCCGGCCCTGTGCGTATGCGTATATATATATATATATATATATATATGTATGTATACTAAATATAGTAATAATGCACATATATATATATATGCCTTAGGTTTTTACCGGCATGTTATCAACCATTAATATGTGTGCAGACAAAAAAAAAAAAAAAAAAAAAAAAATTTTTTTTTTTTGTCCCTCTGTCTGGGCCCCCCCTCTGTCGGGCCCTAGGCACATGCCTAGTCTGCCTTTGCGTTAATCCGGCTCTGATCCTGACCTCAACTCTTCTCTGGAATCCCTCAAAACCAGCAAATCAACCGGTAAACGGACCTGCACAGAGTCCACGTTATTACCAAGTCGCCTTTTTAATCCGTCTCCTTCGTTCAGTGATTTTATTCAATATTTATTTATTTGAGGTAGAAGATTATTTAATATTTATTTATTATGTCAGGTAGAAGTTTTTTATTCAATATTTATTTATTATTTCAGGGGGAAGTTTTGTTATTTAATATTTATTTATTTCAGGTTGTTTTTTTATTCAATATTCATTTATTTCAGGTAGAAGTTTTTTATTCAATATTTATTTATTATTTCAGGGGGAAGTTTTGTTATTTAATATGTATTTATTTCAGGTAGAAGTTTATTCAATATTTATTTATTATTTATGGTTGAAGTTTTTTTTATTTAATATTTATTATTTCAGGTAGATGTTTATTTATCTAATATTTATTTATTTCAGGTTAAATTTATTTTTATTTTATTTGACTCATACAATCAAACTACTGTATCTATACTTATACTATATTTGTTATTATGAATAAGGTTGTCATATTCAATAACGTGTTGTTATGCTGTCATTTTGTACCCGATACATTTGGAATGAGGAGATATATGAGGGTGGGGGGGCTCCAAATAGCATTTCGCTTAGGGCCCCAATTCGGTCAGGAGCAGCCCTGGACAGATGTGCCAGATGTGGCGGTTGAAAGTGAAGTGAAAGGTTTTTTTTGTGCATTCATAAGTAAGCTGATAGAAATATGAAGTATAATGCAGGTAGCAGACGTTTGTCTCTTAAAAGGTAGAATATGAGACTAACGCGGCTCGTAGGGTTTGAGAGTGATGAGTTCATCGCGGTGAATTCCATTAGTCACATCCTCCTATGATGAGACGCTTATTCCCACCGAAGACCATCTGTTTTTTTTTTTTTGTTTTATATGCTCTGGCAATCCATCATGAGAAAGATGTGGGCGGTGAACTCGTGGCAACAGACGAGGCAGGATATGAGATGAGTCACCACCTGAGTGTAAACATGTAAACACACGCCGTTGGAAAAACGTGGCCGCCGCTCCGGCAACGATGGCCGGCGTAACGGGAGAGCGTAATGATGGTAATACAGTAAGTAATGAGAGAATAAAAGAGCAAAGGAAGCAATCGTCAGGGGAAATCATCACGTTATTAGCTTCTTTATGACCTTTATGCAAGATATTAGCCACGATGAGAGATGTTAAAATCATTAACGCAGTAATGAGCATCAGGCAACGGCTTTTATGGATTTTTGATGAATGTTTCCCCACCTGGCGTTAAACTCATCCAAAGTTTATTGTGTGGGCCTTTTTGGAAGCACGGCAAGAGATCATCCCAAAGAGTCTCAGGCTCATGGCAACTCATTTTCCTTCGTAATAAATGTTCCTGGTTGCCTTAGATTGGCATGTAAAGCTGCACACGGTGTCTTTCCTTCATGATAAACCCACTCCCGGTCTGGAAATACACCAAAGGCTTCAGATCTAATGAGTCGGTGCTGGGGACCCAAACGTAGGAGGCACGAGGACATGTTTTAAACAAATCTCTTACTGTACGTCAGGAAACAAAAGCCTGTTCATGCAGGGAAATACAAACCTCATGACCCTAAAAACGGTGTAAAACTCTCAAGGACACGGACTAAAAGGCCGAAAAAGAGGCCAGTCTGAGAAAACAGGAAGACAAACAGACTGGCAATCCCCCACTTCTGACCTTATGCGTCACATTAACGCACATCCTAGGTCACCTTTGTACAGACTCATTACTCCGACACTTTAAAACCAACATGTTGTACATTTTTTCTTTTAAGATTATTTGTTCTTTTGTATTGAACCAATCACCACAACAAATTCCTTGTGTATGTTAAACTACTTGGCAATAAATGTATTTCTGATACTGGCAAGGGGACAAGGAGCCACTGGATTGTTGGCTGATGAGACACAAGTGGGAACAATCAAGATAGGACCAAAAACCCAGACTCCAACCAGAAACGATGACGTGATGTTGCTCACTCTTGCACTGACGGGCACGGATTACCCATCAGCCAGTTGTCCCGGATTTGAAGTTAGCTGATTGTTATTTTAATTAACGAGTCCTCCTTTCGATTTTTTCCCCACAGGCTGGCTTCCTGTTTGCCATCACTTTACAACACACGCCAAACTGATGCACAGCTGCGTCATTGCCCTTCGGCGGCGATCACAGAACGGTCTCAATCATGGTCTCAACTAGTCTCAACTGGTCTCAATCCTGGGCTCGATCTGAAATTCCATACTTCCACCCTAATGAGTATGCAAAATGAGTGTGCGAGATTTTTTAGTGCGTCCGAAACATTAGAACGTACTCAATAGTAGCTCTATCCATACTCATTACGGAGAATTTTTTTAGTGTGGATTGATGGACACTAGCCGAGCAGAAACTTGCAATGCACACACCACAATGCAATGCAGCAGCGTTTGGTTGCTAAGTGATACGTATATGTCATAAGTATAATATTAAGTATAATAATATTATTATATAATATTAATATTATAATATTCGTATATAATAATATTATATAATGTCATCTTTTTTCGGCCAGAATAAACGGGAAATAGCGGAGCGGTGCTGCTACTGCTGCTGTGACAGGTTTCCATGGTAACAACTCCCCCCCCTCCCTGCGGCAGGAAGTGCCCTGTGCGCTTTTAATAGTACGTCCGAATTAATGCATACTACGGATATTTACTCAAAAGTGTGCCGAATTTAAGTATACTTTTTAGTATATACTTTTTAGTATGGCATTTCGGACCCACCGTAGTCTCAACTGGTCTCAATCATGGTCTCAACCGGTCAACTGGTACGTGCACTTGCCTGGCCGTGGTTGCCGGTACGTACTATAAAACCAGAAAAACAACTACACTAAAACACATGCAGATGCTGGTCATGTGACCACCGTCCCCTGCTGTAGTGACACATTGCATTATGGGATATAGTATGCGAGGCACACAGCTCAGATGCACACTGGAAAGAGCGAACAATCATAGTACTTTAATTTTCGGTTGTGCGTTTATTTGCATAGCCTAGCTGGTATTTTCCGCATTGCCGAGACAACACATCTGTATTGGTTTGTTAGTTTTAATCTAGATACATCCAGATTTACTGCTTCAAGGGAAACTTGAAAGGGAACTGCTTTACTGCTTCAAGGGAAACTGCTTGTTCGTTCCGAGCTCAAACACTCTTCTGACCCAGAGCACCAGTTAACGTTGCGATGTCCATGACTACTAGCTCATCATCTGCCCCTGACAGAATTGTGGCCCTAAGCGAAAAGATATTTGGAGCCCCCCCCACCCTCACACCTCTCACCATCCCAAATGTATCATATGTAGAAAATGACCGTATAATAACTACTCATTTAACTTGACAACCGTTATTAATAACAAATGTACTGTAAGTATAGTTACAGTAGTTTGACTGTATGAAGTCAAATAAAATAAAACACTTCACCTGAAATAATAAATAAATATTGAATAAACTTCAACCTGAAATAAATAAATATTAAATAAAAAAACTTCAACCTGAAATGATAAATACATATTTAATAAAAAACTTAAAACTGAAATTATATATAAATATTAGATAAACTTCAGCCTAAAATAAATAAAGATTAAATTAATAAACTTCAACCTGAAATAATAAATACATATTATTGAATAAATAACTTAAAACCGAAAAAATAAAATAAAGTTCAACCTGAAATAAATAAATATTAAATACAAAACTTCAAACTGTAATAATAAATAAATATTAAATAAAAAACCTTCAACCTTAAATAATAAATATTTAATAAACTTCAAACCTCAAGTAAATAAATATTAAATTAATAAACTTCAAGCTGAAATAATAAATAAATATTAAATAATAAACATAAAATTGAAATAATAAATAAATATTGAATACATATCTTAAAACCGAAATAATAAAATAAACTTCAACCTGAAATAAATTAATAAATATTAAATAAAAAAACTTCAACTTGTAATAATAAATAAATATTAAATAAAAAAAATGAAATAAATAAATAAATATTAAATAAAAAAACTTCAACCTGTAATAATAAATAAATATTAAATTAAAAAAACTTAAATAAATAAACAAATCCGAGTCACAGTTCAGCCTTCTGATTGGTCAGATGTCGAGTGCTGTCAATCATTACACGGTCAGATTTTCTCTCCTCAGCCTCACGGTAGCGCAAATGCGTCCCCTGGCCCAAAATGTGTTTCCCATTGGAAGATGTGGCTTCTGCATTTGAGGAAGGGGCTCATCATGCTTCCTTCCTTTGATTCCTTTCCTTCAGTTTCTAGATCGTCTGCAGACGCCTCACTGCGTCCTCACAAACCTTTCAGGAAGTATATATTTGCAT
This sequence comes from Cololabis saira, assembly GCF_033807715.1. Lineage (NCBI taxonomy): Eukaryota > Metazoa > Chordata > Actinopteri > Beloniformes > Belonidae > Cololabis > Cololabis saira. The sequence continues at coordinate 38,604,621 of NC_084598.1, forward strand.
ATGAGTTGAAAAGGCCACCTAGACTTTGAGTGTGGCAGCTGCGACCGTGTGAAATCCCTCCCGCTATCGTCCATCTGCCTTCCTCCTCCTCCGTCCTCGACTCCGGCGTTCAAGTGGGCACCGGCTAAAAATAACACACCTTTCTACAACCCAGGAAAAGCACTTTGAAGCTGTTGGGGGGGTTTCCCTTCTCCACCCCCCCACTAAAGACACCGTGTTCTGAACTTGGAGGGAAGAAGCTTCAAAGGCGGGAAGCAGAGAGAGAAAGACGGACGGAGCTGAAGAAGAGAAGGAGGAAGATAACAACTCATCTGGAGTCTGCCGCTCCATTTTACCGTTTCTTCTCTTTTCACTTCATCACTTCTTTTGAGCAGTCGGGAGGCATCAGAGAGAGCAGTAAAAAAAAAGCCAATGACAACATTCCGAAAGACGTCTCTGATTTTCGACTTCTCAAAATAACTGGATTCTTTTATTTATAGCGCATTGATGTTTATTTATGGACCTGTTACATAACGACTTCGCCAGATTTCCTTTTCATCTTTTTTTCATGATAGCGAAAACCAGAAATATTATGTAAGAGCTCTAAAATTAACATCAGTGTGCTACACACACATACATATATACATTCGGTGAATAAGATGTGTTTTCTTCAAGAGGCAACCTCCAGTTTCTCCACCCGTAAGTCCCAAACCCTGCAGTTCATTGAATGACCACAAGGGGCTCCAAACGGGTCAAAATTAACACAGTAAAAGTAAAGTCCCAGAAAAGTCAAAAAACACTGTGGAGAACGTTAGAAGCATCGCTGAAGCGACCGCACGCTTTGCTTCGCTAAAAAAACATCAGTTACGACGAAGCTAGCAGGAAGTCAGACGTGAGAATATCCTGGAGAATCCAGCAAATTTTAAAAATAAAACACCACAAGTGGCTCCAACACATACATGGATGTTAACTTTACCTGTGAAGGATGTGGGTGATCAATTGACCCTTTGTCAAGCCCTGCCCCTATTGCTAAGTTGAATAAAAGAGGCAGTGTTGCCAACTCCTCAGTAAGGAAAGTAGCTATTGGCTGTCCCAAAAGTCGCTAGAAGTCGCTAAATGACGTCATCGCCTAATTTGCATAATTGGCAATTTGCATATAACTGTAATGGACGCTGTAGGAGAGAAGAATAACGTCGTGGGAGAGACAAAAGTGAGTAAAAAACACCCTAAATATGTTTAGAACTACAAATGTACAAAAATAATTTCAACATTAACAACATTTAATGATTTTAATGCTTTGTCTAGATCCACATTACACACATCAGTTTTGTCCTGTATTGTTAAATGTTATAACAGCAAATTTAATCAAAAGATTGTTATGTAGGGTGAAATTACTAGCTCTACAACCAACCCTCCTCCTTTATCCGGGCTTGGGACCAGCAAAGTGACCCAAAAGAAAAAAGAAACGTTTACATTTACATCCCGCTCTGCAAGCCAGCGGCGGCTTTGCGCAAGCGCATTTCATTTGCAGTCTGGACGCGGAGTGGTGAGGGTCTCCTCTCTGCTCTGCTCTGCCCACCAGATAAGTCTCCAATAACACCAGAAAAAGACGCTAGATTTGTCGCTAGTTGCTTTTTTGAAAAAAAGTCGCTAAGTTGGCAACACTGAAAACAGGGTGATTAAAAAACAGGGTTTTTTATCACTTTATTTCTGATTATTGTACCAAAGAAAATCAACAGCAACTAGATATAAATAAAAAGGAAAACCTCAGGTACCGTGTAGTGACTTTAAAAAACTGTGTTTTTTGGCGAAAACAAGATATTTTGATGAGTTTAGCTGATAGCACGGTGGAAGGTGTGGCCGTCCACATGGCTTTATCCAAAACAGACATTTTTTCGTAATTTACCGTTGGCTTTGGGATGAAATGTATTCCTGTGATTCTCTCTGGGTAGCGGGTGTCACTTTTACAAGTGACCCGAGCACATCATTTTACCATTGTAAGATAAATAAATAAACCCGTCCGCGGTTGTAGCTATGCGTTGTAGCCTGCTGCCGAGCTGACTTTGTTTTGCCAGTTTGGGGATAAAAATACGCTGCACCCTCATGACACTGTGTTCCTTTTACAAATACAAAGTTTGAAAAAAATTATAATAATAATTAATAAATTTCCATACAAGGCAAGTAAAAACTAGGCTTTTTTCGTTGATGTGAACGAGACACGGCTGTTTGGTCCAACCGGATAAACCAGATGTAGCAACGGAGGATGATGTTTCTGATTGGTCAGTCAGGGACCAATCGGAAGGCTGACAAAGGTTCAATTCAGAGGGTTTAAGAAGAGATTTGAACCCCATCATGAGGAGAGATGAAGACCTAACAAACATGATGACAGCCCCCATCAAATGTCACCGTCCTTAATTACGCAAACATTTGCTCATTTTTATATTTTTAATCTGAAGGTAGAAAAAAAGTGAAGCCTACACCCAGCTGTTGGGGATGTAAATGAAAAGTCAGGTTGAAAATATTCCTATTTGTGCTTCAAAGTTGGATGTTTTAACACAAAAGTGAATTGGTGATGACTCTTCCCCCAAGTGGTCAGAAGAGGAACTGCAACTTCTCTTATTTCCACTTTAGCTTTAACCGCTTGCTAAAATCCCATCTTAAAAATTTGGTAGCAAAATGTAAATTAGTATTTAAATGATTGTTATAACTCATTCCAAATCCAGTTCCACACCCAGAAGTAAACCTGGAGGTATAAAACCTGAAAATACATCTGTAGATCGTAACATTGGAAACAGTTAAAGCCCTTTCCCTTCGCATGATCCTGCAGTTGAAGTCCAACACATAGCCGTGGGGTAGGAAAGTGTGAACATGGCTGTATTAAGAGATCACCATGTCCAGCCCATAATGTAATAAAGTGTGCCCCCTCCTACCCCCCCGGCCACTGTGTCTGGACCTTGGCTGCTGTCCTCCATCTATCTAATGGATGGCCTCCTCGCTGATGTACAGGACTGAGTGTGTGGATTGCTGAAGGGGCACTTTACAAGATACTGCTGCCAGGGATCACTGGCCCACTTGGCACAAAGCTTTCACTCTTTCATCCCGACTGTACATGCTCACACTCATTAATTTCCATTCGGTCCACGTCAATAAACCATATTTGTCATCTATCAATGCAGGGGGAAGAACTAATATATACGAATCCTTTGGAATCGACTGGTTTTCTGCATTAAATTCAAACACTTTCTGATCCTTCCCAGCATCTACAGGACTGTCTCAGAAAATTTTAATATTGTGATAAAGTCCTTTATTTTCTGTAATGCAAAAATGTCATACATTCTGGATTCATTACAAATCAACTGAAATATTGCAAGCCTTTTATTATTTTAATATTGCTGATCATGGCTTACAGCTTAAGAAAACTCAAATATCCTATCTCAAAAAATGTTAATATTCTGGGAATATTAATCTTAAACTGTAAACCATAATCAGCAATATTAAAATAATAAAAGGCTTGCAATATTTCAGTTGATTTGTAATGAATCCAGAATGAATGACATTTTTGTTTTTTTAATTGCATTACAGAAAATAAAGAACTTTATCACAATATTCTAATTTTCTGAGACAGGCCTATATATATGGTTTAGTTCTGGGTTCTGACTGGACCGCTCCAGAAGGTGGACTCTTCTGAAGCCATTACGTGGTGGATTTACGTCCATGTTTAGAGTGATTTGGCCTAATGGTCCAGCCTTTGGAGTTGGAGACAAATCACACGGGAGGCGAAGCTCTAAACTCCATACGGGACGAGATTTGAACCAGGAACCCTCCATCTGGGAAGCAACGGCGCCAACGACCGTGTCACCGCACTGCTGGACGCGTCATTCACAATCCCGAGAAAACAAAGTCTCACAGAAGCTGAACCCTAACAGGACTTAATGTTTGGGCTGCTTAGCTAAACCGTAGCCCCATATCTCTCCGGCCGAACCAAAAGCAGCCACAGCAGTCTTTTAGTGCCGCTAACGCCACAATAAGCCAATAGCTATAGCCAAAAAAAAACATTTAAATGACCACAATCCTAATTTTGCACCAGTTAGTGGCATTTTTTGCACCAGTTTGTGGCATTTTTTGAACCGGGCTGTAAATATATCTATTACCGCCAAAAAAGTTGAATGTCTTAACGTGGGAGTCGGTGGACACTGGCTACTTTTTGTCGTCGCCCCCCGGTGGTCAGTGGAGGAACTGCAGTTTCATAATGTTGCCTTTAACATAAAATGTATAGTTATATACTGAAGGAAGCATCAGAAATGAAACAGGAAATGATTTTCAGTTTCATGCAAAATGAGAAGCATATAAATAAATACACGAAAGTGCGTGGGCGGTAATTCTTAAAGTGAGAATTAAATAAAAGGCTTCCACATAAACCAGAAGATGTATATTTTTCTTTTTCCCCTCGTATATTTAAGAAAGAAGCTTCAAGGGCTTTGATTCTTTCTTGTACACGCATGCATGTACACACACAATCAGACTAAGTGACAATGATGCACCGGGTCAAAGGAATCCATTATTCAGCTGTCGGGATATTTTTAGAAACACCCCAGTGACTTTGAAATAATTTATTAAGTGCCTGATAATTAAAACATGTACGTTTGGTTGAGAAACGCCAACAGAAATCTCGGAGAGGGGGAGCGGGAGGCGGGGAAGTCCTCCAGGGAAACTCTTTTCTACTCGACCACTGCAGCATTTACTTAACCGGAACTGCTGGAAACCTGTGTACTGCACATACGATGCTTTATGTTTGTGCACGTCTGCGTGCTCTTAACAAGTTTACTAGAGCAGAAGAAGAAAAAAACACCAGTGGAGAACAGAAAAGAAATGTTCTCTTTAATAATTCAGCCCTTATGCCATCTTGTGTACATTTACCAGCTGATTCACACGTTCTTGATCTTGCACACAGATGTACATACATAAATACAGAAGCATGTCATCAGCATATGTGCGGATATTGATTCACTTTGTTTCACTGACTCTCCTTCGCTCTCCCCTCCTGCAAACATCCTTAAAGACTGACTCCTACTTCCTCTAACAGTACTTAAAAGTATTTGGTCTAAAGACAAATGATATTCGGTCAAAATCTTAGTTAAAAAGTTACGTTTTCCTGCTCATATTGACTTTAAACTACAAAATACATATGCTGAAGTGCAGAATAATTAGAATAAATGAAGACAAACTAAATAAAAGCAGTGTATTGTATAGTAGCTATAAATACATGGAAAAGTGTAGATGCATGTATTCAAGTGCAAGATAATGTCCACACTACCAAACCAAAACCAATTTTCAGCTTTTCAAATCAGGATCAGATCTTTCTGACTCTGCATTTACGTTATTTACTGTATATTTTAAGTGATCAACTGACTAATTTACTGCATTTACTTTATCTGAGCCAGCTGACAGAGCAGCGGTAAAAGTGTTCTGATGAAAACTGAGGAAACTTCCCATGTTGCCAGACTTTTTCAGCCAAGCCTGCAGACCGTCTCCGCTGATTCCCCAGCTACCAGCGTGACTGCAGTCGTCAACTTTGGACCACGTTTAATTAAGATGATCTAGGAAACTGTTTAAAAAGATCAAATATAGGCGATAAATCCTGCAGTGTAAATAGGAGATAAATCCTGCAGTGTAAATCCAACCTCGGAGAACCTGCCGTTATCCTCTCAGCCGCCCAATCAGAATCCATTAGCTAAAATTCCCTGGAAAAAAAGAGGCGATTGTTTCATTTTCAACTCATTTTGATGCTGTTTTTGTCAAAATTAATATAAAATCTAGGCCTTTTCTTTTCTTTTCTTTTCTTTTCTTGCCTACATCCAGATGTGTAGCCCTTTACGCCTGTTCAATTCTGTTCACTGAGGACGAACTCAGTGGGGCCCCTTTGGTGAATAGCAGATTAACAGGAAGTGAAACTTTCTACTCACGTTTTACAGAAGCATCACTTTGGAGCAAATCAGTAAAGACTAGAGTTAACTTCATTATGCCTCAGAGCAGCTTTACATTTTTGCCTTTTTAAGTAATAATACGTCAACTACATTTATGTGGTGCTTTTTTGGTCATTTTCAGCCAAATATAAAGCGCTTCTTTAGCATTTGCTGTGGTTTTTACTCTCATTCGATCACTTTCACCTGAGCTTTGGACTCTCTACAAATACTCACTCTCACATACCTCAACGTAAACTAAACCGACTATACATTATACGCAGTACTCGAGTTGTAAAAATAAATCAGGGGCGATGGTAGATTTTATCATATGGGGACAGATAATTTGTGCTGATTACAAATAATATAATATATTACAAATAATAGCAGTGACCAAAACACCTGCAGAAATACTGCAGGAATGACATAGCAGCAGTTAAATGCAGCCTTCTGTAAGCTTTAAATATCCACTGGGCTTACATCAAATACATCAAAACACAACAATAAAAAACAGTTTTCTGAACTTATCAATATGACTCTGTCCTTCACAGGATAAATAAAATGGATCACTGCAAAAACTCAAAATCTTAACAAGAATATTTGTCTTATTTCTAGTTAAAATGTCTAATATTAGTAAAAAAAAATCTCATTACACTTAAAACAAGACTCATCACTGGAAAAAACAACAATTTTCACCTGTTTCAAGTAGATTTTCACTTGAAATAAGTAGAAAAATCTGCCAGTGGAACAAGATTTTTTTGCTTGTAATAAGAAGATAAATCTTGTCCCACTGGCAGATTTTCCTACTTATTTCAAGTGAAAATTGACTTGAAACAGGTGAAAATTGTCAAATAAGTTATTTTTCTGGTGTTATTTTTCTGGTGATGACTCTAAATGTTGAAATAGCAGTAAAACCACATTCATTGATGAAATGACATAAGGGATGGAAAGGAGGGATGGCAGTTTTACAGGGGGGATGATTTTGACCGTATTTATTTCAGGGGGGATGCCATCCCCGCTCATCCCCCCTCATCCCCCCTCAACTCCAGTACTGATTACACGTACATTCACATCCCCACACCAGTCCCATGCTCTCTGTCGTTTCTCTTACGCCTACACAAAGTCTCAGGGACCCAGCAGTCGCTGTCAGGTCGCTCCCCCGAGGCAGCTCCTCTCCGGTGCCATGGCCCATGTACTGCTTAGTTCTGTTTAATTTTGCAACAGACAAGGTCAGACATGAAGGAGCGATGGAGGCATGAGCTGACGGAGGAGAGGAGCCAGAGAGGAAAGTCATTAAACTGGAATGCCATCCAAGTTGCTGAGGTTTCCTCACGGTACCTGCTGTCAGCGCACTGGTGTCAAAGCGATGGGAGGAGGATGCAACGGAGGAGAGGAGGCAGAGACCTCCCAAAGTCTGCTGGGACTAAACACATTTCCTCCAAAGTTTTTTTTTTCTTCTTTTTTTGCAACAGATTCATCTTTGTTCATCTAACGGGAGTTTAAACTGACGCTCCAGCCGTTTCCCCGGGAGCATTTCTCGCCGAATTAATCAAAATCCGAGCAAAGGTGTGAGCAGCGAAGCTCTTCGAAACCCGAGGTGCTTCTGGGAAATCTAGCCCTCCTCTTGCTCTTTTTATATAAGGAAACAAACGCTGCTTAGTTTAAAATGACCATATTATTCACTTTCCTGCTGGCGTTACACGAGCGAGGTGGACGACAGGAAGAAAGTCGAGCATTAACGGAGTCATTTCCGCTTATCGGCTTGAACTGAGCGCATTTTTAACCTTTTTTTTAATGTTTTAATGTTTTTTTAATGTGTTTGTCCCGTCTGACCTCCTTAATGTACCGGGTGGTGAATGCTGATATGTTTTGGTAGCCGCCCGTGTTGCTGCCTCATCCCTCCTCTGCTGTTCCTTGAGTTGCCCCACATTATGAAAACACATTAAACCCAACACCGACTGGATTTATGTCTCTCTTCAGGGCTGGTGGGGTTTATTTTAATATGGCCACAGACATGTGAGCGCTGTTGGACGCTATTCGCAGAAGTAATTACAGCAGGAATTACCTTTTCGTCTTTGGAGCAGCCCTCCTGTAAGTCAAGTACCATCTTCTACGAAAGCTCCAATACGATCATCATTCACACTCTCCAGAAACGGAGTGGAGCTGCAGTCTTTAGTTCTTGTAATAAGTATACAAGTAAATATTGGAAATCTTCACACCAGTGTTGTTTTAACCAACGTTCTGGACTGTGCAAGCGAGCTATCGGCATCTTATCAATTACTTTCACACCAATGCAGTGACGTCACTGACGTTTATAGTGATTTAATGACGTGGCTCCCTTTAGCACCCAAGCTATTGAAAAACAAAGCGGTTCTCAGCTGGTTCCAAGTTTAACGAGTTGTAAACCAGCACCAGCACTGGAACCGGTTTGATGGAAAAGGGGTATTTGAAGGTAAAATAGGTTCTTCTTTACATACATTTCCAGAACCACTGAAATATTCACAGCTAAACTGCAATACTAACACATCATTAACTCCATCGATGATGCATTCGGAATAAGAGACTTCTGTTATGTTATGAAGAACCAGCTAAACTGATTTAAATCGACTTTAATCTAAATTTCTATCCGTGCATTCTGTACATCAACACTCCAACGGCACCACGTGTTGCTGTTTTTATCTGCGGCCGCTCTGTTTCTGCAGCCGTGTCATATATGTAGGATTAACCTTGTCAGGTGAGTTTCAAACCAAGCAACATTATTTCCATAACAGTCTAATTTACCCGAGGCTGGTGTGTGAGAGAGATCCTCAAATGTCACAGTTTTGGTATTTGGTTCCTGTTTTATTTTGAAAACCTGTGTCTCTTTGTTTCAGTTACTTCTTGACTTCCCTTGTTCCCATCTGCCCTGATTGTTTGCACCTGTGTCTCGTCAAGCTTTCTGTGTGTATCTTGTCTCGTCTTTCCCTCGTTCCCTGCTGGTTTGTACTGTTTCCCTGCTCCGTGTTTCAGGTCCGGTTTTTGGATTTTGTCATGTTCTGGTTTCTTTGCAATCCTGCTAAGCAGCACTTTTCTTTGTTTTAAATTTGAAATAAAACACGTTTTTGGGAACTCTTGCATCAGAATCAGAATCAGAATCAGCTTTATTGGCCAAGTTTGAGCATTGCCCAACAAGGAATTTGACTCCGATTATTTCGCTCACTGTACCCAGATTTAAAAGTAGCAACAGTAAATAACAAATGTACAGTAAATAAACAATGTGGCACTTTACCATATATACAATTAAAAAAAAGTGAAAGGTGCAGCACAATGAGGTAGATATGGTAATGATAGCTCTTAATAACAAATAAACAATTTTTAAAAAGTGAAAGGTGCAGCAGTACTGAGGTAGATATGATAGATGGGTCCTATCCACCACAACATCAAAGACATCTATCTGATGAACCAAGAACTTTCAGAAACTGGAAGACATCACCACCCTAAGGTAAGAATGTCTTTAAATTTGAGCCACCTTTTTTTTGTTTTGTTGTGTTCAGGATTTAAAAACGCCTTTCCTGCTTTGCAGTTATCGGTTTTTGAAAGGGGTTGTTGTACTTCAGACTAGTGTCTCCCTTGCAGATAGGAGTGGCAGTACTTCCTATGCATGACGGGTGCGTCCAGCTAACTACTGCTTAGAACATTTCTTTGCCATCTATAATAACGTAAACATAAAAATTGCCAATAACTTAAAACAGAGCAAAAGCTCTACTTTGGGTATTTAGTCCGGGCAATGAGGATTGTGTTGCGGTTAAGGAAATATAAGTTGCTTCTTAAACCCAAGGATGATAGAATGTAGTTCAGACTTTGATGATGTCACAGCTCAGTAGCTCAAGAGTCAAAATGCTCTTTGTTTACTTGCAGATCTATGACCTTTCCCCTCATTCATGCTCATTGTGGTGAAGGAACAAAATTGAAAAAATGAGTACCTGAAAGGATTTTCCTACGCAGTGTTTTTTCGAAGAAATTATCTTAGGGGATCTAAAGCCGGGCAGACACTGTGCGATTATCGGCTCGTTTTGAACTGATTTTCCAGTCGTGCCACTGTTTTTTCGATCGGGCCGGATTTCGAGCCAATCGTTGCTCGTGCCTCGTGCAGTAACCGTGGGGTAACGACGAGGGATTAACACCTCACGACGAGCTCCCGATCACGAATCGTGTGCTTGCAAGAAAATCAAACGTGTTTGAAATCCTGGTCGCTCCTCGTGCAGGAATCGCACAGTTGAAGCAACTACGACCCGATTGGATTCATCCTTTCACAGAGAGCATGCGCAATCTCTGATGTCACGTCAAAAACTATTATTTGTAGTTTAAAGTGTTGCAAATTCACATTACAAATAATGTTTTAATAGCAGAAAAAAAGACCGCATTTCCCACGTCTGCCCAGCCAATTCCTTGTCCAATCACGGCGTTGTCTAATCTTTTTTCATTTATGGCCAGAATGGTACAAATTGCTAAAGGCTGATTTATGGCTCCTCGTTACACCAACGCAGAGGCTACGGCGTAGGTTACGTCGTCGATTTAACACGGAACCATAATTCAGGCTTAAGGCAGCGCGTTTGTTTTTGCTGAGCATCTCTGGTGTCTCCCACTTCCGGGTTCCTCCTCTTCCACTCCTTTTTGACGTTGCAGTTCCAGTAACAGAAGTCCGACGGGAGGATTATGATCGTATCGTGTGAGCAGACGGGTCGAATCCGAGCATCGGGTCGTACAGTGTGAGACCATAAATCGTGGGATGTGAACTTTTGAACTCAGTGATCTAGTCGTGCAGTGTGAGATGGGGCTGAATCAAACAATTTAAAATATCGCACAGTGTATGCCCAGCTTTAGGGGTACAGCTACCGTTCCTCCCCATCGAGAGGGCATCTGGTTGCCTCAGTGGGGAGTTTATTGGGGCACCTCCAACCAGGGAAAATGTGTAGAAGAACTACACCCTAAAAACATCTTCCAGATATATTTTGTCACACAACAACTCCAGGATTTCCAAGAAACACATCCGGTACTTGCTTAGATGGCCTCTAATTGATACAGCACTTTAGCTGCGACTGATGACATTTAACAAGTCCACAAGAACAAAAAGGGTTGCAAATGGAGAAAAAGCTCAAAATGACAAAAATCTACAACATTGCATTCACCAAAACTCTTAGACTTTAATCTCTTCATGTAATGGTCATTATTGACCTGTATCTTGGATTATCAGCATATATAGTTACACTGTACTGCCAAGAATTATGTTTGCCAGCTAGAAGTCATTTTCTAGTGCCTAAACTTCATTCACATTGAGTCAGTTTAATCTGCATAGAGCACAACGTTGGCCTGTTTTCAGCTATTAGACGCCAAGACACACAGCATCAGCCTTCCCTGCCAAGAGTCCTGCGTCTCAGTGTTTTGGCCTCCATTCGGGTTTTCCCTGCATCTTTTATTCAGTCTTAACTAAAACCAGTGTGATGAGCCACTGCTCCAGAATCCAAGCTTCTCCATCAAAACTGCCGTCAAACGTTCCTACTGTTGCTATGAAAGGAGTGAGGTGAGTAGATGAGCATCAACGATTCTGTCGTTAATCAGAGAGAAAACAGCGTCCAAACTGGGATCTAACTGACTGCTTTGGTCCGTCTGGATAAAAACGTGTGCCACCGAAGGTTTTCGTTGGCTTTAACTCCGTCACTCGGCCGTGCCAGGAGGCCTGCTGCTCCACCCAGCAGGGCCGAGTGGATGATTAAACGCTCAGCTCCAAGGTGGTGAATAGCATTAGGCTGTCTGCCAGGCTTACTGGACGACTTACCTTCACCACACATCACACGTGTCCACAGACGGGACAGTAAAACCTTCTGAAATCAAATTAGGAGCTACGTGCATTTATTTATTCTGAGAAGGAAAAATTAAATCAAATTTATTACAGTCAATGGAAGCTCCTCATCACCGAAAAAGACAGTCTTTCACTTAGAGCTGGGTATCGATTTAAATGTCAAGAATCGATTCGATTCCGGTTCTTAAGATTCAGAATCTTATTTATTTATTTTATATATAAATATTGATTTAGGTTAGTGTTGCCTGGATTATATGACTGTAAAATAACTATTGAAATAATAAATTCACAATAATTATTGTGAAATAACTAAGAAATAAATAACTCAAAATTCAATATTCATTTAAAGTGCAAAAAAAGAAAGAAATTGCAACAGCTCAAGCAGTAAACAAATTATTTTAGCTTGTCTGATTTATTCTGTCACCAGACACACAGCTTGCCATGAAGCACCCGGCATTTTTCAGGTATTTCATGACAAACCGTGTCCGATAACAGAGAAACCAAACAAGCTATAGTAAATATAGATAATATGAACTTCACTTAACTAATATAACATTTAGAAATTTAAGCTGAAATGTCCAGCATTTTCTCTAAAGAAAAGTTAATTTAGTTCAGGAGTTTTCAAAACTACTTGGATTAAAGTTCACCAGGCAAAAATGTAAAATGTAATGTATATATATATATATATATATATATATATATATATATATATATATATATATATATATATATATATATATATATATATATATTTTTTTTTTTTTTTTTAATTAAAAAAAAAAAATCGATCTTTAGGAATTAATATTAAAATCGATTTAGAATCAGAAAATCGATTTTTTTCAACACAGGCCTACTTTCACTGTTGGGCATAAAGCGGTAATGTTTACCAGGTGAGTACACAGTTTTATTATATAAATACAAAATGTGTTTTTGTTTGCCATGAAAATCTCGTAGAAGTTGTTTTGTTCTGTAGTGTCTGAGACGGTGAGTTGGGTTTCCCTGGATTAGTGAACGATGCTCGCCAAGTTAAAGCAAACACCAACAGGTCTAGTCTTCACAATATGTGAACGATTAAAGACTTAAAAGTTTATAGACTTGGCTACAGTCCTATTAAGATAAAGTATCATCTTAGATGTGATTGGCGCCTCAAGAAACAAGATACAAGTATTCCAACACGCAAAACACTTGTTTTTAAGGTGCTGACTGGAGTATTTTTTTCTATCATTGGCTCTCTGTGATGTCATAGATGGCAGAATTTCCTTATATGGTAAAATTATCCAGGCTGTGAATGTCACTGAAAAGTGGAAGTTCACATCCGTGAAGCAAGGATCCTGTGTTTTCCATCCAGGCGGATCTCCTAGTACGACCTAGTTCGCTTTTGTTTGCAAGATGTCTCCACTGACATGGTTGCAAGGGAAAGCTGGCTGGTCACTGCTCATTGGAGGCAATTTGTTTTTCAAGGCCAGCAACGAGTAACATCACTGATGTCGGCATCATTAGCTTTCCTATTTCTTTGCTGCAGCCATTTTCTTTCTTAGTTGGCATTTTACTGCACTTCCCACATCTACACCTATTAAGATGGACATGCATTATAAAAAAGGTATCTCCTGTATGCTCTATAGATGACTGAAAGACAACATAATCCGTGATGTCACCCTTTAGCTGGTAATGTGTCTTGAAGAGAGACATTCAGCTCTAGTCTTTCTTGTCGGTGTTGGTGTTGCTGTCCACTTTTATCTTCTGCGTCTGATTCTTTCTCAAGCATTAGGAGGACTTAGGTTAAAATGATTAACAGGAAATGTTGCAAACGTGGTATTGATAACAAGGCCATACTGTATGTCTGATCTGCAATAAGAGCTGTGCACATCCTTGAGTCATTAGCTCCACCCATTAACAAGCCTCCAGGAATTCAACCAATCAACAACTCTTGAGCCAAATCTGATCACTTATGTCACTCAGACGTAATTACATAATTTCTGAGTTATTCTGGGTGCAAAGCTACTCTGGAGGTTCCAGAAATTAAAATAAGATGACAGAAACTGATCATAATGACAATTTAAAGCTCGGCAGAGATGGGTTTAATAAAAAAAAATCCACCTAACTCACTAACAAGTGTTCCAGCTGCATGATTGTGTCATATACGTATATGCAGCTTCTCGTACAGTAACTTTACTGTGTAGGTTTGGGGGCCACCGCCCAGAGTGCTCCAGGTACCTCTGGTACTATTTTCTACATCTTTCCTACCTTTATTCTGCAAGCATCTCATGTCCGTTCCCCTTGGTGCTCATTATCCACCATTTCTGCCTTCATCAGGAGATTTTTTTCACCGCAATGTCACAATCGTGAGTTTCAATCTGGATGCAGAAATCCAATGATTCCCCAGCTCTTCCCGCCTCTAATGACTCTTTTCCACTAGTACCTACAGTAGTCAGCCCGACTCGCCTCTACTTGGTTTGGTTCTTTCCCACTAGGGGTCTAACGTGTATTACAAATAATAGCACTGACCAAAACACCTGCAGAAATACTGCAGGAATGACATAGCAGCAGTTAAATGCAGCCTTCTGTAAGCTTTAAATATCCACTGGGCTTACATCAAATACATCAAAACACAACAATAAAAAACAGTTTTCTGAACTTATCAATATGACTCTGTCCTTCACAGGATAAGTAAAATGGATCACTGCAAAAACTCACAATCTTAACAAGAATATTTGTCTTATTTCTAGTTAAAATGTCTCAATTTAGTTAAAAGTAATAGTAATCTCATTACACTTAAAACAAGACTCATCACTGGAAAAAACAACAATTTTCATCCGTTTCAAGTAGATTTTCACTTGAAATAAGTAGAAAACAGCACCAAGTGGTGTTTTCCTTCAAAACTTTAAGTAAAAAAAAAAGAATAATTTCTTCTTCTTGCCCCTTTTCCATCATGGAATGGAACATATGTGAACTATTCCCATGATATGGAATAAATAAAAATGAAATGAAATGAAATGAAAAATAAGTATAAAATAAAATAGTACAAAATAGAATAGACTCTGTATCGCTGTATATATACACTCATGTTTGTGTCAAAGCTGTACTCTGTAAAGATTGTTATATTCCTCGTTATTATTTCCTCCACTACGGAAGACTATCAGGGCCAGGCAGGAGAAAAATAAAAATAATATTTTACAGGAAGAAGAATTTTTTTTTCATTATGCACTTCGAGAAAAAAGTTGAAATGTCGAGAAAAAAGTCGAAATGTTGAGAAAAAGCGAAATTTCGACATTATTCTTGAAATTGTATTTCAACAATCTCGACATTTCGACTTTTGTCTCTACATTTTGACTATTTTCTCGAAGTGTACAATAAAAAAAAATCTTCCCCTCTCAAATATTTTTTCTCCTTTGGCCCTAATACCTCCCCACTTCTACAAACATGTATTATTATTTTGTCTCTAGAATCAGCTTCTCATCTTAGTAGCAGCCAGATCTGGACGACTCGAGGGCACAGAAGGGTCAATCAGCCAAACTCCGTCTCTGGCTAGGATGACTCTTCATTGTTCACCCACCGTGTATGTGTGTATGTATGTATATATATATATATATATATATATATATATATATATATATATATATATTTATAGTAACCCATTACATTACTTGTTTTGATATGAATAAAATATCAAAATATTACTGTTCCAAATCTCCATATTTAGAAAAATCCAAAAACACGCCAAAACAAATTCCTTGTATGTCCAGTAATGTACTTGGCAATAATTGTTGTTTTTTTTTTCATTCATTTGCACCATTTTCTTTCATGAAAGATCTGAATACTTCTCCAGGGTTATTATTGGTTTGCAGGAACGGTGAGGTGCGACGCCTGTGAAGTCATGAACATTTAAGCGAAGAGAGCAGGAGTCAGCATCTGCTGTTCTGTCTGATTCGTGCTGATTGCGGAGCAGCGAACCCTTTCAACGCACTCGGCAGAACAGAGGACCGAGTGGGCAGATGAGGATGAGGAAAAGAACAATACCCAAGGAAAAAAAAGTGCTGATCTCCCTGCCTCCCTCCCCATTCGGTATGCTGACTGTTTCTGCACAGAAACCTGACTCCCACGCTATTCTGCCTGGCCTATTTATCACACTGATCAGCTTATGGAGAACTCGAACACACAGGAGGCTGGCTGCATATGTGCTTAAAATCAGGCTTTTTATATCCATTATTGCCTTTTCTTGCATTACAGGATCTGAAAATGTCAAAGTAAAGTGAGAACTGATACTCAGGTCATTTAAAAATCCCTCCTTTTGTGACTTTTACTTGTAATTACCATCAGGGTAAAGCAGAAGGGTCTCAGCGTCACTGCCTGCAAAGCTCTCTTTAAAGGGTCTTACGCGTAATTGCAACGCAAACCATCAACTGTGTGTTTGGGAAGCCGCCGCTTTCCTCCACGATCTCTACAAACGGTGATCCTCTACCCACCGGTGTTTTGTCGATTTCTGCTGCTTTGTCGAAAACTGCTACCGCCGCATAAACCGATAGCGTCTTTCTATCGATTTTTGCTACCCTATCAAAAGATGCTACCTAATGGTTTTCTACCTTTGTAGAGCTACAATGTTACTGTTTTACTCCCTATAGCCCATTTCCTTTTACCCCAAGTGGTCCTTGTCGCTTGCCAGGCCGTCATTGTAAATAAGAATGTGTTTCCTGGTTAAATAAAGGCGAATGACTGAATTAATATCAAATAAAGCGATAGAATTGTTTTTTTTCTCTCTTTATCGTATAATGTTTACAAAGTGTAATTCAATTCATGTCATGGGTAGTGTATTTTGAAGGATCAAATACTCAACATCCCATATTATCAATTTTAAATCAATATTTCAGGGGTAGCATAATTTGATAGTCCAGTAACATCCTATCAAATAATGCTCCCGTCACTTAAAGACGACTAATCAACTCACTGCCACTGTAGGATGAATGTCAGCATACTTACACTAGGAATGGGCGATATTTTACCGTTGACGATAAACCGTCAAAAAAATTCCCCACGTAAGAATTTGTCATCTCACGGTAAAAACGATAAATTCCTGTTGATGATGTTTTTGTGTAAAGATGATTTATGGTTCTGCGTTAGATCTACGCACAACATGAAGGAAGGAAGGAAGGAAGGAAGGAAGGAAGGAAGGAAGGAAGGAAGGAAGGAAGGAAGGAAGGAAGGAAGGAAGGAAGGAAGGAAGGAAGGAAGGAAGGAAGGAAGGAAGGAAGGAAGGAAGGAAGGAAGGAAGGAAGGAAGGAAGGAAGGAAGGAAGGAAGGAAGGAAGGAAGGAAGGAAGGAAGGAAGGAAGGAAGGAAGGAAGGAAGGAAGGAAGGAAGGAAGGAAGGAAGGAAGGAAGAAGGAAGGAAGGGAAGGAAGGAAGGAAGGAAGGAAGGAAGGAAGGAAGGAAGGAAGGAAGGAAGGAAGGAAGGAGAAGGAAGGAAGGAAGGAAGGAAGGAAGGAAGGAAGGAAGGAAGGAAGGAAGGAAGGAAGGAAGGAAGGAAGGAAGGAAGGAAGGAAGGAAGGAAGGAAAGGAAGGAAGGGAAGGAAGGAAGGAAGGAAGGAAGGAAGGGAGGGAGGGAGGGAGGGGAGGGAGGGAGGGAGGGAGGGAGGGAGGGGAGGGAGGGAGGGAGGGAGGGAGGGAGGGGAGGGAGGGAGGGAGGGAGGGAGGGAGGGAGGGAGGGAGGAAGGAAGGAAGGAAGGAAGGAAGGAAGGAAGGAAGGAAGGAAGGGAAGGAAGGAAGGAAGGAAGGAAGGAAGGAAGGAAGGAGGAAGAAGGAGGAAGGAAGGAAGGAAGGAAGGAAGGAAGGAAGGAAGGAAGGAAGGAAGGGGTAGGGTAGGTGCCAGCCAGAATAGAAAAAGAAAGAATTGGTTTTTATCAATTTAATTGGTGTAGTTTAGTAGCATTTAGTATCTTTTGGGGGCTCCAAAGACTGAATGTGGTGATAGATTTATAGTTACAAAGATGGAGTTGAATTGGTATTTTTTTTATCGGGATAAATGCCAGAAATTATTGTGATACATTTTTTTAGTCCATACCGCCCATCCCTAACTTACACCCCCCAAATTATCAATTTTGTAATCACTATTTGTGGATTGATAAGTATAAAATAATAAGAAATAAAAGTAAAGGCACACAAACAAACAAACTTTCTCAAATTCTCATTTGAAAAAACATTTAAAACAGTAGATGAACAGAGCGCAAAAATCTAACATCACAATATTTTTCAGCATGGACAGAAGGTATGCAAGAAATTATGGCAATCAAACTTTGAAAATCGACTGTGCGCGTGCGCAGAACCACAAAGTAGCAGTTCTCGACGGGTAGCATGGATCGACAGAACACCGGAGCAGGAGACCAAACATCACCTCCCCCTGGAAATTGTAATCCAATCGACCTGGAATCATCCTCAAAGTAGCAGCTGCCATCGCAGGAATCCACATCTGCACACATCACTCCTCCACCCGTCGCATCCCGCACACACGGACTCATTAACGAAGGAACGAATGAATGGATGTCATTTGCATTTCATCAGGGTAAAGCGATGATCCCGCCGCCGCAGCGGTGTATCTACAGAATATCAATGGTTTCAGTGATCCCTAAAACGCATTCCTGCCATCTCTGTCCTGTTCTACAGGAAAAAATGCGCAATTTTATTAATCAGCTACAACCAAAACACAAAGCCCCACATACGACCGAGGATACGGGACGATAACTCCAACCCACTAACTTCCACTCCTGCAGGAGTCGCGAGATTTCCACGTGATAGCTGAACATCCTCTATGTATTAACCTCGGAGTTCAGGATTTAATATTCCTTTAGCGCCGACTGCTGCTTGAAATAAGAGGATGTATAATATCAGAAAAGATCTTAAGATTGGATTATCTTCTTTTTGAGAGCCAGAAGTGTCTCAGCTGAAGAACCTCTGAGCTGGTTGTGTTTGCAGCGCTCTGTGACATCACAGACCCAGATCGGAGCAGACTCCACCCACATCACCCGGGTTTTGTTGTACTTTGGGGGGTGAGTTGGTAGTTGGAAATGAACCTTTCCAAACCTTTCAGCTGCGGTGTATGCTGCTATCCATCGTTAGCAATACTGTGGTTATGGTCCGAATGGCGTACTTTGTCGAGTTTCACTCCTCCTTTAGTGTCATTGTGCTCTTATCGGTAATGCTGTCAGGGTTTGACACTTCCCCCCAGTTTTTGAGTTTCAGTTCTGCCCCTCCAGTGTCCCATCTGCCCTGATTGTCTGCACCTGTGTCTCATTATCCCCTGTGTATATCTGGTCTTGTCATTCCCCTTCTCCCTGTCGGTCCGTACTGTTTCTACCTCCATGTTTCCTGCCAAGTTTTTGCTCCAGTTTTTTGAATCCCTGTTTTGTGTTTTTTGATCCTGCTAAGCAGCGCTTTGGTTTTTGGTTTCTTTAAAATAAACCCTGCTTTTTTTGCAACTCCTGCCTCCTGCTCTCCTGCGTTTGGGTCCTCAACGAACACCAACCGTGACAAATGCAACCTTTCCTTTTCTGCTGCTTCACTGCATTTGCCTCCATGTGATTGCTCGGGCTGAATTCTGCTCTCTACAGGACAGCGGTTCTCAGCCGGTGAGTGGCGAAACACCAAGTGAGTACTTTTACTAGAACAATACGTGTGATGTATTGAGTTAACAGGTATTTTTGAGTCTTTTTGGATACAACCCGAGGCTAAAACTGTGCCATCTTTTTATTAAATACATTTGAGAAGTTTAAAATTCCCCGTTATGTGGATCATGTTTTGTCATACAGGGGTGATGGCGGGTCCCGACCGGGTGAGAAAGACCGGTAAAGGGCTTTTTGCTCTTCTGTTTGGTCTTGATTTCTATGAATTTCTCGTCGTTTTATTTTGAAAGTCTTGGTTTATTTAGTTCGACTTGACTTCCCTGGCCTTGGATCTCCCCTGATTGTCTTCACCTGTGCTATGGGTGGGTTTATTATCCTGTTTTTCTCTTCATCCCTGATAATCTTTTTTGTTCTGACTTTTCTTCTGATGTGTTTTTATTCGTTGTGCTTGTGGGACTTTTTTTGCCGCGCTCACAACCCGTAAGTTCTTCTGCTTTTTTGTTTTTCCTTTTGTGCTTTGGCCTCTCTAGTTTTATTTTTTTTCGTTTTTTTTTGGCTGCATTTTTTGTTAAATTAAATCACTTTCTGTTTGCCTGTCCTGCGTCAGCGTCCTGAGTTCGAGAAGAGATGTTACTGCACAGCAGAAACTCAATAGATGAACATAATTTGAACGTCGGTAAAAAGATTCTTCCTGTCTGGTGATTGGTCCTCCCCCCAGTTTAAAGTGCACTGCTGAGTTATTTTGTTTTACAGCTAAAATGGACTGAAGTTTACTGCTGATTGTGAGTGGCCTCAATGTTCAGGACTCAATATACAAAACACTCAAAAAGCAAATACTGATCTGGATAACCAAAGTTAAATCAGGAGGTCCACATGACTGATCTCGACCAAGTATTCAGGTCCCGTCTTAGTTACTGCTCACGTCCGACTTTTCATGAATTCCACACAGAACAAAGTCTGTTGTCCTCTTTACCTGTGAACAATTATCCTTCTATTCTTTACTCTCCATCAGTTTGAAAAACCATCCCCATTTCGAACCGTCTTTCTCAGTTGCACCTAATTTTTCTTATGGTTGTGATTTGAAACGAGTCTCAAATCGTTGCAGTGTCACTCAACAGCGGGGAGGCGGAGCATAGCCAATATCTAGTAGCTAATTGGCTACTAAATGACTCACGTTGGCAAATCTATCGTAAATAAAGAAGGACAGACATAAATAACTTCTCTCCACTTGCTGCCTCTCCATGACCACGGCAAGCTAGTTTTTGGCGCACTGACATCAACATAAGTCGCCAATTAATTCAATTCAAATTTGAGACTCGTTTCGGAATTGCAGCCACAAAAGAAAAAGCACAACTGAGAGAAACTGATGGAAAACAGAGATGGTTTTAGAAATGATGCAGAGACGGGAAATGTGTAAGAAAAGATGATGCTAGTTAGAGATTTTGATTTCTTGATGACAGATTCTGAGTTTTGATTGATATGCAATTTAATTTGGCGTTGAATTGACGCCATAGTGCTTCCCTTCTGTCAACTGCATTGCTGCCATTGAGTGATGAAGTGTCCTGCATCCCAGAGTCCCTGCTCTAGCGGCTCTGAACACCTCCCAGGTAACTGCAGGTTATGTGATTGACTAACTAATGTGATTGATTATGGTCTTTGTTTTGATTGTGGTTCACCTGAGTCTTGGTTCTTTTTAAGTTTCAGCCTTGGTTTAGTTTAGTTTATGTTGGTTGACTGCTGCTTTATTTTCAGTTTAAACTTCTTACAGACTTCCATGTTCTCCAGTGTTGTAACTGTCTACTGTCACCTGTGTCTCATTTTGTCAGCATCCAAATATCGTCTGTTGTCACATCCCCCTGATGGTTCATTGCCCTTTGTTGGTCCCTGCGTTTTATAAATTTGATTGTCTCTTCGTTTTCCTGCTTTTTTCAGCATTTTAGGTTAAACTTAAATGGGATTGTTTGACTTCTCCTGCGTTCGAGTCCTCCACACCTCCTTCACCGCACGTTAGCTGGCAGCTAAATGACCCCGCTGGTCGATGTAAGCTGTTCTAGCTCAGAACATGTAGCCCCACCATGCTGGCTCGCAGTGACATCAACGCCTCGTCCAACATTTTTGAAAGTTTGTATTCAGACTTTGCAACTGGAACTCGGTCGACTCAGACATAACGAGAACGGCTAGCAGGGTCATTTTCCACCTTAGCATCGTGCTCAGTGATAAACACGAAACAGTAGCACGCTAATGCCATCAACAGTAAAATTACCTCAACATTGTTCCCACGATGGATTTTTAAACATAAGCTCACAAACATGCTGAAAACGCTGACTTGTCCACTGTCGTCAAGCGTTGCGGAGGTGAATTGTGAGTCCCTGCCAGTTGCTTCAGTTTTAAATTGGTGAATTTGTTAATTTTAACATTGCTTTTGCAGTATTCTGCAAATCCTCAGCCAATCAAACCACAGCTAACGCTTGTGCTAGCCAATAAAATGCCACATGGGACAGTTTTAACCCTCCTCTAACTGTAATTACGCTCAGGCCGTCTGGATTTATTTTGATTTTATAGCTGTAGAATTGTCAAATGTGCAAAGAATGAGTGCTCCTTCTGCCCATACTTTTCCCAAGATAACTTCAACTTTCAATATCTGGCAGTTATTCAATAATACTGTGTGTTCTGACTGTTTTTAAAGTCTTATTTGGACAGGAAGCAGAAGAAATGTGACCTTTTTTCTGTTCCTCTTGATATGAGCAGTGCTAGTGAGAAACACCAACCCTCAAGCACCAAGCTACTGACAGTTGAGGTTTTTCTGACTTCAGGTGGTCGTTTCACATGGAATTTTCAAATTGGATTCAAGTCAAGACACCACAGGCACCCTGTTGTCGGTGGATTTCTTTGTCTTCTTTTTCAGATTTGAAATGTAGCTCGCAGATGAACAGAACAGTAGCACGCGTATCTCTGACTCGACGTGCATAAAATAAGACAGAAATGCCATCAACAGTAAAATTACCTCAATGTTTTCATGGTTCCCGCGATGGATTTTGAAACATAAGCTCATGAATATGCTGAAAACGCTGCTGGTTCACTGTCGTCAAGCGTTGCTGAGGTGAATTGTGGGTTCCTGCCATTCCAGATGCAGTTGCTTCAGTTATAAGTTGGTGAATTTGTTAATCTTTACTTTGCTTTTGCGGTATTCTGCAAATCCTCAGCCAATCAAACCGCAGCTAGACAATAAGATGGCACATGGGACAGTTTTTACTACTACTACTACTACTACTACTGTCATTTAGCAGCCGCTTTTATCCAAAGCGACTTACATCTGAAACACAGCACACCATGGAGCAATTAGAGTTAAGGCCTCGCTCAGGGGCCCAAGGTGGTTCATCTTGGTTGCCATTCTGGGGCTTGAACCTGGTTCTCCAAGCCCACCTTTTTAGCCACTAGACTTTCAGCCACTTTTACCGTTCACGATATACGGTCAAAAGAAACTCCCCACGGTAACAATTTGTCATCTGGTGGTAAAAACGATAAATTCCTGTTTTTGTGTAAAGCTGATTTATGGTTCTGCGTCAAATCCACGCACAACGTGAAGGAAGGAAGGAAGGAAGGAAGGAAGGAAGGAAGGAAGGAAGGAAGGAAGGAAGGAAAGGAAGGAAGGAAGGAAGGAAGGAAGGAAGGAAGGAAGGAAGAAGGAAGGAAGGAAGGAAGGAAGGAAGAAGGAAGGAAGGAAGGAAGGATAGGAAGGAAGGAAGGAAGGAAGGAAGGAAGGAAGGAAGGAAGGAAGGAAGGAAGGAAGGGAAGGAAGGAAGGAAGGAAGGAAGGAAGGAAGGAAGGAAGGAAGGAAGGAAGGAAGGAAGGAAGGAAGGAAGGAAGGAAGGAAGGAAGGAAGGAAGGAAGGAAGGAAGGAAGGAAGGAAGGAAGGAAGGAAGGGAAGGAAGAGGAAGGAGATTGAAAAAAAGAAAGAAATGAGCCTGAAAAAAAGAAAGAAAGAAATGAGAAAGATAAATTCCCGTTGATGACGTTTTTGTGTAACAAACATGGCGGATCTGAGAGCGAGATAGATTTATAGTTAAAAAAGTGGAGTTGAATTGGTATTTTTTTTATCGTAATTTTTATCGTTATCGGGATAAATGCCAGAAATTATCGTGATACATTTTTTAGTCCATACCGCCCATCTCTATTCCTTTGATACCAACCCTCAAGCACCAAGCTACTGCTGTGTGGGTGTACGCTAAAGTCAGTATAGTTGAGGGTTTTCTGACTTCAGGTGGTCGTTTCACATGAAATTTTCAAATTGGATTCAAGTCAAGACACTACAGGCACTCTCTTTTGTCTTCGTTTTCAGATTTGAAATGTAACTCACAGATGATGACGATAATAAAAGGGGACAGGATGGAGAAGCACGTACCGCACAGCAGCTGCATCCAGGCACAGGTCTTGTAAACGGTGGAGGTGTTGCAGAAGAAGAAGAGCGCCATGCAGGCGATGCAGCCGAGGATCAGCACCATGGACAGCAGCACGAACACCGAGGCCGCCTGGAAGGCTCCGGACGGGATGGAGCCGAAGTCGGCGAAGCTGCCCACGCAGGTCAGCTCGCGGCTGGCGCCGGCTCGCTGCCCACGCAGTAGTGGAACAGGCCGAAGTAGCCCACCTGAATGAAGGAATGAATGAATGGATGAATTTATTTAGAACATGTATATAAAAATAAAATTAAAAAATAAACAGTAACATCTTCATATGCACATAGGTTTGAAAAAGGAGTTGGAAGAAGTTTACACTTTTTCCTAGTTCCCCTTTATAACTCTAGGAATTTACATTATTGCTATTATTATATCTACACAATATCCATATAAATATTTAGAGATGCACCGATCGATCGGCAACCGATTGGTATCGGTTTTCAATCGGAGATCGGAAAATAATAGTTCAAAGCGGGCCGATCTGATGGCGTTTACAACAACAAACCGCCACAGGAAAGCTTAAGCTAGTGAGCTATTACTCTTCGTATAAGCCGAGTCTATGTCGTCTCTAAGAGTCTGTAGAGAGTGAAATATTGCATATTGCCTCAACCCTGCAATAAAACAGACAATTCATGATACTTTCTCATCTCCTCATTTTTTATATAACTAATAATACAATGTCAGTGTCATGTCATGAGACAACACTAATTGACGAATTTATGGATTTCACGCTGTGATCGGTGATCGGCAACATCGGATCGGCAGATACTGATTTTGGAGATCGGTTCTCAGTGATCGGTCCTCAAAATCCTGATCGGTGCATCTCTATAAATATAGTCTACAGTATATAAATACTACGTAAACATGCATATTACTACATAATTATCCATATAAGTATATAGAAAAATATAAATATTATATCAATATATAGAAAATACAAATATTATATAAATCTATATAAGTATATACTATATAAACTACATAAATATCCCTATATATATATATATATATATATATATATGTGTATATATATATATATATATATATATATATATATATATATATATATATATATATATATATATATGCTACATACATAATAAATATATAACATATATGACATAACTATAACTATCCCTCTCAACATATAATATACAGGACTGTCTCAGAAAATTTGAATATTGTGATAAAGTTCTTTATTTCCTGTAATGCAATTAAAAAAACTAAAATGTCATACATTCTGGATTCATTACAAATCAACTGAAATATTGCAAGCTTTTTTATTATTTTAATATTGCTGATTATGGTTTACAGTTTAAGTTTAAGATTCCAGAATATTCTAATTTTTTGAGATATGATATTTGAGTTTTCTTAAGCTGTAAGCCTTGATCAGCAATATTAAAATAATAAAAGGCTTGCAATATTTCAGTTGATTTGTAATGAATCCAGAATGTATGACATTTTTGCATTACAGAAAATAAAGGACTTTATCACAATATTCAAATTTTCCGAGACAATCCTGTATACATAAATAGAATCAGAATCTGATTCTGATTCTATCCCTCTCAACATATCATTTATACATAAATATCCACATATAGCCTTGTTCCCTCTGTTATGTGTTGACCCCCCCTCCTCTCCCATATACCTGACCTGCGGGGTCTTCACGCTGTCTCCGATCCAGTAGGGCTGGATAAAAACCACCACGTTGACGATGGCGAAGCAGATGGTGAAGATGGCCCACAGCACGCCGATGGCGCGCGAGTTGCGCATGTAATTATCATGGTAGATCTTGGAGGCTTCTTGGGAAGGCAACATGTTTGGGTGTCTTTTTCTTTTTCTTTTTTTAATAAATAATGTCTCCTTAGAGCTATATCCTTTCACACCCCCGCCCTGCTGTCTCTCTTCTTTACTCTCACACGAAATGATAGAAAATTCCCACACAGCATTGGCACACCTCGAGATCCAGGGCCTAAAAAATCATTAGAATAAAAAAAATATGCAAAAAACATTACAAAAGCGAGCGGAGGGGGGTGAATGCTACATTAAAGCAATATAAAATCATAGCCTACTTCTGTCCCTAATGAATAATTCAGCGACACCAGTGATCCGACATCGCCGTGTAAGGCTGGTTTCCTCGGGGCTACAGCATCAATGATTAACAAAAATCCATCCAAATAACATTTCTTCTCCTCATTTTTTCACAGTCATCAGGTGGAGGTGGAGGGGATGGGGGGGTAAAGGGGGGGCTAAAGATGATGGTCCTCCTCGTCCATCAGTCCGGATCTGTGTCCTTTTATCCGTGGGAGGGGATCCGTGGAGCCCGAGTCTCCCATCGGTGGAAAATCAAGCCCAGTGAGAAGAAAAGAAAAGGAGGGGAAAAAAAGAGAGAAAAATGGGAGAACCTGAGTCAGATCTCATCGGTCGTCCTCCGCCACCTCGACTCCATTATTATTATTATTATCATCAGCGCGGGGTTCGTCGTCTCCTCTCTTTCTCTCTCTCCATCTCTCTTTCTCCGTCCTCCTCCTCCGGTTTCTCCGCTGCGCGCGCCCCGGAAGATGCTGATGTTGGACTGATGATGATGATGATGATGATGATGGTGGGAGCGATGCGGCGCGCTCCCGCGTGCGCGGCCACGGCGGCAGCATCAGTGCGCGCGCCCGTCGCCGTTCACCTTGGATTTGAAAAGGAAGAAGACATTTTTCCAGGTTTTCCTGACATGATTGTACGACGGAGTATTAGGGCCCAAACTAAGACAAAAAAAATTACGAGAATAAAGTTATAATATTACGAGAATAAAGTCGTAAAATTACGAGAATAAAGTCATAATATAATGAGAATAAAGTCGTAAAATTACGAGAATAAAGTCGTAATATTTTGAGAATGAAGTCGTGATATTTTGAGAATAAAGTCTTAATATTACGAGAATAAAGTCGTAATATTAAATATATTATATATATAACTTCACAAGATGCTGCTCAATATTCCTAATTTTAACACAGGGAAGAAGACTGCTCTTCCTGTTAGAATTATCATAAATTACCACTTTATTTTCATAATATTACGACTTTATTATCATAAATTATGACTTTATTCTCGTAATGTTACGACTTTATTCTCGTAATATTACGACTTTATTCTCGCAACATTACGACTTTATTCTGGTAAATTTATGACTTTATTCTCATAATATTATGACTTTATTCTCGTAATTTCCAATTTTTTTTGTCTTAGTTTGGCCCTAATACTCCGTCGTATGATTGACCCCCCAACGCTGAAAAACCTGAGATATTGAAGTGACAGTGAAGTGATCAGCAGTACTCGAGTTGTAAAAAAGAATCAGGGGGGATGGTGGATTTTATCTTATGGGGACAGATCATTTGTGCTGATTACAAATAATATAATATATTACAAATAATAGCAGTGACCAAAACACCTGCAGAAATACTGCAGGAATGACATAGCAGCAGTTAAATGCAGCCTTCTGTAAGCTTTAAATATCCACTGGGCTTACATCAAATACATCAAAACACAACAATAAAAACCGTTTTCTGAACTTATCAATATGACTCTGTCCTTCACAGGATAAGTAAAATGGATCACTGCAAAAACTCACAATCTTAACTTATTTGTCTTATTTCTAGTTAAAATGTCTCATTTTAGTAAAAAAAAAAATGAGAAAAAACATCAATTTTGACCTGTTTCAAGTATTTTCCACTTAAAATAAGTAGAAAAATCTGCCAGTGGAACAAGATTTTTTTTGCTTGTAATGAGAAGATAAATCTTGTCCCACTGGCAAATTTTCTACTTATTTCAAGTGGAAATTTACTTGAAACAGGTGAAAATTGTTAAATAAGTTATTTTTCTGGTGTTATTTTTCTGGTGATGACTCTAAATGTTGAAATAGCAGTAAAACCACATTCATTGATGAAATGACATGATAGAAGGAAAGGGGGGACGGCAGTTTTACAGGGGGGATGATTTTGACCGTTTTTATTTCAGGGGGGGATGCCATCCCCTCATCCCCCCTCAACTCCAGTACTGGTGATCAGATGATAATAATTTACCAAAAACGGACTAATGAGAACAGAATCATTTAAAATAAATAAACGGTTCTGCATAAAAATTATGGATCCTCGACTTAATAATTCGTTTCACAACATTTTGAGTCAATCAAGTGGTTTGTGTAACGGTGGTTGAGACGTGTCCACCTGTACGGGTGTCCTGGTCCTCATGTCCACCTGTACAGGTGTCCTGGTCCTCATGTCCACCTGTACAGGTGTTCTGGTCCTCATGTCCACCTGTAGACATGTGTTCTGGTCCTCATGTCCACCTGTACAGGTGTTCTGGTCCTCTTGTCCACCTGTACAGGTGTTCTGGTCCTCATGTCCACCTGTACAGGTGTTCTGGTCCTCATGTCCACCTGTACAGGTGTTCTGGTCCTCATGTACACCTGTACAGGTGTTCTGGTCCTCATGTCCACCTGTACAGGTGTTCTGGTCCTCATGTCCACCTGTACAGGTGTTCTGGTCCTCATGTCCACCTGTACAGGTGTTCTGGTCCTCTTGTCCACCTGTACAGGTGTTCTGGTCCTCATGTCCACCTGTACAGGTGTTCTGGTCCTCATGTCCACCTGTACAGGTGTTCTGGTCCTCATGTCCACCTGTATAGGTGTTCTGGTCCTCATGTCCACCTGTAGACAGGTGTTCTGGTCCTCATGTCCACCTGTAGACAGGTGTTCTGGTCCTCATGTCCACCTGTAGACAGGTGTTCTGGTCCTCATGTCCACCTGTACAGGTGTTCTGGTCCTCATGTCCACCTGTACAGGTGTTCTGGTCCTCATGTCCACATGTACAGGTGTTCTGGTCCTCATGTCCACATGTACAGGTGTTCTGGTCCTCATGCCCACCTGTAGACAGGTGTTCTGGTCCTCATGTCCACCTGTAGACAGGTGTTCTGGTCCTCATGTCCACCTGTACAGGTGTTCTGGTCCTCATGTCCACCTGTAGACAGGTGTTCTGGTCCTCATGTCCACCTGTACAGGTGTTCTGGTCCTCATGTCCACCTGTAGACAGGTGTTCTGGTCCTCATTTCCACCTGTACAGGTGTTCTGGTCCTCATGTCCACCTGTACAGGTGTTCTGGTCCTCATGTCCACCTGTACAGGTGTTCTGGTCCTCATGTCCACCTGTACAGGTGTTCTGGTCCTCATGTCCACCTGTAGACAGGTGTTCTGGTCCTCATGTCCACCTGTACAGGTGTTCTGGTCCTCATGTCCACCTGTAGACAGGTGTTCTGGTCCTCATGTCCACCTGTACAGGTGTTCTGGTCCTCATGTCCACCTGTACAGGTGTTCTGGTCCTCATGTCCACCTGTAGACAGGTGTTCTGGTCCTCATGTCCACCTGTACAGGTGTTCTGGTCCTCATGTCCACCTGTACAGGTGTTCTGGTCCTCATGTCCACCTGTACAGGTGTTCTGGTCCTCATGTCCACCTGTACAGGTGTTCTGGTCCTCATGTCCACCTGTACAGGTGTTCTGGTCCTCATGTCCACCTGTACAGGTGTTCTGGTCCTCATGTCCACCTGTACAGGTGTTCTGGTCCTCATGTCCACCTGTACAGGTGTTCTGGTCCTCATGTCCACCTGTACAGGTGTTCTGGTCCTCATGTCCACCTGTACAGGTGTTCTGGTCCTCATGTCCACCTGTACAGGTGTTCTGGTCCTCATGTCCACCTGTAGACAGGTGTTCTGGTCCTCATTCTATAATAATGAATCTGACTGATGCTCTAAAATATTGGGAGGAACTTTTTAAAATGTCATATTTTTATTAATTTACTCCCTCACTGAACTTATATGTTCTGTTAATAACAGTGCAACAATCACGCTCCGGTTGGTTTCCCAGCTCAGATGTCAAATTCACTGAATAGATAAAGAAAAGCATTCCCCTAACAATGTTTATGGTTTTATATCAATTTAACTGTTGAAATACATTCAGTTTTTTTGCCTATACGTAAATATGTTGAGAAATTAAAACTTAACCATTTTACGAACGAGCCATCACCTAGTGAACCCCCCCAATAGCCATTTAAAGGGGACCTATTATGGCATCTAATACCTATTTTAATCAGGCGTTGAATGTCTTAAAAACAAGCTTTTGATTTTTTTTTGCTAAATAAATTAGAAATTCAGCCTCTGAGCCATGTCTTTATCTTCCCATTCTCTAACCTCATTATCTATGCAGGATTCTGAGTGGGCGGGGCTATGATAATGATGCATGTGCTGATTGGCTGCCTGAATGACGGGATACATCGCTACAAAAAAATGGCGGAAGCTCCAGCCGGCGGAGTTAGTTGTTGTTGTTCCGGCCAGAGTTAGTTGTGGGCGTGGTTTCACGCATTGCTCCCGTCATCACGTAACGACGGACGCAGAATCTGAACAGCTCGTAGATCCACATCACACTGGACGGATCATCCGGGCGGCTGTACAGACACTGCAGAATTTGGTTGCTTTCCTCCTTCTCTGAGTTGGCAGGCTGAGGGGAGACCACTTTATATATGTTAAAGCAAGAAAAAACGTGTTTTTCATAATAGGTCCCCTTTAAGGTGACTTCTGGATCTTTCAAAGCGGAGCTTGCCCTGTTGTTTTACCCAGTTAGATTCACCTTCTCCGAGCTTTTAGTGGTTGAGGCTCACAGATATCCTCTGGTGCCTACTTTCCTCTGAAGAATTAACGTCATCATGTCAAAATAAAAAAATCCCATGAATCTCTGGTTCTTCCCAACTGGAAACTGACCCCCCGTACGAGGTGATGCTTCCCACTTCACCAGAGTTGCTGTTTCCTGCCGTCAGCTGACGTGAGGAGTTCTGCCGTTCCCTTTAATCATCGCATCTACATCTAACTAAGTTGCGCTTGACTGTATGTGAACGTATTAATAAAGCTGAATTACCAACAAGGGAAGGTAAATCTCGCCCTTGTTAGCCGGTGGGGCTAACCAGGGAGGCAGGTACAGGAATACAGCTGCCTCAGGGACGTCATCGTCGATCCCGGTCCGTACAGTTATCTCGTTTTTCCATTATTATTATTGCTGTTAATAAATTAAAAAAAATTATAAAAATTGTATTTTATTTATTTGTATTTTATTTTAATTATTTTATTTATTATTATTTAATTTAATTATTTATTTTTATTTATTTTATTTTATTGTATTTGTATTTATTCTATGTATTATTACTATTATTATTATTATTATTATTATTATTATTATTATTATTATTATTATTATTATTTTATTTTATCCATTTAATAATGGGCAGAATGGGCTGTCTCTGTTTTCTGACCTGGAGCTTTGAGGTGTGTATTCACACAATGCCAAGAGGGGAAGATATAAGCAATGGTCATAGAGTTGCTGGGAACAGAAAGCTTGTATTCATTCAGAAACGCCACTGCTCACAGAAGGTTTACAGAAATCCAATCAATCACAAGCCCAAAGAACCTCATTCCACCAATCACATAATATTCCTAACATGTCTTTAAAGAAGTGGCATAGAAGTTAAAAGTAAAAGTACTAAGAAAGCAGGTAGCAAAGAACATTTGGCCCAAACTTGGTCCACATCTTCAGCTCTCATTCATTCTGATAACCCTGACCCAATGTGGGCGTGGCCTCTGAAGGAAGTTTCTGGTAATTGTTGAAATATTCCCGTCTGAACTTTCATGCCGTCGTCAACTAAAATTATTTTATGGATGAATATCGTCTTGGCTCCGCTTATCGTCATGGTAGCTTTAAACCGTAAAATGACCGGAGAAGGTTTGTCCAGTTCTTCTCATACAGTCTCTGGTTATGATGCACAGCAGGTTACGTGTTAGTTCAGCCTTCGTTCCCCGTGTTCTTTATTCAGAAGTCTTGTTTTTCTCCAGGCCAGATGTTGCCTCCTAAAAGCCTTCACGCTCCGTCCATTAAGGGCTGGGTTACTCACTCTGGGGAGCAACACATCTGCCCCGGAGCAGCGTATTCATGCAGAACTAGGCCAGGACGGCCTGGAGAGGCTGGACTCTGCAGGAGGGAGCAGGCAAGGATCGTGACATTTTATCTTCCCAGAAGTCCTTTGTGTTTGATTTGCAAGAACTAGAACCTACTTAGAGACACCCGTTTATGCTTCTTCGGCTCATTCTTATGTGACTGATTAATAATAGACACCGTTCTTTCGTTCCGGCACTTCCTATACACACACAGCACATCTGGATGCCGTCTAAACAAACCTGTTTGTTTTTCACGGCTCTTGAACTCTCTCTCTTCGTTCCAGAGGCCTGCTGTTTTTCATCCTCATCTTATGTCATGATATCTGAATTATATGTCACAGATTTGAAGATCTTGTGGTAAATGCGTTTAAAACAAAGCTGATTGTGGTCACTGCCTTTTTCCTGTGTTAGGCTGCCACCTGCTGCACCAGGAGTGAACTGCACTGCCAATAATAATAATAATAATAATAATAATAGAATAGATAGATAATAATGTGGGCAATACTAAGCACCCCGATAATTCAGTAGTTTGTAAATCAGCAATAACTAAATGCTGAGTTATGGTTCTGCGTCAAATCGACGCCATGCCTATGCCGTCACCGTGACGCCGTTGTGAACCTTCGGACTTCTCCGTCACTCCATTTCGCCACGGTGCAGTTCCCCCCGTGACCGCTAATTTGCGATCTTTTCCTGAATGGTTTATCCGACTTTTTCCAGTCACAGTGAATCAAAGAGATAAGGACAACTATTGTGCAAAAAAACAAAAACAAAAAAATCACACATACATGAAGAAAAGAGCGCTGAAAGTTCACGACTGCTTCAAACCGGAAACGCGTTGCTACCAAAGCAAACCAATCACCGCCCTCTCGTCTGCGTGTGGTACGCGTCGCGTGCCTACGACGCATACCACACGCCGTAGGCACGGCGTCGCTTTGACGCAGAACCATAACTCAGCCTTAAAGTTTATCATTTAGGGTTGCTCCAGCTCATGGAGGTTTTCAGGTATTCTCGTCCACGAAGCTCTCTGAAGATTCAGGTTCAGCATTTCAACCCGGATCAGGTCGGGACGCCTACGAGCTCATGACAAAACCTTCATTCTTTCATTTTTTAAATATCCCGATGTATAGTTGCTGCTGTGTTTGGCATCCTTGTCCTGGAACGGATAAGCAGCGGACGATGGATGGATGGATGGATGGACAAGAGTCAAAACAAGGTATATGCTCTAAAGTTGGAGGAACCTCCTTTAAAAACTTTTCATTAGATGTCTGAAAATCCCAACTAATGGCGTTTTACACTAGTACCTACTCAGCGCCTCGTCTCACCTGGCCCTCGTTTCTTTTTAGACATCCAGAGCAGAAGTAAGAGGTTGGAGTGAAGCTGCTGTGACGTATTTGATTATGTGATCTAAACGAAGAAGACACCAACACTTGGATGTAGAACCTGGAGGAGATGATAGATGTGCTGCTGGATCTGTGACTTGTGTTTGATATCAAGTTAAAAGATGAGAGTGAGAGAAGCTTCAAGCGGTGACGCTTTTTTTTGTTTGCTTGTTCGTCTCTGCGCTGCTGAAAAGTCAGCTGGAGCCGCGAGCAGCTATGAAGTGACAGAGCTCCTGGTGGATCTGGTCGTTCCTTATCTCCCGTCTAGATCCCTTTTTAATTCTCTCCTCAGCCACCAGGTTTATGAACATCTGCACCTCAGAGTTGGATCAGAAACAGACTTTTGCGCTGCCATTGCCTGTCGAATAAAATAAAGAAGCCGCGAGTCGCTCTTTTGCTGATTTCCGCCTCGTGACTCAAACGTCTGCCGGCCCCGCCCCCAGAGGTGGAAAAAGTACAAAAATATTGTACTTAAGTAAAAGTACAAATTTTCTGCTTGAAAATTACTTAAGTAAAAGTAAAAAGTACCCATTAAGAAAATTACTTAAGTAAAAGTATAAAAGTACCTCAACTTAAATATAATAAAGTACAAAAAGTACATGGGTTAAAATGTACTTAAGTACAAAAGTAAAAAGTACAAAGTACAAAGTACAAAATTCAAAGTACAAAATTATTTTCAAAAGGATTGCAAAGAAATGAAGAATCCAAGAATTTGCTTACAACTCTAAATAATGGTGATATTATTCTGACCCCTTTAGTGTTTGTCTCCATTACCCCATTTTAATTTCTCCCTTTGCTCATCACTGCTGCTGTACCCCATTGGCCCCGCTGACAGGTCCACCCCCAGCCTGTAGTATGCAGTGACAACATTAAGCAACCCCAGCTGATAAAGGATGAGACTTTTGAACTTTTAAATGCCAAAACCACCTTAGAAGTGGTGGAATCAAAGAATGGTGCGCATGGACACGCGTCGGCTGCCGCTCAAGGCTGATTTATGGTTCCGCGTTACACCAACGTACCCTACGGCGAGGCTCTGCGTCGATTTAACGCGGAACCATAATTCAGGCTTCAGTCCTCCTCGATACTCGACGCGACGGCGGTTCCTCCGGCCTTCCGGCCCGCCTCTGCGGCGCAACTCTCCCGGGAGCTGCGGCTCCTTCTCGGTATATTCAAGCGCCCCCCTTCCTTCCCCGTCCGCCTCATGGTTCCGCGTTAAATCGACGCACACCTTACGCCGTAGGCTACGGCGTAGGTTGTGCGTCGCCGCATACCCTACGCTGTAGCTCTGCGCCGGTGTAACGCGGAACCATAAATCAGCCCCCGCTGTGCTGTTCTTTAATTTGTAGCGAGTAACGACGTGTCCAATTTTAAATGTAGCGAATTAAAAGTACGATTATTTCCTTGAAAATGTAACGAAGTAAAAGTAAAAGTACAGAAAAATGAAAGTATCAATAAAAGTACAAATTCTCAAAAATCTTACTTAAGTAAAATAACGAAGTACTTGTAGTTCGTTACTTTACACCACTGCCCGCCCCCCCGACCAATCGGTGGCGTGTAGTGTGATGACATCACAGTCTGACTCAGCCGCTCAGAACCTCTGCAGAATAGATACAGAAAAAGTATCAACTCGGCACGCCTCCACCTGCCTTGACCCCTAGTGTAAAAGCGCAAAACCGGGGCAAGTCGAGTCGAGCTGAGTAGGTACTAGTGTAAAAGCGCCATTAGAGGACCTTATAGGATCTGATACCGGCTCCACTTCTGACGTTCTTTGACTCATATCTGACATCAAACCGACATCAAAATGTGTTATTGAAAGTCTGAGAAGTATGTGATTAACTTTAATAATGACACAGGAGCTTATTGGACTGTTATCAGACATCTATGAGACTCCCTCTCTCTGAAAGAGCTGCAGTAAATAGTTTCCACCACCAGATGTCACTATAGCTGTTTGGTAGTTACAGTGGACAGGACACCGGTAAAACTAGACCTAAACCCAACCATTACACCAGCAACGACAGTAATAACTTTGTATTTAGATCTGATTTGACGTGGAGTTGGATCCCGTTGTGCAGCTATGAAAGATTACTGTGTTTCGAAGGCTTTTCACAGGATTTTCGAGTGTTTCTGTGCCAGTTTGCATCCGTTCATTCTGTGGAACGTTTATGAAGTCAGGTGACGAGGTTGGACGTGAAGGCCGGGCTCCCCGTCCCTGTTCAAGTTCGCTTCAAAGGTACTCAGGGGGGGCAGGGATCTGTGCAGGCTGGTCAGCTTCCTCCACAACAAACTCATCGGATGGATGGATGGATGAATGAAGGGGGTGCAGTCACGCTGGAAAAGAAAATAGAAAAGGATTGGGTAGTTGTTCCTAATTTCTTCCAGTTAAGACTAATATCAGTTATAGTTCACCCCCCCCCGAAACCATAAACTGGTATTGATCAAGATTGGTTAAGATAACATGTTTTCTTATGGATTGATTTATATTAAGAGACACTACTTGTGTTTTTATTGGGTTCCTGTTATGAAGTGACACCTAAATAGCCTATAAATGCAGCTACACGGACTACAGTTGGATCTATTTGAAAATAAAAAGGTGGAATTTCCTTCAATAAAAACACAAACGGCTTCCAGCATCTCATCTGTGGATTAACCAGAGCTGCTGGAACGGGATCCCCTTCCAGCCGTCTCCTCCTTCCTCGTCACTAAGCTTTTCAGTTGGGTTTTTTTTTTTTCGTGGCTGCAGTAAACATTCATTTCGTGACAGTTTTGTTTATTGCAAAATGCATCAAGAGTCAAAAGTGTGTCATTAATTTGTAGCCTTGAGAATCGGTGTAACTATTGCACAGTCTGGAGTGAGACTGTGCTCCAGCTGAACGTCGGTACCGTGAAGAAGCGTTGAAGGCTGATTTCTCAGAGCTTTGAACTGCGTGACGCCACCTGCTGAAACCTCCTTTCTTCCCCGATGTCAGACCCTCAGACTCCCCAGCTGCTCCAGAGGTCTGAGGACTTGTTCAGGTAAACTTTGGACATTATTGATGTGACTTGAGCATTTCTACACTCGTATTCTATTCCTTCTCATTCTTGGCGCATTTCCACTTGAATTTCATCAGTGCAATAATCTTTCTTTTATATAAATCACTTTGATCAAGCTCCAATAAATGTAGTTATTGGTTATGTTGTTCTTTTCCACCAATAAAAATGACAATAAATCCTTCACTTACTAAAGTTAACTGTCTTTTTTTTTTTGGTTACCAGCAATAACAGGCCAGAAGCCTATAAGCCAATTTTTTCATAATTGTTTTCACCGCGGCAGGGATGAGAATCAGCACCTCCAAGACCGAGGCCATGGTTCTCCATCGGGAAAGGGTGGCGTGCCTTCTCCGGGTGGGTGGAGAAGTCCTGCCTCAGGTGGAGGAGTTTAAGTATCTCGGGGTCTTGTTCACGAGTGAGGGAACGATGGAGTGTGAGATTGACAGACGGATCGGTGCAGCGTCCGCAGTTATGCGGTCGATGTACTGGACCGTCGTGGTGAAGAGGGAGCTGAGTCGAAAGGCGAAGCTCTCAATTTACCAGTCAATCTACGCACCTACCCTCACCTATGGTCATGAACTTTGGGTAATGACCGAAAGGACGAGATCGCGGATACAAGCGGCCGAGATGAGTTTCCTCCGCAGGGTGGCTGGACGCTCCCTTAGAGATGAGTTTCCTCCGCTGGGTGGCTGGACGCTCCCTTAGAGATAGGGTGAGGAGTTCGGTCACCCGGGAGGAGCTCGGAGTCGAGCCGCTGCTCCTTCACATTGAGAGGAGTCAGCTGAGGGGGCTTAGGCATCTGTACCGGATCCTCCTGAACGCGTCCCTAGGGAGGTGTTCCAGGCATGTCCCTCCTCCCTAGGGAGGTGTTCCAGGCATGTCCCTCCTCCCTAGGGAGGTGTTCCAGGCATGTCCCTCCAGGAGGAGACCCCGGGGAAGACCCAGGACACGCTGGAGAGACTATGTCTCTCGGCTGGCCTGGGAACGCCTCGGACTCCCCTCGGAAGAGCTGGAGGAAGAGCTGGAGGAAGTGTCTGGCGTGAAGGAAGTCTGTGCATCCCTGCTGAGGCTGCTGCCCCCGCGACCCGGGAACGGATAAGCGGCGGACGATGGATGGATGGATGGATGGATGGATGGATGGATGGATGTTTTCACAAGCCTTTGGAATCTGCAAGAGAGAAAACAAACAAACGAAAATGAGACACAAACAGCAACCATTCAAGGTCTCTAAAACTAAATCAAGACTAGGCTACTGCGATTATCTGTCCCCCAAACCTGTGAGTGTGTGGAAAGTGAAAACAAGGCTTTACCTGAACTGCAACTATAGTGGAGGGGGGAGGGGGCACAACCACGCCACCAGAGAGACCAGAACCTGGCAAGGAAACCCCCCCCCCGGCAATTAAACTGTCTTTAAATGCATTGTTAGATGACAATAAAATAACTGAAGCTTATAAGTTGCAGGGAAGCGTGTAGTTACAGTTCCATGCAATGGCCACTAGATGGCAGTATTTGAATCCTAATAGTGCCGACTGGCTTTTACCTGTACACTTTCTTTATGGCTGTACCAACATTATTAGAACAAAAATTAAAGTTAATCTCAAAAGCAGAAAGTTTGTTTCTCTGCTCTTGAGTTTAGTTTTGAATATGAACTTGTCTGTGCTTCCACGTTTTTTTGTTTTTTTTTATGTATCAAAGCAACTGTCATCACTTTAAACGTGAACGCTGTTGATTGCATGCAGCTATTAATTTTGCCATAATCAACACGTGCTTGTGTGAATTTATAGATCCATTTTTTTCAGTGGAGCTGTGAAGCAGCTCATTTAGCCTCCGCAGAAAAGCTAATTATCGGGTAATCAGGGAAAAGTGTGAATTCAGCAGAAAACGTCCCAGTTTGTGTAATCATCTGTTGGAGTTGCTATATAAGGTGGAAACGTCCAGAAAACTAAAATGTGTCACAAATATCTTGCACAGTTTCAAAAATGAACATTCTAAAAAAGTTGGAATGAACAAAGTGATGATCAGACATTACCTGAAGATTTCAAGTAATATGCAAACACTTATAAATATAATGTCTCTGGTCCTCCTCACTACTCATTATTTACCATCTTAGATCAACTGCTAAAAAGGCTAAGCTTTCTCTTAGCCACTATACACCAATACAGAGTCTGCATTATTACAGACATTTCAATCAATGTACCTGTCAATCTCCAGAGCCATTCCTTCCCTACGCATGAACAAGACCCCTGGATACTTGAGTTCCATCTGAGGAAGAACCTCACCCTTAACCCGGAGATCACATCCACCACTCTCCAACTGAGAACCATAGCCTGTCTGAGAGTTGGGCACAGTTCTTTAATCATGGTTTGGTCCCCATCCGTACCCCTTAGTTCCCAGCTGTAAGATCAAGGGTTGATGACACAAATAGGACAATGTCATCTGCAAAAAGGAGAGTTGGAATCCTACAGCCAGAGTTGTAAGCAAATTCTTGGATTCTTCATTTCTTTGCAATCCTTTTGAAAATAATTTTGTACTTTGAATTTTGTACTTTGTACTTTGTACTTTGTACTTTTTACTTTTTACTTTTGTACTTAAGTACATTTTACACCATGTACTTTTGGTACTTTATTATATTTAAGTTGTGGTACTTTTATACTTTTACTTAAGTAATGTTCGTAATGGGTACTTTTTACTTTTACTTAAGTAATTTTCAAGCCGAAAATTTGTACTTTTACTTAAGTACAATATTTTTGTACTTTTTCCACCTCTGACTACATGTACCTCTGCAACCTCAGCTGTGGTGATGGACGAGCTTATCCCAGAGTCCAAAGATTGAGCTTGCTCTGTGGGAGACATGTTGGTGGGATTCTCCTTCCACTGCTTGACAACATTCCTAGTTGAGGTGAAGAGAACCCCAGCAGAACTACACAGTGTTGGTTAAACACTGCTTTTTCAGCCTGACATATTTTACTTCTGGTGGTTCGCCAGAATCTCCACGGTCTCTTTACCCAACCCCCTTCAAGGGACTCTTTCTTCAGCCTCCCTCACCAAGGCGTCCATCGCTGCTCTTGAATATTGCCACCACATCCGGCACCTATAATCTTGCAGTCAATAATCAATGCCTTGCACCTCCCTTGGCATGCGGTTGAAGTTCTGTCTCTGGTGGGATTTTAAGATATTTCTGGCAAGCTCATTAGCCGCATATGCTGGTTGTTTCTTGGAGTCAACAGTAACTATTGTAGCCATTCAGGCGAATGTGTAGTCATACAAATAAACATGGAAACTCCAGCTCTTGGAGCGATTATCTTAAGCTGTTCAAATAAGCACATTTTTATTTGAATCATTTCAAAATCTTTGTTTTCCAAACTGACTGCAAGTAAACAGAGAAGTTGTTCCAACAGCCCAAAGGAAAGACATCTGGAGCAACATGCCTGCTGGATTAACAACAATAGCCACATTATTTTACCCTTGATGATCTTAAAATATGTCTTTAGATCAGAGTTCATACGAGGAGAAACATGGGAACGTTTTAGCTTCTCAAGTTGGAAGGCGGGCCCTGCCTCGTTTCACAGAAATACACTTCACAAAAGGAAAGCCTTATGTAATGGAGGCATGATGTCTTTGTTGTTTTCATATGTTTTGTTGCCCTCCCTCAAAACTCAGCCTCACACTTGCTTGTGTGCATATAATCTCTGCCTCAACTCAAGTTTCTGCTCTCATATCTACTTCCTCTTGTACAAATATTCCTCCCTGGAGTTCAAGCCCTTTTATTCGCGCTCATGCTGCCTCTTTCTTCACCTCCTGGATTTTTGCTGTTTGTTCTCGGATTTCTGTGAAGCAACCCAATCAAAGATCCGGGCCACCGGAGTGCCAGGTATGAGACTGATTACCGTTACGGGATTACCTTCTAAGGAGAGCAGTACAATATGTACGCTCTGGAGCAAGAAAGCCTGCTCGCTTATTGAAAACTAAACACTCTTGATGACGGATGGTAATTAACCCAAGGCAGTCATGAATAATCAGTTCAAGATGCAAGATTATTTATTGTCATTGTTCATGTTAGCTGTAGGAACAACGAAATTACAGGTTCTTTATCGAAGGTGCTGGTCCCAGGAAAAGTATGTGAACCCCTTAGTCATCCTTCAGAAAAAGAAAATCCACCTTCCCAGGTGTTCCAGCAGTGAAAGTTTACTTTACTTGCACTTTATTAAGCAATTTTTTTTAATTAGGTTGCACTTTATATATTTATTTTTTTCCCTTACTTTTCTTGCACTTTATATTTATTTATTTACTTATCTTGCACTTTATTAGGCACTTTTTTTAAATTACCTTGCACGTTTTATTTATTTTCTCTTTACTTATCTTGCAATTTATTAAGCACTTTTTTTATTATCTTGCACTTTATATTTATTTATTTTGTCTGTACTTATCTTGCGCTTTATACTTATTTTTTTTCTTTACTTATATTGCACTTTATATAAGGACCAGCCCCTGTAATTTAGTTGTTATGAAATAAAACAATGACAAAAGAACATTCAATCTTGAATTGTGTTTGTGTGCTATTGTGACTTAGGTAAATATTT
This sequence comes from Cololabis saira, assembly GCF_033807715.1. Taxonomy (NCBI): domain Eukaryota; kingdom Metazoa; phylum Chordata; class Actinopteri; order Beloniformes; family Belonidae; genus Cololabis; species Cololabis saira. The sequence continues at coordinate 38,645,466 of NC_084598.1, forward strand.
TATGGCAAATTAATGCAGAAACCTACTCAACTTCACCATATTTCTTGGCTCTGTAATTCCCAGACTCTTTCTCCATGTTCTGTAAGTCAAGAGTTCACGTGAGATAAATTTATGCCGGATGAAACACATTCATCCACACAGGTCTGTATATTCTCTGTACGTCCTTCGTCTAGGACAGGGGTCGGCAACCTGCGGCTCTAGAGCCGCATGCGGCTCTTTAGCGCCGTCCTAGTGGCTCCCTGGAGCTTTTAAAAAAATGTTTGACCTTTTTTTTCCTTTTTTTCTTCTTTTTTTCCTTCTTTTCTTCTTTTTCTCTTTTTTTCCTTTTTTCTCTTTTTTTCTTCTTTTTTCCTTTTTTTCTCGAAATTTTGACTTTTTTCTCGAAATTTCCACTTTTTTCTCGACATTTCCACTTTTTTCTCGACATTTCCACTTTTTTCTCAAGATTTCGATTTCTTTCTTGACATTTCGATTTTTTTCTCGACATTTCGACTTTTTTCTCAAGATTGTACTTCAACATTAGTCGTGACATTTCCACTTTTTTCTCAAAATTTTGACTTTTTTCTCGAAGTGCATAATGAAAAAAAAAACTTCCCCCAGTTATAACTAATAAAGAAACATGCAGCATGTGTTGCCTTCATTCTAAGGCTGATACAAGACTTTTCATTTTTTGCGGCTCCAGACATATTTGTTTTTTTGTGTTTTTGGACCAATATGGCTCTTTCAACATTTTGGGTTGCCGACCCCTGGTTTCTGAGGCTGGAGTCTGCTCTCCTCTGGAGGGTTTCCAGGTTTCCAGGTTTCCAGGTATTTGAGGATGTGGGCTCTCACCGACGAGTCCCTCACAGAGCTCAGGCAGAGACAGAAAACCACTCCAGCCTGCTCCCAATTCAAAATAACTCACTCTTGATTAAAAATCAAAAAACACTGCTATACCTCATGCTGGCTTTCTAGGAATAAGAAAAGCTCAGAGCGCTGCGACCTCAGACAGATGGATAGGAGAGGGGGGTGGGGGGGGGGGGGGGTAATTAGAGATGCAGAAGAATATCTGAAGAGCATAAAAATATCTATTTTCTTTCAGTTTGCATTATTGCAGGAGGATTTCAGTGTTTGTCAGACAGCTGCTTTCTGCTGAACACTGAGATGGAAAATAAACCGGATTTCTGCTCCTTGGATAATTAGCTGCCACTAGACACTCAGACACAAACCCTCCAACGCCGCCGTCCCCCCCGTCATCACCCGGGATAACACCTCCTGCTCCTGCTCAGACAGCAGGCTGGATGTCGGGTAAATAACTACAGTTTCCCTCTTCATCTAACTCCCATCTCCCCCTCCATCTTCCTTTCTGTCCGTCTCCACCTCCCCTCTCCCTTCGCACTCACTGCCGGGTTTTGTTTTTTCTTTCGCCCCCAAGAAAAATTTCAATTTCTACCTGATCAGCTGCAAAATTGAGTGGATCCGCACACACACACACACACATATATACTGTATATATATATATATACACACACACACGGACGTGCAGCTGAGAGAAACGTCTATTTATCATTACTGGTGTGCGACAAGACCAGGGGAGCTGATACTCTCATCCCCCCTCCATTACCCCAACCCTCCACAGAGCCGTACACAAGTCTCTCTTAGACCATGATTACATTTCTGTGGGTTCTGTACGAGATAAAGCTTCCCTTGAGTCGAAATCCTCTCCCTCCATAACTCCTTTTTAGCTGAACTCCTTCCAGCATAGCTGGTACTAATTGTTGACATTTCCTTTGTTTGTTTGCACATATTCTTTCCGCCGTCTTTGCCCTCTGATGCTCAGAGACCTTTTTTCAACATTGCATGTCCAAAAATACAACTGTGTTTTGGGGAAAATTTGATGATGATTGGGAGGGGAGGCTTTCAAGGCTTGCGTCGTGTTATTCACATGGAAAATGGCAGAATAAAGTAGCCCCTTCCGGATTTAGAAGCGCGGACATCACATTAGAGCGTGGCAGCTTGTTTCCTATTCAAGCTAATTGACCGTCGGCCCAACTGTTGGATTACAAGCTCCGGCGGATGTTTACGGTCGTAGGATGCGGCTGTCGCGTATTACAAAGGAGAGAAAAGTTGTATTACTGTCTGAATGGAGGGGAGAAGGGCCACGTTAATCGGGAAAGATGACAAGAGATCTCTAACGGGGTTTTAGTTACAACCACAAATCAGAAAAAGACAGTGATATTGGAAATGCAAATCAGAAATTAATAAGACATTTCTTACGTTTCCCTCGAATTTTATGTCTTTGTAGTCGGTATGAACTCCATCCATCATCCATCCATCCATCCATCCATCCATCCATCCATCCATCCATCCATCCACCCATAAACACATGCATCCATCCATCCATCCAATATCCATCTATCATCCATCCATCCATCCAATATCCATCCATCCATCCATCCATCCATCCATCCATCCATCCACCCATAAACACATGCATCCATCCATCCATCCAATATCCATCTATCATCCATCCATCCATCCAATATCCATCCATCATCCATCCATCCATCCAATATACATCCATCCATCCATCCATCCATCCATCCATCCAATATCCATCCATCCATCCATCCACCCGTCCGTCCGTCCATCATCCATCCATCCATCCAATATCCATCCATCCATCCATCCATCCATCCACTATCCATCCATCCATCCATCCATATATCCATCCATCCATCCACCCGTCTGTCCATCCATCCATCCATCCATCCATCCATCCATCCATCCACTATCCATCCATCCATCCATCCACTATCTATCCATCCATCCATCCACTATCCATCCATCCATCCCTCCATCCATCCATCCATCCATCCATCCATCCACTATCCATCCATCCATCCCTCCATCCATCCATCCATCCATCCATCCATCCACTATCCATCCATCCATCCATCCATCCATCCATTCATTCCAGCTCTTCTATGGGGAATACCAAGGTGTTCCAACCAACCTCCCTCCTCATCCCTCCATCGTTGACCTTCTCTCCCTCCGTGGGAGAGTGCACCCCTCCTGCAGCTCATGCGGCTCATTTGTTTGTATTTGTAATCTTCTTCTTTCAGTGACTGCCCACAACAGACCTGAACCTGCACCTCAGTGTCTCACGGAGACGAGACCCTGAGATTCTTACGAGGCAGCGTCTCATCACTAACCCAGAGAGGACATCTACCAGCTTCAGACTCCGTACCAGGGGCTCATATTCAGAAGTGTCGATGCTCATCCTCAACTTTTAACGGCTAGAAAATCTCTCCAGCGAGAGCTGGAACTGCCCACCCAATGACACTTACAGGACCACATGATTTGCAGGAAGCGGAGATTAAAACCGGACCTCTTCTGCTCCTTAGTTGCACCTATAAATGCTTTCCATAAGAGCTTGAACATATGTGATAAAGGGCAGCCAACCCCCACCCTGGCATGAAACTGTCTTACTGAACGACCTATAGGGAGCCCCCACAGCTTTGAGGAACATCAAGTGGATCCCCTGAAGCGCTACCACCGTGGAGCTCGTATGAGCCTATGCTACCAATTCATTCTTTTTCATTAACTTCAATTATTGTACTTATATACTGTACCTCCATTTCTACATTTCAGGTCTGCAGCACACTCCAGATAAGTCAGTACAGGGACAATTTAGTGCTACTAAAGACAAGCGATCGTAATTATGATTTAGTGGAAAAAGAGTATCCAGGAAATTCAGTTAGACGTAAGGATGTGCAGAGGATGAAATACTGGAAAATATTTGCATATTTCTCCTTCAATAGTGCCAAACAACATTGAAATGATTTTCAGTGCATAAAGGGCGCAACCCTAAGCGGGACACTTGTGGCATCTGATACCTAAGACATCATCAAGAACCGTCATTTATCAATAGCTCATATGCTTTGTGTGTTTGGTTTGTGGACTTGGAGAAGGTCTTTGACCCCTGGGGTGTTCTGGGTCGTGCTTCAGGGGTGTGGGGCTCTGGACCAGTTGCTATTGTGTCTGCATTGCCAGTAGTAGTTGGGATTTCAGGCGGGGAACTCCAGCACCTCCACATCTGAGACCATGGTTCAAAAGGGTTGTTTCAGGTCCGGCAGCTCTCGTTTCAGGAGTCATTGGTTAGTGGTCTGGTTACTCAACGGAGGGGAAAGCTCCTTGACTAGCGAACCCAAGTGCTGGAAAAGGTAGAAGTTGGAGACCCAGAAGCAGTCCAACTGGTGCATTTTGGTTAGGCATGATTGGTTCCCTTGGTAGCAAAGCATTTCCGGTTTCCGGTTTGAAGCAGTCGTGAACTTTCAGCGCTCTTTTCTTTGTGAATGTGTGATTTTTTTTGTTTAGTTTTTTTGCACTATAGTTGTCCTTATCTCTTTGATTCACTGTGACCGGAAAAAGTCGGATAAACGATTCAGGAAAAGATTGCGAATTAACGGTCACGGGGGGTATTGCACCGGGCGAAATAGAGTGACGGAAAAGTCCGAAGGGTTCACGACGGCGTCACAGCGACGGCGTAGGCACACCGTCGATTTGACGCAGAACCATTACTCAGGCTTAAGGCCCATTTTACACGTAGCAAAAACGGTGTTGTTTTCATGCGTTTCGGCCGTTTGTTTACACGAAAACGAAGCTCAAAGTCACCAAAAACGATTATTTTTGAAAATTCCGGCCAAAGTGGAGATTTGCAAAAACTCCGTCTTTACGTTTGCTTGTAAACAGAGGGAAACAGACATTTAGGGTTCAGAACGTCACATTATGCGACAGAAACGTCACCAGCGTCATGTGTGCCACCTGTGTTTACAATTTGTTTGGCCACTGTAGTTACTCGTGTCATTTGTTGATGTTTTTTTCCAGGATTCCGATTGGCTAGTATGACTTTATGCTTCTCATTTACACTGCCGCATGTAGGTTTGGCAGCTCATAGCGCCCCTTAACAGCTTATTTATGTGGGTTTGTGTAAATGAAAAGACTTTGAAAAAACGATCTGATGTAAATTATGGTATTTTTCAAAACGTAGAGGGGGAAATATCAGTTTTTGTAAATACGGATATTTATTTTATTTTTTTTAAATTTATTATTACTATGTGTAATTGTGGCCCAAGACCAACTGCAATAGAAAAACTGAGAGAATGCGACAAATAAGCAAAGAATAAATGCAGCAAAGCAGCAGTGGTCTGAGGAAGAGACAACCTGTCTTTCAGGGAGCTTTCAGATTTGTGGCCTGTTTGTTTTGTTCTGATTCAGGGGCTAAATCGATACAGTTGTTTAATTTTTCGTTTGTGCCGTTTGTGTTCACAAGGCAACCGTCTGTAGAGGTTCAAAGCTTTTAACAAATGCCATGCGTGAACCAACTGTTCTCATTGGTCAGAAATGAAAGCGGGAGTTTCCTCTTCCGTACCCCGGGAAAAACAACAATGGTTATGAGTGAGCTGTGTCGGTTGCTGTGTCGATTATGTTCTCACTGCAAACAAACCGCCCCAGGTCTGGAATGGAAGCGAGCCGAGACCTCCTCTCCTAGGAGATCTCGGCTCGCTTGTTTTGTGCCGCATCTGAGCGCGATTGCTGTGTTCACATATACCAAACGAACCGATCTTTAAACGCTTCCCGTTTCGGAACAACCGCTCCAAACGGGACAGGTGTGAAAGCACCCTTATCTATACGGTCCACGGAGGTGCTACGTGGACCAGGTCCGTATTGGAGCAAATACGTTGTTGTCGCTTCAACTTCATGCAAACGCAGCAACGTAACTGACCTTGACGTAATGACGTGGCTCCCCTTAGCACCCGAGCTGTGGAAAAACAAATCAGTTCTCAGCTGGTTCACAAGTTGATGTCATGGTTGGTGTAGTTGAGGACCCAGATGCAGGAGAGAGAGAGGCAGGAGTTCCAAAAAACAGGGTTTTATTCAACAAAAGGGGCAAGAACCAAAAACGCTTCAGAGCAGGATTATCAAAACACTAGAGCAAAAAACCAAGGGACACATGGAGGAAGCAAACAGGACGGAATGACAAGGAGCAACGGAAAGACAAGACCAGATATACACAAGGGGATAACGAGACACAGGTGTGAACAATCAGGGCAGATGGAAGACAGGCAGGGCAGAATAGAAACACAAACTGGGAGAAATGTCAGACACTGAGGCCCCGTTTACACATAGCCGGGTATTTACAAAAACTGATATTTCCCCCTCTACGTTTTGAAAAATTCCATCGTTTACACGAGATCGTTTTCAAAATCTCTTCGTTTACACGAATCCGCATAAATACGCTGTTAACGTCATGCCAGTCAATCAGAATCCTGGAAAAAACAGCAACAAATGACACGTGTAACTTCCAGTTAAGGCTGATTTGTGGTTCCGCGTTACACCAACGCAGAGCCTACGGCGTAGGGTATGCGGCGACGCACACCGTACGGCGCGCATCGCCGCGTACCCTACGCCGTAGGCTCTGCGTCGATTTAATGCGGGACCATAATTCAGGCTTTACTTCCAAGACGAAACGAGAGTCTTTCGTTTGGAGTGACAGAGAAGTGGAGTTACTTTTAAGTGTGACTTTAGAATATAAAACAGGTAAAATACAAGAAAATATTGACGGTGGCCAAACTAATTGTAAACACAGGTCGCACAAATTACGCTGGTGACGTTTCTGTTGCATAATGTGACGTTCTGAAGCCTAAATCTCCGTTTTCCGTTTAGACGCAAACCTGAAAACGGAGTTTTTGAATATCTCCACTTTGGCCGGAGTTTTCAGAAATGATCGTTTTTGGTGACTTTGAGCTCCGTTTTCGTGTAAACGAACGGCCAAAACGCATGAAAACACCTCCGTTTTTGCTCCATGTAAACGGGGCCTGACAGTTGAACGAGTTGTGAACCAGAACCAGCTCTGGAACTGGTTTGGTGGAAAAGGGATAGTAAAGTAGCCCCATCGGGGCGTGCTTGCTACTGAAAATGTGTAGTTGGAGAGGGAAGTTGCTCCCTCCTGGACCCGTGTCCACCCCGTTTAACAGGTGATTTCGTGAATGTGAATCTCCAACAAGAGCGCGCTGCGCATCTCTGTTCCTCCGGATGGAGGCGCTCTCCTCCCTTCTCCTCCTCCTCCTCCTCCTGCGCGCCGGACCCGAGGAGGGACGCGCAAGGGATGAATGAACTTTAAACCAGCCTCCCAACTTTCCCTCCCTCTCTTTTTCTCACCCTCCTCTCTCTCTCTATCTCTCCATCCCTGCGTGCGCCGGTCTCCCTCTCTCTCCATCTCTCCTCCTCCTCCGCTGCTGCTCCGCGTCTCCGCGAGCCAAACCTCGGAGAGGAGGACGCGCACCTGCCATGGATTTACTGGCATCACGACCCGGCCGTGAGTGATCAGCTGTCCCCCGGAACTGGCCCCCGGTCCCCCCGGTCCCCCCGGTCCCCCGGTCCTCCCCTCTCCCCGGCCGAGGCTCAGAGCCGTCGTGAGGCGAGATGATGGCATCAATAGGGGAGTTCGATCCTCTCAACACCAGAGTCCCCGCAACTAAGATAGAAGTCACCGTGTCCTGCAGGTAAGAGGTTTCTCACTTTTAAAGTCCGGGATCGTGGAGGATCTTTCTGATAAAGATCAAGAAGGACTAACTTGAGATCCTTCTATCCATCCATGCACACTTTTATTCATCCAACCATCCATGCATCTGTCCATCCATCCATCCATTCATTCATCCATCCATCCTTTTATCCATCCATCCATCCTTTTATTCATCCATTCATCCATCCATCCATCCTTTTATTCATCCATCCATCCATCCATTCATCCATCCTTCCATCCATCCATCCTTTTATCCATCCATTCATCCACCCTTCTATCCATCCATCCATCCATCCATCCTTTTATCCATCCATCCATCCTTTTATTCATCCGTCCGTCCGTCCGTCCGTCCATCCATCCATCCATCCATCCATCCATCCTTTTATCCATCTGTCCATCCATCCATCCATCCATCCATCCATCCATCCATCCATCCATCCAACTATCCATCCATATATCCATCCATCCATCCATCCATCCATCCATCCATCCATCCATCCATCCATCCATCCATCCTTTTATCCATCTGTCCATCCATCCATCCATCCATCCATCCATCCAACTATCCATCCATATATCCATCCATCCATCCATCCATCCATCCATCCATCCATCCATCCATCCATCCATCCATCCATCCATCCAGGTGACCTTTACCTCCCTGGTGAATTTCTGATCCAGCTTCAACAACTGACATCAAAGTGACTTCAAATCCTTTAGAGTTTCTCTCTTTTTATTTTTTTTTTAGTCCCCTTCATCAAGTCTGGCCATTGGCCAAGTAAATTCCCAGTGCTGTCCACAGCATGTTCAGGTCCCCACTGGGGAAAATACGGCTGGTAAAACCGCACATTACGCCCAGAACGGTGCCCAGAAAGGTGCTCAGAGAGGTGTTTCTGTGTGACATACGAGGGCCATCTTTTATGCATCCTGCTCCTGGTGGTTTCAGTTGACCTGTTGTCTGGCTGACTGGAGCGGGGAGACTCGGCAGGATGTTTCCAGACACAGCGGTGTGCTCACCTGTCTTTCCAAATCCACCCCGTGAATAATGAATAGATGTTGCCCCCGTGGAGATGCTCTGGAGATCTGCTGGACGCGAAGTGGGCCAGGCGCCTGGTCCTCGGAGCTGGAGACGATGGAGAGTTGTTGCTTTCTGCCTCAGCTGCAATCCATGTCAGGTTTAAGGTGGCTATCCCCAACACACCACGAGCAAGGCATCACTTTTAGTTTCATGGAAATAGACTAATGTCAGTGGGAATAAACCCACAATCCACACCAGTATAAACAGCGTCTTTAATAAGCTCTTCTGTTGTTATTGTGCTTTGTCCTAATTCTTTTGAGGAATACATTTTCACAGCTGTGTGTATGAAAAAATAAATTTTGAAATGCAGTAATTTATTGGTGAGTGAATGTAGAACAGTTATTGATCTTAGTAACAGTATAAGCAAAAGGTCAGGTTCATTATCGCATTGTTAAGTAATATTGACCCAGAAAGTGCAGGGGGGAGATGATGTTCTTCCCAGGGATGGTTATCCAGCAGTGTTTATTCTTTCCCTTTTCTGTCCATCCATCCATCCATCCATCCATCCATCCATCCATCCATCCATCCATCCATCCATCCATCCATCCATCCATCCATCCATCCATCCATCCATCCATCCATCCATCCATCCATCCATCCATCCATCCATCCATCCATCCATCCATCCATCCATCCATCCATCCATCCTCTATACCCACTTGTTCCCAAGCGGGTATAGATGATGGTCATGGAGGTCTGCCGGAGTCTATCCCAGCTATTTTATTTATTATTTATTTATTTATTTGCACAATGATAACAGCAATTTTAACATACAATGACAAATGAATTGTGCAGGAGAGGAAAAGAAGCCCGAAGGGCTTATAAAAAATACTCCCCCTCAATACAAAATCACCAAAACAAATCAATCAATAGAAAAAGAATAGAAAGGAAATTAATTAATTAATTTTGCCTATATAAAAGATTCCCCACCAAGCTGGTCCTAAACATTTTTAAGTATGACGCTAACTTAAGAGATCTATCTAACCAGTTCCATAGTTGAGGGCCATGGAATTTGATAAAGGATCGGTGACTGCAGGTACGACAAAGAGGTAAATGAAAGTTCTTCCCACCTCTAACTGAATAAGAATGAATATCTGATGATAACAGAAAGAAATTATGAAAAGTGCCTGGAATGTCTTGTTTGAAATGAATGAACTTAAACATAAACAGGCATGTTTGAAACTTGTTAATATCTTCTGGTCTCAGGTCCCTCGGGGGCCACAGATTTAGACAAACAACCACTCGTGCTTAAACTCACCGGTGTGGACAATTTAGAAAATCACCAATTAACCTGGCGTACAGTTTTGGACTGTAAGAGGAAACCGGAGTCCCCGGAGAAAACCCTAACAGCACCAGGACGACACGCTAACTCCTCAAATGTTACGATTAAATTAAAGTTTGCATAATTCAGAACAGGAGACTGAATATTTGTCTCAACATCATAAAAAAAAAAAAAAGTTTCTGTGACCATTGGCAGCTAAAAATGTAATTTTGGATGAATTGCGCAGCTCCAGGTTGGTCTCTCGCCCCCAGGAATAACATTAATCGCCTTTTTGCTGCAAACATAATCCTTCTAACTCTGCCTCCACTTCAGTTTACGGCGTTTATTGATCCCTAGAAGTTTCCACATAATAAAATCTAACCTGAACTTCAAAACATTTAAAGACTTTAAAAGTGTGAACCGCAAAACATCATATTTGCAGGTGAAAGATTAAAAGTTAGTCGTTTTATTGTAAAGTGACCTTTAATTACCAAACTATTTAGTCGATTTAAGTGCTCTTAAATTAATGTGACAAAGAACATTTTTTCTTGTGTGATTAAAGATAACTAGCACTGTGGTAGCTAACTTACAGTCACAACCAAATGTTGTTTACTAGCTTAAATGTGGAATATTTTATTTAGTAATGTAAGTATATAACCTTCATTTCTTTTACGTGTTGAAACTCAGCTTCTTCTGACAAAGTTGTTGCATAAAACATGGAAATATAAAATAAATACTGGCTAACAACTGTATTTGTGAGTTAAACTTTAATTTCATAGATCAAATATGTTTACCTTTTTAATATTACAAAAAGTTACTTAACTGGAGGGACAACACATCATTTAGTTCAATTGGCATTTTGATTGTTTACTAAATATTTTTTTTCCCTCTAATGTTTCTGCTGCAGGTCAAAGTAAGGTAAAGTAAGGTAAATAAAAAAAAATAAAAAATTGTCGGACAGAAAGAAAAAAATTAGCAATTAAAAATTGTATTCTTGTTAAGTCTCATACATTTTAAAAAGAATTTCTATATATTCAAGTAGGGCTGTCCCGATCCGATATTGATATCAGATATCGGTCCGATATCAGCCAAAAAACGAATATTGGATTTTTTTGGACTGCATCTAAAATCTCCGGTATAAACACTCCGATAAGTATTTCATTCCACAAAGTCCACCTTAGGATTTCTGTCCTATAAAAATAAGTGACACTTCACACTCCAACACAGTAGTTGGCGGTAATGCACCTTAACGTTGCTGCCGCCCGCCAAAGAAGAAAAGCATCCAGCATGTAAAGATCACATGATCACAACAACAAGTGTGTGTACATAGCAAGGACAAGATATATCGGCCGGGTTGATACTATAATATCGGATCAATATTGGTATCGGCCGATATTCATGGCTGCAATATTGTTATCATAGGCTACAGGAAGTAAAAAAGTTGTACCGGGAGAGCCCAATATTCAAGGTAATTTCCATGGAAACCCATAATGTTTGTTTTTTAAAATCTAAGAACCAAGTGTCTAAACTTGTTTAATCACTTGTCAAAGTAGAATAATAATTTACATGAGAAAAATGTAGACTAAAAAGTAATAAATGACTGATGAGTATATATACACCTGGAGGAAAAACTGTCAAATACCAGGTAGAAATAATGTTTTACCCAGATATGGCTCGTACTTTCGTACTTGACTGAGTTTGGACTCTAGGAGAGTGAAGGTACCAAAATTTAGCCACGTATCCACCAGACATGGTCCAAATCTTTTAGATTAGATTACTGTAGATTAGATTCAACTTTATTGTCATTTCCTGTGGGACTTTGGGCCACTTTTAAGCCCGGGAAGGTCCAGCTCAGGACGTCATGGCCTTGTCTCTCTGGATTGTTCTTTGAAAACCCTTAGATTTAATTACGCAACACATTCACCATGACATCAATTGAACCGTTTTATGTAATGTCATATTTATTTTTATCCAAAGGTGCATGAATCCCAAAGATTGACTCTCAGTGGGGGGAAAGTCTGCCTTCGTTGGTGGTCATGTAGAAAAATCCTGTGTCGTGTCTCACTCTCTAAACGAACCTGAAGTGACATTTATCCAAACCATCAGGGAGGAGTATTGATGTATGGCTGTATTCTGCCTTGGAAAGAAAAGTCTCACCATGAACATAATCTGAAAGCATAGATGTTCACACTAGACCACAATAGATGCTCTTACTCCCCCTAAAGAGTTTGCATCATGTTCTCCTTTTGGTAAATATGATGAAAACAGTACAGTCATGCAGCAGCGAGATGCAAAGCAATCAAGCCTTTTTAGGACACGGTTGCTTCTCCAGCATCTATATATGCCCAGTAATACTTCTGAGAAAACATAGAAATGCTCAAGTGTTGAGAAGTGATGAGACTTCATGAATATTCACCAGTGTCATCTGCCTTTCGGCTCTTTGTTTGAGTTGACCTTCGTTCCGGGGAAACAGTTTTTGACTCTTAGTTTCACAGAATAGTTTATGGAGATGTTTTAATATCAGTCCATAAGATTACTTTGGCTTGTCGGAGCTGCTGCGGTACAGCAAAACAAACAAAAAGGGGTTAAAACTGAATGTTAAAAGCGTTAATTAATGGGTTGTTTTCTGTCGTTGTCTCCTCAGGAGTCTGCTGGATGTGGACACATTCTCCAAATCAGATCCTGGTATGTATGAACTCTGAAATGCTTGTTTCTGCTTTTTTATTTGGGGTTCAGAACTATTGAAAGAGGCGTCAACTAGGGCTGAACGATTAATTGCATTTGCGATAATATCGCGATGTGATAAAACGAGATTTTCTAACCGCAAAGGTTGCGATTTGACCGGTCACATGATCTGGTCACGTTGCCGGCAGGGGGAAAAAAGTCAAAAGTGTCTGCGTGTAACCTATCTATCATGGCCTCAGTGTTAGGGCTCGGCCAGGCGGGGCTTTATAAATATATGGGCTTTATAAATGTATTAAATATATGAGCATGGAGTCGGCGTGGCGAGGAGCTGCGCGCGGCAACGAGCACGAGCCTGGCGCGCCCCGGCGGACAGTGGAGTCGCGCTGTGAAGCCTGAATTATGGTTCCGCGTTAAATCGACGCAGAGCCTACGCCGTAGGGTACGGCGTAGGTTAAGCGCTGACGCACGCCGTACGGTGCGCGTACCGCGTACCCTACGGCGTAGGCTCTGCGTTGGTGTAACGCGGAACCATAAATCAGCCTTAAACCACACCTGGAGCCCGTCAGCTCATCGGGAGGTTAAACAGCGGGGCTGCGAGTTGTTCTTTGCTGGTTCGTTTTGTTAACTCTGTGAGCTTTGTTGGTTTGTTTGTTAGTTTGCTGGTGTTTTTTTTCTCTGTGATTTTTGAGTTATTTGTGAAGAAGTTCTGAGTTTCCTGTGAGGAAGGTTTTTTTGTTCCCTGTGGGAGTTTTTCTGTGTTTTTCTATTAAACTACGCCTCGTTTTGGTTTAAGTTTTAAGTTTAACCCGGTTTGGTGTCGTGCGATTGGGTTCAGAGACAACGACCCATAACACTCGTGTGTACAGACGTGTTAAAGAGGTAAAGCCACAGATTTGTTTTCTTTATTGTTGTAATCTGTGCTTTAAATACATCTGACATTGTTTATAATAAAACAAACTGATTTATTGCTTGTGTAGTTGAAAAATACATGAAAACAGGACCTTGAAAAAATAATCGCATATTAAATCGCAATTGCAATATTGAGGAAAAAAATCGCAATTATTTTATTTTCAAAAATCGTTCAGCCCTAGCGTCAACTGTCATTGATTTATTGTCATAAATAGTCTTTATTTCTAGTGGTTTAAACGCTAGTTATAGTAAAGGAGCTGGCGCCTCCTTGTGGTTGTAGGAGTATTTGACGGTCTGTGAGTTTCTTGGTCTGTTCAGATTACGAGACTGGCTGTTTTGTAATTGGGTATCTTGGAGTCTTTTACATATTGATGTGTGACACTGGCAAATGATGCATGTGCTAGCTATGTTTAGGCTATCATTTGCTAAGAAAAGCAAATGTTAGAAAAAGACAGTGTTGAAGGTGAATAACCAAAGTCTTTTATAATGCAAAAGGAGGTGAGGCGTGTTGAATGTTTCTCGTTCGTCATGGTAACATCCCCTTTCTTGAAAATCTAGCACCCATCAGTAATGTTTGTGACGTGTCAGCGAGCGTCTTTTGTGAGTCTTCAAGTTGTTCACGCTACAATAATTTAGTCCCGAACAACTACTGATTATCATCTACGCACCGGCGAGTTCTGCGACGGCAAACTCAGGTATAAAATCTTCTGTAGCCAAAACGTTCGGAGTGACTTGGTCCTCAGTCCCGTCAGTAGGACGCTGGTTTCACCCGCTAGCTACTGGAAATCGCTCCTAACTCTTGTTTTCTTGACCAAAATTATTTGTATGGACAGCCGTGGTTGGATATGATTGGTTTCATCATCGTTGGTGCTGAATCCTCTTTGTTCTGTGTTCTTCAGTGAGCATCCCGTTTATCCCTCCCCGCTCACTCTGCTGTTATTTCTTACCTTTCTAAACCAAACCGATGCTTTACTTGATTCGCCATGATGACAGAAACATGTTTCTTTTTCACCTGAATGTGTCATGGGCGTCAGAGTTATAATAGTTTTGAATTTTGTGATGGTTTTAATTAGGGCCCGAGCACTGACAGTGCGAAGGCCCTATTGTATCTGTAGGAATTAAATTTTTCATTTTTTCCTTGTATTTTCCTTCTTCGGATGAAATGAAGGCCTTTTTGCCCCCCTAAACGTGCCCCAAAAGTCACCAAATTTTGCACGTAAGCCAGGCCTGGCGAAAAATTTGATATTTAATGGTTTGCATTAATGGGCGTGGCCTAATGGCTCAACAGCGCCTCCTAGAAAACTTCGTGCTTCAAGCCCCACAATACGGTTTGACGTACATGCACGAAAATCGGTAAACACCTGTATCATGTCACAACTTAAAGAAAAGTCTCTTGGCGCCATGGCCGAAACCGAACAGGAAGTCGGCCATTTTGAATTAATCGTGTAATTTTGGCGCAATTTATGCCACTTCTTCGGCAGTTAATGTGGCCCGAACCGTAACGTGCACCCAGGTGTGTTATACATCAAAATGTGCGTCTCCATCCTGCGACAATGCGTTACCATGGCGACGATAGGCGCCAAAAAGCGCGCCCCCCCTTTCTTCTGATTGGTCGATATGTGATAGTTCCTATTTTCTGCCATAACTTTTGAATGGTTTCACATAAAGAGTCGTGGGTTGTGTCATCGGACTCGGTTTTGAGTCCTTGACCTTTATTGGTGAAAATTGCACGCGCGAGGGCCCGTTCATCGCTGCTTGCAGCTTTAATTTTTATTTGTTTTTTTTTTAGTATGTTTGATTATTTCGTTTTAGTCAGTTTAAAATCATTAGCCTTAGTTTTGAAAAATTGGCTTTAGTTTTAGAGGTTTTGATTTATCAGCAGTGCCAAACAGAATGGAAATCCTTTATTCTTTGTTTTGAGTAATTAGAAAATTAATTAACAATTAGAAAGATGAAGCCATAAACATAAAGAAGAATAGAAGAAAAAAAATATATAATAATATATAAAAATAATAACTGGACGCCTGCAGGAGCAAAAGAAAATCTCCCGGAGCTCCTGGTCTGACTGCGGCTTCAAAACCTTTTTATTTATCGTGCAGCTGCTGAAAATGACAGCCAGGAAATTGGGTTTATGAAAGTTTAAGACAATTTTGGACTTTTTTCAAAGTAAGGAAAAGCGCAATATCTGCCCTTTTAAAAAAGACTTCAGCACTGTCACTGTTTGACACATCTGGATGCCTTTTTTAACTGGTTTTGTGGTTTTTAAGAGCCGGGGAGGGGGGGATAAAAATCAGAGAGAAATAGTGAAAAGTCATCCTGGAAAATAGTTTTCATGGAAACGAGAACTCTGGCAACTGAATTTTTCATTCAGACCAGGATCCTGCAGGGCGTTTTAAATATTTAAAGACTTTACTTGAAACTTTTTTTTTGGTCTGTTTTCTTATTGTTGCTGTAGTTTTTTTGTTTTGTTTTTATTTTTATTATAATTTTTTTGCATAGGAAGAGGAGAGAGTTTCTGACCGTACTGCTTCCATTCTCTATGCTAATTTATGACAGTACTATGATCATCTTGTTACTATGAGATTCTTAATATTTCAAAAATACTTGGAACTTTTTGTGTCGCGACTCCGACCAAGGACCGGGAATATATCTGAAAAGCCTCTCATATAATCTTCTGGACCGTTTTTCCCGCAATGTTTCAGTATCTGAAGAGGAAAGACATGTTGAGAGAAGTGAGAGAAAAGAAAAAACTTCTCCATTACAAGTTTATGCGTTCATCCCTTTTGCCCTCTTGACATCGCAGCTCTCCACCGGTCCAGATAAGCGTCTTCGAGCCCGAAGGGCGACACTTTCTCAGAGAGACGATGGCGACGACTCGGCTCTAAATGACACATCTGGAGAGCACATCTGTCCAGCTGCTGGTCCTGAGACCCGGGTGATGATACGTGTGACTGATTCCAGATGTGCAGCTGCCCGAGGAGCTTGGGGGGGAGGCGTGTGGAGGACGGCGCTCCGAGAGCTTGAAGATGTAATTTGGGCCGAGTCTTCTAGTAATACAGACTTCACGTGCCAGAGGAGAGGTTCTGATTCAATAATCCCTTTTTCAGTGTTTAGGAAATGTGTCTTGCTCGTCCTCCGCAGCAGAAGCTTATTAAAAAAAGTACAAAGGGAAGAATATAAACAGGACTGAATTGTTGGAAATTATGCAAATATGTGTTTGATGTCCCGCGGTAGTAAGAATGAGCGATTTTCTGAGGTGACGCATTTGCATAAAACTTAGCGTGCAGCTCCGGAGCAGCTGAGACTATTCTGAGTCAAGCAACTACACCGAAGGCTTTATTTAGTCTTATGCTGAGAAGAAGTCGCTATTAATGACACATTCATGGGTTCATGTGTCCGGAGACTCGCTGGTATCCTTCGTCCGGGGTAAAGCGTAGCTGCTTGGCTAAGCTTAGCTCGCTGTTTGGTGATCTCCACCCCTGGACCCTTGCAGGCCGATGCAGACCCAGTCACAGTGGTCTGTTTTAACATATGAATGAATGAATCTTTTATTTCGGCTTGTACACACTTTTTTACAAAACAAGATGAAAAGGAAAAATAAACATTTCCTTTACCGAAAAGGTGTAGCTGAAACCGTAGCTTATAGTGCCGACCCTTTTTATCTTATCTTATGATCAGCTTAAATATGAAACATTAGCATTACTCCGTGGAAACAAACAATACATAAAGAAGACAAAAATAAGTAAGACAAAATATAAAATTCACGTTTCAAATTCTAGAATGTTTTTGATAATATACTTTATAATTATAGTGTTTTATATTTATTTACAGTATTTTCTTTAAATATTTCCTTAAACTTGAAGATAGAACTGCACATTTTTAGGTCGTTATTACAACTATTCCATATTTCTCTAGCCTTAATTGATGTACATTTCTTTTTAATATTTGTTCTTACTGTCGTCATCTCAAACATTAGTTTCCCCCTCAGGTCATAGCGGGTTTCTTTTATTTGGAACAAATCCTGAATGCAGTTTGGAAGCAGTTTCTGCTGGGCTTTAAAGGCAAATAGGCGAATAGCATATCTTTGAAAATAAGCCATTATGCTTTCATACATTTTATTTCACAGCTTGGATGTAAAATTCACTGAAAATGCAGCAAAACAGAGCATCTACAAATGAGCCTAAAAGTCCTGAATCTAATCGAAATGTCTCAAATTAAGCAAAAGGGGTAAAAAAAATAAAAGAATCTTGACTATTAAAATGAGCAAAATAGTTTAGCTACTACACAAAAAGACTAATTTACTTAAAAACATTTTCTTCAGAAATTAGTTTTTGTAGCGTGAAGTTATTGGCTGATGCCCTTTAACACCATAGACTGTCATAGCTGTCACTCAAAAAGCCACGCCCTTATTTATGTACAAAACTACTCCTGGAAACTTATTTCTTGCTTTTTATCAACCTTTATTTGACTTTGGAGAAATCATTGAAGGCAAGCCCTCATTTACAATGATGCCGAATGTACAACAACCATATAAAAAGAATAATACAATAAAAATAAAAGAGAAGAATTAAAAACAATTACAAACATGAGTAAAATGGTCAGCAATCAAGGATTTGAATTGACCAAGCTGCACAAACGTTTCCAATTTCAATGCATGTTGCAAAATGTTCCAACTGTGATCCACAGTAGCTAAATATTTTTAGCTAATATTTTTAACACCATAGACTGCAACGTAGCTGTCACTCAAAAAGCCGTGCCCTCTATTTATGTACAAAACTACTCCTGGAAACTTATTTCAGATCACAGAAATGCAGTTGTCAACCTGAGTGCATTACTAGTGACTCATAGAGTAGGGTCCTGCTGAGAGTCTCTAATGGGTTGCATGTCTATCCAATGATGTTCAGAGGTACCGTATTTTCAGCACTCTAAGACTTAAAATACTTACATTTGATCAAAAATCTGCAGGGCGCCTTATGTATGACTTTCGTCGTACTTACTGACCTCCAACCAGTTTTTTGTGGTACACTGCCCTGAAAAATAGTGCAGCTTTTGTGACTTTAGTAGCAACGAAGTCGCTGCGCTTGATCGATAGTCGGACCGTTCAGACACATTAAAGTCAGTCCTTGGTTGCATACGTATGTTAGACATTGTTAGATAACTAATTATGTAGCTCTGGCTAGCAACCATCATCCATCATCTAGTCAACGTCACCTTACTGTAATTAGACATCAACGTCAGGTTTTTATAGTAAAAACCCAATTTTCAAATTTGTATCATAATCAATTATAATCAAATGTTGGAATACAATGTTGTTCCAACCTCACACTAACTTCAGGTGTCTGCTATCGCTGGCAGCGATGAACCAATCAGAGAACAGGACGTAGTACGACGCTTATCTCCTCCACTTTTTATTGGTGGATTTGTGGAAGATGAATGATTTAAAATTATTATTATTTCTTTATTTGGTATGGACATCACAATTACATAGGACAAACCAAATGCACTGTTTGAGTGTTTTAGCATACATGCTAATTTGCAACACTTGTCCACAGGAGGCTTTTAAAAAAGTACAGACAATAAAATATACAATAAAATTAGAGGATGACATAAGATATAAAGCAAAGACAACATAATTTAAGAGCAGAACCAGACCTGACCTATTCATGTAGGCACTGTTGTTTAGATTATTAGGATAGAGTCCTCTGTTGAAAGTATTGCCATGCGTTTTCTAATTTTAAATTAGTGGGTAAAGAATTCCAGAGTTTTGCACCCTTCACAGAAAAGACTCACCAAAAGAATGTTTATTTTTCTGTTTTAGTTACAACCGAACGATATACTGAGTTATTCTGAATCAGTTGAATACATTTCGACTTACCAGACTGTTTTGTTTTGCTATATCATACGCCTTATAACCGCATGCGCCTTACGGTCCACAAAATACGGTAGTTTCCTCTGTCTGCTGGTACTTCTGCCTGAAATGGAACCTAAACCAGACTAATAATGGTTAATATGGAAGAGGACAAGCGTTGGGATGGCTGACCAGGCTACTAGTAGCTGTTACGACCATGTACTTTATTTATATAGCACTTTACAACAGCCTGTCGGTGTGCCAAAGTGCTTTACAGCAAGTAATAGATAAAAAAATAATACAATCAAATACAACAAAACCTAGTAAGATAAAAGTGTCATCACACTACTGGGTGTTAAAACCCATCTTATATAGGTGGGTTTTTATCCTAGAGGTCAGAAATAAGCCCTCGGTGGGGAGCTTGTTCCAGAGCCTGTGGGGGGGGGGTGTACGGAGAAGACTCGGTCACCCCAGTGTTTATATTCTGACCTCGGGACTTCCAACAAACGTTGATCAGTCGACCTCAGCGCTCTACAGGGATTATGGTCAGTCAAAAGCTCGGATAAATACAAGGGTGCGAGGCCGTTAAGAGCTTTATAAACAGACATCAAAAGTTAAAAATCAATTCTGTAAAGGACGGGAAGCCGATGAGGGGAGTTAAGGACAGGAGTGACGTTCACAGGTCTGTTAGCGTCGGTTAAGAGACGGCAGCAGCATGTTGCACCAGTTGAAGGCGATTAAGAGAATACTGGGAGACTCCTACATGAAGTGCGTTGCAATAGTCGAACCGTGAGCTAATTAGGGAGTGGACGACCTTCTCCTGGTCATGTCGACTTTAAAACATTTTAACTTTGGCCAACTAAAAAAAACATGATCTCACCACATTGTTGACCTGTTCTATCGATCCTTAGACGACAGTCAAAGGTCTCTCCCAGGTTGAACTGATCTTTTTCAGGCGCAGACTGAATGATTGCCCAGATGTCTCAGTAAAATGGGCAAACAATTAACAATGTGGATAAATTCAAGTATTTGCGTGTTACCCTTGACCTAACTGTCAGCTTTAAATCCATGTTAAAAAACTGAGAAACACATTGAAATTTAATCTCGCTAACTTTAGATACATAAGGAATTCACTCACAGTTGAGGCCTCCGGTATGTATCTGAATGCTATGATTATACTGCATTTTTTATATTGTATTACAAGCTGGTCTCAGTCAAATAAAACAGTTCTAAAACCACTTGAATCATTATACAAAGGTGCCCTAAAAATCCATGATAAAAAACCACCTCGCTACCATCATTGTCTAATGCCCCTTTTCCACTAGTACTTACTCAGCCCGACTCGGCTCGTCACGCCTCTACCCGTTTTGTCCCCGTGTGTTTTTCCACCGCCAGGTGAGAAGTGGGCAGGTTGGGGTGAAGCTGCTGTGACGTACTCGATTGCGCAACCGCTTTGTTCATGTCGGCGCTGATGAGAAATCAGCTGGAGCCGTGAGCGGCTGAGAGTAAAACAGCCCGTCTACATCCCTTTTTTAATTCTCTCCTCAGCCACCAGGTTTATGAATATCTGCACCTCAGAGTTGGATCATGAAACAGACGTTTTGCGCTTTATAATAAAATCGCTGCGAGTCGTTCTCGCGCTGACTCCCGCTTCCTCAAACGTTTGACGGCTCCGCCCCCCGACCAATCAGTGGCGCGGAGGGTGGTGACGTCAGAAATAGTCCCGGCTCAGCCCGGTTAGAACCTCGACAGAATGGTTACAGAAAAAGTATCGGCTTGGAGCGGCTGTACCCGCCTCAGCCCTAGTGCAAAAGTGCAAAATGGGACCGTGGCGGGTAGAACCGAGGTGAAGCGGGACTAGTGCGAAAGGGCCAATACAGGACGGTCTCAGAAAATTAGAATATTGTGATAAAGTCCTTTATTTTCTGTAATGCAAAAATGTCATACATTCTGGATTCATTACAAATCAACTGAAATATTGCAAGCCTTTTATTATTTTAACATTGCTGATCATGGCTTACAGTTTAAGAAAACTCAAATACCCTATCTAAAAAAATTTAATATTCTGGGAATCTTAATCTTAAACTGTAAGCCATAATCAGCAATATTAAAATAATAAAAGATATTCTAATTTTCTGAGACAGTCCTGTATACTCAACAAATATGGAATTTTAAACTTTGAGAATCTGATAAAGCACTCAAATGTCTGCTTACCTTTTTAAAATTATCCATAATTCTGCAGCTCGGCCCTTGAAAAAATGTGTTACCCCAACGCAGAACTGCATTTGGGAAGTCATAGTTTTCCTGTATTGCAATGACTCAAAGGAATACTCAAACATAAACAAACATTATTTCATGTACAAGTCCCCACACCTTCTCACATCTTGCCAAGCGTCTGTTACTGTCAAGACAAGTGTGTGTACATTTATGAAGTGTGTTGTGTGTGTGTGTTGGGGGGGGAGCGTAGCTTTAAATCTAAGGTGCCAACATCTGACAGATCCCATGCTCTGTTGAATTTGCTTCCATGTTTCTACTCATCTATTTTATCTATCGTCTCTTTGCTTTGTTCTGCTCTTTTACTTATTTTTTCTTTTTCTATAATCATTTTTATGTACTATTCCATCAACCTGCCCAGGGACTACAGGTGGAAAATAGCAAGTTGCTACAACCTGGCACAATGCATATTCTCTTGTACAAGATTAGTGTCTTATTGTGCACTGTCCCTGTTTTGAAATAAATAAATGAAATAAATTACAATTACAATTTGAAGTCGAAGCGCCGTCACCGTATCCCCAAACACAATACATTCAGCTTTGTTGTCATTTAAATGAAGAAAGTTTTGGGCCGACCGTTGCTTAATATATCCAGATTAATAATCAAGAAGAGGTGGGACTGCAACAAACACTAATCAGGGGTTCATTTGATGCAGAAAATCAAGACTTTTGAGAGGTGTTTAAATGCCGCCCGGTACCTTTTTGGATGCCGGTATCAACAACGGAGCATAGCCGGTTGCTGCCGACACATTTAATAACCTGATCAGGCAGGTCACTGTCTGAATGACTTAAAACCCAAAGAGAGGATGCTTGATTGAGGTCTTGTCTACTCCAATTCTGTTTTTGAGTTAAGTGACCATGAAAAGGTGAATTATTTAAAAGCTTTAAAGACGGCCAGCCCAGCTGATTTCATAAATGGATGATGTTGCCAGATTGGTGGGATTCCAGGGTTCTGAGGTGTTGTTTCGATGGCTTTGAAACTTGATTTTGGGATGAGGGGGGATGGCATCCCCCCTGAAATAAAAACAGTCAAAATCACCCCCCCTGAAATAAAAACAGTCAAAATCACCCCCCCTGAAATAAAAACGGTCAAAATCATCCCCCCTGTAAAACTGCCATCCCTCCTTTCCATCCCTTATGTCATTTCATCAATGAATGTGGTTTTACTGCTATTTCAACATTTAGAGTCAAAAATAACACCAGAAAAATAACTTATTTGACAATTTTCTCCTGTTTCAAGTAGATTTTCACTTAAGTAGATCTGCCAGTGGGACAAGATGTATCTTCTTATTACAAGCAAAAAAATATTGTTCCACTGGCAGATTTTTCTACTTATTTCAAGTGAAAATCTACTTGAAACAGGTGAAAATTGTTGTTTTTTCCAGTGATGAGTCTTGTTTTAAGTGTAATGAGATTTTTTTTTTTGGGGTATTTTGATTTGGCATCAGTTCTACGCCGGTGGCCCTTCCTCATGCAAACCTCTGCATGTATTCTGGACTGGGCCTGGTATTTCAGTCACTGGTGTAATGGAGACAATCTGGGGATCGAACCCCCGACTTTCCACGAGGAGGACGACCAACTCCACCCGCTACACCCAGTACTGGAGTTGAGTTGGCATCCCCCCCCTGAAATAAAAACGGTCCAAATCATCCCCCCTGTAAAACTGCCACCCCCCCTTTCCATCCCTTTCCCTTATGTCATTTCATCAATGAATGTGGTTTTACTGCTATTTCAACATTTAGAGTCATCACCAGAAAAAAAACACCAGAAAAATAACTTATTTGACAATTTCCCCCTGTTTCAAGTACATTTTCACTTGAAATAAGTAGGAAAATCTGCCAGTGGGACAAGATTTATCTTCTTATTACAAGCAAATAAAATCTTGTTCCACTGGCAGATTTTTCTACTTATTTCAAGTGAATGAGATTTTTTTGACTAAAATGAGACATTTTAACTAGAAATAAGACAAATATTCTTGTTAAGATTTTGAGTTTTTGCAGGGATCCATTTTACTTATCCTGTGAAGGACAGAGTCATATTGATAAGTTCAGAAAAGTGTTTTTATTGTTGTGTTTTGATGTATTTGATGTAAGCCCAGTGGATATTTAAAGCAGAAGGCTGTATTTAACTGCTGCTATGTCATTCCTGCAGTATTTCTGCAGCTGTTTTGGTCAGTGCTATTATTTGTAATATATTATATTATTTGTAATCAGCACAAATTATCTGTCCCCATATGATAAAATCCACCACCCCCCCTGATTTTATTTTACAACTCGAGTACTGGGTGTAGTTCACGAGTAACAGTTAATCTCGAGTACCAAGACAAGCATCCCTGCCAGTCTGATGCTTTTAAAAAGTTCACCCTCGTAGGAGGCTGAGATGACTCAACTATCTCACCTGGAGACGCTTCTTGAGCCGACGTCACCCTGGTGTTCCCAACTCAGACCAGTTAACTGATCCGAGGGTCCGTCCAACCTTCAACGGCTGCCGAGACCAAATTACCACCAGCGGTGATAATTCAGCGTGGTTTGGTGGGAAGGAAGTAACACTGGCTGCTTTTAGAAGTCAGTAGTTTTCAGTTTTAGTCAAAGCACGCTCCTGCAGTCGGGTAGATGTGTGGCTTCACCGCTGATGGTGGAAATGCTAAAAATAGCTGCTGCTGCTTCTTCAGTACCTAGACGGCAGAAATAACACGGAAAACAAATCAGGCTGAAGAAAGTGTCCTCCCATCACGAAATCGAAGGTGTTTTCACACCAGAGCTGATGGACGTCCCCCGATAAATGTGTCATCTGGACACCTTAACACAAAGTATGACCTCACGACGCGAACAGAAGAGGTTTGAGCTGCAACCTCAGCGTGTAACGAGACGCTTGTGGGCCGATGCGTTGGCCAAAACTCATTAAGTTGCGTAAAGCAGCACAAAGGAACTTTTGCATTGAACTTACTGTATTTTTTGCACTATAAGGCACTTAAAATCCTTAAATTTTGTCAAAAATCAGCAGTGTGCCCTATAATCCGGGGCGCCTTATGTATGAATTTTGTTGAGTTTACTGACCTCTAACCAGTTTTATGACGACAAACTTGACTTGACTTGATGTTCGGACTTTTTATTGGTGGATTCGTGGAAGTCGAATGATTTAAAATGTGAGTTTATTTTTCTGTTTTAGTTACAACTGAACAATATTCTGAGTTATTGTGAACGAGTTGAATAAAGTTCAACTTACCAGACCGTTTTTTTCTCGCTTTATATGTTTTATCATGCACCTTAAAACCTGGTGACCCTTATGGTTTGCAAAATACAGTATTTTATTTTTCTTGGGCGATAGTATCTCTGTATACAGGACTGTCTCAGAAAATTAGAATATTGTGATAAAGTCCTTTATTTTCTGTAATGCAATTTAAAAAAAAAAAAAAAAAAAAAAAAAAAAATGTCATACATTCTGGATTCATTACAAATCAACTGAAATATTGCAAGCCTTTTATTATTTTAATATTGCTGATTATGGTTTACAGTTTAAGATTAAGATTCCCAGAATATTTTAATTTTTTTAGATAGGATATTTGAGTTTTCTTAAGCTGTAAGCCATGATCAGCAATATTAAAATAATAAAAGGCTTGCAATATTTCAGTCGATTTTAATGAATCCAGAATGTATGACATTTTTGCATTAAAGAAAATAAAGGACTTTATCACAATATTCAAATTTTCTGAGACAGTCCTGTAGGTGAAGATGTTAAAGGCCGGTTTGTTTCTCCATCAACTCGACACAAAGACACTGCCATAGGCTGGATGCCATCGTTTACCTTTCGAGCATCTGCATTAAGGTGCCAGTCACTGGTTCTCAGAAAGGGGGGGTGGTGGGCGATCCGTTCTGCTGCGGAGGGAAAGTACTGGAGGTTGTTGAGCTGGTGAGCAGCGGGGAGAGCTGGCAGTATGGGAGTGACTCTGGGACGCCAGATTCACCGGCATCAGGCTTCTGGACCAGTTAAAGTTAAAGGAGAGACTGGTGATGGGAGGTTCCCAAAGATCTTTATCTTGGCTTACACTTATATAGCGCTTTCCAGCTGTACTCCTACAGCCCCAAAGCGCTTTACACTGCAAACATTCACCCACACACGCACACATTCACACACTGGTCGTCGGCGGAGCTGCCATACACAACAGCGCTGGCCTGACTACCGGGAGCAACCGGGGGATTCAGTGTCTTGCCCAAGGACACTTTGGTGAACACAGGAGGAACTAGGGTTCGAACCACTGATCTTCATGGGTGAACGCTCTGCCAACTGAGCCACCTTCCCCTCCAGAGATCCAAAGATCTCGGCAATCGACAAATCTGTGGTTTATTTGACCTGGAAATCATTGGTTTCCACGTGTTGTGCGGGACTGCGCAGGATATCGCGATAGCATCGTATCGTGAGGTACCTGGTGATACCCAGCCCTAGAGGACATGTACATTTTAACCCTTGTACTGTATTTGGGTCAAAATGACCTAATTCTCCTGTCCTTCCTTCCTTCCTTCCTTCCTTCCTTCCTTCCTTCCTTCCTTCCTTCCTTCCTTCCTTCCTTCCTTCCTTCCTTCCTTCCTTCCTTCCTTCCTTCCTTCCTTCCTTCCTTCCTTCCTTCCTTCCTCCCTCTTCTCTTCCTTAACCCGAAAACAGCACAAGGTTTAAGTTAAATGTTTAAATGTTCTACTTTGTGACTTGAAATAATGAATTCAGAAAATGATGTACGTGTATTGGATAATATCGAATCGTATCATGAGCTGAATATCATGCATTGTGAGTTCAGTCTATCGCTACAGCCCTAACTGCGTGTAGTTTGATTTCTAACCTGTGGATCATCTAAATCCTTTTCTCACCTGTAAATGTTGCAATTGAGTTAGACATTTGTTAAGCAACAGCTATGTAATCCACATGTCATTTCCCAGGAAGTTTAACTAATATTTGTCACGTATGTGAAGATGTATTACCTTTATTATCCCAGAGGGCTCATTCGATGAAGAGCCAGCAGAAACTACAACAAAAACACATCAAAATGACACGTTTATTTTATTTATTTATATTTAGGTCTGTTTATTCTGCATTTGGCAAACTTATCTCCAACCAGATGGTGGCAACATAAAATCATTAAGGAGAGTGAGACTTGGACCGGCCAAGACGGCCGGCGCCTTGGTTGAAGTCCTAACTTTGTAGAGTTTAAGGACTCAGGCTCACACCTGGGATCTCTCTCTGAACACCGTCTGTCGTTTTGTTTGTTTGTTAGTCTGAAAATGATCCAAACCAACCAATATGATCAGATTTAATAAAACAAAACTAAAACATCTTGATAAAAGTCCTTTTCAGCATTAAAATTTAAGCTTATAATAAAGATGGATCTTTTTTTTTACCAACAACCTTTTCCTCCAACCTATATTTGCACTGATGGATAACTTAATTAGACTGACTTATGATTACGGGGAGAAAAACAGCTGGATGGATCTTTTCCCCGACATCATTATTCTCATGACCATTTACACAAATGTTCACAAAAACAACAAACAAAAACAATCCTTTGCTTCATTCACTTCTCCTTATGTGGGTTCGGGTTATGGAGGTTCATCTCCCCCGCCGCCTCCTCCAGCTTCCTGGGGGAAAACCGGGATGTTCCCAGGTCATCCGAGATCCGTCATCCATCCGTCGTGATGCCTCCTCCCGGTTGGACCGAAACACCTCTCCAGCGAGTCTTCCTAACCAGACGCCGAACCACCTCAGCTGCCCCCTCTCCATGTGGAGGATCTCTCCCGAATGGCTCGACTTTTCATTTAATCCAAAGCGCTCGTATCCACTGTTGTTCCTTTGGTCACTATCTCGATGGTTCGATGAGACCAAAACTGAGCTGGAATCCTCCATCCATCCATCTTCTTCCGCTTATCCGTTCCCGGGTCGCGGGGGCAGCAGCCTCAGCAGGGATGCCCAGACTTCCTTCACCCCAGACACTTCCTCCAGCTCTTCCGGGGGGAGTCCGAGACGTTCCCAGACCAGCCGAGAGACATAGTCTCTCCAGCGTGTCCTGGGTCTTCCCCGGGGTCTCCTCCCGGAGGGACATGCCTGGAACACCTCCCTAGGGAGGAGGGACATGCCTGGAACACCTCCCTAGGGAGGAGGGACATGCCTGGAACACCTCCCTAGGGAGGCGTCCAGGAGGATCCGGTACAGATGTCCAAGCCACCTCAGCTGACTCCTCTCAATGTGAAGGAGCAGCGGCTCGACTCCGAGCTCCTCCCGGGTGACCGAACTCCTCACCCTATCTCTAAGGGAGCGTCCAGCCACCCTGCGGAGGAAACTCATCTCGGCCGCTTGTATCCGCGATCTCGTTCTTTCGGTCACTACCCAAAGTTCATGACCATAGGTGAGGGTAGGTGCGTAGATTGACCGGTAAATCGAGAGCCTTGCCTTTCGACTCAGCTCCTTCTTCACACCACGGCGGTCCGGTACATCGACCGCATAACTGCGGACGCTGCACCGATCTGTCTGTCAATCTCCCTCATTATCCGTGTATGAGCTGGAATCCTGAGATCACCAATCCGGCCCAGACCCCCTCCATCCCTCGACTCTGAAAGAGCGGCCCTGACTAACCCTAACCTCCTGCCTCCCACCGCCTGGGGAGAACCTCAGTCCTGGTGATGTGCGTACCCCATCTCAGACCCAGCAGAACTACCTGGTGTTGGGAAAGAACTGCTTTTCTCTCACCTGAGGTCCCTAACAGTTTTATCAGAACAAAAAACGTTAAAAAGATGCACTTCCTTTTCTGGGGTCACCACAGCCGACCAGCATGTTTTGTATTTTGATTTGGCATCAGTTCTACGCCAGTTGCCCTTCCTCAGGCAAACCTCTGCATTTATTCTGCATTGGCCTGGTACTATGAGTCACTGGAGTAATGAAAACAATCTGGGGATCGAACCGCCGACCTTCCACGCGGAGAACGATCAACTCCACCCGCTACACCCAGTACTGGAGTTGAGGGGGGATGAGGGGGGATGGCATCTCCCCAGAAATAAAAACGGTCCAAATCATCCCCCCTTTCCATCCCTTATGTCATTTCATCAATGAATGTGGTTTTACTGCTATTTCAACATTTAGAGTCATCACCAGAAAAATAACACCAGAAAGATAACTTATTTGACAATTTTCACCTGTTTCAAGTACGTTTTCACTTGAAATAAGAAAATCTGCCAGTGGGACAAGATTTATCTTCTTATTACAAGCAAAAAAATCTTTTTCTTTTTCTACTTATTTCAAGTGAAAATCTACTTGAAACAGGTGAAAATTGTTGTTTTTTCCAGTGATGAGTCTTGTTTTAAGTGTAATGAGCTTTCTTTTACTAAAATGAGACATTTTAACTAGAAATAAGACAAATATTCTTGTTAAGATTGTGAGTTTTTGCAGTGATCCATTTTACTTATCCTGTGAAGGACAGAGTCATATTGATAAGTTCAGAAAACAGTTTTTTATTGTTGTGTTTTGATGTATTTGATGTAAGCCCAGTGGATATTTAAAGCTTACAGAAGGCTGCATTTAACTGCTGCTATGTCATTCCTGCAGTATTTCTGCAGGTGTTTTGGTCAGTGCTATTATTTGTAATATATTATATTATTTGTAATCAGCACAAATTATCTGTCCCCATATGATCAAATCCACCATCCCCCCTGATTTTCTTTTACAACTCGAGTACTGGCTACACCCAAACAATGATTGTAAAGAAACCAAACATCAAGCGTTACCCCACCTTAGTAATATTAGATTTAAGTGTTTTAGACCTCCGTGTAAAGGTGGAGCTGTAATAAAGTAGTAGTCTGCTGCACATTATTAAGCTTTCGAGGGATCAAAGATGGTGATCGCAGATTCATCTCTATCAACAGAAGTATCACAGCAGAGATGATGATGATAATAATACCGACATGGTGGCACATGACGGCACAACTGGGCTGGAAATAGAAAAACGCAAATGAGAGCAAACGCAAGGCTTGGATACTTTGATGGCACTTGAAGCGCTTTGATGCAGCTATTGATATTCAGGCTTTGTTCGGCGCCACGCTGGAGCTCTTTATTTGTGTTGTTGGGGAATGGCCGTAATTGGATTTTTCTGAAGAGCATGAGGGGGATAAATCTTTATTTTTTTTGCTTGCCCTGTGTTCCTCTTGTCAGATCTGCATTCGCACTTAGCAGCGGTTTTCTAGTTGAGAGCGAGAGAGTTTCATGTTGCCGGGGACTGGAAGGCGACAGGAAGGCAGGACTCGTCTCTCAGTTACTGGGTTTATTGTTGACTCACGGTTCGTCCTTGGGGCTGCGTCATGTTGTTTCTGTATGAATTAAGTTTGAGTTTCTCTCTCACGCCGCCATCGTATCACCCCTCTCTCTCTCTGTCTCTCTGTCTCTCGCCCACACTTTGATGGGGGGGTGAACTCTTCCGATCGATGTGAAGTGAAGAGCGGCTGAGATGGCCTTTTACAACATAGTTTTACTTTTAGTGCATTTATTCATTGACCCCCCCGCCCCCCCTTGTTGTGGGCTGTAAAAAAATAACTGGACAAGTCTGCTGTGATGTCACCTATGGGTTTTCTTTTTTCTTTTAATTATTTTTTACATTTTTTTTCAATACTCAGAGGTAAGGCTGGGCGATTTTGGACAAAAATAAAATCCCGATTTTTTTCTCTGAAAACCCGATTTTCCATTTCGATTTCGATTTTTTTGGTAAAACTACAAAATACAATGGAATAAATTGTTTCAAATATTTTATCTTTATTTTTAAAGAAAAATAGCAAACAAATTTCCCTATTGGGAATGAAGTGCAATTGAAAGATACTGTAAATCCTCCTTGAGTTTAGTAAAGTGACAACATTTACAATTTTCTTGACCAAACAAAGATGACTAGACGAGCTCTGTCTGTAATGAAGGAAAAAAAAAAGGAAAATCGATTTTCCGATTTTCCTTTTTTTAACATCGTCTTGATTAATAAATCCGATTTAGATTTAAAATCGATTAATCGCACAGCCCTACTCCGAGGTACCAGCAATTACAGGCTACAAGCCTATAAGCCAGTTCTCTCATCATTGATTACATGCAGTCATTAACTCTTTTTCTAACCGGAATATTAGCAATAACCCGGTTGCGCACGGCCATGTAAACACCAATAACCCATTTTAATAACCGGAATTTGCTCATATTCCAGTTTTTAAAAACCTGAATATGACCCCTGGGTTGCTCCTTTTCTAATTGAATATTCAGTCATGTAAACGCCAAACGGAA
This sequence comes from Cololabis saira, assembly GCF_033807715.1. Taxonomy (NCBI): domain Eukaryota; kingdom Metazoa; phylum Chordata; class Actinopteri; order Beloniformes; family Belonidae; genus Cololabis; species Cololabis saira. Next base: position 38,676,372 of record NC_084598.1, read on the forward strand.
TATCCCCATCAAAAGGAACATGAATTTGTTTTCTGTGCATGTTCTTTTCGCAAGGAATCCTGGTCTTTTGAGTCCAGGAAGTTCTTATAAACATGGGGAAACACAAGACCAGGAGGAGACTAATCACTTCATAAATGTAATGAAAGATATGAACATTTTGGCATTTGTAGACGGTAAAAAGTACCGGGATGGTGAGATTTACAAAAAGGTGAGCGAAAAGTTGCATGAAGCAGGATTTGTACGAATGCCAGACCAGATCAAGCTCCGCTGGAAGACGCTGAAAAAGGTGACTTCTACTGGGCTGTTGATTATCCGCCGTCCTGCTGTTATTGTTGCTGTTTTGAATTTGGATACAGGAAGAAGAAACGAAAATGACGGTAATTGCGTCATGACGTTCTCAGCACGTCGCTGGTTTGATGGAGATATCCCAAATGATTAATTACCATGTAAACAGGGATAACCCTGTTTGCTCACGCATGTAAACAGATTGTGAAGGAATCGAACAGTTGAAGCAGCTACGACCCGATTGGACTCATCCTTTCACAGAGAGCATGCGCAATCTCTGATGTCGCGTCAAAAACTATTATTTGTAGTTTAAGTGTTGCAAATTCACATTACAAATCATGTTTTAATAGCAGAAAAAAAGACTGCATTTCCACGTACGGTGCGGGTCGCCGCGTACCCTACGCCGTAAGCTCTGCGTTGGTGTAACGCGGAACCATAAATCAGCCTTTAGTGTGTGCGCTGTCTGCTGTTCTGAACACTTCTCTTCTCTGTTGTGCTCATTTTGCTGGGACGTCGGGTTCCTCTGCTGAGACACAACTTTTGCAGTATGCGTTCATTGTTGTGTCTAAAAATGATGCGCAGTGCCCACCCAATCAGAAACGGTACAGATATGTTGGGATTTTTTTTATATATATAAAAAAATAAAATTATAAAAAAATAAAGGCTCCCCATAACCTTTGATCGGGTGGGCAGGACGCACGTTTGGGTGGACACAGCCCACCCCTGCCCCAAAATCGGCCTCAAGTTCCAGTAACAGAAGTCTGACGTGAGGATTATGAACGTATAGTGTGAGCAGACAGGACGTACAGTGTGAGAACATAAATCGTGGGCTGTGAACTTTTGAACTCAGCGATCTAGTCGTGCAGTTTGAGATGGAGCTGAATCAAACCATTTAAAATATCACACAGTGTATGCCCAGCTTTACGTGAACTGCAACTATAGTGGAGGAAGGAGGGAACATTCACGCCACCCGAGAGACCGGAAGAGGGCGGGAGGAACCTGTGGGTTCTCTGATGACTCGTCTCGTTTGTAAGAAGCAGACTCCGCCCAACACCTGTTTTAATCGTTATTAGGTTAATTAGTCTTAATGTTGGGCCTAATTATCACAGATTAATAGATTATTCAATCAGAAGTTATTTTATATCTTATACAAAATTACCCTTTTGAATCAGGTGCTGGTGTCGGGGTTAAAGGTTTTTCACGAGTGGGTTTTCATATCTGAACGGATCAGGTTTAAATGTTTAAGCAGCATTAACCTTTTATTTTATTTTTCATTATTACGTTCGAGGAAGAACCGCCACCACATTTAACCACGTTGTCTCTGGACTCGTGGTCTGGTTCTGGATTGTTCTGGTTCTGGATCCTTCTGGTTCTGGATGGTTCTGGTTCTGGATCGTTCTCCTGTCAGAGCGGCGTCTCAAAGCTCCAGAGCTGCAGACTTCCCACCTGTCTGTTAAAACCTCCCCTGGTTTTACCTGCAGCTCCTGGGATTGCCTCTCCGCCCCCCTCCTCTCGTACCGAGGCTCCAGCGGGCCGTAAACGTGGCTTGATTTTAACGGGACGAGATCTGAATCAAAGATTCCAGAGGCTGGAAACGGTAATCTGTGAAATTAATCTGTTCTGACGCGGCGCCGGCTTTCACCGCCTCTCCCTTTTAAATAATTCAGACGCTGAAAACAGCAGACATTTACAGATCTCTCTAAGCTGAACCTGATTCACGACTGGATGGAGGAAAGGGTTGAGAGCGAGATTTTTTTTTACCATTTTAATATAAAGTTTTTATTTTTTAACATCAGTCGGAAATTAGGAAACATCCGGACGAACATTTACAGCTGAGTAGGTTAAATGTTGACAGATCAGTGATATGATTTGAGTATAAAAAGAACATTTTAGAAAGATGAAAGATGAAAAACTGTAATTTTAATAAAAATGTTCCATAAACGAGACTTTAAATATCTCATCATCTACAGTGTGTAATGTGAGAATCTGGAGGAATCTCTGTGCGCAGGTGGGCGTAGTAAAAACGAGACAAAAAAACTCAGGCTGCACGGCATTAAAAGCAGAAATATTTGAGTCGTGGGAATCAGTCCATGGACTCGGGCGTTTCCTAGAAATGACGAAGAACAAACCGTTTCATCCACAAACTAACGTTAAAGCTCGATGATGCAAAGAGGAAGTCGGATGTGAACGTGAGCAGGAAACACCGACAACTTATCCAGACCAAAGCTCATTTAAAATCAATTTACATTCAGTTTAAAATTGATCTCTGGTGAGACTAATTTCAAATCTCAGAGCAAGATTCTTTAGGCCACCTTTGTATGGAGCCAAATCAAGGCCAAAAGTTTTGCTAGTTTGAAAATAAAATTTGAACCTGAAAATTATTTTTTACAGTTTAATTTTTTTTTTCAGTATCAGATCTTTTTTTAAGTTTCAGAACTTTTTATTTCAGTTTCAAATCTTTTTTTCAGTTTCACATCTTTGTTTTTCAGTTTCAGGTTTTTTTTTCAGTTTCACATCTTTTTTTTCAGTTTCAATTTTTTTTTTTCAGTTTCGGAATTTTGGCCCCGATCTGGCGTGGGGGGCGTGGCATCAACTGAGAGGGGCGTGGCATCATGAGTGACAGCATAACAGAGAAGGCGGGGGACGTTCCTCAGTCATGTTGCCTTCAGGAATCGTAGGTTGCAGAAGTTATCAGAAGAAGTATGATTCAGCACAGTATATACACTTTATTCATGTGATTGGCAGTGGAAAAAACTGATATTAGTGACGCATTTCTGTTTAAAAAGCTTACTGCGATACTGCGCGGACAAACGACACTGCGATGCATTCACGGTAGTATGTGGAAGTAAGAAATGTCATACTTTAAAGTGTGGCTGTTGAACTGTACAGTCTGGGATAGTTTATTGCTTTTATACTGCGATTGGTGCCAAGTACGGTCTAAAACAGCTTTTTAAACATTTTGTCATGGGGTTTGGCTCCATACCTTCACCCCCAGACTCTTCCAGACCTCTAGAAACATCGGTCACAGTGTCCGTTAGGACTAATAACAGCACAACAGTCCGTGTTATCCTTAAAATGAATTATTCTCTTAGTTCTTACAGCTCAAACATCCAGTTCAGAAGCAGCCACCACCCCAGTGGTCAGTCAAGGAACTGCATGTCTCCACATTTCTAGGCTCGTATTAGCCTAGTAATCCAGATGTTAGCCCCTCGTTTACATCCAGATGTTGTGTAGAGGCTTCCGCCCCAGTGGTCAGTCAAGGAACTGCATGTTTCCACATTTCCAGGCTCGTATCACCCTACTAATGGAGATGTAGCCCCTCGTTTACATCCAGATGTTGTGTAGAGGTTTCTCCCCCAGTGGCCAGTAGAGGAACTGCACGTTTCTGGATCTCCAGCCTCATTTCAGTTTAGTAATCCAGATGTTAGCCCCTGGTTTAGATCCAGATGTTGTTCTTCATTAGAAGAACTGCATGTCCAGGCTTGTGATAGCCTACTAATCCAGATGTTAGCCACCTGTACAGATCCAGATGTTGTTCAGAGGCAGCCTCCACCCCAGTGATTAGTCAAGGAACTGCATGTTTATGCATTTCCAGGCTCGGTTCAGCCTAGTAATCCAGATGTTAGCCCTTCGTTGCGATCCAAATGTTGTTCAGAGGCAGCCTCCGCCCCAGTGGTCAGTCAAGGAACGGCATGTTTCCGCATTTCTAGGCTCGTATTAGCCTAGAAATCCAGATGTTAGCCCCTCCTTTAGAATCCAGATGTTGTGTAGAGGCAACAACCTCCCCAGTGGCCAGTAGTGGAACTGCGTTTGTTCCCGTTTCCACCGTGTTCCTCCGTTTGAGGAGCTGGATGAAGTCTGCTGGTGCTGCTTTTGAAAATAATGGACCGTTTAGCATCAAGTCTGACCCAAAAAACATAAAACAAAACAGAAAAGTGACATAATAAGAACACATGTCTTTATTATCGTCAAAAATGAAATAAGGGTTCACCGTCTAATGGATCTAACCGTCAGCTGTGAGACAGATTAAAGTCTGGAGAACACTTTTCTTTTTCATTTTTCATTTCGTCAGTGTTTTCTTTTGGGGGGGGGGGGGTTGAAACAAACTCATTTTCAGCCGGGATGCTGACGACGCTGCACCTTGATGAAGTCAGACACCGGCTCACCCTGCGCGGCCTGATCCAGTGGCGTCTCTAACGTATTCCAGGCATGTGTGACCTCAGCCACGCCGACGCTGCCCTTGCAGGGATGCAAAAAGCTCTCACACATTTGTTATTTTTTTATTTTTATTTTTTTGTAACCACTTCATCAGAACAGCAGCGGATAAGAAACACTGCAGCGCCTGGAGGGATTATGGGCTTGAAGGAATAAAAGGGTCTGAGAGACAAATTCAGCTGCATGATACATTCTCACGAGCAAAATACAAATATAATCCAATCTGTTCGATATTTCATCCTCTCCACCACCAGTGATGACTATATACTGTGTTTATGTGTGCATGTGTATATATATATATATATATATGTATATATATATATATATATATATGTATGTATGCGTGTATATATATAATATATATGTATGTATGCGTGTGTGTATATATATATATATATATATATATATATATATATATATATATATATATGTATGTATGCGTGTATATATAATATATATATATATATATATATATATATATATATATATATATGTGTGTGTGTGTGTATATACGTGCATATATGTATGTGTGTATATTTATATACAGGACTGTCTCAGAAAATTACAATATTGTGATAAAGTTCTTTATTTTCTGTAATGCAATTTAAAAAAAACAAAAATGTCATACATTCTGGATTCATTACAAATCAACTGAAATATTGCAAGCCTTTTATTATTTTAATATTGCTGATTATGGCTTACAGTTTAAGATTAAGATTCACAGAATATTCTAATTTTTTTAGATAGGATATTTGAGTTTTCTTAAGCTGTAAGCCATAATCAGCAATATTAAAATAATAAAAGGTTTGCAATATTTCAGTTGATTTGTAATGAATCCAGAATGTATGACATTTTTGTTTTTGTAATTGCATTACAGAAAATCACAATATTCTAATTTTCTGAGACAGTCCTGTATATGTGTGTATGTATGTATGTATGTATGTGTATATATATATATATATATATATATATATATATATATATATATATATATATATATATATATATATATATATATGTATATATATATATATATATATATATATATATGTGTATATATATATATATATATATATATATATATATATGTATGTATGTATGTATGTATGTGTATATATACTCGAGTGACCCTTTTTTGGTGGGGGGTCTTTAATAATTTGACAAAACACGACTTGAGCTCTGAATTTTCTGAAAAAGGTGCTTTTTGATATGAGATCATTACGGAGTGGTTTTAGAGATGAAGCCTTTCAGCAGCTGTGCAGCTCCTGCAGCTACACAGGAGACTCGGCGTGCTCTTTTTATTTCTGTCCACCAGCATCTAAACCGCCACCAGGCTTCCATATGAAGCATCCCACTTGTCTTATGTAACATCATTTGTCGGTGGAGGACTGGCAGTTTCCATCCACACGCTCGGGTGTTTCACTCCACTAGAATCCGGAGGAGTGACGGCCTCCCTCCTCTCCCACCGCTCCAGGAATAGTTCCCAGTGAAAACCAGCGGCTGAATACACCACGCTGTGATCAATAGCCGCTCATGTTTATTGAACGTGTTCTGATATCTGCTGCATATTCATCTCGTTGCAGTTGAGTATTGTGACTCACGAGCAGGTAGGAGTCGGTGTTTGCTTTCAGGTGGTACTTTTGTTCTGATCTAAAGATCTGCAGACTTCAAAACCCACAAACATTCACGTACCGTGTTCAGTAATGTGCAAACAATAGCAGATTTCTCTTTTAAATCTCTGTTTATGTGTAAAATCTCAGACAAATGGAGCCTCAGATGAACAACATAACTGAGGTGTCGCTATGGAAACGACGACCGAAACAAGTGCTGGCGGAGCCGAAACGAGGCCTAGCAGAGCTACACTGGGATGCCTCGGTCCTGGCAGACTTTTCACTTGGAGGAATCCTGAAATGACCCCGAAACGAACCGTCGTGACTCGCAGTTCAGAAGTCGATGCAGCGCTAAGAGCTGAATAGCAAATGTGATGATAGCCAGGCTTCAGCTGTGCCGGCTGCCAATCAAGAGTCCACGCCCCTGTAGCAAGCTCGTTGCCACTGGGGCCGACCGACAGGACAGAAGACACAGGGTTTGGTGCAGGAGCTCTTTATTCAATCACACAGCAACACGTGCACCTTCAGCAGAGACTTCTCCCAGCAGAACCTCTTGCTGGTGTGCAGCTGCTCCTTATGAAGGCAGGCAGGGTGGAGAAGCCGATTGAGCACAGGTGTGCCCAATCGGCTGAGTGGCTGCTCCTCCACCCTGCCACAGCCCCCTTGCACAAAAACGTGTTGCTTCATATAATTTTATGTGTTTCTGGACGTTTTAACATGGAGGTCAATGGAGATGGACTTACAGTAAAACTTCAAATAATGGCCGAGTCCCAATTATCCAACTAGTGTAGCAAAATATTGTTCATATCAAACACCCCAAATAAAGGCCGGGTCAAACAATGACTACGTTTACATGCAGTCAAAATTCGGGTTATTGCTAATATTCCGGTTACTGAAACATTCGGAATATTCCGTTTACATGGTAATTAATCATTCGGGATACCTGGATCAAACCAGCGACGCGCGGAGAACATCATGACGCAATTCCCGTAATTTCCGCTTCTTCTTCTTGTATCCAAATTCAAAACAAATGCTGCTTCACGCAACTTTTCACTCACCTTCTTTTAAATCACCATATCCCCGTACTTTCTACCGTCTACAAATGCCAAAATGTTCATATCCTTCATTACATTTATGAAGTGATTAGTCTCCTCCTCACTCCAAAAGTGTGGTCTTGTGTTTCTCCGTGTTTATAAGAACTTCCTGGACTCAAAAGAGCAGGATTCCTTGCGAACAGAGCATGCGCAGAAAACAAATTCCTGTTCCGTTTGATCGGGATATTCCGTTTGGCGTTTACATGACCAAATATTCAGGTTTTAAAAGGAGTAACCCAGGGGTCATATTCAGGTTTTTAAAAACCTGAATATGAGTAAATTTGGGTTATTAAAAAGGGTTATTGGTGAAATATGATGTTCAGTTTAATTAAATGTAGTTTGATATGCAGAGAAAAATAGTGGAGAAGCCAGAGAGTGAAAAAAAAATAAAATCAAACTCCAAGAGTTAGCTATGGAAAACAGCAAGCGTGTGAGATTGCATGGTGGAGGGCTAGAGGCTAAAGTCGTAGCTTGGATACTACGTGTGTCGTGGAAGATACGAGTGATGGGGAAAGAGTTGTATCAGACCTACAGGAAGGACCGCCGTGGTCATGTTGTCGCCCCGTTTGAGCTCTCGTTGCGGTGCTGATGCGTACCTGTACGCCTCCCACACTAGGAGTCGATGCCCAAAGTTCAAATTTTCCACCATTTGTTGCAGCCAGTCCGCGGTCAGTGCATAAATCATCCACCGGTGTTTGGATATTGAAGGCAGGTCCTGAATAAACGCCTGTTGATTTGAGCAATTTAAGCAAATAAACGCCCGGCCTTTATTTGGAGTTTTACGGTTCTTTTGGATCCAGCCCCTAGTGGCCAGGCGAGGAACTGCAACTCTTTAACTTCCACGCTGGCTCCAACCTGGAAATTACAGTGTGTTGGGTTACGTCACGCATTGGTGAGCCGAACTCAGTTAATCCAACTGAAAAATGTTTGTTAAAATTTTCATATTATTGTAAAGAGCATTTGAGCAGCAACCCGTTTTTTGTGCGCTTATTTGCTCTGTCTGTTCAAATCTTCTATATTGGGAGAAAGAGGTGGAAATTATACTTTTTTTTATCCGATTCATCGATTATTAAAATAATCGTTACTTGCAGCCCTAAATCTGATAGTTTTAATTATTCTGACAAATCATTAGGGCACTTACAGTGCGAAGGCCCTATTGTATCTGTAGGATTTATTTTGTTCTCGTTTTTTTTTTCCTTCTTCCGACGAAATGAGGGCCCTTTTACCCACCTAAACGTGCCCCAAAACTCACCAAATGTTTTCATGGTTTGCATTAATGGGCGTGGCCTAATGGCTCAACAGCGCCCCCTAGAAAACTTCGTGCCTCAAGCCCCACAATAAGGTTTGACGTACATGCACGAAAATCGGTACACACCTGTATCACGTCGCAACTTAAAGAAAAGTCTCTTGGCGCCATGGCCGAAACCCAACAGGAAGTTGGCCATTTTGAATTAATCGTGTAATTTTGGCGCAATTTATGCCATTTCTTCGGCCACTTCTTCCCCCGAACCGTAACGTGCACCCAGGTGTGTTATACATCAAAATGTGCGTCTCGATCCTGCGACGATGCGCATTACTTTTCAAAAGCGTTACCGTGGCGACGATAGACGCCAAAAAGCGCGCCCCCACCTTCATCTGATTGGTCCATATTTGATAGTTCCTACTTTCTGCCATAACTTTTGAATGGTTTGACATAAAGAGTCGTGGGTGGTGTCATCCAACTCGGTTTTGAGTCCTTCACCTTAATTGGTGCAAATTAGCCCCGCCCCTTCTTCTGATTGGTCGATATGTGATAGTTCATATTTTCTGCAATAACTTTTGAATGGTTTTACATCAAGACTCGTGGGTGGTGTCATCGGACATGGTTTTGAGTCCTCGACCTTTATTGGTGAAAATTGCACGTGCAAGGGCCCGTTCATTGCTGCTTGCAGCTTTAATTAGTTTTGTTTTTCCAACTATATTTGAGCTTCCCGTTGTACAAAACTGCACTTTTGCAGATGCATTCTGTTTTTTTTTCTTCTTTTCTGTAGTGTGGTTTTGTGTTTGAGGTGGGGGGGGGGCGGTGGTTTGTGACTTTCTAGGGAAATGATTTCACATTTACTGCACCTTCTCCATCTACTGTACGCAGACACACTTTTGGTTGTTAAATTTCACTTTCAGCCGGTCAACAGTAACTTGATAAAGGCTCAATGGTTTGGTGAGTCACATCTCCTAAATAAAGGTCACTGGTGTCTAATTACCCCTCCGGCCTCCTAATGAGATCTGAATAAACCTGTTTACGCTCGTCTGTCGTTTTTACGGCCGTAAGGACTTCAGTGTCAGGAGTTGTTCTGAAAACGGTTTCAGTTGAGACGCTACGGCCACGATATCTGCAGAGCCGCTGGTGCACCTTTACGGCAGAATAAACCTTCAATAATAACATCAGTTGGCGAGCTTTGTAGTGTATTTACCTGTTTAGGTACGCTTCGTGCGTGTTTTTGCGACTTTTGTTCTGCTTCCCGACATTAAAATGACATTGCCGTCTTCTCTGCTGTGAAAAATCAACAGAAATTGTCCTCCTTAGATTTGACTACCTGGAATCATCATCATCGTCCCTTTTTGAAACATTCATTTTATGCTAATTCTGGTAAATTACGCTGCTGTGGTTGATCCCCGCGGGTCTTATCAGGATCACTTTTCTTCCCTGCAGGCAGAACTTCAAGGCTTAGCAAAATCACAAAATGCAAATACTAAAAAATACGTATTCAGCACCAAACTTGACCTGAAGTTTCCCTCTGTGTTTAAAAACCAAACAAACAAACAAGTAAATCATAAAACCGACTTGAGAGGAAAAGTGAATGTTTGAAGTTCTTCACTCATCTTGAATCAGAGTAACTCAGCTGTTAGACACTGGGTTGATGGTGTTCTGTGACTGGATAGCACAACCCCAAACGAGGACAAAAAAATAAGAAAAAACAAGAAATAAAACGACTAATGTTAAAGCCACTCTATGTAGTAACACCATTTCTGACCACATGGGGGCAGCACATCAAAAGAAGGGTCTTGCTGCTTTGACTTTTACCAAGACAACCCTGTTTTGCACCTGTGGCCATGTTTGCAGAAGTAATTAGATAAAATAACACCTGTAACATCAGTCGCTCGTCATCCTAAAAGCATCTTCAAAGTGTCGAGTGTGAATAGCAACATCATAGAATTAGGGATGGGCGGTATGGACTAAAAAATGTATCACGATAATTTCTGGCATTTATCCCGATCACGATAAAAATGATGATAAAAAAAATACAAATTCAACTCCACCTTTTTAACTATAAATCTATCACCACATTCAGTCTTTGGAGCCCCCAAAACACTGATCTAAAAGATACTAAATACTACTAAACTACACCAATTAAATTCAATTAATAAAAAACTATTAAATTAGTACACCTGTACTGCAAAACTGTAATGACTCAAACTCCTCACTTTCAGATCCGCCTTTCTCTTTCTTTCTTTCTTTCTTTCTTTCTTTCTTTCTTTCTTTCTTTCTTTCTTTCTTTCTTTCTTTCTTTCTTTCTTTCTTTCTTTCTTTCTTTCTTTCTTTCTTTCTTTCTTTCTTTCTTTCTTTCTTTCTTTCTTTCTTTCTTCCTTCCTTCCTTCTTTTTTCCCCTTCCTTCCTTCCTTCCTTCCTTCCTTCCTTCCTTCCTTCCTTCCTTCCTTCCTTCCTTCCTTCCTTCCTTCCTTCCTTCCTTCCTTCCTTCCTTCCTTCCTTCTCCCTTCCTTCCTTCCTTCCTTCCTTCCTCCCTCCTTTCTTTCTTTCCTTCCTTCTTTTCTCCCTTCCTTCCTTCCTTCCTTCCTTCCTTCCTTCCTTCCTTCCTTCCTTCCTTCCTTCCTTCCTTCCTTCCTTCCTTCCTTCCTTCCTTCCTTCCTTCACGTACGTTGTGCGTCGATTTAACACAGAACCATAAATCAGCTTTACATAAAAACGTCATCAACGGGAATGTATCGTTTTTATCGCGAGATGACAAATTCTTACCGTGGGGAATTTTTTGGACGGTTTATCGTGAACGGTAAAATATCACCCATTCCTACATAGAATCTTATTCTAGGAATAGTCGGCTGACAAATTAGTAAAAATGCATGTCATAACAGCAAGTGGGCGGAGCCGTTGTTTGAGCACAATGAGCCTCAGAATAACTGCACGGCTTTAAACGGTAAACAGGAAATGTCCCAGAATCCCCGGCGAGGCTGGAGAAAGAGGTTTCCTGGGCTCTGCTGCCTCGTCCCTCTCTTGACAGCAGATCAGTAGATTAGGTGTGATGTGAGACCCCCCGCCCTCACCTAAATTACCTCGTGAGAGGTGTTTTTATGAAGGGTTTCTGACAGCTACACCTACTCCTCCTCCCCCAGACAGCGCTGAACTCTGATATTTGCTCTGACGTGCGCAGCAATCATACATCCTTGTCCTCACCTTCTTCTCAGCCTCTCTGTTCCCCCGTATTCTCTTCCCTCCCCATCCTGTCTTTCTTTTTTCATACTCCACCTTGTCCTTCATCAGTCCTTTGGCTCCGTCCCCGCCGCTCCGCCACCCCTCCACCTCTCACTTTCACCTCACAGCTAGCAGCTTGTGCCCTCGGCCTGGAAGGAAGCTTGTGCCATCTTGACTGTGTCTGTCTCGTCTCTGGTTATATTTTCCTGCAGTGGACGTCCAGGAGGCAGGCGGCGAGAGATCCCCCCCCTGGGCAAGAAAAAAAAGAAAAAAGAGAGGTTCACACAGGTGACTCTGGCTGTCAGCTCATTTAACATTCGTTAGATGAGTCCAAGAATAATCTGTCATCTTCAGTTGGGCTGAGCGTTATTGATGAGCCACGAGTGGCTGGATCCAATATGTCCAAATTTGTGGCAGAAATAAACACATTCATAGTTTGGTTAATAAAAAAAGAGGACCAGTCATCCTCCTCTGGCCACATCTCTGCCCCCCGGTTTAGTTGCTTCAGGCTTTTACAGGAAACGAAGAATTGGGACATACATGACTCTATGTGCTGCTAACCTCCCCCCACCTCGACTGCTGCGACGGCTCCTAGCTGGCTCGCCAACTTTTTCTCTAAAACTTCCACCTAAGGCAGGGTTCCCACGTGTCCTTGAAAACCTGGAAAACAGGGAAAAAAAGCAAAAATGTCATGGAAAAGGTTATGTTTTCTGGGAAGTCCTCTTCCCTCTGCCTTGTTAGTGAATCTAAACGGGTTAAAAGTTTGTATGTACATCTGTTGAAGGGCTGGGCGATATGGACAAAAAGTCATATCTCGATATTTTTTAGCTGAATGGCGATATTCGATATATATCTCGATATTTCTTACGCAGCGTAATTGGTGGTTTCCCCCTAGGGCTGGGCGATATGGACCAAAAGTCATATCTCGATATTTTCTAGCTAAATGGCGATACTCGATATATATCGATATTTTTTCTGTGCCATAATTGGGGTTTCCCCCAAAGCATTATAGCATAGCATCTCTGTTAGCATCTCTGTTAGCTTTATTTTTTTCTGAGGCAAACCCTTAAAAAAAAAGTCAGTTTTAATACAAAGCCTCGTGCCAAATGTCACACAGGTTCCTTTATTAACAGAGGTCTGCACAATATCAAAATGTATAAAACAAATTAAATAAAAATAAACTGCCTGCATATATAGAATAAAAATGCTTCTTGAATAAAATAAAACAAATATCCCTTTCCTGCATAACAATTAAATTAAAATACACTGTGCAATTAATACAATGTAGACAGTAACAGGCAGACTTTTCCACTGAGGTTGAAAGTTTGTGCAAATAACAAAACTTTTGTGCAAATCTCAAATAAAACATTCAAGTCAATTTGTCACAAAATAAGCTATATCAAAATCATAAAAAAATCATTAAAAAAAAAAATACAATTATTATTTTTTTTTTTTAAATCGATATATTATTATTGTCTCGTACCATATCGCGTTTGAAAATATATCGATATATATTAAAATCTCGATATATCGCCCAGGCCTAATCTGTTGTCACCTGATCAGGGCGACATTAAGGAGGAGGAGGCACAGCGCTTCTCCGCTTCTAGAGGGGCAGCGTTACGCTACCAGCCAATCAGATCTTCTGCTCAGAGCGGCACTCCAACCCAGAGCTTCCTGTTGACTGTAACTGGATTTAGCGACTTTTCAGCCGCTTTAGAACTAAACGCTTGGAGACAAAACTGGCGACTGAAAGTTGAAAAGTGTCGTTAGATGTGATGTTTTTCTTTCCCACGGCCACAAGCCCCTCCCTCTCCTGTGTTGAGTGACAGGCAGAGGAGAGCTGTAGTGGGCGTGTCGTTTTCTTAATTGGCTGCAGCTCTGATTTCAGCAGAGCGGGAGCTAATTACAGGTAACAGGTGATCTTATTCAGTATTTCACACTTGTTTTATTGTCTGACAATAGAAAGTAAGTGGAAAATAACTTCTGTAATTCTGTTGTATTAAAATACTGTGTATGTGCACAGATAGATGGGAGAAGAAACTAGAGAGATTAATGACTTTCATGTCGGCTTAACCTCATTAATTTCCAATAAAAGTCAACAGAGTGAGATTCTCACAAAGACCACAGGGAGGAGGAGCACACTGAATTACAATGTCCTGGAAAATGATTTCAGGGAAAGACTGGGAACCCCTTGAGGTTTTTCCCAGGCGTCCCATTACAAGAACATGGACTGGCCCTAGGAGACGTCAGTGAGACGGTTTTCCTTTGCGGTTCCTCGGTGGTGGAACAAAATGTGATCCCTCTACATTCAAGAAATCTCCTCTACGAGCACTTACCGACCCTAATTACGTTCTCTCTATCACCTTTTTTACTCATCTCACCTTCCATGGTGTCATGTTGGCGATATCCTCCTGGTGATACCAGTGAAAGATGATAGTCTATTGGTCTATTGGTCTTACACTCTTTTTTTATCTTCATATTTAGCTTCTGCATCATTATTATCTCATGATCCTTGGCTCAGCATCGCAGTTCTTGTGTTATTATAGTTGTCATCCCTCCAGAGGTTATTTTACCTTCTAAGGTATACATCTACTGCTGCTACGAAGCTTTAACCACTTGGGTATAATTAGTTTACTGGGCGATACGTTATCCTGGACCTTCCCCTCTGATCTTTAGCATCAACAAGCAATTTTCAGCCAAGATCAGCTGGATAGCTTCTCTCTCGCTCTTTTTAAACACTCTTTGACAACCTTAGAAATGGTTTTGAATGAAAGTCCCAGTAGATCAGCATCCACGCCACGTTCAGAGACACTTAATTCACCTCTCCCCCCTTTTCCTTTGCATCCTATTTGAACTCGGGGTCATATTGACCGTGTCTGCGTGCCTGAATTCACGGAGCTGCTGCATTGTAATTGGCTGATTAGACTTTTGCATCAAAGAGCAGCCAGTGTACCTAGAAATGTGGATGTGGGATGTGGCCGTTAACTAACACCATGTCATTTGGTCTCTACAGGTACTTTTGTTTAGTATTCCCGGCACATGAGTAGTACTGTAATTAGAGGTGGGTGCAATTCATCGATGTGTCGATGCATCGCGATGCGTCACGTGACGATTTGGAATCGATTAATTAAAAAAAAAAAAAAAAAGTTATCCTATCCAGATTCCAGACTGAATAAGCTGCTGAATCATTTCATTTTCAAGAATGCACATTTCTTATTGTTCACTTGAAATATGGCAGATATGTTTACACTAAATAAATTTGATGGAAGTACATATCTTGTTTACTTGAATTAATGAACTCATTAAATCCAGGGCTTGACCGTTTTCAGTGTTTTCACCAATAGAGGGCGCTCTCATGCAAGTGCAGCTTTCCCTGGTCAAAGTTAAGTAAGTCAAAGAGCAAATGTTTACATAGTCATAAAATAGATTATTTTGTCTTTGAAAAATACATGTCAAATGTTCAAAAAACCTTGTTATTTACTTAATGAGTGTTGTTAGAGGAACTGAGTTAATTGATTGGCTATTTATTTACAAATGTAGCCACAGATGAAGAGAAAAACAATCTTGTATGGAAAAAAATTATTTATTTTTTAAAATTAGTTATAATTGAAGAATCGAAGCTCCAATAATCGAAATCGAATCGAATCGTGAGGTACCCTTGTTTGCACACCCCTAACTGTAATGTACCACCATATTTAAGGTGTCACATGACCACTGAAACCAGCTTGTGCTACAGGGA
Source organism: Cololabis saira (assembly GCF_033807715.1). Classification (NCBI taxonomy): domain Eukaryota; kingdom Metazoa; phylum Chordata; class Actinopteri; order Beloniformes; family Belonidae; genus Cololabis; species Cololabis saira. The sequence continues at coordinate 38,691,780 of NC_084598.1, forward strand.
TCTATTATTTTGTTGGAAGCTCTTTTCTTTTTGTTGGTTCCATATTTCCGCTGAGAAAAAAACCTCAGAGCAGAGCTTGAAAGCATTTGTATGATCATAATTGCCTCCTCCCTCCAGGATTGATCACGGTCCTCCTGAGAACTTCCTTGAAGACTGGAACTCATATGAGCCCCTGGAAATGTTCATATTGGTTCTGATAAATGATCAAAGTTATAATTGCCCATCTGCAATGAAATCTGCGCTTTCGTTTCTATCCAGGTTTAAAGGAGCATGAGGCAGGATTGAGGCAGGATTTATGAAAAGAAATTTGTATACGTTTTAAGTTTTCTAGTAATAATGTCAGATGAAGCGTTACAAACCAAAAAGAATTATCCTCTAGTGTATCTCTCCGTTGCCTTGAACAGGCTGTGTGCTGCAAAATGTGCTGCAATTCGGGGCCCGAATTTCCCGCGCTGTCCTGCGGATGTGACGTCACATGACGCTGCATGCGCGTTCTCCCCGTTCTCCCGTGCCGGCTTCACTGTTGGCTGCAGTACCCCCAACGGCCGTCGTGGTGAAGGGTGGCGCTAGAGAGTCTCATTTCTTAAAAGGAGCCTCATGCTCCTTTAAATAAGGACTCCAGCTTTTTAAGCCCCATTTCATCTTTGACGGTTCTGCACAGTGCAGAAGTATCACATCATCTGCATATTTCAGCAACGGGTTGATGCTCTGATGTTGGTGAAGTTGATGTTGCTCAGACATCTCTGGGATGGTGCCAGGAAGAAGATCCACTGAGGAGAGAAGCTGAGCTCTTGTAGAGTCAGCAGCAGCAGGAAACCCGGCAGGTTGACTCGTAGTTGGATCTGACAGGCTGAAGAAACGGATCCGTGTAGGGCTTGAACAAGCTTGGGGTCAATTGGTTTCGGCGGTAATCCACAACATGAACTCTGAGGACGAGGCTGGTCCTGGACCATACGATTCAGAAAAAGAAAAACTCACCAAAAGATGGTTTCCGCGGAGGGTGAGGCAGGCTCAGGGTCTGGTTCTGGAGCAGGTCTGGCTCGGTCTAACAAGTCCATGGTGGTCAGGCAGGCTCAGGGTCTGGATCTGAATCAGGTCTGGCTCGGTCTAACAAGTCTGTGGAGGATCAGGCACCTGGGGAAAGTTCTCGCTTCAGTTGCTTAGATACCGCGGATACAATTTGGTAAAATGACCTTTGATAGAAGCTATGTGGTCAATTATTCATCTTTAAACCTTTTATGTGTAAGATGATTGATTTCAATATTGTCAAGGGGGTATTTGATCAAGCCTTTAAAATAAAACAGAATTGATAATCATTGGTGATAAGAGTCCCCCTCTGGACCCCTAATGCAGCCGGGTTATTGTCCCGTAGGGATGGGCGGTATGGACTAAAAAATTTATCACGATAATTTCTGGCATTTATCCCGATAACGATAAAAATGACGATTAAAAAAAATACAAATTCAACTCCATCTTTGTAACTATAAATCTATCACCACATTCACACAAAAACCTCATCAACCGGAATTGATCTTTCTTTCTTTCTTTCTTTCTTTCTTTCTTTCTTTCTTTCTTTCTTTCTTTCTTTCTTTCTTTCTTTCTTTCTTTCTTTCTTTCTTTCTTTCTTTCTTTCTTTCTTTCTTTCTTTCTTTCGTTCTTTCTTTCTTTCTCGCTCATTTCTTTCTTTCTTTCTTTCTTTCTTTCTTTCTTTCTTTCTTTCTTTCTTTCTTTCTTTCTTTCTTTCTTTCTCATTTCTTTCTTTCTTTTTTTTCTTTCTTTCTTTCTTGCTCATTTCTTTCTTTCTTTCTCATTTCTTTCTTTCTTTCTCATTTCTTTCTTTCTTTCTTTCTTTCTTTCTCATTTCTTTCTTTCTTTCTTGCTCATTTCTTTCTTTCTTTCTCATTTCTTTCTTTCTTTCTTGCTCATTTCTTTCTTTCTTTCTTGCGCTCATTTCTTTCTTTCTTTCTTTCTTTCTTTCTTTCTTGCTCATTTCTTTCTTTCTTTCTTTCTTTCTTTCTTTCTTTCTTTCTTTCTTGCTCATTTCTTTCTTTCTTTCTTTCTTGCTCATTTCGTTCGTTCGTTCGTTCGTTCGTTCGTTCGTTCGTTCGTTCGTCCGTCCGTCCGTCCGTCCGTCCGTCCGTCCGTCCGTCCGTCCGTCCGTCCGTCCGTCCGTCCGTCCGTTCTCTTTCTTTCTTTCTTTCTTTCTTTCTTTCTTTCTTTCTTTCTTTCTTTCTTTTCTTTCTTTCTTTCTTTCTTTCTTTCTTTCTTTCTTTCTTTCTTTCTTCCCTTCCTTCCTTCCTTCCTTCCTTCCTTCCTTCCTTCCTTCCTTCCTTCCTTCCTTCCTTCCTTCCTTCCTTCCTTCCTTCCTTCCTTCCTTCCTTCCTTCCTTCCTTCCTTCCTTCCTTCCTTACGTTGTGCGTGGATTTAACACAGAACCATAAATCAGGTTTTACACAAAAACGTCATCAACGGGGAATTTATCGTTTTTACCGTGAGATGACAAATTCTTACCGTGGGGAATTTTTTTGACGGTTTATCGTGAACGGTAAAATATCCCCCATTCCTATTGTCCGGTACCTCGGCCGGTGCTGATGTGACCAACCAGACGGGCCTCTTCACTCCTCGGCCACTTTCCACGTCAGTCAAGTTCTCCAGGCCCAGCGGCCACTCGTCTGGCTCGACTGCAGATTAGTGTGAGTCCTCTGTCGGCCTCTGCTGCTCGGCCTCCGCAAACATCCAGCCTCAGACTCAATGAAGGCGGCGTGGGGTCGTGACTCCAGACAAACAGGCTGTCGTTCACACTCGTCTTCGCTCCCTGTGATTTCATTACAGAGGGCCGACATGCAAGTCACGAACTGATTAACTCGTTTTAATCAGATTTGGAAAACCAATTTAGGCGGCACTCTACACCGTTCCCCGCATGGTTGACAATGTGAACGAAGAAGAGATTGTTTTTCCTTTTAATCCCGCCGCCCGAAAGGTTTACTGCCCGCCGTCCTTTTGTCTCTTATCTCCCCGCTGTTAATTGCTCATTAAGAGGGAAAATGTGGTTTTAATCATCCGCTGGTCCAGACCATCTCAAGTTCATTAAAGCTAATGTCCAAACTTCACAGAGCAGAAGGCGGCTGACGCCTCCCGTCTAGACACAAGAAGCAAATATGACCAGTAAACACAGGTCTTTTTTTAGCCTTTTTAATGAGTGTTTATTTACTCGGGAATGGACGTGTGAAATAACGAGATGAAGCTTCCTTTGGGGGGGGGGTTATATAAAAATAACCCGTCGGGTCTCTCTTTCTGTATGCTGTAAAACTCAGATAAACATTTTTCTTCAGGAGGCCGATGGACACCGGGGGACTTCCCGAACGGTAGAGCGTGAATAATGATGGTGCTGCTATTATTATACCTGCAGGCTGGAGGTGTACCGGAGTGGTCACTGGGTCCGACCCCTCGACACCGGGTTGGGGGGGGGGTTAACATGCTGAAACGTTGACTTGAGGCGAGAGACCATCTCTGAAAAGGAAAAACATAGACGGATATAAGCCTGGAAACATTGAAACGGGCAGTTCCTTGAATGGCCACCGGGGGCAGCGTCTAGAACCGAGTCCATCTCCATCAACCGCCATGTTAAGCCGTCGAACGTTACCATTTTGGTGTCCGTAGATTAGGAATGGGCGATAAACCGTCAAAAAAATTCCCCACGGTGAGAATTTGTCATCTCACGGTAAAAATGATAAATTCCCATTGATGACGTTTTTGTGTAAAGCAAAGACAGCGCTAAATCGATGCACGTGCGTGAAGTAAGTAAGTAAGTAAGTAAGTAAGTAAGTAAGTAAGTAAGTAAGGAAGGAAGGAAGGAAGGAAGGAAGGAAGGAAGGAAGGAAGGAAGGAAGGAAGGAAGGAAGGAAGGAAGGAAGGAAGGAAGGAAGGAAGGAAGGAAGGAAGGAAGGAAGGAAGGAAGGAAGGAAGGAAGGAAGGAAGGAAGGAAGGATATGAGCCAGAAAGAAAGAAAGAAAGATATGAGCAAGAAAGAAAGATATGAGCAAGAAAGAAAGAAAGAAAGATATGAGCCAGAAAGAAAGAAATAAAGAAAGAAAGAAAGAAAGAAAGAAAGAAAGAAAGAAAGAAAGAAAGAAAGAAAGAAAGAAAGAAAGAAAGAAAGAAGAAAGAAAGAAAGAAAGAAAGAAAGATAGATATGAGCCAGAAAGAAAGAAAGATATGAGCAAGAAAGATATGAGCAAGAAAGAAAGAAAGAAAGAAAGAAATGAGCAAGAAAGAAAGAAAGAAAGAAAGATATGAGCAAGAAAGAAAGAAAGAAAGAAAGAAAGAAAGAAAGATATGAGCCAGAAAGAAAGAAAGAAAGATATGAGCCAGAAAGAAAGAAAGAAAGAAAGATATGAGCCAGAAAGAAAGAAAGAAAGAAAGATATGAGCAAGAAAGAAAGAAAGAAAGAAAGATATGAGCAAGAAAGAAAAAAAGAAAAAAAGAAAGAAAGAAAGAAAGAAAGAAAGAAAGAAAGAAAGAAAGAAAGAAAGAAAGAAAGAAAGAAAGAAAGAAAGAAAGAAAGAAAGAAAGAAAGAAAGAAAGAAAGAAAGAAAGATAAATTCCTGTTGATACGTGTTTGTGTAACAAACATGGTGGATCTGAGTCATTCCAGTTTTGCAGTACAGGTGTAACTCATTTAATTGGTTTTTATTAATTCAATTTAATTGGTGTAGTTTAGTAATATTTAGTATTCTTTTAGAGCAGTGATTTGGGGGCTCCAAAGACTGAATGTGGTGATAGATTTATAGTTAAAAAGGTGGAGTTGAATTGGTATTTCTTTTATCGTCATTTTTATCGTTATCGGGATAAATGCCAGAAATTATCGTAATAAATTTTTTAGTCCATACCGCCCATCCCTACCGTAGATGGACTACACCTCCATGGCGGATGTACGTGGAAGGACAGTTCTTGATTGATGCCATCTGTAGCATCAGATAGTTACCGAGGTTTAAGCATATTTCATGAACTTGACATGTGTGCTGTGAAAGCTGAGAGTATAAATGCTCCTATTTTCAAGTTAATATGGTTTACTGTACTGCTAATGGTACCACCGGACCGTCACAACCAGCTCTGGGATGGCCTGAAAGGGTCCGGAGTCAATGTATATCTGACTTGTCTTTCCCTTGCTCCTGGTGGTTCCGTCCTGTTTCCTTCCTCCATGTGTCCTGCCAGGTTTTCAGGTTTTGCTCCAGTGTTTTTAGTTAATCCTGCTCTGCAGCGTTTTTGGTTCTTGCCCTTTTTTTTAAAATAAACCCTTTTTGCTGAACTCCTGCCTCTCGCTCTCCTGCATCTGGGTCCTCATCCAACCACTCCGTGACAAGCTGGGGGATTAAGTGGTCTTTGAGTAGGTGCTGACTGGGTATCGGAAGTGAAGTGGGGTCGCTAGTTTCGGCTGGGGGGGTGAAGGTCGCCACCGGTTGGAATCAGAGTTCCGCTCCAGACGAACCTCCTCACCGGACCGTGGCTAGCCGGACCGAGGCTAGCTGGGCCGTGGTCTCTGGTCCTCTGTAGGAGCGTAGTCTTAGTCTTGACTCTGTCAGGCCTCCTCTCTAGCGTTTGGCTCTAGTCGTGAAGTCGCACCGTTCTTCACGTCTCACCGAACCTTCAGTAGACTCAAGTCGCTGCTGTTGGGTCGGATCTTATGAGACAGCCGGGTTCAAAAAGACATTTTTGTCTAAATCGTTTGATCAAACATCCACAAAGAATCTCAGAGGGGGGTGACATTTATTGTACCACTCCAAAAGAGTTTATATCGAGCAATAGGTTTACTACTATTATGGTTGATTGACAGTCGGCCCGGCCATTGGCCAGCCGCATCACTTCCTCACCCGTAACCGCTTATTTTTTATTTCGGCGGCGAGTCTACATGCTACATGGCTTATCCCGCTGGAAACGTCTGACGGCAGCTCTGCAGATATTTCGGTGGGTTTGGCTAAATAGCCAATAATCTTTGATTGACATACGGCGTGTTTCCGTCAGCTACATAGCTCCACCCCCCCAGGACGAAAAAACGGGCTTCAAAACTGGTTTCTCAGAAACCAGTGGGTCACGTGACTGAATGCTTCATCCATTGTTTCATGGAGATGAACGCCGCCTAGCCGTGTTCGGATCCTCTGGGTTCTGAAAAGTAGGCGTGAACCTGATGACTGGAGGGTTCTGATTGGTTCATCGTGGACCAGGAGATCAGAGATGTATTTTGGTCCGAGACCTTTCGGAGATTTATAAACCAGCAGCAGGATTTTAACATCTGTTCTGTGACAGACAGGAAGCCGGGGGAAAGATCTAAGAACTGGAGTTATACGGTCCACTTTCCTGGTCTTAGTGAGGACTCTAAATAAAGCTTGCGTGCGCACAAAACAGGGCTTGAAAGATGCGCACGCCACCTTCTACGCAAAGGTTGGGATTTAAAAAAAAAAACTAACGGAAGAATGTGCGTATCTTTAAGCCAACCCTGACCCTCGCGCACGAACATTTTGAAGATATGGGGAACTGGCGAAGCAGGCGTGAGCTGGTGAAATGAAGACAGATTCATGTCATACTTTTAATGTCATCACATATCAGACTTATAGATCCATGTACACCCTACCTCGGCTGAAAATACTACCGTACGATCCCCGTTTCTTTTATCTCAGTTTCTTTTTTTTCAAAGGGTTTTTCATGCAAATGGACAATTTAACAGCAGGAAGTCTGAATGTGCTTCCACATAGATCTATGTGTACGACACTTCGGCGGAAGAAAAAAAAAGTCAGATCACGCTTCTACATAGATAAATGTTGATGTCTATGTGGAAGCGTGATCTGACGGGGTATTTTCATCTGTCCGCTACGCATGCTCAGCAGGCTCATTTATATGCAAATAAAGTCATCAAGTAATTTGCATTGCCCATTCTTGGTAAAAAGTGGGCATGTAGAGGGCGGGGTACGAGGCAAATTCACCTGCACAACCTTCCAGCTGGACTGTGATTTAAAAAGAGAACATTGCGTGCAGATGTGGGTGCACACGGTTTTATAAATCAGGATTTTTTTGTGCGCACGCCATTTTTGGCTTTTGAGCGCACGTACACTTTTAGTATGAATCCTACGCACTCTTTTATAAATGAGGCCCCAGGTCTTAGTGAGGACTCTTGTCTCTTGGTCTTAGTGAGGACTCTGGTCTCCTGGTCTTAGTGAGGACTCGGGTCTCCTGGTCTTAGTGAGGACTCGGGTCTCCTGGTCTTAGTGAGGACTCGGGTCTCCTGGTCTTAGTGAGGACTCTGGTCTCCTGGTCTCAATGAGGACTTTAGCGACGGAGTGATTACTTCTTCTGGGTTCTGCAGGTTCACCGACCGGGTTTACGTTTTCATCAACCTGAGGTTACAGACTTATTTAGGGTGAACTTATATGATATGACTTAAAAATGTTTTATAATTTTATAATTTTCAGCGAGAATTATGGACTCAAAACACAACGTATTTAATGACTGCTGTTTTTGTCTCTGTCTTCTCTTCATTGCCGTCGTCCGCCGTCTCCTCCCGTCTCTTCTCCAGTGGTCGTACTGTACCTGCAGGGTGTGGGAACTAAAGAATGGAGAGAGGTGAGTTTAACGGACCTTTTGGTTCCCAGTTTTATCTGATTGTTTCATGTTTTGGTTGTTTTTTGGGGGTTTTTTACACGTAGACTTGTTCTCCGTAAGAAGAGGGGTCATCAAGTCCAGAGGTTACACACTGTGACCCTCTTTGCTTCTCTTCTCAGTTTTCTGTTATTTGAAAGTAATTAAAACCTCTATAAACCCGAACCCCCCGGGGCCCGCCATGTGCAGAAGTGCTTTGGTCCGGATTCGGACGGTGGTGCTCTCTTGGCTGGTTCTGATGGATTGGTGACATCATGAGTTCATTTGAAGGTTTTGAGATCCTTCCTGAAATTATACGGACAAAAAGATGGTTGGTGTTGGGTACATAGCGCCGACATGGCATTGATGGAGCCAACAGGAAGTGATAATCTGGTTGATTTTCAAAATAAAACACCACAAACAGGCTCAACATCAGGATCTCCTCTCTGCCTGGAGTCCGTCAGAAGAGATTTCAACCACGTTTGAGAAGCAGTTATTTCTATTAAATATCTTTGAGCCATAAGGCAATAGAAGGAGGCTTTGGGGATTTCCACCCCAGCAATATTCTACGTCTTGCTATCAGTGTGGTAAATGCTACCATTCTAGACTGTTTTGCGGTCAAAAGTCCAAAATCCGGTGGTATTCCAAAAATGGCTATCTGGGGTGATGGCTCCAAACAAGTTGCCGTGTGATTCTCAAGTGATTTCAAATCCTTCCCATCAACTCGGGATGTCAGGAAATCAGCCGAACAGGAAGTGTGTGGGACCCCGGCCTGAGCGTCGGCGTAGACCTGGCCTGTGTGTGACCCAAAGTGATTGTAAATGAAGAAGATGTCGGCCGAAGTGACTCAGCCGGATCAGAAATGCTCCCTTTTGACTCTGTTTTTCCCGCCGACGCCGTTTTAAACATGTCATATTTTATCAGAAACGCTCGCTCCGCTTTGAATCCCTTTTATGTCCTTTTGGCAAACACACTTGCTTTCATGTCTCATCCCTCTCTCTGTCCTCTACAGTATTGACATCATGTATTTAGTCGCTTGCATTCATTTGAAAAGTCAAAGCCAGCCCCGATGTGTCACCGAGGGCTTTGCTGCCGCTGATCCGCTCACTTCAAAACGCCTCGTAGCTCAATCAAAGAGCACGGCGTGAATAGCGCCGCAATCAGCGGCGTCAACAGGGCGCCACCAGCTGAACACATACTGACACCTGAGAGGATGATAATTGAGGCTCGGACTGAAACGCTGTTGTTGGTTTCTGACATCGTGTTTCACAGATGTGAACCCAGTCCTCGTGTATATAATTATATCATTTATGCGCGACTCCGTCAGCGGGAGCTGATGGAAGGCGGCAGGCGAAGACTGCAGACCTTCACGCCAGAGTTCAAGGCGCTGACTACCCAGAATTCAAACCTGTGACTTTTTAACTGCGTTTAACTGTTTAAAGAGTCACTTACTAAACCAATTCATATGACCGGGACACGTCAAAGCTGACGTTAATAGATATCTATATCTATCTAGATAGCCCATCAACGGTTTCTTATCGTACTAAATCCTGCAAATCAAATGAGAGAATGACGGCAATGATTCTGAACTCGGAGAAAGTTAACGAAGGGTTTTCAGAGGAGGTCGGCTCGTCCGAAACCACTTTCACTTGGATGGCATTAAACACTGCTGCTGTTGTCTTGTCAGGTTCCTCAGAGGAAACTGACCATTTCTGCACTTTTATCCCACATGGGGCCCGATTTACTAAGATCCTAAATAAAGAGTACTAAATTGCGTGTGCACTGAAAAAGTTTGCACGTGCTGTTGTTGTGTGGTTTGCGGGTGATCAACTAAGATTGCGTGCGCAATTGATAACAGGTGCAAACCTCAGTATTTAAATGAGGTGTTGCGCGTTTTTATGGAAGACAACACAGTAAGCAGGCTATTAATTAATGACATCAATAACCATTTACCCGATTTTTTTTTTTTTTTACCCGAATCCATGAGCGCATTTAAACATGAATCATTAACACAAAACTGGACGCTAAACAGAACATGGACAACAGAACATGAACAGAACACGGAATGAGAATATCATTTTTGTCAGACGAGGGGGTGCTTTTCACGGCAGGGGTGCTGAATACGGCACAACACCGGGGTATGACAACTGCAGAACAAGTATAGGCGCACAACAAGAAACACTTTTTTCTCCATGAAAACACGTGATTTATTTATTATCACAAATAAAAAAATGAATGTGCCTCCTGTGGCAACCTTTTGCTGAATAATACTCGATTTAACATTCAAATAAAATATTTCTCCTTTTGCATGTGGAGATTAGCACCTTCCTTTCGAACGTAATAAATACAGACGCAATCACAATCCACGCAATTACTTTCAGGCTTGGTAAATCTCATTGCGCATGGTAAATGGACCAATTTGCATCTTTCCCGCCCAGTATTTAGCGATTTCTGGCGGGTACGCCCCATATTGATTATTCATCAGGGCAAAAGTACTAAATGGATTGCGTGTGCTATTTTGCACATTTGAGAGACGCAGTCCTCTTTGCACGCTGTTAGTAGATCAGCTGGCACTTTGGTTTGCGGGTGCTGTCAAGTTTGCACACGTTTTTACACACGCAAACCTTTAGTAAATCGGGCCCATGGAGTGTTAATAGCAATACCACTCGTGACCAAATGGGGGCAGTGTATCACAAAAGCAGTCGGGTCATTCTCTTCTACTACTACTACCGTCATTTAGCAGACGCTTTTATCTGCGACTTACATTTGAGAGAACAACACAAGCACAAAATCACATAGGAAGGTACAGCTGGATAAGTGCTGGTCATACTGTAAGAGGAAACGTCTGGTTTTTCAGAGCTGACGCCGTTCTGGAAGTAGAACTTCTTCAACTGGCCACTAGGGGCCGACTCCCAAGATGAGTCGACGTTAAAATGTCTATATTTGTGTCGTCTCTTTATCGTCTGCGGGATTCCCTCCCTCATGGTGACTTCAGCCATAGATTGTTGTCACGTGTAGCTCAGTCCGTGATTCCCCCCCCGATGGCTCCAGATGATTGTCGGCACGGGTCTTTTGGTTGTTCACACATCATTATCGTCTGCCAATGGGGGGCAAGCCCTGGCCGCTCCCCAGCGTGGCACCCGTATCATCTATTTTTAGACTCTTTCTTCAACAGCAGATTTCTATTTTTATCAAAACAGCTGATTTTCTGAAAGTCTGGCTTTTGTCACTCCCGTACATTGCCCATACTGACATTTACTGTTGCGGCAGCCGGTGATTCAGGATGGCGAAGGCGAAGGAGACTTCATGCATATCTCATACCCCTTTTCCACCAAACAGGTTCCAGGGCTGGTTCTGGGCCAGTGCTGAGTTTGGAACCGGGCTTTCTGTTTCCACTGACAAAGAACTGTCTCCAGGCCAGAAAAAACGGTTCCAAGGTAGCACCAACTCTTTGCCTGTCTAGAGGAAAGAACCGCTTATGTAAGCGGGGGGGGGGGGGGGGGGGGGTTATTAAGACCAACGGCAATAGCAAGACTGGGAGACGGAGACATTTTCAAATAAGAATGAATCTGGATGCAGCAAAGCATAATGGGAGGAGGAGACAACCTGTCTTTTAGAGATGTGTCCACGGAGGTGCTACGTGGACCAAGTCCTATTAGAGCAAATACCTTGTTGTTGCTGCAACTTCCACGCCAACGCAGCAACGTAACTGACGTTTGCAGCGACGTAATGACGTGGCTCCCCTTAGCAGCCAAGCTATGGAAAAACAAACCGGTTCTCAGCTGGTTCACAAGTTGAACGAGTTGTGCACCAGAACCAGCACTGGTACCGGTTTGGTGGAAAAGGGGTATCAGACTCACTAAAAGAGTTGAGGAGCAGCAGTTGGCTCTCCTCGCTCTGTCCTCACCCTCGAGTGGGAGTCTGATTAAAAACCACTCGCATTTTCAAACAGGAGGAATTAAACCCTCTTTCAATTCCATTAGAGCATAATACAACATTTCTCTCTGCTCTCTGCCGGCTCTTCAAACGAGGCGAGTCCGAGCCTCAGATAAACAACATTTCTGACGTGCAACAGAAGAAGCTTTTTACTGCGTCCACGGCCGTCGCAGCCAGATGTTGTTAATCAAATGCACCGGATTAACGGCTCACTGAGGTGTCTGCTACACAGTGCCAAAGAGGAAAGACATCAGCTACAGTCTTTAGAGACCTGATCGTTGCCGCCCAATAATCTGGAAAAGGTCGTAAGGTCGTTCCCAAACAATTTGGAGTTCATCCTTGTTCAGCGTGAACGATGATTCACAAGTGATAAACGTTGGAGACGATTGTTGGAGTTTGCTTGAGTGGATTTCACCCCAAGGTCAGTCCGAGAGACGTACAGCTAAATTATAAAAAAAAAAAACGAGACCTATGCTAAATCCATCCATCCATCCATCCATCCATCCATCCATCCATCCATCCATCCATCCATCCATCCATCCATCCATCCATCCATCCATCCATCCATCCATCCATCCATCCATCCATCCATCCAGGGCCTAGACTTCCCCCTGCCCGTTTACCTCCTCCAGAGAATGCCAAGGTTTTCCCAGCCATCCCAGTTAGATAATCTCTCTCTTGTGTCCTTGGTCCCCCCTGAGGAACTTCCCCAGGAAGCCATGCAGAGGTCCATCCTCACAAAATGTAACAAAAAAAAGCAGCTGAGCTGGCTTGGGAATTTTGTGCTTTTTATGTGGGGGACCAGCGACTCTACTCCAAGTCCCTCCTGGTAGACCGAACAGTTGGTGACCAGAGGTGACAGAAGAAACATTGATTGACAATTCAAAGAGACGCATCATTTTTGGCTCAACTCACTCTTTTACATCACATCTTTACAGTAGTCGATGCGCCAAAGACCACCTCAACCCCCGATCTCCCCGCCCTACAGACCAACTGTCAAGCACGGCGGTGGATGGGTAATGGTTAGGGTTTGTTTTCCTGCCGTAGGAGCTGAGTCCACCATGACCTTCTCTACTGTCAACTATGAGGCCAACTTTGTCCAAAAAAGATGCAACATAAAACAGATCCCACTCAAAACAACAGGTCCACATGAAAAATAAAACTGAATTGTTGACATGAGACATTGAGACAGCTGTGCTCCTACGATTTCTTCAAAACTTCAATGAACAATACCAAAAATGTACAGACTGGGCCAAAGTTCTTCCACGATGATATGAAAGACTTGAGTCCTTGAACCGTGAGGTGAACTTAGTTGTTCGCACCGGCACGTGCAAGAAAGTGGAGCATAGGCATAAGAAAATGTCCTTTATCAGGAGCTCCATATTTTGAAATTAGTATTCATTAAAGTTTTCTATGTTTTTGTCTGTTTTCTGACCAACTGGAGAAGTTGGTGGTTAATTGGTGGTGGTTAGCTGGTGGTGGTTAGCTGCTATTGGTTAGCTGGAGGTGGTTAGCTGGTGGTGGTTAGCTGCTATTGGTTAGCTGGAGGTGGTTAGCTGGTGGTGGTTAGCTGCTATTGGTTAGCTGGTGGTGGTTAGCTGCTATTGGTTAGCTGGTGGTGGTTGGCTGGTGGTGGTTAGTTGGTGGTGGTTAGCTGGTGGTGGTTAATTGGTGGTGGTTAGTTGGTGGTGGTTATTTGGTGGTGGTTAGTTGGTGGTGGTTATTTGGTGGTGGTTAGTTGGTGGTGGTTAGTTGGTGGTGGTTAATTGTTGGTGGTTAGCTGGTGGTGGTTAGCTGGTGGTGGTTAGCTGCTATTGGTTAGCTGGTGGTGGTTGGCTGGTGGTGGTTAATTGGTCGTGTTTGCTGGTGGTGGTTAATTGGTGGTGGTTAGCTGGTGGTGGTTAGCTGGTGGTGGTTAGCTGCTATTGGTTAGCTGGTGGTGGTTGGCTGGTGGTGGTTAATTGGTGGTGGTTAGTTGGTGGTGGTTGGCTGGTGGTGGTTAATTGGTGGTGGTTAGCTGCTATTGGTTAGCTGGTGGTGGTTATTTGGTGGTGGTTAGTTGGTGGTGGTTATTTGGTGGTGGTTAATTGGTTGTGGTTAATTGGTGGTGGTTAGTTGGTGGTGGTTAGCTGTCTAAAACGAGTATGTTCACGTAGCGTGTTAGCGATGGCAACCACATATAAACTGCAATACAGCTGTCACTCAAAAAACATAAGCATAAATGTGTGATTGTACCAAGCTGTAAGAACGTTAACTTCTGCTGTAAAGTTGGAGATTGACTCCCTTCTGGAGCCTAGTGGTCATTTGAGGAACTACACATTTCGGCACCTCCGCAGTGGCCCGGGCGGACGTAGCGGCGCTCATGTGCTCATTCACGAGCCAATCTGGCAACACACATGTGCAAAATCTGTTGTAGTGGAGTCTACGTGCACTTCCCTTCTCTTATTCATTCACAATGAATGCAAATCTAACACCTTTATTGCACATTTGAGCTCATTTGCATGTATATCGCACACGTTTTTGTCGTTGAACAGTTAAATAAAAGAGGACGTGCTGTATCTGTAACAGACCTCCGACACCAACCTCTGAGCAGAGGCTCTGATCAAACCGGTAATTGTCTTTGAAACTCACCTCAGGAGCAGAAGGAATCTCCGCCAGCAACAAATCCATCCCCTAACTTTCACCCACGAGGCTCCAGCACCTATTAACCAATCAGGTTTGAAAGGGATTATAAACCAAAGCCCCCCCCTCGGACCGCAAAAATAGAAGCGAGGAAATATCATGGGATCTTCCCGCTGGGTCGGTACCGCAGGTGCGCTCAAAAGTCCAGTCCGCCCCCCCGGCAGTGGAGAGGTTGGGGGGCTAAAGACACGGGTCGCGGTATTGAAGCGGCGGCGAGTCGCTGCCAGGATCAATAGCTCATTACACGGTGCTGTTGGGAGGCGAGGGCAGCCCTTGACTAGGGGGGGGGGGATTACTGGTGTGATTGTCAGGGTGATGGAAAGACGCCCCGGCTCGGAGCAGGCCGCCGAAACTCCCCAGGTTACGGTTACTCTGATGTCTCTGATGCAGTGATTTCTCCAGGGATTTCTTAGTCTCAACAGTCTGGTCACATTTCTGCAGAACCAGATTCCATATTCATGAACTCCCTGATCCGACTGTTTATACTGCATAAAAATAACCCAGTGCACTAGAGTCAGCGCCGTCTTTAGTACCAAACATCTTCTTCTGTCTTTCGTTCCTGCAGTTCGGGAGGACGGAGGTCATCGACAACACTCGCAATCCAGACTTCGTGAGGAAGTTCGTCCTGGATTTCTTCTTTGAGGAGAAACAGAATCTAAGGTTTGATGTGTAAGTAGTCTGGTGTCACTTCTTCTAGACCGGTATCTCTGATCGCCCTCAAAAATGTCAAACTTTAGTTTATACAGTCGACTGAAGGATTGTGGGAACCTCAGAGAATGAATGTGCTAAAGCTGATGACACACAAAGAATGAGTAACTGTAAGCAGGGTTCTACAGTAAGTGAAATGTTATTTGGAGCAACCCCCCCCGCCCCCCGCCCTCACACCTCTCCCCAAATGTATCATAGGTACAAAATGACTGTTTAACATCATGCCATTTAACTTGACAACCTTTATAAATAACAAAAAATGTTCTGTAAGTATAGATACAGTTGTTTAGTTTGACTGTATGAGTCAAATAACATTTTAAAAATTCAACCTGAAATAAATAAATATTAAATAAACTTCAACCTGAAATAATAAATAAATATTAAATAAAAAAACTTCAACCTGAAATAATAAATAAATATTAAATAAAAAACTTAAAACGTGAGTAATAGATGAATATTGGATAAAAACCTTAAAATTTGAATAATAAATGAATATTAAATACACTTCAACCTGAGATAAATAAATATCAAATAAAAAATTCAACCTGAAATAAATAAAAAAAATATTGCGATAAATAAATATCAAATAAAAAATTCAACCTGAAATAAATTTAAAAAATATAAAAAACTTCAACCTGAAATAAATAAAAAAAATATTGAATGAAAAACTTAAAAATGAAATAATAAATAAATATTAAATAAACTTAAACCTGACATAAATAAATATTAAATAAACTTCAACCTTAAGGGAATAAATATCAAATTAAAAAATTCAGCCTGAAATAAATAAAAAAATATTAAATAAAAAACTTCAACCTGAAATTATAAATACATATTGAATAAAAAACCTAAATAAATAAACAAATCCGAATCACAAATAGCAATCAATTACTCATCAAAAGAAAGTTACTTCCACCACCTCAAGCCCCCACAAAAAATCTCAAGCAGATGCCTTTTGGTCTCAAGTGAAGCACGAATTTCCTCGTGTTTTGATTTTTTTTCTTCCTCTCTTGAACCAATCACTTCAATGGGAATCTGTAGTTTACAGATTCCAGTTCATAAAAAAAGGGTCGCCGACTTCGATTGATCGAAGATGCTCAAAGATTTTAAGTTTGATGATCTGAAATAGATTTAGATACTTTCACCTCACGTGACACGAGCGATAATTGCAGAGCATGCACTCCTGTATTCGGGCTGTGTACATAGTTGCCATTTAAACCAAATTTATGACCAATTCATGCCGAGTCTCCCAGATCTGAGAGGTTCACACACTTGCTCTTGCTGTCATCAGCTTCTACATTCCTCAGATCTATGACTTTCTTTTTTCTTGCGCAGGTACAATGTGGACTCGAGAAGCTGCAACATATCTAAACACGTAAGTGCGGCTCGTTGAGCTGAACTCAACGTCAGATTTGTCTCTTTTATTCCTGCAGCAGCTGAATATGAATTAGCATGAATAAAATACGCATTTAATGTGCTGCAAATTCGCCCTGTGACAATGTCCTTTTATTCTCTTCTCTCCTTCTGAAATGAACAACTTCGGAGAGCAGAAGGTGAGCGCTTTCACCTGCAGATCGTCGGCCTCCTGAGTGCCAGTGTTATCCTTTTGTTCCTTTCACTTTTCATTTCCCCTGTAAATCTCAGCCGACCCAAATGGAACTTGTCATTTTGTGGCGCGATTCATTCACGTTATTGTATTCCTCCGCCATTCTTCCATCGTTTCTCATCACGGCCCGGCCGGCGCTGCCAGCTGGAGAGCTTCCACCATTGTGTCGTACCGTAGCTCATTTTACCTGTTTTTCTCAGGTAAAAGCAGCTATCACTGCTGTCTCAATATAGGCTTCTCCGTATTGTGCATTCACACACACACACACACACACACACACACACACACACACACACACACACACACACACACACACGTACACACCTTCAGTGTTCATTTACAGCACTCACATTCACTCCGTGTGGCGCCCACGCACCACAAACATCAGCCTCTCCCCCCGTTGCAGCGCCGTGTGTTTTATTATGCCGTGTCATCTCTGCTTTTATGTTGCCATGTGTTTCTCTCCCCGGTTGTAAACCACCGAATCTGCTCCTCGCTGGAACCGTCCAACGACTGCGCCGATGACATTTCATGCCGGCGCTGGCGGGTTCCAATCAGCCGGTCAACAAGCGGCTGAGTTATGACTTTTAGAGGAACAGCTTCGGGTCTGTTGTTGGATGTGATGTGATGCACAAAAGAGCCGTCCCAAACTGGAAAAACAAGTAGATGAAATACCGAAAGGGTCAATCAGGTGAACGGGAGAATACACAGTGAAGAATACTGGGGATCCTGATCTTAGGGAAGAGTATTAGGGCCAGGCAGGAGTACACTTCGAGAAAAAAGTCGAAATGTCGAGAAAAAAGTTGAAATGTCGAGATTAAAGGGAAAGTTCGGTTTTTTACAACCTGGACCTTATTTCTGGAATTTTTTATGGTTGTATACTCACCCAGAGGTGTTTGGTGTCATTTGGAGTCCTTCGGAAGATATTAGGAGTTTTTTGCGAGCCTCTTCTCCTTATAACGGTAGCGCCTGGGGCACAGAGGGACACAGACGATGCAGCGTCTAAATAACACATGATTGCCGCGAAACTCGTTCATTTCTTTTATGAATCACTAGATCTGCTTCCAGGACCTGTTGTAACATTGTGGCGCGGTCTGTGTAATAAATAAAATAAATAAATCAGTTTGTAAACAAGACCTCTGACCTCATGACATCATCTCTGTGCACGCACTCTGTCCTCCGTTCAGTGAGCTCTTCAGCCGTATACTCCGGCTCAAAACGGTAAGGACGTCCATCATATTCAAAGTCGTCGTCCACAACCTCAGAATTTGACAAATATTCAGACATGTTTCAAATAACTATCAGTAAACTAACAGTAGCGTGAGGTTTCTGTACACGGAGCTGTGTCTGGGACGCGCGCACAGAGATGACGTCATGAGTTCAGAGGTCTTGTTTACAAACGGATTTATTTATTTTATTTATTACACAGACAGCGCCACAATGTTACAACAGGTCCTGGAAGCAGATCTAGTGATTCATAAAAGAAATGAAGAGTTTCGCGGCAGTCATGTGTTATTTAGACGCTTTATCGTCTGTGTCCGTCTATGCCCCAGGCGCTACCGTTATAAGGAGAAGAGGCTCGCAAAAAACTCCTAATATCTTCCGAAGGACTCCAAATGACACCAAACACCACCTCCTACTCCCCGCCTCCCAAAGTACGGCAACACCAAGGACATATTCCTGCTGGCTTCCGTACCAGAGGGGGTGTGTCGGACTCAAGATCGTATTGAAATATAGAGAAAAAAGTCGAAACGTTGCGGTAAAAAGTTGAAATGTTGAGAATAATGTTGAAGTACAATTTCCAGAAAAAAGTCAAAATATATTTCAACTTTATTCTCGAAATTTCGACTTTATTCTCGAAATTTCGCCTTTATTCACAAAATTTCAACTTTATTCACAAAATTGTATTTCAATATTATTCTCGACATTTCGGCTTTTTTTTCGAAATTGTATTTCAACATTAATCTCTACATTTTGACTTTTTTCTCGAAGTGCATAATAAAAAAAAAAAGGGTCCTGAAGATTTGACCATCGATCCATCATCAATAATCGTTACGCGCTTACGAAGCTATCAGTGTTAGCCCAACAACTCAACTACTCAACGTGTGAAACGACAGATTCTCTGCAGATAATTAGGCGGGTATCGACTGTAGGAGCTGGTATCCACAGCCAACTTTGATTGACATTTAGTGGGCGGGGTTTCGTTTGTTTCCCCGTCAGAACCGGGAGCTCCTAAACCACTCTTCAGAAACCGAAGGGTCACATGACTCTTGTACTCTGCAAATGTTGGAGACGGCTGGAACTGAAAGACCTGGAAAGCCGACTGGAACTTGCCCAATTTATTTCAATCGGTTACTTATTTTAGCTTAGTTAACTTAGCTTGCTAACCATTGGTGCTAATTAACATTACTTTATAGTTATTCTAATCAAATCAGGACAAATATCCTCGTTTCAGGTGTCGCTACCCAGTCAACATATGACAGGAATGCTGCCAGAGCTAAAACGAGACTAGTAGAGCTGTTGTTTAGCAATTTAGCAACTTTGTCGCCATATTTAGCAACTCTTCTTATTTCTTCTTCCAAAAAAGCCAGTAGCGTCGAATCCAGCAACTTTTTTTCAGGTGTCTTAGAAGAGTTTTGGAGACTAAAGTAAAGTGTTGTATTGTTCACACTCTTCTCAGCTAGCAGCAGGTGCCGCCGCGGCCCCTCCCCCGTCCCGAAGCACCCGCAGGTGGCCCAGTCTTGGCTCAGCTGGCTGACTATGTAATGTGATTACAATGTGATTACTACTGTAGTCAGAATCATGGAGGAGGGTTGGAATTGAATATTTATGATAAAAAAGGCTAAAGTTTCCACTCCTTCCCATCTAATAACGGAGCCATGGTGGTTTGAACTCAAGAACGCTCCTCAAAGCTTGATCCAGTGTTTTTAATGAACACTTATGTTAATGATGGAACTGAGCCGTAAAGTTAATGTTTAATTTAAAATGACATGACATTAAGATGAAATTGTAATTTAATGACTTTAATATCCCTGCCTCTGCCCTTTGCTGATTTAACTCTCATTCATAATTGCTGTTGAGCTTATTATCCGTGGCATTAACCCGGGAGTAGCGTTTGATATGAGAGATCTTGAGTGTTGTTGAGTAACTGACTTCATTCTCCGGCTGTTAACTATTGAACTCTGGAGGACCGAGTCTCGCAGCGCATCCAGAGCGGCCCGAAAACCACAGACGGTGGTGGTTTACGATGTGGTTCTGTTGGCTTTACAACAAACAATGAATACATCAACCAGACTACAGGGGGGTCATTTGTGAGGCTCGACCCCTCGAACCCTCGACCCACTAGTGTTATCTGATCTGGGGACACTGGAGACTTGTCTCCAGATTCAGGAGATGTGGGAAGGCCAAACTAATGTTGTCAAGGATCAAGAATGATTGGTTTACAGCAAGGGTCGGCAACCCGCGGCTCTAGAGCCGCATGCGGCTCTTTAGCGCCGCCCTAGTGGCTCCCTGGAGCTTTTTCAAAAATGTTTGACCTTTTTTTTCCTTTTTTTCTTCTTTTCTTCCTCTTTTTTTCCTTTTTTTTCTTTTTTCTTCCTTTTTCCTTTCCTTTTTAATCTCGACATTTCTATTTTTTTTCTTAAAATTTTGACTTTTTTCTCAACATTTCGACTTTTTTCTCGACATTTCGACTTTTTTCTCGACATTTCGACTTTTTTTCTCAACATTTCGACTTTTTTCTCGACATTTTGACTTTTTTTCTCCTTTTTTTCTTCTTTTTTTACTCTTTTTTTCCTTTTTTTTCTTTTTTCTTTTTTCTTCCTTTTTCCTTTCCTTTTTAATCTCGACATTTCGACTTTTTTTCTCAAAATTTTGACTTTTTTCTCAACATTTCGACTTTTTTCTCGACATTTCGACTTTTTTTCTCGACATTTCGACTTTTTTCTCGACATTTTGACTTTTTTCTACTTTTTTTCTCGAATTTCCGACTTTTTTTCTCGACATTTTCGACTTTTTTCTCAACATTTCGACTTTTTTGCTCGACATTTCGCCTTTTGCATTTTCTCGAGATTATACTTCAATATTAATCTCGACATTTGGAATGTTTTGTTCGACATTTCGATTTTTTTCTCAACATTTTGACTTTTTTCTCGACATTTCGACTTTTTTTCTCGACATTTCGACTTTTTTCTCAACATTTCGACTTTTTTTCTCGACATTTCGCCTTTCGCCATTTGCCTTCATTCTAAGGCTTATACAAGACTTTTCATTTTTTGCGGCTCCAGACATATTTGTTTTTTGTGTTTTTGGTCCAATATGGCTCTTTCAACATTTTGGGTTGCCGGCCCCTGGTTTACAGCCATGAATCAGTCTTGTTCCTGTCGTTAGTCCCGGAGTCGAGAGAGCGGCCCTGACCGGTCTTGGCAGATTTGTTGAGCGTTTTTATGGAAAGTCTCAATGAACGAAACAAATCTTTTGGATAAATGGAGCAAAACAACCCGGGTCTTTTCAAAGAACCTTTCCAACCATCACTGACCAAACTGACTTGCAGCACAAAAAAGCAAACAGAAGCATCGGCCATCGTCCCGCGTCATCAGTGGTTTTCAAAACAAGCTGAAGCCCAAGAGGCGACCGTACTGTAAGTACGGCCCCGAAACTGCTTCGGTCCGCATCACCTTCCCGTAACTCCAAATAACCGTTTCTAATTCACCACCCGCCGTTTTGGTTTGTCTACATCGATTCGTGCTGGTCACTATAGCAACCGTCTCCCCGTCGGCATGGAGACCCGGATCAGATGGGATCACAAAGAGCTGATTCTGCTCAGATATGTTAAAAATCAGAACTGAACCTAAATGAAATACAAGTACATCCCCGTTAGTTATGATGCTCTTCTTTCTTGTGATTTACTCCGTGTCTCCAAACCTGGTTTGACAGTATTTCTCTCTCCTGTGAAGGACTTCCTGGGCCAGACCTTCTGCACGCTCGGGGAGATCATCGGCTCCGCTGGAGGACGACTGGAGAGGACCTTATCGTAAGACTCCAGCAGACTCTCTCCTCTTTTATTTCTTTGTTTTTGTCTCGGTGTTGAAATACAACCCTGCGCTTGAACGATTTCACGACCAGCAGAGTGAAGTGAATCCCGGTCTGCTCCGTGTTTACTGTCTGCGGCCGTGGAGGACGACGCATCCAGGTTTAAACGGCTTTTATATTGTTGGATCCGAGCGGGAGAAGAACCGCTGGCCTGCTGCATCATTCTTGTGTTTATTCTGTTGCAGCAAAGCGTGATGTTGGTTGGTTGGATGATTGGTTGGTTGGTTGGTTGGTTGGCGAGAGCAGTCGTCTATTTCACTGCATGTCTGCAGAGTCGGATAACGTGGTGTTTTCTGGGAAACAACGAGAGAAGTGAAGTCGGAGAGGTTGAGAGCCGGATGAGAGCTGTTTTATTAGTCTTCGTCTTTGCAGAAGCTTTGTAATAATGATAATAACCAGACAATTTCCTCGCAGAAATTTCGAGAGTGCCACGGCGAGCTGCTGCCCATTTGTGTACATTGTTGCATTTTGCAAGCGATAAAGGTGAAGGACTCAAAACTAAGTCCGATGACACCACACAGAATTCTCTATGTCAGACCATTCAAAAGTTATAGCAGACAATAGGGACAACCTAGCTTTCACGGTTCGGCCGTGAGCTCGAGTTAAAAATAAAAATTAAGGTCATTTTTTTACTGTCCCTCCCACTCTAAAAAATGAGAGCTCCACTCTAAATTTGACAAAAAAGTGATTTCCAGTCCTCGCTTGAGGGCTCATATCTTGAAAAGTGTACATTTTAGGATAAAACTGTTTCAGGTTTGGAGAGAGAAGAGAAAGTTTTCCTCCGTTTTGAAGTTTGAATGACATTTCTACATGCAAGTATGAGAAAGATACGTGACTCAGAAAAAAGGTGAATTTTGGGTTTTTTCGAACCTCCTTCCACCCACATTGTGACATTCTGCCCCATTCACTTACATGGGAAAATCTCTCCATTAGTTTGGAAATTTGGAAATGTTTTTGCACTTCATGCAAACTATTTGTGCCATCGCTCTGAAAATCCACAGGACTGTAGTTAAATTCAGGGCCTACAACTTTCTAAATCGCTTCAGAATTTTCCGAGTAACGGTGTGCGAGTGGTGAGGCCCCAAAGTTCTCGCAATGCGTTCCGGATGGCGCCAAAAGCATACGTTGCGCAAAAACGTGCATGCCAATCGCTAATAAAAGTCATAGCACACGATTCCCGCTTAAGGCGCACGTTTCTACGTTTTTACTTTTCGCGTTTTCTCAAAGCTGCGGGACTAGTAGCGAACCGAAATCTGTCCGGAAAATGAATAAGTAAAATAAATCGACACAATAACAATAGTGCCTCTGGCTGCGCCAAGAGGCACTGCTCCTCCATAGCTATTGCATAGCTATGGAGGAGGCGTGCCACTTGGCGCAGCCGTGGCACTAATAATAATAATACATTTCATTTGTTAGGCACCTTTCATGGCACTCAAGGTCGCCGTAAGTAATGAGTTGGCTCGAACGGCTGAAAACCAAGGATCTGATTGGACGATTCCTTCATGCAGCGCTGCAGTTGTGATTAGATACCAGTTCGTTCTGAGACGATTCTCCTGAAAGTGGCATTGATGTGGTGGTTTTGTATGATTACTTATGGCCAACGTCTTTTTTCCACATGCACCCGTGTTTGTGTTCAAGTCAGTCAAAGACTGCACCAAAACAACAAACGCTACGTAGCAGGAGCCGACCCAGGTTAACCCAAAACGGGCCAAACGGGCTAAATGGGGAATCGTCATTTGAGTCAAATACTGTTGGAGCTGAGCGTAGACGAAGCATTAGGTGTTATGAAAACAGTTTTTCTTTGTGAGGGGAGCGGCCATATTGCTTGAAAGGCACACGAGGACACGCCCACCGAATGTCAATCAAAGTTAGCTTTACTCCGAGCTCTTTCAGCAGAACCCAGCCGAAATACCTGCAGAGCTGCCGTCACACGTTTACAGCGAAATGTACCTTTCAACATGTCGAGCCATTAAGTCCAATTCAGAACCGGTCCCGTCCTTCTTTGAGAAGAATAACTACAACAACAAGCCAATTTATCTTTCAAAACAGAAATGAATATTCTCTATTAGTTCTTTATTGGCAGCTCAGAAGTCCAGCTCACTGAAAGCAGCTGTTTGACACCATGGATTGCAACCAAGCTGTCACTCACTAGGCCACGCCCCCAAGTACACGTACATTTGTCGCTTTACAGAATTTTTACGTGATCTAATGTAAACCAGAACCAATTTTTCCTTTATTTCTGCTGGGAAATTGGATGGTTTTTGAGATGGGGGTCATGGGGGGGTCATTCTGGATCCAGCCCCTAGTGGTCAGTCAAGGAACTGCAGGACCTGGATTAAAAAAAACCTCATCCAAGAGTTTAATCTCTGATAAATAGATGAAATTCTCCCCTCCCTTATTCTTTATTTCAAACTAAATTAATTGATTCGTTTTTTTGCCTTTCCGGAGTTTTAATTGCGAACAATAAACTCTGACTTTCACAAACGATAACTTTACTTAAATAAACACACAACTGGTAAATTAATAACGTGATGTCATTATAACCTGGAGCTCATTTATAAAAGCAGATTTCTGCAGATTTTATCCATCAGGTTAATTTCTCAGGATACTTGGTGAGAAATGGTGAAACAGCAACCTCGTTTTTATTTCTGTTAATTATGAAAAAGCCTCGACTGATTAATAGTAAATTATTAGACTTCTAAGAGTATTTCTGGCTCTGGTGACCTTTAACGAAGGTAATTAGGGAACAAATAAGGCAGGGGGGGGGGGTAAAGGTTTGCAAGGACCGGGACTGAAACCTCAACGCCTCCACAAACCTGACGAGACGTCTGCAGCCACGGTGTCCGTCTGTCCGAGCCTGACTGTGGTCCAGCTGTGATTTCAGAAGCAGATCTGCATGTTTGAAGGCCCGTCCCTCCTCATCACTTCATCTTTCTGCTATTATTAGGCCTGTGTTGAAAAAATCGATTTCCAAATTATAAATCGATTCTCATATTAATTCCTAAAAATCGATTCATATGTCTAAAGATCGATTTTTTTTTTTTTTGGAGGGGGGGGGGGGTTCTTTTTTATTTATTTATGTATTTTTTTTTTCATCATTACATTACAACTTTTGGTTATTTTTTTGTTTATCCCCAAAAAAGGAATGTTTTGTTGGACACGAGAATAACCGGTGCCATGTTTTTGGCTTTAAATATGTTTAAAGGTATGAAAACATTAAAGTGTTAGGTTATAATTGCATAAATTGTCTTATTCATTACTTTATATACTGTCTTGGGGTTACATTTGCAAAAAATGCTAAAAACCAAATGCTCAAAAATTAAAAACCAAAATAGACCAAAAATTGAACAAATAAAAACGGAATGTGGAAAAAAATTTCCTCCCTGGATCTGTTTGGTAATTCTGACCCACATGATGTTTCTGAAAGCAGTTCTATCAGCATTCTGGGAGCTGATTGGTCCTTACAGCATCATTAGCTGCAATACTTGCTGTTTAATCTCAATATAATACTAGTAGTAATATGTTGCATAACTACAGTCATATAATTCATGCAACAACTCAAAAAACTGTTTTAATAACACTAACCCAAATCAATATCGGAATCGAGTCGAATCAGATCGAATCAAATCTTGATAATCGATTCTGAATCTTAAGAAACGGAATCGAATCGATTCTTGACATTTTAATCGATCCCCAGCCCTGGCTATTATATCATTATAAGGCTGGTTGGCTGGTCAACTTCTCACATGAACCTCGCCTCATGCATGTGGGGAAAGACATCTGGATCCCTCTGACCTGTCGGACCTCCGCTGGTTGACGTAGCGTCCGTGTACTGGTCTTTTATTTTGAATAAAAGACCTGGTTTTTCGCGGGGGGTTACATTCCAAAAGAACCTGTGATAGGTGAAGTCTGTGAAGTAGCAACCTTTATTTTGTTTACAGTTATTATACAAGGCTTCAAATTGCTGAGATCAGCACCGCCCCACCAATTAATTAGATTTGAACGGGAGAAAATGAAAAATGATTATGAAAAAAAATACAATAAGTACAGTAGGACAAATTGTGACTCGCGGGTGCTTCACTGCTCCCCCGACTGCTGCTGCATCCTGAATCGCTCTGTAGCGTCTTTTTCTTCTAAAGCCAGTGGTGCAGGTGTGTTTTTTCAAAAGAAAAACATAGCGGAGGAAGCGGGGCGACTGTTTAGCCAATCAGAATGCAGAACACGATGCACAATGCAAATCCGTGAAGCAGCGAGACGTGAAAGGTGAATAGCGTCATAGCGAGGGATTACCGTATATAACCCGGTTGCACAAGGCCATGTAAACACCAATAACCTCTTTGAATAACCGGATTGCTCATATTCTGGTTTTAAAAAACCCAAAAATGACCCCTGGGTTACTCCTTTTCCAACCCTAATATTTGGTCATGTAAACGTCTAACGGAATATCCCCATCAAACGGAACATGAATTTGTTTTCTGCACATGTTCTTTTCGCAAGGAATCTTGGTCTTTTGAGTTTAGGAAGTTCTTATAAACACGGAGAAACACAAGACCAGGAGGAGACTAATCACTTCATAAATGTAATGAAGGATATGAACATTTTGGCATTTGTCGACGGTAGAAAGTACCGGGATAGCCAGATTTACAAAAAGGTGAATGAAAAGTTGCGCAAAGTGGTGGGTCAGTACCAGCACCAAAGCGCAAAACAAAACAACTTCTACTGGGCTGTTCATTATCCGCCGTGCTGCTGTTATTGTTTTTGTTTTGGATTTGGATACAGGAAGAAGAAGCGGAAATGATGGGAATTGCGTCATGATAGGGCTGTGCGATTAATCGATTTTAAATCTAAATCGGATTTATTAATCAAGACGATGTTAAAAAAAAGGAAAATCTGAAAATCGATTTTCCTTTTTTGCAGCTGGCTGCATTACAGACAGAGCTCGTCGAGTCATCTTTGTTTGGTCAAGAAGATTGTAAATGTTGTCACTTTACTAAACTCAAGGAGGATTTACAGTATCTTTCAATTGCACTTCATTCCCAAGAGGGAAATTTGTTTGCTATTTTTCTTTAAAAATAAAGATAAAATATTTGAAACATTTTGATTTTTATTTGTCATTTTAATAAAGTAAAAAAAAAAAAAAATTGAAACAATATTCCATTGTCTTTTGTAGTTTTACCAAAAAAAATCGAAATCAAAAATCGGGTTTTCAGAGAAAAAAATCGGGATTTTATTTTTGTCCAAAATGGCCCAGCCCTACGTCATGACGTTCTCCGTGCGTCGCTGGTTTGATCCAGATATCCCAAATGATTACAATAACCATGTATACAGGGGTAAATGACCCTGTTTGCTCACGCATGTAAATAGATTATTCCGAATGTTTCAGTAACCGGAATATTGACCTTAACCCGAATTTTGACTGCACGTAAACTACTATGGTCGTTATTTTACAGTTTTACAGGGACGACCTTTGTCTGAAAAACATTGTCCAAACACATTTTGGGCACAAAAAGACCACCCTTCAGCGAGGAGCATCCTAATAGGACTCGGGGGTTCTGAACGTTTCCCTCCAGGCCCTTTTTAACGAGATACGACTGGTAATGAGGTTAAACTGGAGGTTTGAGGAACAGAGTTCAAGCGGGAGAATCCTCCCGGTCACCACCTTTGCAGGGGACGACATCGAGGATGGACTTTGCTCGTGCACTCTAGGGTAGAAATCACCTTTAATTAGCTGTGGCACCCGGCGTATTGATGTACGTTAAAGTCCCGACATGAATCGTTCCCATGAGACACTGAAGGTGCAGCAGAAAGGTGAAAATGTCCTCCCAAGTGTCCCAGGAGATGCAGACCTGATACTGGGAAAAATAAACCCTTTAAAATCCAAAAATAAAACTGAATAAGCTCAGTTTTGCAGCATTAAGCATCACATGTCTTAACCATGAAAATCCATGACACTTCTTCTTGATAAGGACTTTTGAAAATGGAGATAATTCTTCACCCTCATCAATAACCGTGTGTAATTTCCGTGTGATTAATTATCTTTTCTCGCTATCCTTTAAATAGAACTCACCTTGAGGAGAGTAATGAGAACGGTGACATCAGTTAAAGGTCACGTAGACAAATCCCCCTTGGGAATGATTTTGGCCTCCCTGGCTCGTAATTGAAGGAATCACCAGGTTTATACCAAATTGGGGCCCAAAGGGGAAAAAAAAACGTTTTCTCTACATTTATATTGTCAATCCATATAAGTGACTGTCATTACAAGTTTATGTTTGCAGCATTAGTCCAACAAAAACAAGATTGCAGTGGTTACGAAGCAACCTGCTGAACTGCCTTGGTGCTTTATGTTTTAATTAAGCACTGTCAGAGTAAATAGGTTTTCTTTTTATTACCGACTTCGTCTTCAGATATTAAAGTGGGATTTTGAACTCTTCAAGCTGACATTTTTTTTAGCAAAAGTCTCATCCACTGAAAAGGGAACCACATTACATTTTATCACTGCACAAAAAAACCTGCACTATGTGAGTCGTTGAAAAGGTGTGAGTAAATACCCGTCTTATTCAATCCCAAAGCAAGTACAACGCTAGTTTTGTCGTTTTCAGCTCAGGGACTCCCCCTAGAGGTCTGGAGGTTACGTTGCTTTTACGACCATTTTCGCTCCCATGAGAACCAAGTCTGTCAGATCCGACGGCGATCAGTCACAATGTGGAAAAAATAGGTCAAGGATCCTAGTTACGCAACAGCGAGTCCCGTAATCTGAACAGATCAGCAATCTGCAGAGTCTCTAGGTCACGTAGTCTAAAAGCAGCCTAAGATTACCTGTTGGAATATAAAATGCTGAAGCACCGAACACAGAGTTTTCCACTTTTAGGATACACTGAATGCAACATGAATTGAAGATCAGAGCAGAAGTGAATATGGGACCGGTTAACCGTGGCGTGGAGGATGTAGGTGGTCAACCCCATTGCCCCAGTTGTTAAGGGGCCACAAGTCAGGAACTAGACCGGCAGGCCACCCTAATTCCTATCCTCTTCAATAAACATTTTAATGTGGTTCCTCAAGATGAGAAATCTGAAGTGGCTGCAGGAACACTAGTGATTTTTTTTTTGGTTTTATAGATAAACAACGTATTGGTCCAAAGGGGCAGTAGCCTAAGCAGGGGAGCCCAGACTTCTTTTCTCTCTGGCCACGTTGTCCAGCTCATCAGGATCTGGCGGGGAACCTAAAGTGTTTGCAGGCCAGCCAAGAGACATAGTCCCCCCGATGGTCCTGGGTTCCTGGGATCTAGTTCCAAGGGGGACATGCCCTGAAAACCTCACCAGGGAGGTTTCCAGGAGGCATCCTCACCAGATGCTCGTGCAAACTCATCTGGCTCCTCTCGATTGGAGTCCCACCCGTATGACTGAACTTCTAAGGGCAAAGGAACCCGGGCACCCTGTGGAGGAATCTCATTTCACCCACTCGTATCAATGATCTCGGTCACTACCCACAGCCCGTGACCCTAGGTGAGGTTGGGAACGTGGACCGACTGGTAAATCAGGAGTTTCCCTTCGCCTCAGGTGCTTCTTCAACGATGCACCATCCACAGGACTTCTGATGCCAGACGATCCACCTGTCAATCTCCCGCTGTTACCTGAACTCCTCCACCTGGGGCAAGATCCTTCCTTCGTTGGTCCGAGGGGTTCTTACCAGTTCTTTCAGCTATCTTGGTTGGTTTCAATCGTGGCTCTTTGGTACTACCCCCCACCCTAATCTGATTGGTTTGATTGGCCTCCAGACCAGTTTTTCAGATCTGTGAACATTGATGGGATTGTTTTTGTGTAGTTGCTCCCCTCAGACACTAAAATAGATGCTTTCGGCAGCACAAACAAATTATTTTCATGACGCGTCCTTTTTCAAAACGAGTGGTCTGAATAATATATCCAGTCGAAACATGACTACAACACTGAAAAGATTATTCCCTAATGATCCCTCAGGACGCCTCTTTAGGAAAGCATCTCTCCGTCAGCAGGACCAAGCGCTGTCGCTCCTGACAGACAGATTTAGCAATAATTCAAGATGTAAGTATGAAGGGAACTTTACAAGGAAAGGAAAAGGAAAAAATGAGCGAGCGGCCGAGCAGAATCAATATTTCTCCCGTACGGTCAGCGTCTCTGATGGCTGTCTGCGGGGAACCGGCGGTTGTCTGGAGCCTGAGATGGATCAGACACCGCTGAAGCCCACGGGAGGAGAACACGGGGGATGAAGGCAGATGGAGGTGAAGGAAGGCAGGAAGAAGTGCAGGTGCAGTATCTGAGCAATGGAGAAGTGGAAAGTTTATCCACCAAAGGGAAACTGACTCAAAAGGCACATTTGGTTCTCCGGCATGAAAGAAGAGTCTTTCTTTTTTGCTTTTTTACCTGCATTTGCACTTTAAGAGAAACGGTTTCAGCGGCGTCTATCGCTCTCACCGTCTCCTCGTGTCGGTGGATGTTTTTCTCTCCCCTTTTTTTTTTTATTTTTATAGGTCAATGGTTTTAGAGAACGAGCCTCCGGCAGCGCGGCAAACTTAGCACTCCTGTCCACTTACCTGCGTGTCGCCATGGTAACCCAGGGAGCCATTAGCCGAGGCAGTAAAAAGGGTAATAATGTTCAAAAATACACTTTTTTTTTATTTTGGTGAGAAAAAAAAAAGAGAGCTGAGAGGTATGTGTAACATGAACGCCCCAACAGCATGACCACGCATTTGGAAGAGCCTAACTTAATTTAACCCTAATGTAAGATGTAAAAACGTGCAAAAGTTAGGGGCGCCTCCTCTAATCTGGCGTTTCTGTGTGGAACCACGATGGTACTGTCATTAATTACAAGTTTGGAAGAAACTTTGATTCTTGATAGCTTTTCTAAGACCATTGCTTAAGTCTGTCGCTCTTGGCATTGTGTAAAAGCACAACCGAATTTTCAGACAAAGCGTGTCCTTTTGTGGAGGTTTGTGTAACTTACCCCCCTGAAGTGTATGAATTAACACTAAAAATCCACTATTTATTATGTTTTAACACAAAAACAACCCAATTTTCAGACAAAAAGTCTCCTTTTGTGGAAGCTTGTCTAACTTACCCCCCTAAAGTCTATGAATTATCACTAAAATCCACTATGTATTATGTTTTAACACAAAAACAACCCAATTTTCAGACAAAAAGTCCTCTTTTGTGGAAGCTTGTCTAACTTACCCCCCTAAAGTCTATGAATTAACACTAAAAATCCACTATTTATTATGTTTTAACACAAAAACAACCCAAATTTCAGGCAAAAAGTCTCCTTTTGTGGAAGCTTGTCTAACTTACCCCCCTAAAGTCTATGAATTATCACTAAAAATCCACTATTTATTATATTTTAACACAAAAACAACCAAAATTTTGGACAAAAAGTCTCCTTTTGTGGAGGTTTCTGTAACTTACCCCCCTAAAGTCTATGAATTAACACTAAAAATCCACAATTTATTATGTTTTAACACAAAAACAACCCAATTTTCTGACAAAAAGTCTCCTTTTGTGGAGGTTTGTGTGACTTACCCCCCTAAAGTTTATGAATTAACCCTAAAAATCCACAATTTATTATGTTTTAACACAAAAACAACCCAATTTTCGGACAAAAAGTCTCCTTTGTGGAGGTTTGTGTAACTTACCCCCCTAAAGTCTATGAATTAACACTAAAGATCCACTATTTATTATGTTTTAACACAAAAACAACCAAATTTCGGACAAAAGGTCTCCTTTTGTGGAGGTTTGTGTAACTTACCCCCCTAAAGTCTATGAATTAACACTAAAAATCCACTATTTATCATGTTTTAACACAAAAACAACCTGTAAGATTGAACGAGGGGGCTCTAGCTTCTGCTTATAATGTATTTATTCTCGTGCACCGAAACTGGACGATGTCTCCATCTCAAAACAAACATACAAATCACCCCCCATTTCTTTTTTCCAATCAGAAGAAAATGAGGCCATTGCATTAACGGTCCCGCGCGCTGCCAGTTGCACAGATGCAGATTGATGAGCTCCATTGTGGAGTAAATAAGCTGTCCATGGAGCCAGTTGGCCATGTCGCCTGGTTTATGATGGCAGAACCATCCCGCGTCGTGAAATTGTCTCTCCCTGGGTGTCCGGCGCGAGACGACGGTCAATGTGTCGGTTCAGAGCGTTGGTGGGAAGAGAGTGTGATTGAGAGCAGCTGGTGGGCGGCGGAGTCGCTGCAGCCTCCGTCGTACGGAGAAGATTCACGTAGAACTGCAAACGTTTGGCAAACGCAGAAATATTATGTCTCACAGAATAATGTCTTCTGCTCCGTGACAGATGGCCAGCAGAGGCGGGTTTGCTCCGGCATTGTGTCTGCAAGTGGAGTTAACTCAGTTCTGCAACAGGCTGAGAAAGAGAGATTCCTTTCAATGGTTTTATTTAACATCTTAAATCCCAGCTTTTTCTCAGGCCCCCGTTCAAAAACTATATATGAGGTGCTCTTATTTTGAAAGGGTTAGTCAAAATGCTAATATTTTACTGTCTGGGGTTCAGTAGTACGCTCCCAGTCTTCAGAAACTGGACTTTCTGTGTGATGCTACTGGTTGTTATGCTGCAGAACCGGGTTTTAGACGGACCTGGGAAGACGTCGGAAACTTGTTTTCCATCACAGATAACCATTTTAGCTTGTTTAAGGTAACCGGTGATGTAATTTATTGTTACTTAAAGTCGCAAAATGACATACTCACGATTATTATGTATAAAAAAAACACCCAATTTATGTTTAGAACGCCAAATAAACTTTCTTTAGTCAATTCCATTTTTTTTTATTTATGTCACAACCCCCCCCCCCCCCTTTATTGTCATTGAATAATTATTATAATAATTACATTTATTTGTCCTAGTGGTTAGCACTGTTGCCTCACAACAAGAAGGTCCCTGGTTTGACTCCGGGGGATCTGGCCGGAGTCTTTCCGTGTGGAGTTTGCATGTTCTCCCCGTACTTGCATGGGTTTCCTCCGTGGGTTCCGGTTTGCTCCAGTTTCCCCCGGGGCCCCGGTTTGGTTTCCTCAGGGGGCTCTGGTTTTCTCCCGTTTCCTCCGGTTTGCTCCAGTTTCCTCCAGGGGCTCCGGTTTGCTCCCACAATCTGAAAAACATGTATGTTGGGTATGTTTGCGTGTGTTCCCAGTGCTCGCGAGGTTGCAGCAGCAATGGCATCCAAATCGATGTGCAGACTATGATACACTGTGACAAACGCCCCCCCAATAATTATTAATCATTATTCAGTGGCTCTGGGCAGGATCAGCCAGGGACCGCCTCAGAATTCATTCATAGTCTGGATACAGAGGGGTTAACATCTGCTTTGACTGCCACTCGGAGGGGCAGCTGCGTGAGGACCGGGTCACCTGAGAGGTTTGGGGAGGGGCCACAGCAGCACCTGCTGCTCACTGAGAAGAGTTGCAACGATACGAGTTAGAGCGATACGACTTACAACTATACAAGTTACAACGATACAAGTTACAACGATACAATTTACAACGATACGAGTTAGAACGATACGAGTTACAACGATACGAGTCTTCACGTTAGTCCACAAAAGTCTTCACTAAAATCTGAATGAAGTCACTAGACTTGTCTGTTTGCCTACGCTGTTAGCCGATGCTCGGTTACCACAAGCTGCCTCCTCCTAGCTCAGCATCATCTTCAGACCCTTCCAGACCAACTGAGTCAGTTGCAACGTCCCGTTTCGGTTAGCCGAGGCAAAATTCAGTGCAAAGTGCAGAGGAGAAAAAAGGGGGTAAAGCTAGCTGTTGGCCGTGCTGGCTGTCAATCAAAAGACCACATCCTTATTAATAAATTATTTGTTGATTTATGTAATTTTACCTGATCTGGTACGTAGAAGTTTACCCTTCCTGCAGCCGTCATTGACGTGGAAGCTAGATATGGAGACCAAAGCTGTAAACATGTTTATTTCTGCTGCAAAGTTTGAATCTTTCTAACGTGGAGGTCAGTGGACTCGTTGGGAGGATGGAGGAGGAGGTCAGCAGTGATGCACTTCCAGCCCTCCGGCGTTTAACCTGGATGACTGCTGATATAAACAGAACAGAATTACCCAACGAAACCAGTGGGTGTCAGAAAAACGATCAAATCAGGGGCCACGGCCGTGTGACTCAGCCACACTCGCATCCTTTAGTCATCGTTCTTCCTCCGCGGTCCTGCAGCTCCGTCTCCTCCCGTCCGGTACGGAGGTCCAGGACTCACCTGTCCCACCTGTCAGATATGCAACATGTGACCTGCTGAAAATGTTGTTCAGAAAGTGTCGTCACCCTCGTCTCATCTCGTTGTCTAAGCTCCAGCTCTGCAGAACCCATCCCCAAGAAGTGTCGCCGAAGTATCTGCAGGAGGAGCCTCATCGTTATCGGTTTCAATTGACCCTTTATCAGCCTTCTGATTGGTCCCTGACTGACCAATCAGAAAAATTATTCTCTGTTGCTACGTCCGGGCAGAATATCCGGTTGGACAAAACAGCCACATCAATGGAAAAAGCGTAGTTTTTACTTGCCTTGTATTAAAATTTCAATCACTGGATTATTTTTTTAAACTTTTTATTAGTAGAAAAGAACACTTGTAGTGTCGTGAGGGTGCTGCGTATTTTTTATCCCCAAACTGCCGGAAACAAAGTCGGCTCGGCAGCAGCTACAACCCATAGCTACAACGGCGAAAGCTTTTATTTATTTATCTTTAAGTGGTTAAGTGGTGTGCTCGGGGCTGGTAAAATAGAGAATCACTGGAATACATTTCATCCCAAAACCAACGGTAAATTACTAAAAATGTCTGCTTTGGATGAAGCTATGTGGACGGCCACACCTTCCACTTTCCCTATCAGCTAAACTAATCAAAATATCTTGTTTTTGTCAAAAACCTCAGTTTTTGAAACTCCACGGTACCTGAAGTGTTCCCTTTTATTTATATCTAGTTGCTGTTGATTTTCTTTGATACATTAATTTGAAATAAAGTGATGTAAAACCCAGTTTTTACAATAAAAGTGGACAGGAGAGATGGCATTTTTGTCCAACCTAGCAACGGGGGCTTGACAAAGCGTCAATTTGCCTCTGACAAAGATCAGCCTAGCCACCGCCGACGGACGAATCGGCGCTGCTGCTTCATCTTTTAACACGAAATGAGTAAAATAAATCAGGATGAGCCGAGTCCAGCTTGGAGCGGTTTTCCCGTGAGGATTCCTCTAATCTGTTAGCCGAGACTTTAGTTGGAACGAAGACGGATTTACGAGCCGGTGATGCGGCATCAGGACTGATAGCTCGGGCACATTTGTTATTTACATGTGTAGAATGATGCAGAAGCACGAGGAAGGGCGTGTTTGGTTTGGTTTTTAAGGCCCTGTCCCAATACCCAGAATGCACCCTACATTGCTCTACGAAGTGTGCACTTGTTTGAAGTTCACTTAAGTGTTCGAGGTTGCAAGCGTGCACAAATTGCAGAATTGGGACGATGCAGTTTACGTCATCGACTTGAGTTGAGGCATCCTGTGTCCAGTGAAAAGATTTTTCATTTTCAGACCTAAACTTAGTAAAATTAAAAGTTAATGAGTTGATCCACACCCGCGTTAAAATAAATGTATATTGGTTATTAGTAGGGGTGTAACAATATATTGTGCCACGAAATTTTGCTCTACAAAAACGTCACGAAACGTGTCGTGGAGGTGACAAAGTGTATCGCGATATTATTTTATTAATATTAATCTATTGTGTTGACTAGAAACGCGCATCCGAGCACGCGTGCCGAATGCGGCTCGACCCGCGGACCAAAATCTTCCTCCACCCAGAAGAAACTAGTTCCGTTTTGCGGTCCCGATCACGGACTTTTAGGGTTTTGAGCTCTGAACCTTTAAGTCTGGTGTAGAGTTAAGCCTTACCTTATTAAATTAAACCTTTTTCGGGTTGGGGAAAACTTCTTCAGAGTTCGAGAGTACTTTACCGTCCGCTCAACAGTGTAGGATTTTAGAACATCAACACAGCACCTAGTGCCGTACTGTGGCGTATCACTCCGCCCAATCTAAAACAGACTAATCACTACAGATAAACTGACTAGTGTCATTATAGTCCCTGATTTACATCAGAATATAAAGTCATATTTGTTATTTACTGTCTAATTATGTCGAATTATTTACTGTCTAATTATGCCTTGCCGCTTTTAATGTCAATGTAAAGCACTTTGAATTACCTTGTGTTGAATTGTGGTATATAAATACATTTGCCTTGCCTTGCCTTGCCTTGCCTTGCCTAAAGAATATATTTATAAAATAATGAACCCTGAATTACCAAAATAACCTTCTTAACAAAAATAAATCTCCTCTTACACTTATAAGGTGAGCATGAATCAATCTTTTTTATTATGTAAAATTGTATGTATTTACTTAATTTTAGTTGTTACTTTTCTGGAAAAGAAAAAAGTTAAATCATACATGAGAGAAACTATTCAGTTTGTGGCAAAATATTTGTACTTGTAAGAAACTGAAGATGCATAATGCAAACCTGACATTTACTTTTAGTTCAGTTTGTGGAAAATGGTTGGCCTGGCTTTCTCTTTAAAACTTAAACAGTTATAAAGCATTACAAACTGTAACAATAGGGCAAACGCACAGTGGCCCGGTTTCCCAGATCAGTTAAGTAGTTCTTAACAGCGAAAGACTTCTTTCAAACCATCTTAAGGAGCCTGTGAAAGAAGTCTTTCGCTGTTAAGAACTACTTAACTGATCTGGGAAACCGGGCCAGTATTGTTTTGTATTTTGTGTCTTTCAAATAAAAAAACATTTTTTCCAGTCATATGTTCCTCATTCAAGGTTGTTAAAAAGATACTGCTATAATATCTTATCGTATCGTTATCGTGACCTCAATATCGTGTATCGTACCGTATCGTAAGATTAGTGTATCGTTACACCCCTAGTTATTAGTGATTTATATGAGCCAGCAGTATAATTTCAATGTTAAATGTAGATTAGGTAACTGGTATCTGGTAAGTTTTATGTATTTACTCATTAGTTTTTATACATTCTAATCAAAATTAATTGTACAAGTGAAAAGTTTAAATGGGATGTTATATGAATGATTTTTTTTTTTAAGTTATGAAATTATTAGCATAGAATGTCCGTAAATACCGCTGCACAAATGACGGTAATGTTTCATCAGATATTTATGCTTCTTCCCAGGTAACATAGCAAACCTTAATTGTTTTTACACGTAAGAAAAGTTTAAATATTTCAACAATTATACTTAAATGCAAATCTTTTTGGCACAGGATCCGCAGACGAAGCCATTTTTCTGGCTGATGTTTTGGGCGATATTGCAAATAATTCGGGGCATTATGCTTCGCTGAAATCTGCGCGGACTGCAGGCTACGGCGAAGGTTGGATCAGGGGTGAATAGGTGGCTAAAGACCTCTGTGGAGAAATGGGACTCTATGCACTCGCACCCATCATCGGGAACGAGGGGTGCGAGGGTGGAAGTGCGAGTATTGGGACAGGGCCAAAGTGACGCCCAGCGTTCTTGGGTTACTTCTTTACTTTTTATTCCTCGTAGTTACCTTTTATTATGGATTAAAAACATTGTACAAGAGCAGTTTATCTCAGAGTTCCTCTATTTAAATGTGGAAAACCACCTAAAACTCTAATGAAATCTATTAAAAATCATCAATAAAATTGTAAAAAACTGAATTCCCTTCTGTAGTTTTGTAGATTTTGAGACTGGTGGACAGGTTTTATGTCCCGGGCCTTTTAAGCACCGCGTCCTGGTTCTGAATCAGTCATAAGGCCCGGTGGGGAAAGTGGTTGCTTCTCCAGACACCTGAATAAATGCATTTCCGTGTCCCCTTTAAGCTCTATTCTCACTCATCCTGTCAAACTGCTGCACATCAATCAATCAGCTGTTAATGTGCCGCACGTCTATAACCAAAGTGCTTAAATGCATTTAAAATGAACAAAAGACCAAGAAATACATTCAAAATACGATAGATTTGAAGCAGAGTGAAGTGTGTCGAATATAGATATAAAACTTCCTCCCAGAAATGTTCTATTATTTTAATAAAGCTGTTCAGAATATTTCAGGCCATAACGTTTTATAGCTGAATGATTAAATACGAGGTCCCATTTTCATAAAATACCGTCATTTTCTTCCAACGCTGCCGAATGTCTCGTTTTCTTTGGAATGAAGCGGCGAGCCCCGAAGGTTTTGTGCCTCTGAAGCAAAAAGCTGTCTGAATAAATCTGCGTCACATGCGGCCGCGGCTGTAATTGTCCGGCGCTCGCTAAACGGGCCTGATGGGATGCAGGGAGCGGCGGCCGGCCCCCGCCGGCGGTGGCGGTGCGGACCAGAGCCTCCGGCTTCTCCCTGTCAATCACGGGGCCCTCCCCTCCCGGAGGGGCAGCCTCCAGCAGCCCCCCCTCCTCCGTAGCAGCGAATACCTTAACCCAAACCCGGGATGGTGGGCTGACATATAATCAAGTAGTCTGAATATTCATTTATTAGGAAAGGGAATAACATCACTGCGGACCTGTCCAGGGTTTAGCCCCGCCTCCCGCCTGAAGGAAGCTCTGATAGGCTCCAGGCGTGACATCCATCTCGCTGAAATGTGCTGGAGTGCAGTTCCCTGACTCACCACTAGGGTGGGATGTCAGGTAAAATCATAATAATCCATTAATCAGCTACTGTTTACCTGAGTTTGAGTAAGCAGCTGAAGCCCCGCCCCCTCCAGAGTTGTGAGAGGTACGACGTCTCCAGCGTGTCTCATCGGCCGTAAACACCAGCTTTGGATGGAAAAAACTCACCCGCCGCAACATACTGATCCCCCACAATTCAGTTGGGCACCGTCTGATGTTACTGGAGACTCCGGGGACTGATGGTTGGAGGCGAAGCTCAGATACACAGCTGGAAACCAAGTTCTGAGCAGATCTGCTGATATGGTCTATGAATAAACTCCCTGAACTGGAAGGAGCAGGGAGGGATGGATGGATGGATGGATGGATGCATGGACGGATGGATGGAGGATGGATGGATGGATGGATGGATGGATGGATGGATGGATGGATGGATGGATGAAAGGATGGATGAATGGATGGATGGATGGATGGATGGATGGATGGATGGATGAAAGGATGGATGGATGGATGGATGGATGATGCATGGATGGATAGATGATGGATGATGGATGGATGATGCATGGATGGATAGATGATGGATGGATGGATGGATGGATGGATGGATGGATGCATGGATGGATGGATGGATGATGCATGCATGGATGGATGGATGGATGATGGATGGATGGATGCATGGATGGATGGATGGATGATGCATGCATGGATGGATGGATGGATGGACGGATGGATGGATGATGGATAATGGATGGATGATGGATGGATGGATAATGGATGGATGGATGGATGATGCATGGATGGATGGATGGATGGATGGATGGATGCATGGATGGATAATGGATGGATGGATGGACAGATGGATGATGCATGGATGGATGGATGGATGGATGGATGGATAATGGATGGATGATGCATGGATAGATGGATGGATGGATGGATGGATGGATGGATGGATGATAGATGGATGGATGATGGATGGATGGATGGATGGATGGATGATGGATGGATGGAGGGCTCAGCTCGTCCTCTGTCCAGCTCCGCCAGCTCTCGTTTCAGATGCTGTTTCTATAGCAACGCTGGAAACAAGGATGTCAGAATTAGTTTACAGGAATGTTGGGTGTGGCAGATGGGTTGTCCGGTTCTTCTTATCCACTCTTTGCAAAATAAAACTTGACGAAGGGCATTTTTAACTTTATAAATATAGAAATTAGGTGGTTTTTTAACTTTTATTCTTTTGAATTCAGCACTTTTGAAGCGCGTTTCTTCTGCCAGTGTTCCTCTCGTTTATGTTTTGGATGAAAAATCCTCATTAGTGCAGAAATTTCTCACTAAAGTCAGATCAATAACTTGGAGATTAAACAAACTGCCTTGTTTTATGGTTATTATTATAATTACAATTATTATCACCGTGATATGAATTCATCTAAATACTCTGCTGTACTTTTATTTATCCATCAACAAGAAGTAAAAATACAATAAAATAGGGCAATGGGCAATACCAAGTACCCCCAGTGTGAAGGAACGACTGCTTCTCTAAAACAACTGCTTATATCTTCCTCTCTTGGCGTTGTGTTGTGTTGCACGTGAACAAAGGTCCGAATATCTGCCGGTGATCAGTTCTTGGTGCTGCCCATATTTATCTTTGACTTTTTGTCTCGTAAATGATGAAATGGTGACAGAATTTTGAGTTTTTATTTGTGTAATTATGAGATCAGCTATGATCTTGTGTTTTTACTAGGACTGGGCAACGGTTAAAATTTTTAATCGCGACTAATCGCATGATTTTTCTGATTAATCACGATTAATCACATTGTATATGCAACATCAAATAATGAATTCAAAAGTTGTGTAAAGTGCGTCTTTTATTTATAAAAGTATGAACGAAAGTGCCATAACATTTGTTGTGCAAACATCTCAGCAAACATCAGCACTTGTCAGTAACACATATTTAGTGTAAAAATGTCAAATAAAATATAGCTTATTGCCACTTCCCGGGCATTAATGTCATCATGTTTTTTTTATGAAAAATAAAAAAAGTCCACCAACAAAATCCTGATCCACAATCATGACTTTAAACCGTCAATTTCTGAGGAAACAGCAGAAACTTTTAACGGGGAGCAGCATTACCGTCTATATTCAGCACCAAATGTCCCTGTTAGAAAGTGTGAAGCACAAAAAAAAAAAAAAATCACTATTGAAATTTCCTCGAATCCGCCGTCTGGGAGAACTTTAAAATGAAAATGTCCATGTAACCGTTCCGTAATTTTACCGCTCTCCATGTCTGTTTTAGCTTTTCCGCAT
This sequence comes from Cololabis saira, assembly GCF_033807715.1. Classification (NCBI taxonomy): domain Eukaryota; kingdom Metazoa; phylum Chordata; class Actinopteri; order Beloniformes; family Belonidae; genus Cololabis; species Cololabis saira. Next base: position 38,732,389 of record NC_084598.1, read on the forward strand.
GTTTTTCCACCAACTCTCTTCCGGTTCCGCAGCAGCCGGCAAAAGAATTTTCAAAACAAAAGCATGTGAGCAACATGCGCGATAAAATAAATGTCGGCGTTAATAAATGAATGAGTTAACGCAATAATAACACGTTGACTTGCCCAGCCCTAGTTTTTACACAGAAATCACGGGATTAAAACAGGGTTTATTTACCTTTGACTGTATCGTTACTCTGCTGATGTGATGAGACTGGAATCGGCGTTATACTTCAGCTAAGCAGTAAACGGGTCGTCTGTGAAGAACTTTCCTCAGTTCTTGGGTCAATCGCAGCTTCGGCCTTGTTGTTGTTCTTTCATGGGTTTACTGGGGTGACGTAAGCCGAGCTGGCGATGATGTAAACGCGTCTAACGAGTCTCTGCGGCCTCGGATGAGAAGGCCGGGAGGTCCGGCTCCATTGTTGTTTATCCAGGCAGTGACCTGGACGGATGGTCCAGGTGGGATGTGTTTCCGGTGGACCGGCTGGTGGAGGGACGGGGGTCCAGTTGGAAACGCTGCTGATAAACTCATAAATAATTCTCTCACTTGCTGCTCGCCACAGCCGGGAGGCAGCGTGAGCTCTGGAGTCCATCGACTCGGAGAGAACGTCACGCAAGGCTGTGGATGTGACACACACACACACACACACACACACACACACACACACACACACACACACACACACACACACACACACACACACACACACACACACACACACACACCATATTCTTCATCCTTAAGTCTCTTTTCCCCGCATGGACGCGTCTTTCTACATCTTTTTGTCAGGTCAAGCCTGCTGCCTCCCGTCTTTTTCCCTCCTTTATTTTCTGCGTGTTCTGTATCCGGCTTGGTTCTGGAAACCGAACCCGGGTCGCGGCTAAAGCGGTCCGGCGGAGCGGCAGCCGGGCCCCCCGGCTCTTCCTCGGGGGGCCTCTTAACCCGGAAAGCTGCCGAGCTTCTGTTGGCTCCGCCCCCACAACCAGACCACCACTCAGGTGATGCAACATGTGCTCAAGGAAAAAGAAAAGGCTCATAGCAACAATTTACATTCCACAGAAAGATCCAGCGGGCTCATGTTTATTCTGGTACCGATCCGCTCGGTTCTGCACTCACTCAAAGATTCATCTCTCTTTCCCTTCAGAGGTCTCGTCGTGGTCGTGGATTTCTCATTCTTCTGCATCTTCTTCTTTCACATCAATCTTATTTTACCTTGCTGATCCTCCACGGATCGTAAAAGTCACCTGTAAACACCGTACTCTGACCTCACATCTGGCGTCACCGTGGAAACGAGGGGAAACTCTTGGTGATGTAGTCCCACCTCCACCTGAAACCCCTCTGTTACGCCTACTCTACCACACACCTCCCCCTGCTGCCGTGCTGCTCTCGTACGTGTCCTGGACCAGTTCCTCCACCCATCAGGACTCAGTCAGTGGGGGGGTCACGTTCTCCTGGCGTCAGACAAACCTGGACCCGGACCATGAATCCGCCGCCACCGTTCCAGAGCGACCCGTTCTGTATCTTGCATGTTTGCAAATGGAGACGGCAGGGATGTCATTGCTCGTGTAACACCGTACTCTGACCTCACATCTGGCATCACCATGGAAACAAGGGCAAACTCTCGGTGATGTAGTCCCACCTCCACCTGAAACCCCTCTATTATGCTATTCCTTTCTTTCTTTCTTTCTTTCTTTCTTTCTTTCTTTCTTTCTTTCTTTCTTTCTTTCTTTCTTTCTTTCTTTCTTTCTTTCTTTCTTTCTTTCTTTCTTTCTTTCTTTCTTTCTTTCTTTCTTCCTTCTTTTTTCCCTTCCTTCCTTCTTTCCTCCTGCTCTCCCCTTCCTTCCTTCCTTCCTTCCTTCCTTCCTTCCTTCCTTCCTTCCTTTTTCCCTTCTTCCTTCCTCCCTCCCTTCCTTCCTTCCTTCCTTCCTTCCTTCCTTCCTTCCTTCCTTCCTTCCTTCCTTCCTTCCTTCCTTCCTTCTTCCCTCCCTTCCTTATTTTCTCCCTTCCTTCTTTCTTTCCTTCTTTTCATTCATCCTTCCTTCCTTCTTTCCTCCCTTCTTCTCTTCCTCCTTCCTTGACCCGAAGACAGCACAAGGGTAAAAACAGTTTTTTGAGCTGTAACTGAATTACATGACTGTAGATATAAACATATTAATACTAGTACTATATTGAGATTCAACAGCAAGTATTGGCAGCTAATGATGCTGTAAGTACCAATCAGCTCCCAGAATGCTGATAGAACTGCTTTCAGAAACATCATGTGGCAGAATTACCAAACAGATCCAGGGAGGAAACAGAGACGGATCAAATCGGGTTTATTCTCCTGGCGTCGGACAAACCCCGGACCATGAAACCGCCGCCACCGTTCCAGAGCGACCCGTTCTGTATCACCTATGTTTGCAAAAGGAGACGGCAGGGATGTCATTGCTCGTCACCTTCTTCCTCCTCCGGTCTTTCTTCATCAGTCCTCCTCCTCCCATCATCATGCATACTTTGCCCCCCCCCAGACACTCCCCCCCCTCCTTATTTTCTTCCACCTCTTTCAGAGATGATAATGAAGCAGCGCTGGCGCTCGGCCCTTTTGTGCCCAACTGTCGGCAAAATTATACCCTCATTTTTCTCCTTTCAGCCCCCCACCCCCGGCACGCTTCCCCCCACCACTGTTTGTCTTTCAGCGTCCCCCTCTTTTGCGACGCTCCACTGAACTGTCCATCCACGGCGGGCAGCTCGGCGCCGAGGCTCCACGCCGAATGCAGGCTTGAATGAGAAGCGTGGAGAGAGCGAGGCGGCAGCCTCCGCGAGCGGCGACCTTGAACGTCTGCTGGGAAATAAAATGTGTTTGAAACGTGGGGGAAGTTTAATTACCACAAAATGCTCCTAAATAATAAAAAATTAGACCTCTTTTGTGGGATCATCAATCATACAACAGAAAGTACTTGAATCACTTCATCAGTTACGCACTCGCAGTAATTGTTTCTTTTATCTGAAATAACGTGCGATTAAAGGCACCCTGTGGAGTTTTTCACCGCTGATGGCTCCGTGGGAGGCAGGTGAAGCACAGACATATCAGTTTTCATGATTTAAAGCCACTTTACTTTTCAAAGCGGACAGTTCGTTGTCAAGCCAAAGAAAAGCCCCGTTAATATCTACAACGGCGTCTATCCGAGAGAAAGCCAACCGGCTGGTCCGTTCGGGCCCTTTCGGGGCTAATGGCTGAATTATACTTCTGCGTCAAAACGACGCCGTGTCTACGGCGTGTGGTTTTTGGACACGCAGAGGACACGCCGTCACATGCGCCGTCAGTGACGTGCACCTCCCGAAAATTGTAACTACGCGTCGAGGAGACGCCGTCCACACGCAGACCGAGAGGGCTGTGATTGGTTCGTTTGAAAGCGAAGCATTTCCGGTTTCCGGTTTGAATCAGTAGTGAACTTCCAGGGCTTTTTTCTTCGTTTATATGTGATTTTTTTTGTTTTTGTTTTTTGCACAATAGTTGTCCTTATTTCTTTGATTTACTGTGACCGGAAAAAGTCGGATAAACCATTCAGAAAAAGATCGCTAACTAGTGGCCGCGGGGGGTACTGCACCGCGACCAAACGGAGAGACGGAGAAGTCTGAACGATTCGTGACGGCACCACGGGTGCGCCGTGTGCTCTGCGTGTGTGTGACGCAGAAGTATACCCGCACCTTAAGAGCCGGCTATCTGGGCAGCAACTCCTTCGGTTTTGGAATTATGAACCCCAAAAGGTCTGATGTGGAGCAGGAATTGAACAATTCAGCGACTGACCACCGGGGGGCTTGACTTGAGAAACGAGTCATTGTTCATGTTAAGCAGAAATTAACTACCTGGTTCAATAAACAGTTTTGACATCAATCTGGATCTAGATTTCACCTCCATGCAGAGGTGTCAAAAGTATTCACATTCACTACTCAGGTAGAAGTATAGATACTAGAGTTTAAAAATACTCCTGTAGAAGTTGAAGTATCAACTCAAGTTTTTTACTCAAGTAAAAGTATATAAGTACTGGTTTCAAAACTACTTAAAGTGTAAAAGTAAAAGTAATATAAGGGGGAAAAAAGTAATTAAGGACAAAAGCCATTGAAAATGAATGCATCTTAGTATAATGCAAATATATTAAAGAACCATATATGTGTACTATTGAGCATTAACATGTGTTTCAGAGAGCAGGAGATATGATGACTAGTTGCCTATAAGTATTGTAATGGTGCAAAAAGTCAAACTTCAGAGGCATGTTATCATTTATCCTAACCTTTATTGGAATGTACATCCAAGTTTAGTTGCAGGAATCTGAGGGAACGGATGTAAGAACAAAACTGGACAAGAACATCTGAAACAACCACAACCAAATTCACTCTATCCGGATGGAGCAATTTAACTGGATAGGTTTTTTTAAAGGCCGAAATGAAATAAAGTAACAAGGCTGTTTTTAAAATGTAAGGAGTAAAAAGTACAGATAATTGCGTGAAAATGTAAGGAGTAAAAGTAAAAAGTCGTCTGAAAAATAATTACTCCAGTGAAGTATAAATAACCAAAATTTCTACTTAAGTAAGGTAACAGAGTATTTGTACTTCGTTACTTGACACCTCTGAACATTAGGGCCATTTCCACTAGCGGGAGTTCCAGGTAGATTTTTCAGGGTCGTTTGCGCGTCTTCAGGTATTGTTGTCATATTACACCAGTATTGAGGTCCGGCGGGGGGGGTCTTTTAATCTCAATTACTACGACCACGGTGTATGTTTAAAAAGAAAAACTCAAGTAGCATTCGTTGTTTATGTGCTGTCTGTTTGCGAACTGCAAAAAATGAGCGTTACCGCCACCTGGTGGTCGACGCAGTCAAAGGTTCTTGTGTGGCGCTACAGTCTGATGGAAACACGCCGGTAACAGACGGTCGGCCCTGTTAGAGGTTCCTGTCTGGCGGATTTACCCAGAACTCCTGCTGGTGGAAATGCACTTATTATCTTAATGTTTCTTTTTTCGCTGCTAGTCGTCAACCATCCCTTGATAATCCTGCACTGCAGTCAGGGCAGTCGTTGGTGTTTTTGGCTTGTTGTGGTGATGCCTGCGCAGCACGTTTTTGGTTGGTAAAGTAGTTTTTGTTTGGTACCCCTGCTGTCTCTCAGTCCGGGTTTGGGTCCTCGCCGTAACGATACGTGGCCGATGCACCACAACAAAGAGAACTGTGTTCTTGTGTTGGGTCTTGTGTGGTTTTCCACTAGTACCTACTCAGCCCGACTCGACTCTCTGTTTGGTTCTTTCCCACTAGGGGTCTAACGTGCCAAGTAGATACTTTTTCTGTATCTATTCCGCCGAGATTCTAAGCGGCTGAGTCGGCTGTATCTGACATCATTACACTACAGACCACCGATTGGTCGGGGGGTTGGAGTCAGACGTCTGAGTCAGGATGTGACATCAGCGAAAGAGAGACTTGCAGCTTTTTGTTCATTTTATTCGACCAGCTACGGCAGCGCAAAAGTCTGTTTGGTGATCCAACTCTGAGGTGCAGATGTTCCTAAACCTGGTGCTGAGGAGAGAATTAAAAAGGGATCTAGACGGGCGATAAGGAACGACCAGATCTACCAGGAGCTCTGTCACTTCATAGCTGCTCGCGGCTCCAGCTGACTTTTCAGCAGCGAGACAAACAAAAGAAAATTAAAAAGCCTCACTGCTTGAAGCTTCTCTCACTCTAATTATTTTACTTTAGATCGAACACAAGCCACAGACCCAGCAGCACATCTATCATCTCCTCCAGGTTCTACATCTTTAGTGTTGTTGTTTTCTTCGTTTAGTCACACAATCAAATACGTCACAGCAGCTTCTCCAACCTCCTACTTCTGCTCCAGGTGCTGAATTGTTATGGAAAATAAACCAGGCCAAGTTGAGTCGAGCAGAGATGAGTAGAGCCGAGTAGGTGCTGGTGGAAAAGTGCCATTAGATTCGTACAGTCCTCTGAGACTGAGACTGGGTCTGGGGCTGCTGCTGCTAGTCCTCGTCCTGTCCTGTTGTCTAGGAAAGATGTGGTACGAAAGCTCTCTTTTCAACTATGAGTTTACAGCTCTGATCATAGCGTTGGGTTCATGGGGTGTGGACACCGTGAGGTGGGCTGATTTTTACTCCCAACCACAGCAGAATGATGTGCAGTTGAGATGACGATTAACTGTAGCTTGATTCTGGTTCTACCGTCACGTCACAGTTCCCTGCAGATCTGATCAACTCACCAAGTGACATTTAAGACTCGAACAGCCCCAAACAACGAGGCATAGTTGTGTTTTTTCAGAGACAATCTTCATTACACGTCCCCTGCAGTGTCTCCTGAAACCCGACCCTCGCCCAACATCTCCGGCGTTAACCTCCTCCGGAACACGGCGGTTAATACGAGCTCATTTCCACTCGTTCCCATCGCAGAGCGAGTCCAGGACCCCGCGGAGGCCTGGCGTTCTCCTGGAAACGTGCAAACCGCACGCTGGGCCGTCGGCCGGCTCAGTAGCAGCTCATAGCTATGAATGACATCTGCTTTGCACTTTTATTATTAATGCCGTGATGCAGCTGCCACCCTTCTGCCTTGTTTCCCCTCACTCTCTTTCCCGTCTCCTCGCACTCTCAGTGGGATTCCAGGGAAGAAGTGTGGAGTCATTATCCTGACTGCAGAGGAGCTCAGTAACTGCAGGGTCAGTGTACACACACACAGACACACACACACACACACACACACACACACACACACACACACACACACACACACACACACACACAGATGCTGCTATATCATCTCCATGGCTGCATTTTTCATCACCACCGGCTGTGTTGTTGTAGTTGCGGTCGTCTCCTCCCACTCAGGCAATCGAAGCCCCCCGACAGTCCTGTGGGAAAGTCAGCACCCCTCCTTTTTTAATGAAAATGACATGCAATCTCAGACAACGATATATAACTTTCACCAAGCCCAAAAAAATAACAAATAAAAAATAAAAAATCAGGTGGGCAATACTAAGTACCCCCTTTTACTATTTTCCTGGGATTTAAAAGGGTAAGCTGCAGCCCGGTGCCGTTACTCATGGTCAGACCTCATATAACAGCAGATATTTCTGCTTTTCTGAAGCGTTCAACGTCTGAAACTAACACAATGTCACCAGGGAAAGATATAATCAGTTGTCTTAGAGCAGCCGTTCCCAAACTTCAGAACCCCAAGGCCCACTTTGAAATGTGAAAAATCTTCGGAGCCCACCCAAACGTTTAACCACAACTGTAGTCGACATACAATAATAATAATAATAATAAGAAGAAGAAGAATAAAAGATAAAATCAGTCACCAAAGCTTTAATCACAAATGTGATCAACATACAAGACTAGAATTAATTGCCAAACATACATTGAGTATGTATGCAAAAAAAATTATGAAATCCTATGGTATTATTAGAAGAGTTTCTTTCTTAGTTAATCAGTCCTGTCTCATGATATTATATTATAGTCTAATTTATCCATACTTGACGTATTGCAACATTGTTTGGGGCGCTTCTTATTCTTCGTACCTCAACCAATTATTTCTAATTCAGAAAAGATTCTTGAGAATGATTTCATTTTCTTCTCATCAAGCACCTTCTGCACCCTTTTTTAGCAAATTTAAATTATTATCAATTTTTTCTATTAATAAGTTTCAAACATGCCTGTTTATGTTTAAGTTAATTCATTTCAAACAAGACATTCCAGGCACTTTTCATAATTTTTTTCTGTTATCATCAGATATTCATTCTTATTCAGTTAGAGGTGGGAAGAACTTTCATTTACCTCTTTGTCGTACCTGCAGTCACCAATCCTTTATCAAATTCCATGGCCCTCAACTCTGGAACTCTTTAGATAGATCTCTTAAGTTAGCGTCATCATTAAAATGTTTAGGACCAGCTTAATGGGGTATCTTTTATATAGACAAAATTAACAGGCTATTCGTACTAAAATGAAATTGCCATTTCATAGATATTTTTGTTTGGGTGTTTATTGTATTTTTCTTTGTTTCTTTTACCTTTTTTTTTCCTTTCTATTCTTTTTCTATTGATTGATTTGTTTTGGTGATTTTGTATTGAGGGGGAGGATTTTTTATAAGCCCTTCGGGCTTCTTTTCCTCTCCTGCACATATTATTTGTCCTTGTATGATAAAAAAAACAACATTTGTTTTGATTATCGGTGCCGGTTTCACTTGCCGCTTCGTTTTCTCTTTTCCTTTTGACTCCTGTGAGCCACTGAAGTCTTATGATGGCCGATTGATGACGAGAGATAAGCTACGTTCCTATATTAATGTGACGGTCGAACAAAAAGGTCACACCTGTGGTGACAGTAGAATAACACAAATATTTGTTTAAATCATGTCATAAATATTTTACAGTAATTAAAAACATATTTACAAAATCACGGATTGAACATATTCATTGGTTTATTTTGAATGACCTCCAGCGGCCCACCTGCAGTACCACCACGGCCCACCAGCGGGCCGCGGCCCAAACAGTGGGAATCGCTGTCGTAGAGAAACAGCTGTGGCTGCATATACATAAATGGAAATGGTTATAGACGTAATTTCCAAACAGTTTGGAGGGAGAACGATAACTTACAAGTGAGAAACTTTCTTCTGAGGAGACGATGTAGCTGCAAATGTATCTGAAGGTTGTACTTAGCAACAAAGGATCCTAAGAGCTGCATCTCGTGGACTATACAGCAGAAACACCCTCATACTAGGGATGGGCGGTATGGACTAAAAAATGTATCACCATAATTTCTGGCATTTATCCCGATAACGATAAAAATGATGATTAAAAAAAAACCTTTGTAACTATAAATCTATCACCACATTCAAAAACCTCATCAACCGGAATTGATCTTTCTTTCTTTCTTTCTTTCTTTCTTTCTTTCTTTCTTTCTTTCTTTCTTTCTTTCTTTCTTTCTTTCTTTCTTTCTTTCTTTCTTTCTTTCTTTCTTTCTTTCTTTCTTTCTTTCTTTCTTTCTTTCTTTCTTTTTTTCTGTCTTTCTGTCTTTCTTGCTCATTTCTTTCTTTCTTTCTTTCTTTCTTTCTTTCTTTCTTTCTTTCTTTCTTTCTTTCTTTCTTTCTTTCTTTCTTTCTTTCTTTCTTTCTTTCTTTCTTTCTTCCTTCCTTCCTTCCTTCCTTCCTTCCTTCACGTACGTTGTGCGTCTTTCTTTCTTTCTTTCTTTCTTTCTTTCTTTCTTTCTTTCTTTCTTTCTTTCTTTCTTCACGTACGTTGTGTGTCTTTCTTTCTTTCTTTCTTTCTTTCTTTCTTTCTTTCTTTCTTTCTTTCTTTCTTTCTTTCTTTCTTTCTTTCTTTCTTTCTTTCTTTCTTTCTTTCTTTCTTTCTTTCTTTCTTTCTTTCTTTCTTTCTTTCTTTCTTCCTTCCTTCCTTCCTTCCTTCCTTCCTTCCTTCCTTCCTTCCTTCCTTCACGTATGTTGTGCGTCGATTTAACGCAGAACCATAAATTAGCTTTACACAAAAACATCATCAACGGGAATTTATTGTTTTTACCGCGAGACGACAAATTCTTACCGTGGGGAATTTTTTTGACGGTTTATCGTGAACGGTAAAATATCGCCCATTCCTACCTCATACCCACTTATAAGCATGGCAGTGGAGTGGTGATGATTTGGGAAGTGAAGAATGAGCCACCCGCTACTAACTCGTGGGGGTACTTAGGATTGCCCACATGAAGCTTTTCTTTTTGCTTCGTTTATGTTAAATAACTAAATGTGCAGGGAACAAAGGTTTTGTTGTTCATCTGAGCCTGATGCAAACACATGTTATGATCAAATTAATTTGTTTATATTTTTCTAAAAAAAAGAAGAAAAACAGGATCAAAAGAGGGGAAACCTACTTTTGCGTGACTGTTATTTTTTAATGATCAAAACAGATCAGGAGTGTGTGAAGGGGCCTTGATCTGGTCTCAACTCACCGTGTTCCTCGTCTAAGTGTGTTTAAGATAAACTGTCGGGTAGTTTTCTCTTTAGAAGCGATTTCCTCCTCCAGCTTCACCATTTTCCCCCGACACGGTTTTATACCAGAGACCCTCGTACCAACAGGCTTATCTCGGCATCACCGTTCTGGGAGGTTTTCACAACTAACAAGATACAAATGCCGTCAGTGCCGAGCTTAGGTTTCCCGCGATGCCTCCCCTCATGAGAAATTGAATCTCATTATTTTTCCATCTATCTATACATCCTTCCTTCCTCCTTTCCTTCCTCGCCCTCTTATCCTCGGCATCTCGGCAGCAGAAACACAGCTTCTCATTAACCGCTGTAACCGCTCATGAATATTTATAGATCGTTCCCTTCTGCTTCTCCGACTTTATCGCAGACGTCCTCTAATAAGAAGTATTTTACTCTTATAAATGTGTAATTTTCTTACAAAGCTGCGATTGCAACCCGTGCATGCATCAGCTTATTAAAGTGTTTGGTTTCCGGTCCACGTCGTCACCGCCATTATTCATGAGTTCATCCAGAGTGACTCCACGTCTCCCGACTGTCACGCAGACGTCCTGCACGAACCTGCAGGCTGTGAAAGTTCTGACACTTGTTTTGACGGGCGCTTGTCTTCCCTGCCAGGATATCGCCACCATGCAGCTGTGCGCCAACAAACTGGACAAGAAAGACTTCTTCGGGAAGTCGGACCCCTTCCTGGTTTTCTACCGGAGCAACGAGGATGGGACGTGAGTTGGGGCTCGTCCGGGAGGCTCAAAGCGTTAATGCAAACGTACACGAGACTGCAGAGGGAACTTTTCACATAGGGCTGGGCGATATGGACCAAAAGTCATATCTTGATATTTTCTAGCTGAATAGCGATACTCGATATATATCGATATTTTTTCTGTGCCATAATTGGGGTTTCCCCAAAGCATTATAGCATAGTATCTCTGTTAGCTTCATTTTTTTCTGAGGCAAACCCTTAAAAAAACAGTCAGTTTTAATACAAAGCCTCGTGCCAAATGTCACACAGGTTCCTTTATTAACAGAGGTCTGCACAATATCAAAATGTATAAAACAAATGAAATAAAAATAAACTGCCTGCATATATAGAATAAAAATGCTTCTTGAATAAAATAAAACAAATATCCCTTTCCTGCATAACAATTAAATTAAAATACACTGTGCAATTAATTCAATGTAGACAGTAACAGGCAGACTTTTCCACTGAGGTTGACAGTTGTGCAAATAACAAAACATTTGTGCAAATCTCAAATAAAACATTCAAGTCAATTTGTCCCAAAATAAGCTATATCAAAATCGTAAAAAAAAAAAAAAAAAAAAAAAAATTATTATTATTTTTTTTTAAAATCGATATAAACGATATTTTGTCTCGTACCATATCGCGTTTGAAAATATATCGATATATATATTAAAATCTCGATATATCGCCCAGCCCTATTTTCACACTTACTTCCTCATACTGTAGGGGATACATAACTTTGCATTTAAAGATTAAAATGCATTACTGTTCACAACACAGCACCATCAGATAATCACACAAGGTCTATTTATAACTGGTTTGAACCTGTTTTTTTTAGCTTTGAGCTTCAAATAAAAACACTTCAGAAACACTTCACGTCTACCCCTTAAAATAACTGTTTTTCTGCATTAATTTGCTGTAAAATGTGATCTGATCTTTATGAAAGTCGGAAAAGTAAACAAAAGTTTAAAAAAAAGTAGAGCAACGCAACATTTTTAAGCTTATGACACACAAACTTTTATAATTCCTTGTATTTTCAGGGAACGCAGCTATTAAACCGGAGTTCTCTGAGGACAAGCTATCATCAGTTGTTGATTTGCTCTCAATACTTTTCACAAATCATGTCTGACAACGCCTCGGGGGGGCTAAAGGCTTAGCGGTTGGCACTGTTGCCTCACAGCAAGACAGTTCCTGGTTCGATTCTTTGCGTGGGTGCTGGCATGGGTTTCTTCCGGTTGCTCCGGTTTCCTCCCGCTGCCCCTAAAATATGTTTGTTAGGTATATCGGTGTGCGTCTCCACGGGAACCCGGCGTAAACCTGGGTCAAATCGATGTGGACTACTGTACGATCTATTGTGACGGAAATGGTTGATGATGTCCACAAACCCCTCAGCTGGAAGTCTGGAAGGTGAAACAAGGTCATTTTAAAGTTCACAGTTAGACAAACCGTCTAGAAATGGAGACAGTTTAGTACTGTGGACATGTCCAGTAGAGATGGGCGGTATGGACTAAAAAATGCTCACGAGAATCACGAGAATTTCTGGCATTTTATCCCGATAACAATAAAAATAACGATAAAAGAAATACCAATTCAACTCTACCTTTTCAACTATAAACCTATCTCGCTCTCAGATCCGCCATGTTTGTTACACAAAAACGTCATCAACGGGAATTTATGCCGTTCGTTTGTTCGTTCGTTCGTTCGTTCGTTCGTTCGTTCGTTCGTTCGTTCGTTCGTTCGTTCGTTCGTTCGTTCGTTCGTTCGTTCGTTCGTTCGTTCGTTCGTTCGTTCGTTCGTTCGTTCGTTCGTTCGTTCGTTCGTTCGTTCGTTCGTTCGTTCGTTCGTTCGTTCGTTCGTTCGTTCGTTCGTTCGTTCGTTCGTTCGTTCGTTCGTTCTTTCAAAAATCAGCTTTACACAAAAACGTCATCAATGGGAATTTATCATTTTTACCGCGAGATGACAAATTCTTATCGTGAGGAATTTTTTTGACGGTATATCGCGAACGGTAAAATATCGCCCATTCCTAATGTCCAGCCAAGATGACTCCAATGAATCCTCAATGACGTCAAGAAGAAAAAGGCCTGGAGATGTTCCTGGACCTGGAAACACCTCCCTCCACCAGTCTATTAGCGAACCAGGGTCTTCAGCGGAAGATAACAGCAGATATCTGAATCTCTGTTGTCCACAGGTGACCGTTGCACGAGCAACACCTACCTAGGGAGATGTTTCAGACATCCGGGAAGAGGCCTTGAAGCAGACATAGAGAGTATATGTCTTAACTGACGTAGTGTAGGAAGAGGCTTAGGGAGGAGGGAGGTCTTGGCCTACGAGCCAAGGTTGGTGCCTCCATGACCCAAACTTGATAAGCGGATCATGATGGATGCCATGGAAAGATGTTTCTACCATGCACGGTCCACATCTGCAGGTTTGTTAGTTAATCGATGGCGTCAACTCGAGGTGAGCGTGAGCTTAAACCCACATGTTCACCAGACCTGGTCCAAGTCTTCTTTTTCTTTTGGGCTTTTGGGCACAACACTTATCTCATGTTAAAAGCTAGTTTCTGAAATTTGGCGCACATCTGGCTCAAAGAAAACAAATCAAAACCCAAGTCCGATCCAATTCCTGATGTGTCTGGCCCACAAACTCGTGTCCCAGTCCCATAACTGAGCCGTAACGGCCAAAACCAGCCCCGATTAGACCAAAACACTTCTTCTATCTTGGCAACTTGGTGGTCAAATCATGTGAAATCTATAGTTTTTTCTATAAAAGTTCATAATCGCAACGACAGCCTCATTTGAGAGTGAGGCCCATTCAGCTCTAGGAACCGACTGTAGTCGAAAACCACTGCCAGCAATTATCCCAAAGTGCCACTGGAAAGTGCAGATCCAAAGAAAGTGCTGGCATCAAACATGAAATACATCCATCCAGCAATATTAGTGGTGTTTCATCACTCGTTTCTTTTCTTCCCGTTCAGCTTGAACGCAGACGTACACTCGCCTAATCTTTCTGCTGCTTCATTTCAAAGGTTTGCTCAGACGTTTACAGCAGTTAAAGTCCGTCTGGAGTTCTGCTTCGTCTCAGAGAAACACTCCCGCGGACATAAAAAGAGATGACCTGCTGTAGAAAGGAGGTTTTTCCTAAGATAAGGGAGCAGGTTTATCTTCACAGGTCTGATGTGGATATTATAAATGCTCTCTCTCTCTGTCAGGGGGGGGTTCTCACATCTGTTGTTGTGTCTGCAGGTTCACCATCTGCCACAAGACGGAGGTGATCAAGAACACTCTGAACCCGGTGTGGCAGTCGTTCACCATCCCCGTCCGGGCGCTCTGTAACGGCGACTATGACAGGTCAGGAGGATTTCGCACAACCCTTTCATGGCGTTCAGAGGTATTTTAGCCGCCGGGTTGCTGAAAGGCTCCTGGCTCCCTCTGATTAAAGGAAGAAGAGGCTTCTGAGTGGATGACGTCGCCTGTTACCGGGGCGGCCAGAATAATGCCAGCAGTCGGTCGTGGTGTCCCAGAGACCAGCGCTGGCGTTATTGAGACCGACCCGGCTGTCACGCAGCGTTTGTGTTGTACTTTCCCAATCGGTGCTCGGGAACACGCCGCCGCTCGTTCTGGTCGCCGGGCGAATGGCGCTCTCAAGTGCCGGCTATTCAGACGTCTCTTTTTCTAGTATGTGAAAGAGTTTGAACGGTTCGGTTACACTTGTTTCACCTCAGTGGACATCGAGGGGTCGTCTCACATCCGCTCAATGAACCGCATCCAACAGGATTCCTACGTAATCTCGTCCTAACAAGTGTTAGCAGCAGGAGCAGATGGTAACCTGTACAGGTGCAGCACATCAGACAAATGTTATAAAACTCAGGTCTAATCCTCCATAGACTGTTTCCACCTAAACGAAGCAAGCATTTGTTGGAAAAACAAGATTAACAAGATTGGTTTAAGACTCCACAGATTGTAGAGGTGTGAGAATCACCAACGCTGAGATAGCAGCCGAAGCACAAAACCAACTTTCTCTGAATCCTACTAATTGTTTATTGTTTATTGTTGGCTTTATCTTGAACAACAACAAATCACCATCAAATTGAAAGCGTCAAAATATCAAAAAAGCAAAACAATGTAACAGTCTCATCCAGAAATAAAGAACAACAGCAAAATAATGTGTTCGAGAGGGAACAGGAGGAAGCAGAAAGCTGATTAAAAATTAAAATAGAATAGAATAAGAAAATAAAGAAAAAACTAAATAATAACAAAATATAAATAAATACAATACAAAAAATTAATAAACAAAGATCAAGGCATAATTAAACTAGCCTCCTACAATATCCTAAACTCAAATGTAATTTCCCAGTCACTTCTTTGATGATCCATGACCAGCCATGAATGCAGGTAGTTACATTTGGATCATTTATGATGTAACACATAAGGAACAGAATAGAATACGAATATAAATTCATATTAATCCTAATCCAGTCCTACCTGTGATGTTTCACCATCATGAATCATATTCCAGTGGAAAACTCCACCTGACTATGATCCCACGTCTCTGCGTCAACATAAAGTCATTTTTTTGTCTCTTAAGGCAGCGACACATCAACCTCATAATCGGCAGTCGGGCCAAGTCTGTGCCTTGAGTCGGGTTGGTGTGTCCTGGGCAGTCGTCCGTCGGCGTCGGGGTTCATTTTGGCCGATTCGACATGCAGAATCTAGGGGTGTGCAAACAAGGGTACCTCACGATTCGATTCGATTCCGATTATTGGAGCTTCGATTCTTCGATTCTTCGATTATAACGATTGTCGATTCGATTCGATTATTGGTGCCACGATTCTTCGATTATTGTGATTTTTAATGCTTTTTTCCAGACAAGATTGATTTTGTCTTCATCTGTGGCTACATTTGTAAATAAATAGCCAATCAATTAACTCAGTTCCTCTAACAACACTCATTAAGTAAATAACAAGGTTTTTTGAACATTTGACATGTATTTTTCAAAGACACAAAATAATTTATTTTATGACTATGTAAACATTTGCTCTTTGACTTACTTAACTTTGACCAGAGAAAGCTGCACTTGCATGAGAGCGCCCTCTATTGGCGGAAAACACTGAAAACGGTCAAGCCCTGGATTTAATGAGTTCATTAATTCAAGTAAACAAGATATGTACTCCCATCAAATGTATTTAGTGTAAACATATCTGCCATATTTCAAGTGAACAATAAGCAATGTGCATTCTTGAAAATGAACTGATTCAGCAGCTTATTCAGTCTGGAATCTGGATAGGATAACTTAAAAAAAAAAAAAAAAAATTAATCGATTCCAAATCGTCACGTGACGCATCGCGATGCATCGACACATCGATGAATTGCACCCACCTCTAGTAGAATCGTCCACTAGCCGTCGGCCTCTACGACCAATCTTATTGGTGGAGTGCTAGCCCTCTACTAGTGAATCAGAGTTAACCGGACATGACGATGGTAAACAAACTAGATAAACAGCAATGGTACACTACACTCTATCATGGCATCGGTTTGGATTTGGATTGTGTTTGATTGTATTATATTTTCATTATTAGCATCGTATTTTCAATCCTTCTTGACTTTTTTCAGATGTGAAAACACTGATGACAGCGGGCTCGGTTCAGAACTTTAGACTCGAGCGATCCCTCGTTTCCAGTTGTTCTTCTTTCTTTTTCTTTCTGAGCAACATCACAGATTAGCACCACCTGGAGAGGGGACATATTACAATCTCACACACGTGCAGAATGTACGCTCTAGTCAGCGTCAGGTCGGTGTGTCTTTGCCTTTAGATTGTGTCTATTATTGGTGGGATCTGCACAGGAGAGCTATCTTCATTCTGATTGGATAACACCCGGAGTGAAACTGTTTTTATGTGTATCCCCTTAAAATTGGGTGTGTATATTCCATAGAGGTGTCGGACGTAATAATCACACATTTGATTTCCCTTTTTGGGATTAATAAGGTATTTTGAACTGAATTGAATATAATCACCCACATCCCTTAAGGCAGTGGTCCCCAACCTTTTCTGAACCGCGGACCGGTTTAATGTCTGACAATATTTTCATGGCCCAATCTAAAGGTGTAGTTGATAAAAACTAAATAAAATGACAAGATCAGCATTAAAAACTGTTGTATTTTCTCTATAGTAATAATAATAATGAATAATAATAAAACATAATTTTCGAAAAAATAAAATAAAATAATGGAAATTGTAAATTACCTTTAATATGAGTATTTCTATAAATGTGTTTTTATGTTTTTATGTCTCATTAACGTTATTTAAAGCCAGGCCTTTATTTTATTTATTAAGGAGACCGATATTTAGTGCTTTTATTTTGAAGGCGTCTCGCCGAGAAATTGTAAACATCCTGAGTTTTGGACTTTAATGGTAAAAGTTTAACGGCAGTAGAAAGTGTGTCTGAAAGACTAAACTAGTGTCGGGAATGCTAAAGTGGTGGCCAACTGCCACGGAAAGCACCTTCTGATAAGGATTGGTTTTCTTTGCAAATGTTATGCCGTATTTATGTACATATTGAGTTTGGTTGTCATGGTTACTCATGTATTGGGGTTTAGCGTTAGGCCTGATTTATGGTTCTGCGTTAAAAGACCGCATAGCCTACGGCGTAGGTTGCGCGGCGACGCACACCCTACGCCGTAGGCTCTGCGTAGGTGTAACGCGGAACCATAAATCAGCCTGTAGCTGTTATTACCGAGCGAGCGAGCAGGTGCGTCGGTCTGTATTTAAGTTAAATGAAACTTATATGAATATACAAAAGACTAACTCTATTTTATTGTATTCCTTTATAGCTCTTACAGTGTGTTTGCAGTGTATTTATTGTGCATCCAAGGAATAAAAACATTGTGAAACATCAGTTTGAGAGTCAACCATCATCAGGCGATGCTACAGAAATTATTTTTTCTCTCTGTGCGGCCCGGTACCAGATGACCCACGGCCCGGTACCGGGCCAGGGCCCGGGGGTTGGGGACCACTGCCTTAAGGCGTTCCTGAGATACGGCCTTTTACGAGCAGCCGTGGCCGAGAAACGGCACACGTACCGAGACCAGCTGATACAAAAACCACCCAAAACATTTCTATTTGAAATAAATAAGTACATTTAGTGGCTGTAAAACCCCAATATCCCAGCTGTGACTTGGTGCGACTAGTGTGTCCTCTACTGAAACGCAGCAAGATGTGCAGTCGGATGGAGACCAGAGACAGTTTTCCCAATGTTTTTGATCTGGTGGTCACTTTGGAGGCCCAAATAAATGCTGTCAAACACTCAACACACTTTATTTATTTATTATTTGTCGCCTTTTAAGCAGGGTTATTATGCCCTGAGGTCATGATGAAATGGGTTTCAAAATACTGTCATAGAGATGGTACCAGAGCTCAATTTTCAACCGGATCTGTTCTTAAAAGCCCTTTTTAGCGGTCAGAGCCACTCCACCACCCGCCTCGCTCTTCCTCAGGGCCTCTCGAAATCAGTTTTCAGTATTTTCAAGTGCAGTAAAACAGTGTGATCCATTAGTTGGAGATAAAAATGATAAAAATGGTTTTATTCTGCTCTGATCTGGATCTGTGTTTTGGTTTGGGCCCCAAATATCGTGACCGTGAGCTGAACCCAAACCCAAATATATTCTCTCAGATCAGAAATGCTTTCATGTGATGTCCCTTTTTTAAAAGGGATATTTTTAAAAAGGACAATTATAATGTATATATGGGTGCTTGAAAATTCATGAAATGTTTAGAGTTCTATGTTTTCCTGCTTGATGAAACTTAATTCACAATCATACTTTTTTGCGATGATCAGCCGCCTACCTGTTCTTGGCGAGCCAGAAAGGAGGTTTCCATTTTCTCTTCTTAATGTGATATTGCAAAATCTAGCTGGAAACCAGTTCACGTAATAATCTGCACCTTCGTCGTCAACAGTCCTCTCCAGCATGACTTTATTTACTGAGTGAATGTGTAATTGTTCTCTCTGCCGCTGCTTCGGTGGAGCAGAATACATTTTTTTCTCTTTTCAAACAGAACTTTCTGTTCTCTTTATCGACAGCTGATGATTTGGAAAAGAGCTGCTTCTCTGAAGATACTGTCTCTCTCTTTTTTTCTCCTTTCAGGACCGTGAAGGTAGATGTCTATGATTGGGATCGAGATGGAAGGTAAAAGCACCTGAGGATTAAAACTTTTCTTCAGGCTCATGATTCACACTGAGACCTCCCGAATGTCAATAACAAATTAGATGTTCTGTGCAAATTCTGGGGGTGAATTTGAAGACTTTGTGCAAGTGTGCTCTATAAAAATGAAAATGTGTCAACAAGGACTGGCAGGGATGTGCCAGAAGGCTGATGCAACAACCTGGAAAAGTTGAGTGAATAAATGAGGATGTTTCTTTACTTGGTTACTTGGTTTTTGTCTCCAGACACGACTTCATTGGAGAGTTCACCACCAGCTACAGGGAGCTTTCACGCGGCCAGAACCAGTTCAACGTCTACGAAGTGAGAACCAACACGGAGTCGGTTTGATGTTTGTCACCGTCGACTTCAGGAGTTATTTATATGTTAACGTCTTTCTGCTTGTAGTTTCAAGCAGCTAATAATCAGCTAATCAGAATCCTGATAATTAACTAAAAACCTCTTCAATTTCTCCAAAGGGGAATCTAATAACTACTATTACCACTAACTACTACTACAAGCTGGCTGGTAGCTACTTGCTACTATTACCGCTAACTGGTAGCTACTGGCTACTATTACCACTACTACTACTATAAGCTGACCAGTAGTTACTGGCTACTATTACCACTAACTACTACTACAAGCTGGCCAGTAGTTACTGGCTACTATTACCACTAACTACCGCTACAAGCTGGCTGGTAGCTAATGGCTACTATTACCGCTAACTACTACTACAAGCTTGCTGGTAGCTACTGGCTACTATTACCACTAACTACCGCTACAAGCTGGCTGGTAGCTAATGGCTACTATTACCGCTAACTACTACTACAAGCTTGCTGGTAGCTACTGGCTACTATTACCACTAACTACCGCTACAAGCTGGCTGGTAGCTAATGGCTACTATTACCGCTAACTACTACTACAAGCTGGCCGGTAGTTACTGGCTACTATTACTATTTCTGCTGCTGCTGCTAATACTACTGATACTACTACTAATACTAGATGACAAGTAGCTAGTAATATACAGCTAGTAACTAGGTAGTAGATTTTTACTCGTAGTACAAGCTAGCAGCTACCCACTAGATTCTCTTCAAACTGGCTGCTTAATAGCGCATTAAATTTAAGAGGCCAATTGTTTCAAATGTAAACGAACAATATTTGTGGAATTTTACAGGCTTGTTCATAAAATTGTGTTGAGAGAATGTATTTGATTTGAAGCCAGATGGCAGTAGAGGGCGCTGTCGTTAGCAAGCTAAGACTTTTTGTTTTTCTAGGTAGCTAAAGGTAGGCTAAGTAATTCTGTAGGATTTCTAACCCAGAAAAGGCCAGTCAGGGGGGAGGGTTCATGCTCGTACCCACAAACGGCTTGGAGGGTCACGATGAGTTCTGTCCTCTCTGGGAGGAATCTTCTTACTTCCTCTCATCCAGATATTTCATTAAACAAATGCTTTATAATCCCAATTCTGTTCCCTCACTGTTCCAGCTTTATCCAAGTCCTGTGAGGCCGTTCACATTTATTTTATACTCAAAGGTTATTAACCTTCCTTTACTTTCATTTCCTCTTCAGTTGGAGTTAAACATTTAAAACTTCTTGGTCAGAGTTTTGGGAAAACATCTACGCTTGCTTTGAAACAGACTTTCAGAGACAACTAAAGCACTGCATTTATCTTATTTTTGTGGTTTGCAGATGAAGCAAAAGACACAAATGTTATGAAGGCATATAACAACCCACGCACTGAGATGCATTACTTTAAAAGCTGTGCAGAAAATAATGAGAGAAATCAACAACTTACATTCATTTTAGCG
Source organism: Cololabis saira (assembly GCF_033807715.1). Taxonomy (NCBI): domain Eukaryota; kingdom Metazoa; phylum Chordata; class Actinopteri; order Beloniformes; family Belonidae; genus Cololabis; species Cololabis saira. Next base: position 38,753,136 of record NC_084598.1, read on the forward strand.
TGCAATTTGGATTTTAATATTGCAACTTTCTTTAATCTTCATGTCTGGAGATAATGGCACCATCACACCAAAAAGTCCTGCAATCTGCTGTACATCATAGTGAGGTTCAGAAGTAATTGAGAATATCATCGGGGGAAAATGAGGGAAAGAGAGCTTCTTATTTGCTTTTCTGGAAACAAAAATGTACGCTCACATGCTAAATAGTTAGCTATTAAACTCTTGAAATGATAACTCCATTAAAGGCCACAGCTCATTAAATTCCACTCAGCTAAAGAGCATTTTCTGCTCAGCAAACACATTAACACTCCGGCGAAAAGATGAATACGTCTCTGGTGATTACCTTTCAGAAGAGGATGGATGGATGAGTGGATGGATGGATGGATGGATGGATGGATGGATGGATGGATGGATGGATGGATTGGTGGATGGATGGATGGATGGATGGATGGATGGATGGATGGATGGATGGATGGATGGATGGATGGATGGATGGATGGATGGATGGATGGATTGGTGGATGCATGGATGGATGCATGGATGGATGGATAAACGGATGGATGGATGATGGATGGATGGAATGATGGATGGATGGATGGATGGATGCATGGATGGATGCATGGATGGATGGATAAACGGATGGATGGATGATGGATGGATGGAATGATGGATGGATGGATGGATGGATGCATGGATGGATGCATGGATGGATGGATAAACGGATGGATGGAATGATGGATGGATGGAATGGTGGATGGATAAACGGATGGATGGATTGGTGGGTGGATAAATGGATGGATGGATGATGGATGGATGGATGGATTGGTGGATGGATAAACGGATGGATGGATGGATGGATGGAATGGTGGATGGATAAACGGATGGATGGATGGATGGATGGATGGATGGATGGATGGATGGATTGGTGGGTGGATGGATGATAGATGGATGGATGATAGATGGATGGATGGATGGGTGGATGGATGGATGGATGGATGGATGATGGATGGATGGATGGATGGATGGATGGATGGATAAACGGATGGATGGATGGATGGATGATAGATGGATGGATGGATGGATGGATGGATTGGTGGATGGATAAATGGATGGATGGATGGATGGATGGATGGATAAACGGATGGATGGATGGATGGATGGATGGATGGATGGATGGATGATGGATGGATAAACGGATGGATGGATGGATGGATGGATGGATGGATGGATGATGGATGGATAAACGGATGGATGGATGGATGGATGGATGGATGGATGATAGATGGATAAACGGATGGATGGATGGATGGATGGATGGATGGATGGATGGATTGGTGGATGGATAAATGGATGGATGGATGGATGGATTGGTGGGTGGATGGATGGATGGATGGATGGATGGATGGATGGATGGATGGATGGATGGATGGATGGATGGATAAACGGATGGATGGATGATGGATGGATGGATTGGTGGATGGATAAATGGATGGATGGATGGATGGATGGATAAACGGATGGATGGATGGATGGATGGATGGATGGATGGATGGATGGATAAACGGATGGATGGATGATGGATGGATGGATTGGTGGATGGATAAATGGATGGATGGATGGATGGATTGGTGGGTGGATGGATGATAGATGGATGGATGGATGGATGGATGGATTGGTGGATGGATAAATGGATGGATGGATGGATGGATGGATGGATGATGGATGATGGATGGATAAACGGATGGATGGATGGATGGATTGGTGGGTGGATGGATGGATGGATAAACGGATGGATGGAGGGATGGATTGGTGGATGGATGGACGGATTGGTGGGTTGGTGGATGGATGGATAGATGGATGGATGGATGGATGGATGGATGAATGGATTGGTGGATGGATGGACGGATGGATGGATGGGTGGATGGATGGATGATGGATGGAGGATGGATGGAGGATGGATGGATGATGGATGGATGGATGGATGGATAAATGGATGGATGATCTCTAAATATCAGTTACTTCTTATTTCAGTTTATAGTTGTTTGCACCGTCTGAATCATTCAAACTCAATAAGCATCATTACAAGATATAATGTTTATAAAATGATCCTTTTCATCTCTAACTGACTTTTCCATCCGCAGGTTTTAAATCCCAAGAAGAAAGGCAAGAAGAAGAAATACATCAACTCCGGGACCGTGAGTGCTCCGACCCCCGGGTTGATGTTTGATGTGATCTGCTGTCCTCCCTCTCACTTCTTCTTCTTCTCCTCTGACTGCTTCCTGTCGGCTCGCCTGTCCTGCTCTTCTTCTTCTGTCCTTCCCTGGTCGTCCCTGCGTCCGTGTGCCAGGTAACTCTGCTGTCCTTCAAAGTGGAGTCGGAGTACACCTTTGTGGATTTCATCCGAGGAGGGTGAGTGGAATGATAATGAGCCGGTCTCACGGTGAGTAAATACACAGAGAAAATAAAGAGCCCACTTCCCCAGAAGTTCCTTTGTAAGCCACATACTGAACTGCACTTTGGTAAATATAGTTTGTAAACCCCTTATTTATTGGGTTCATTCACGTTTAAGTGCAGCTCCGACCCATTAAACCCTCAAGACATTCAATAACTATTATGCTGCTCCGCCAGTAATCTAACTGAAACGTTCAGTCGCTGCTGAGGTTTGTGATGCTCTTTGTTGCTCTCACTTTACTTGCTGTACTCTACTGCCCTTATTTTTTAACAACTTGTGCTTTTTATTATTTATTTTCTTATCATTTGATTTCATTTTATTTGTTATACAGGACTGTCTCAGAAAATTAGAATATTGTGATAAAGTCCTTTATTTTCTGTAATGCAAAAATGTCATACATTCTGGATTCATTACAAATCAACTGAAATATTGCAAGCCTTTTATTATTTTAATATTGCTGATCATGGCTTACAGCTTAAGAAAACTCAAATATCCTATCTCAAAAAATTAGAATATTCTGGGAATCTTAATTTTAAACTGTAAGCCATAATCAGCAATATTAAAATAATAAAAGGCTTGCAAGATTTCAGTTGATTTGTAATGAATCCAGAATGTATGACATTTTTGTTTTTTTTAATTGTATTACAGAAAATAAAGAACTTTATCACAATATTCTAATTTTCTGAGACAGTCCTGTATAAGAGTAGTCTTAAATTAATTACTTGTGATTTTTGAAAACCGTGCAAAGTTATGGATAATCCCTGGAAACAGGCATGGTGACGTAGAATTGTCAAATTGGTTTAATTCACCGTACGAATTGTTACAGATTACTTTTGTAATACTGTATTTGACCCAGTCTTTGTACGTTTTGACCATATAGAAACGTAATTCTTGCCATTTTAAGAATGAGATGTACCTGCTGGATCTACTGCCTTTACTTTTTAACAGCTTGTGCTTTTTATTATTTGACCTCTTTTCTTATCATTTTATTTCATTTTATTTGTTATTTACTGTTTAATTGTGTCTTGCCGCTTTTAATGTTGATGTAAAGCACTTTGAATTACCTTGTGTTGAATTGTGCTATACAAATAAACTTGCCTTGCCTTGCAACAGGACGCAGCTGAACTTCACGGTGGCCATCGACTTCACGGCGTCTAATGGTGAGCTACTGGCGCTTTTAGTTCCAGATAATTGATCTCCTCTCGGCTGGTGGACGGGCCGCTCCATCTACATTCCAGCCCCGTCTGTACGGCCGTGAGCTGGGGGGGGGGGGTGATGAAAACAATCAGGGGGGGAATGAGGATTAAAGTTGGAGCATGGACTGTGTAATTACGCCTCTGTGAGGTCACTGGTGGGTTTACCGAAGAACGAAGACTCTTTATCGTGTTGATGGTGGAGCCGGTACACCTGTCAATCACAGTTAGCCACGTTAGCTTAGACAACTCAGTTTATGTTATATTTCAAGTTAACTGACGTATTCTCTCTAAAATATGAAATAATATTAATAATAAATAATAATATAATAATTCTATAATATAATATATGATATATATATATATATATATATATATATATATATATATATATATATATATATATATATATATATATATATATATATATATATATAATAATTATAAATAAAAATATTAATGATCATATTTTAGATATTAAATCATCTAAATCAGAGGTCGGCAACCCAAAATGTTGAAAGAGCCATATTGGACCAAAAACACACAAAAAAAATATGTCTGGAGCCACAAAAAATGAAAATTCTTGTATAAGCCTTAGAATGAAGGCAACACATGCTGCATGTTTCTATATTAGTTATAACTGGGGGAAGATTTTTTTTTCATTATGCACAAAAATTCGAAATGTCGAGAAAAAAATCGAAATGTCGAGAAAAAAGTCGAAATGTCGAGAAGTTGAAATGTTGAGAAAAAATTCAAAATTACGATAAAAAGTCGAAATGTCGAGATTAAAAAGGAAAGGAAAAAGAAATAAAAAAGAGAAAAAGGAAAAGAGGAAAAAAGAAGAAAGAAGAAAAAAAGGAAAAAAGAAAAAGTGTTTATGATTCTATAAAGTTAATTTTGTCCATGGCTTTACAATTTAACTTGCTAATTCTTTTTGTCGGACAAGACATTGTTTGGTTTTTCCAGAGCCGCCCAGAGTGACTCTGATGAAGGCAAAAGGAATCGCAGAAACATGTCAACCTAAAAATGTCTTGTCCGACAAAAAGAATTACCAAACTAAAATGTGAGTGATTATGGTCCGTTAGACGTCAAAACAGTGCTTAGTAACCAAAGTAACGACGGCTAGTTATTGGCTGCGTGAGCCGCCAATCAAAGACAGACCTAATTAAACATACATTTATACAACTTTACCTGATCTGGTACAAACAAAATAAAATTAATCCCATGTCGTCACGGATGTTAAACTTGGGTGGGTTTTTTTGCATCGGACCAAAGTTGTAGTGGTTTTGAGGTTTTAATAGCTTTTTTACTTTGTTTTTCACTTTGTGGGTTATTTCAGTTTAGTTTTAGTTAAACAAGCACTACAGTTTTAGAGTTATTGACTTACAGATATTTACAACACAACTTAGGATGAAAGGATCTTGTCAACATACTGAACAAAAATACTTTTGTTCTTTTAGTAATTAGAAAAGTTTCAGATGTCAAAAATGTTTTGTTTTTATTATCATTTCAGGTAACGGGATTGGAGTTTTTTCTGTTAGTTTCAGTTTTACTTACCAGACTGTGAATATGTTTACTCATTCTCATGACTCATTCTGTGGTCATTGGAGTTCCTAACCAATTAGACACATTACTGGCCATCACGGGCCATGGCTTGAAATGAATCACATCCAATACCCCTTTTCCCCCGGGCCGGTTCCAGGGCTGGTTCTGGTTCTGGTTCTGGGCCAGTACTGAGTTTGGAACCGGAATTTCTGTTTCCATTCACAAAGAACTGTCTCCTGGGCAGAAAAAACCCAGTTCCAAGGTAGCACCATCTCTTTGCTGGACTAGAGGAAAGAACTGCTTACGTAAGCGGAGGGGACGGAGTTATTAACCCTCCTGTTGTCCTCGGGTCACAATAACCCGCCACTGTGTTAAAAATCAACCCAAAATCCTTTAAATGATGTTTTTTTACTTGAAATTTAACTTCCCCAGCTAGGGCAAGTAAGAGGAAGAGATGTGAGTTCTGCCCTCAAAAGAAGGACTATACTGTGTCCTTCAGGTGTAATGAATACATCTACAAAGGCTGTGCACTTGCATACTGCCCTATACGTGCTAATTAGTTGAATGGGATTTTTGTATAGTACATTATCTAAAATTGTTCACTGGAGAAAAAAAAGAAACTGAGTCATTGGGATGAATAATAATGCATTCAAAACTCCCTTTTGCACATTTTTTTCTTTACCTATAGAAATACAAATGAAGAGGGAAAACTTAAGCATTCACGCATTTTGTGATGAATGACAAGCTGTTTCTTCAAGCAAGATGAAATTTGGTGTTTAAAATTCAATTAAGGTGCTTATAACGGGGGTTTACTGAAGACCGGTAATTTTGACCCGGAGGACACGGGTTCTATTCAGAAAATTAGGACAATAGGAGGGTTAAGACCAATGGCAATAGCAAGACTGGGAGACGGAGACATTTTCAAATAAGAATGAATCTGGATGCAGCAAAGCATCATGGGAGGAGGAGGAGACAACCTGTCTTTTAGAGATGTGTCCACGGAGGTGCTACGTGGACCAAGTCCTATTAGAGCAGATATCTGGTTGTCGCTTCAACTTTCACGCAGACGCAGCAACGTAACTGACGTGGCTCCTCTTAGCACCCGAGCTGCAGAGGTGTCAAGTAACGAAGTACAAATACTTCGTTACCTTACTTAAGTAGAAATTTTGGTTATCTATATACTTCACTGGAGTAATTATTTTTCAGACGACTTTTTACTTTTACTCCTTACATTTTCACGCAATTATCTGTACTTTTTACTCCTTACATTTTAAAAACAGCCTCGTTACTCTATTTCATTTCGGCCTTTAAAAAAAAACTATCCAGTTAAATTGCTCCATCCGGATAGAGTGAATTTGGTTGTGGTTGTTTCAGATGTTCTTGTCCAGTTTTGTTCTTACATCCGTTCCCTCAGATTCCTGCAACTAAACTTGGATGTACATTCCAATAAAGGTTAGGATAAATGATAACATGCCTCTGAAGTTTGACTTTTTGCACCATTACATTATAGGCAACTAGTCATCATATCTGCTGCTCTCTGAAACACATGTTAATGCTCAATAGTACACATATGGCCCTTTTCCACTAGTCCTTACTCGGCCCGACTCGGCTCGTCACGCCTCTACCCGTTTTGTCCCCGTTTGTTTTTCCACAGCCAGGTGAGAAGTGGGCAGGTTGGGGTGAAGCTGCTGTGACGTACTCGATTGCGCAACCGCTTTGTTCATGTCGGCGCTGATGAGAAATCAGCTGGAGCCGCGAGCAGCTGAGAGTAAAACAGCCCATCTACATCCCTTTTTTAATTCTGTCCTCAGCACCAGGTTTATGAACATCTGCACCTCAGAGTTGGATCACCAAACAGACGTTTTGCGCTTTATAATAAAATCGCCGCGAGCCGCCAGTCGTTCTCGCGCTGACTCCCGCTTCCTGATTCAAACGTTTGACGGCCCCCCGACCAATCAGTGGCGCGGAGGGTGGTGACGTCAGAAATAGTCCTGGCTCAGCCCGGATAGAACCTCGCCAGAATGGTTACAGAAATAGTATCAGCTTGGAGCGGCTCTACCCGTCTCAGCCCCTAGTGCAAAAAGCGCAAGACGGGGGCGTGGCGGGTAGAACTGAGCTGAGGCGGGACTAGTGGAAAAGGGCCTATTTTGGTTCTTTAATATATTTGCATTATACTAAGATGCATTCATTTTCAATGACTTTTGTCCTTAATGACTTTTTCCCCCTTACATTACTTTTACTTTTATACTTTAAGTAGTTTTGAAACCAGTACTTTTATACTTTTACTTGAGTAAAAAACTTGAGTTGATACTTCAACTTCTACAGGAGTATTTTTAAACTCTAGTATCTATACTTCTACCTGAGTAATGAATGTGAATACGTTTGACACCTCTGCCGAGCTGTGGAAAAACAAACCAGTTCTCAGCTGGTTCGTAAGTTGAACGAGTACTGGAACCGGTTTGGTGGTAAAGGGGTATGGGTGGGCTGGCGTCTTCCTTGGTCCTTCAGCCCAAACCTGCCTGAACGACCTAAAAGAGGATTACTGGGTTAGGATCACGATGCGTCTTATGTGACTTTATTACATGTGTCTCAGGGAATTTATGTTTTATATTTAATAGAAGAGAGAAAAAAAAGGTTTCAATTAAAATGTACAAATCCACGATGAAAGAAGCTCGTCTCCTTTCCTTTCACCGACATCTTGTAATTCTTCCTTCCTCTTGACCGATGGCTCCGTGGAGCACGTTCTGTGTCCATTGTTGCTTTCAGGCTTCTATTAAAGAGACGAGCAATCAAGCGTGATCGCTTCAGCGGTTAGGGAGAAAGCATTTGTCTCCCGGTACACCTGTGGCACCGTCTGAAGGCTGATTGGATTAGGGGGAGCACATTATTGGAGGGTGTGTTGGAGTGTGGAACCCACTGCAGCTTATCAAATCAGCCCCGGCCTCCCGGCCCCCGTAAAAGCAGAGAGGTCCTTTTTAAAATGAGTCCAAAGCACTCGGGTCCCAGCGGGAGGGGAGGGAGCTGTAATTCAGTTACAGCCACGTGGAAAAGAGAGTACACCCCCCCCCCCCACCCCTTCAATACCAGCAAATTAAAAACTCATCTGGTCCCTACCAGCTCATGAAATTAGGGAACTGCATCTTCAGATGAGCAGCGCTGTGGGTGTTTATGTAACAAAAAAGGAAAAATGTCCAAGAAAAGAGGTGAAAAGGTGATGAAGAAATACTTTTGATAGATTGATCAAATGTAAATAACTCTGTAAAAGCAAAGGAGAAATCGTGTGTGTTAATACAATGCCAAGAAGGAAAGACATCAGCAAGTATAAACAAAGAGTGGATTAAAAGAACTGTGACGTCACGCGTTCTCAAAGGAGTCGATTTGAAACTTGACTCTGCCCGCCCAAAATTTTAGTTTGGTTTAGGGCATGCTAACCTATAATGCTAATTTATGCTATTTTACATTTATGCTGATTGAATTTCATGTCACAACTTAAACAACGTCATTAACAGTACGACCATAGTTGAAAAGAGTGCTAGCGAAGCTTTGCCACAGTCGGTTGCTAGGTCGGTTGCCAGGTAGGCGTGGCAGAGTATGATCCGCTACCCTTTAGCAGAAAGTCGTGGCAAGAAAAAGTTATCTTGTGATTCTCACGTGATCTAAAAACATTCAGGTAAACTCGTGACCACATGGATCCAGTCGATCGGACGCTGCTTGGAAGCGATGAAGGAATCCAAACTAATTCCTTCGGTAAACGTAACGAGAGGAGGCGCTGGGAAGACTTGATTTGAGCTGCTAATTTTGATTGACACGTGACCTGGTGGCTTCTGAAGAGCGGTTTTGAAGGTTATTTTTCCTTCTTGCGCGACGTGGCCATGTTGCCCTGGAAACCGTCAGGAACACGCCCAATGCATGTCAATCAAAGTTAGCTTTAGCTTACCAGATCCTTCAGTGGTTACTCGCCCAAATATCTGCAGAGCTGCCATCAGACCAGCAGAAAAGCCGTTTAACATGTTTTTGTCAAAATGACTGTTGCGTTTAGCCGGTGCTGGGTTAATTCAATACCATGACGATCAATTATATTATAAACAAATGTAATGCTATATATACCCCCCCCGCCATAACAATTGAGACCAAAACAGTTTTTTGAACCAGACGACAAATATGTTTATTTCTGCTTAACCTGGAGGTCGAGAGAGATCGACTAGCTTTAGCAGCCTCTAGTGGCCAGTCGAGGAACTGCAACGAGTCTTAGCTCTGGATGGATTGGATGGTTGGCGCTTGCTTGGGGCGAGCATTCATTCTCTCCTCATTGATTAGACGGTAGCTCCACAAGGCATCATGAACAGCTGATGCCACCATGTGGCAGAAATGTGAACGACGCAAATTAACCTCATGCGCTAACCTGGACTTGAGAGTCTATCTGTTCATATCCCGATCGATCGGGCCCGATCACGGCATTTTCAAAACATCGGTATCGGCCAAAAAAGTACCGGGACATACCTAGTTATTAATGTTTTCAATATATATTAAATCGTTTTATATATCGTTGCATTTAACGTCACTTCCGGCCGACGAAGTAAGCGAAACTATACAGGGTTTACATGTTTGGATTGTGAAATTTCAGTTCATGTTGCATTAAGCTGCTGCTATTCATTTCATACCATTCAGAATGTTGCACTAAGGTTAAGCCAAAAAGTATTTTATTTTTCTTGTGTTTGTGAGTTTGACTGAATGTCATTCAACTACTTTATTGCACTATTCTGCACTTTTTGTTTTAGTTTACAATTTCATGATTTTACATTTTGTGGCACCAGTCCTGATAAGCTTTGTTGAAATATATGTCCATGTTGTTCTCCAATGGACAATAAAAGAAACTTGGGATAATTTAGTTTTAGTCCTCTTTTCTTTTTTTTTTTAATTCATTGCCAAAATGTATCTGATCGGGAAAAAGTATCGGAAATGTATCGGGAGCCAAAAAAAGGAAAAATCGGGATCGGCAGATACTCAAGTGATCGGGATCGGATCGGGAGCTAAAAAATCCTGATTGGGACAACCCTAGTTCATATAGTTAAAAGTTGAGGTTTTTCAAGAACTGGTAAATACCAGAAAGCTTTTATTGGGTCTCAAGCTCGAATGTAAGTCATTAAAATGACTCCATGGAGCAACAACAGTCCATCACAGTCACATTTACATGTTTTTTTCGATTTTCAAGAGATTAAATATTTGTAGTCTCCAGTGATCTCCAGATGCTGGATCACATCCGGCCAGTTTCTCAGAATAGCTGTTATTCATTTGGCATGTCGATGTGACGGGTGACCCATTCTCGTGTTCTCCGTCCCAGGTAACCCGTCCCAGCCCACCTCCCTCCACTATATGAGCCCCTACCAGATGAACGCGTACGCCATGGCGCTGAAAGCAGTGGGAGAGATTATCCAGGACTACGACAGCGACAAGCTCTTCCCTGCCTACGGCTTTGGAGCTAAGCTGCCCCCCGACGGCAAAATCTCCCACGCCTTCCCGCTGGTAAGAGACGCCGGCAACACAAACACATGAGCCCGCGCCCGTTTGGACCGGGAGGTGTTGCCGCGGCGACAGCCGGTCTCATAAATTGAGGCGGCGGCTCATCTGGCTGCCAGCGGGGATTTCCCAGCATCCCCTCCGCTTCCTCTTTGCTCCCTCCTGAGGGATGAGGGCAACCAGTCAGGAATCACTGGATGTTGAGCTTAAGTAAAAACCAAGATATCACCATGTCTCCAACCACCTTTATGCAGAAGTGACGGAGACTCCAGCAGGATTAGAAGACATGTTTGTTTGGAAACGTTTTTCTTTATTGTTCACTTGGTTTCTGGGATCTAATCTGTTTTTCTTGCCGCTGTGACCTGAACACAGACATCATTGCTTGATAGCTGGATCAATGTTATCATAAACGGTAGCAGAGAGTCAAAAATTTAAATCTACATTTAGACTCTTAGGGCCTGATTTACTAAAGGTTTGCGTGCGTAAAAACGTGTGCAAACTTGACATCACGCGCAAACCAATGTGCAAGCTGATCTACTAACAGCGTGCAAAGAGGACTGCGCCTCTCAAATGCGCAAAATAGCACACGCAATTCATTTAGTACTTTTGCCCTGATGAATAATCAATATGGGGCGTACCCGCCAGAAATCGCTAAATACTGGGAGGGGAAAATGCAAATATGTTCATTTACCACACGCAATGAGATTTACCAAGCCTGAAAGTTTTTGCGGGGATTGTGATTGCGTCTGTATTTAATACGTTCGAAAGGAAGGTGCTAATCTGCCCAGCATTACGCAGGGATGCTTGTTGGTGCCTGATTTGGGGACTGGGGTGGGGATGGCTCAACTTATTGTGAGGATTCTCCACATGCAAAAGGAGAAATATTTTATTTGAATGTTAAATCGAGTATTATTCAGCAAAAGGTTGCCACAGGAGGCACATTCATTTTTTTATTTGTGATAATAAATAAATCACGTGTTTTCATGGAGAAAAAAGTGTTTCTTATTGTGCGCCTGTTCTGCAGTTGTCATACCCCGGTGTTGTGCCGTATTCAGCACCCCTGCCGTGAAAAGCACCCCCTCGTCTGACAAAAATGATATTCTCATTCTGTGTCACGTTCTGTTTAGCGTCCAGTTTTGTGTTAATGACTCATGTTTAAATGCGCTCATGGATTCCACAATAGTCATACTTTCCCACAATCACAGTCACACATAACAAAAATCGAGTAAATGGTTATTGATGTCATTAATTAATAGCCTGCTTACTGTGTTGTCTTCCATAATATTTGTAAATATATATAATATAAACTCCTAAGTATGTGTTTGTGTGAGTGTGTATATATAAATATATTGAAGTGTCAGTGTGTTGTTTTTTTTCTTGGTCTACTTATCATTGAATATACGAGGGGGTGCTTTTCACGGCAGGGGTGCTGAATACGGCACAACAATTTGCCTCTTCCACTAATATCTCTAACTCCAACTCGTCAAATTTCATTTTGCGCTTGCGACTATATCCTGCTTTCCATCCAGACTCTCCATGGCGCAAAGTTTGCGCCGCAAACCGTAAGACACGCAACACCTCATTTAAATACTGCTGTTTGCACCTGTTATCAATTGCGCACGCAATCTTAGTTGATCGCCCGCAAAACACACAACAACAGCACGTGCAAACTTTTTCAGTGCACACGCAATTTAGTACTCTTTATTTAGGATCTTAGTAAATCGGGCCCTAAATGTAGTCAATAAAGGAGTTAAAAAAAAAACACATTTGCAGGTTGGATGGATGGATGGATGGATGGATGGATGGATGAACCCCACCCTCTCTCAGGAATGGTGTCCTCCACAGAGCGGTGACGGGGATAATCCCAACTGCGGGGGCATCGACGGCGTGCTGGAGTCGTACTTCCAGAGCCTGAGGACGGTGCAGCTCTACGGACCCACCAACTTCGCCCCCGTCATCAACAAGGTGGCCAAGTAAGACCAAAAACCTTCATGTTCCAGCTTATTCCACTTCCTGACCTCAAACAGGCTCCTATCTTTACATAAAACACCTCATTAGTGGAACGACTCACAAGCATCAAAAGCGTTACAGATGTACAGAAACATTTATAGAGGTTTCTGTGTGAAGGAGGTTAAAGCGTCGGCACATAATCACATTCTTTCTGCTCCAACATGTGCGTCACGAACCTGATTATTCAGGAACATTTGAGATATTTCAGTCAGAAGACGGATTGTGGGTTTGTGAATGATCTGAGTAAATGAACACGAGCTGATGAGGAGAGGTGAAGGAAGAGGTTCTCTTTCTCCTGGATGGAGTATAAGTGACGAGCTTGGGGCTCCGAGGAGACAGCAGGGGTTTTGGAGATGTGCTGCAGGACCAGGTCCCAGACCAGCAGAACTGGACCAGGAATCGTCACGGTGCCAGTGTACCGGACTGGCTGCTGTGAAGCAGCTCCTCTGCAGCCCAGATGTTGAACCGTTGGCTGCAAGTTTCCGTCCAAACTGCAGACTGAAGAGAGTTGAGCTGCATGTGACATCATCAGTGCAGTTGTTGCTAGGCAACACAAACAAAACTCTGGTGCATTCATGATGATCTTGTGAAGATTAAAAAAACAACTTCCATCCATCCATCCATCCAACACACATCCACCCACCCATCCATCCATCCATCCATCCATCCATCCATCCACCCATCCATCCACCAATCCATCCATCCATCCATCATCCACACATCCATCCATCCATCCATCCATCATCCACACATCCATCCATCCATCCATCCATCATCCACACATCCATCCATCCATCCATCCATCCAACACACATCCATCCATCCATCCATCCAACACACATCCATCCATCCATCCATCCAACACAAATCCATCCATCCATCCATCCATCCACACATCCATCCATTCATCCATCCACACACCCATTCATCCATCCATCCATCCTTCCTGGATCCAGAGATACTTCAACCTAAACTCCACTCGGGTCTCCAGCGAGAGTCAAAGGCCACAATTACCTTTTATTTCTCCCAAGATGGAACATATCGTCAGTTTAAACTATTTCAGATTTTCTACTGTGAGTAAATTCTGATCAGAGAGATTTGCAGAACGCGGCGTTCAGCTTTTTATTTACATTTCACGCATTGAGTTGGGGCTGTATTTACACAAGTTATCGAATATAAACACTGAACATTTCTGTGTTATATTTCAGGCTCTGATGCACATTTATATACATTAGTTTTGGTGCTGAATTAATCATTTGCTCGGGACAGAGTTCTTGATTAAATCAATTATTGTTTAGTTTGTTTGTTGCAGCCGTTCAGTTTATCAGACTTGATCCATGTTTTCTCCCGTCGACTGAAGTCGGGCGGTTTTATCTGATTTTAACTTCAGTAACTTGTCAGATTCACGTCCCCGAGCCGTCTGGTTCAGTTCGGGAGGTCTGACTGATCTACGCAGCGTGGAATATTAAAATCACATTATTCCTTATTGTCTGTCCCACTTAGCATGAAAGTAAACTTTCAGGCGCTTCAGTTAAACCTTCTGATATCAGACTTCTTCTTCTCTGAGTATTCTCCAGGTGCTTTCTCTGTTTGTTTACAGTCCCCCCCCTCCGCCACCCCGGGGGGATGTGGAAGTCTTTCATTATCAACTTCTTCAGGGTGGAGGCTGAGCCGCGATTTGCATGCACGAACTGCCGCTGCGCCTCGTAATCTGACAATCTTATTGCAAATATCAGTCTCACATCCGGCAGTCCTCAGTTTGAAGTTTGAGAGGTGGGTGGGCGGCTTATAGGTTATTTAGGTATCTGACATTTAAAGTATATGAGAAGATAAATAGTTAACAAAAAATATGAAAATATTCTGCCGTCATAAGTGACATCAGTGTTTTGCAGGTGGATCGGCTTTACTGTTATAGCCCATAGTCATGTACAAAAGTCAGTTCCTCCTCTTTTAATCCTTTTTTTTCCCCAACATAAAGACACATTTAAAGTCACCTGAGTGGGTCTCTGCAAGCACAACCTCTAGAATAACTTTTTTCACCATGCTATTATTTATTACCCTAAAAAAACAACAAGAAAACATATGCTAAACATATGCTAAATATGCTGGATTTTAGCCAAATCCCCCACTGCTTTTAAATCTTCACTAAAAACATTCCTTTTTAGAAAAGCTTTCATGGTGGTGTGAATATTGTTATTAATTTTAGACTTGGTTATTGCTGTCTTTTGTTATTATCCACTATGCTCTGTATTTTTATCTTGATGTATTTTATTGTTCTTGGGAAGCACTTTGTACCTTTGTTAAGAAAGGTGCTATATAAATAAAGTGTATTATTATTAATTATTATTATTAATAATAATAATAATAATAATAATAATAATAATATTATTATTACAAGAAAACTTATGGGCAATACCAAGTACCCCCTCAGTGCTTCCATAGGATTGCAGATGATGGTTTAGCCAGATGCTGCTAATCATCAGCTGCAGAACCTCTAAAGCAGATGTTTTGGCAGTCCCCTCCTCCGGAGCACCCTGGTGTATGTTAACATAATGCCAAGAGGGAAAGACACAATGGTCTGTTTGCTTCACATCAATCCGTGAAAAGTAATTAAGCCATTTCCAAACCATTCAGAGTTCAACTTTCTACAGGGAGAAATATTATTTATTTTAAGTTGAAAACCGGGGAATAGCCATCCCAGAAGCCGTACCCCAAGGGCAGGCTGTGCAATGCTCAGAGAAATAAGATATAAACTCCAAGAGATGATTTAGGATTCCCGAAGTGACATGATGCAAAAAGTTAATCTTTTGTTGTCTGTCTCAGATTTGTCTCATAATTAGACCAACTACAATTTAATGATTATTATACTGTTAGAAACAATATAATACAACAGGGGTGGGTGCTGTCGGCACAACTGAAAGGGAATGCCCCCCCCCCCTCTCTCTGTCCTCTTCTGTTTGTAAATACCTGGTTGTCCTGTGTTTAAAAGTCGCCTTTTACTCCAACACAACATGTTACACACAATACATCAGATAGTCACCAAACTGCACCCTTCACTGTCTGGTCTTTTCTTTCTTTGTCTTTCACGTCCCTCCGCCGGTGATCTCAGTCCTCTTTCGCCCCTTTTCCACCAAACCGGTTCCAGGGCTGGTTCTGGGTCAGTTCTGGGTCAGTACTGAGTTTCTGTTTCCACTGACAAAGAACTGGTTCCGGGCCAGAAGAACCGGTTCCAAGGTAGCACCAACTCTTTGCTGGTCTAGAGCAGTGGTTCCCAACCTTTTTTCCTTTTTCCCCCCCTACTTGTGTCTAAGACCAGCCGGGCCCCCCGACCCGTACGTACTAGCACCAAAAGAGTAGTGATTCTTTACAAATCTTTAATTGAAAAAATGAACATTAATTATTAATTATTATGTTTTTGTGATACATTTCTCTTTGGTTTACCCTGTATACAGATTACTTTGTCTTTCTCACATTCATTTTGTGTCACCAATGTATAAAATACATACAGAAAAAAATTGCAAGGACATAAAATGAAAAAAATGTCTCTTTTAATATGAGCGCAAACATTTTTAACATTTTTCCTTTAACAACCTGTCGGAGTAGTAGTATGATTAAATGTTGAATAATGATATAATAATAATAAGTTATTAAGTTTTTATCCTGTTAAATAACTTAGAAATATATTTTGGTCATTTTAAAATACTACGTGGGTTTATACAGACTTGGATTACATTATTCCATTAGGTGTTATTATGATTTTTTATTTATTTAACATGCACAAATATAATTTTTACAACTGCATATCCTCAAAGCAGACAAAGTTTTGCGCCCCACCCAAGGGGGGGCCCGGACCCCAGGTTGGGAGACACTGGTCTAGAGGAAAGAACCGCTTACGTAAGCGGAGGGGGCGGAGTTATTAAGACCAACAGCAACAGCAAGACTGGGAGACGGAGACATTTTCAAATAAGAATTAATCTGGATGCAGCAAAGCATCATGGGTCTGAGGAGGAGACAACCTGTCTTTTAGAGATGTGTCCACGGAGGAGCTACATGGACCAAGTCCTGTTAGAGCAGATACCTTGTTGTTGCTTCAACTTTCACGCAAACGCAGCGACGTAACTGACGTTTGCAGTGACGTCCTGACGTGGCTCCTCTTAGCACCCGAGCTGTGGAAAAACAAACCGGTTCCCAAGTTGAATGAGTTGTGAACCAGAACCAGCCCTGGAACCGGTTTGGTGGAAAAGGGGAATTTAAGATATGAACACGTAAGACTCAGATGCATCAGTGCTAAACCCCAATTTTCTTTTCTTCTCTGGGGATCAATCCAACGTGATAGACTGGAAACACTCGTGCACAAAACAAAAGCCCCTTTGTTGCAAAATTATAATAAATATATATATGTGGCTTTTGGGTTTTGCCAAACTTTGTATTAACTATTAATATATATGCAGACAAAGGCAGGGGGGCACACACTCAAAAATGATTTGTTATACAGTGAAGTGTCACTGCATTGATTAATCAGTTTCCAGTTTTAATCCCTCGCTCTGTTGAGGCAGGCAGCGCTGTCGATGTGGCATGAAGATCAAACAGTGAGAGGAGTCTCATCTAGCGACACGCTCGTCCCGGCGTCACGCTACAGACCTGTTAGACGTGTGAGACACGAGCGCTGACACGCATCAGTGTAAACACACGTGCAGGGGCCGCGCGCCGGCGCCCTCGCAGCTTATGTTTGGAGACGCGCAGCAGACGCATGAGGATGAGAGGGAAAACGAGCTGCAGCCACTGCCTGTTCTTTATTTATTTATTTACTGTTGTTATTTTTGAAGGCGTCTCTGTAGCTTTGGGTTGCAGTTTGGGGGTTTTAGGCTATGTTGTGGAACCGTGGGCTAGTGTGGGCTAGCGTGGACTAGTGTGGGCTAGTGTGGACAAGTGTGGGCTAGTGTGGGCTAGTGTTGGTTAGCGCGGGCTAGTGTGGGCTAGTGTGCAATTGTGGGCAAGTGTGGGCTAGGGTGGACTAGTGTGGGCTAGCGTGGGCTAGTGTCGGTTAGCGCGGGCTAGTGTTGGCTAGTGGGGAATTGTGGGCAAGTGTGGGCAAGTGTGGACTAGTGTGGGCTAGCGCGGACTAATGTGGGCAAGTGTGGGCTAACGTGGGCAAGTGTGGGCTAGCATGGACTAGTGTGGGCTAGGGTGGACTAGTGTGGGCTAGGGTGGACTAGTGTGGGCTAGTTTGGAAGTGTGGACAAGTGTGGGCAAGTGTGGACTAGTGTGGGCTAGCGCGGACTAATGTGGGCAAGTGTGGGCAAGCGTGGGCAAGTGTGGGCTAGTGTGGGCTATCGTGGGCAAGTTTGGGTTAGCGTGGGCTAGTGTGTTAGCATGGGCTAGTGTGTTAGCATGGGCTAGTGTGGGCTAGCACGGGCTATTGGATGAGTAATTCATTTTCATCTGCTTTAAATATGCTGCAGTTTGTTTTTTATATATTATCAAATAAACTTGAGCATTAAATTACGTGACTTTGATGATAACTTGTTAAAATACAGTTTTACAAAAGTGACTCTTCTTTTTTATTTTAACCCTGTAATAATTAAATTGCAACTTTATTCTTATTTTTTTATCTAGTAACATTGTCAGTTTTTAGTAAAAGTACAACTTTATTTTTAAGACAATTTTCATATAGAATTGTCTAATAAAATTATGATTTTACTCCCACGAGATTACAACTGTATCTTTTACATAATTGTTTGAATTTATGAATTCATTCCTGTAATTACATTTTTTGGTAAAAAAAAATCTCATAATATTGCAAAATCTTTGTCATTAAATTATTCTCATTTATTTACGTTTATTCTAAAATGGATAGATTTTTTTATTTTTTGTAGAACTATAAACTTTTTCTTGTACAGAGGAACTTTTTCATCAAAAACTGAAGCACATCAGTGACATTCTGCAGGTTGTGTTCTGTTTGCTGAAGAGCTTATTTGTTGTGATTCCTGTGGACCGGCAGTGTTGGTCTTTAAACTGTGTGTGTGTGTGTGTGTGTGTGTGTGTGTGTGTGTGTGTGTGTGTGTGTGTGTGTGTGTGTGTGTGTGTGTGTGTGTGTGTGTGTGTGTGTGTGTGTGTGTGTGTGTGTGTGTTCGTTCCCCAGCTGTGCAGCAGAGATTACAGATGGCTCTCAGTACTTTGTGCTGTTGATGATCACAGATGGAGTGATATCTGACATGGTCCAGACCAAAGAGGCCGTGGTCAACGTGAGTAAACAAAACACACACAAACACCTGGACGCACCTGCTCAGGCGTGAGGGTAAAACACCTCACACAGGTGGATCCTGCTGCTGATGAACATCTCAGCATCTGGTGCATGTTTGGAGCTGGTAGACGGGGAGGTCTACGGAAGTAAATCTGTGACTGCGTTTACATCCAGTCAGAATTCGGGTTAGGGTCAATATTACGGTTACTGATGTTGTGCCACAAGTAAATGCTGTTTCAGTTATCAAGAGAGTTATTAATAATTGTCCTTCAACAAATATTAATAATTAATGAGGTAGATTATTTATCAAATTGAATTGAAAAAGACGGGGCACCACCTGGTCGTTACCAGGAAAATGATAACTACAGCAAAATCAGTCTCAAGATTAATTATTCTACAGAATAATAATTGAAGGATGAAATCCAAACACAGGCTCCGGCAACCAACCGCTGGTACCGTTTTGTTTCTCGGTCCTGTAGTTCGCCTTTTTCAGCGTCTTCCAGCGGAGCTTGATCTGGTCTGGCGTTCGTACAAATCCTGCTTTATGCAACTTTCCGCTCACCTTTTTGTAAATCTCGCTATCCCGGTACTTTCTACCGTATACAAATGCCAAAATGTTCATATCTTTCATTACATTTATGAAGTGATTAGTCTCCTCCTGGTCTTGTGTTTATCCGTGTTTATAAGAACTTCCTGGACTCAAAAGACCAAGATTCCTTGTGAAAAGAACATGCGCAGAAAATAAATTCCTGCGAGGATTTCCCGTTTGGCGTTTACATGACCAAATATTCGGGTTAGAAAAGGAGTAACCTAGGGGTCATTTTTGGGTTTTTAAAAACCGGAATATGAGAAAATTCCGGTTATTCAAAGGGGTTATTGGTGTTTACATGGCCGTGCAAAACCGGGTTACTGCTAATATTCCGGTTTTAAAAGAGTTATTGACTGCATGTAAACGTAGTCAGTGTTGTTGGACTTTGAAAGAAAAAAGTGGCTGAATTTGTACCACTGAATATTTATGCATTGAAATTATGTATCTGAATGTTTTTTAACGTTAAAATATTAAACTGCAAAAAATTCCACCACAGCATCACATCACAAATGTCCGTTTCCCTCTGTTTACAAGCAAACGTGAAGATGGAGTTTTTGCAAATCCCCACTTTGGCCGGAGTTTTCAGAAATTATCGTTTTTGGTGATTTTGAGCTTTTGAGCAGCAAAAACGCATGAAAACACCACCGTTTTTGCTACGTGTAAAGGCTGAATGAGTGTTGGGTGTTCAACAGAAACCAGAACTGTTGTCTGAACCAGACTGTAAATGTTTATATTTGCTGAGGGGATTGACTCACTTCTTGGAACCCCCTAGTGGTCAGTCGATGAATTGCAGTTTTTTGGGGCGTCCCGGGTCGGACTGAGATCCAACCATTTGGATGGAAAGCATCGAGGTTCGACCCAACCTGATCTGTTGTGTTCTAAACTTAAAAATGAAACATTGATTGCAAAGACACAACACGGTCCCCGGGTCTGGAGAGACGGGAGCTTAAATACAGTGCAGGAGTAATCAATCACAGGAGGAGCGATCAATCACAGGTGTGGCTAATCAGCGCAGCTGAGGCAGATAAGCAATCAGGGCGCAGGAGGAGGCGGAGCTGCTGGAAAAGAGCAAGAAAACAGAGAATTTACTCAAATAAATGGCTCAGAATCAGACGTCTGCTTCCAATATGACAGGATGTGTCTTTAACAGAGGTGGGTAGTAACGAGTTACATTTACTCTGTTACATTTACTTGAGTAAGTTTTGGGAAATTTAGTACTTTTAGGAGTAGTTTGAATCACTATACTTTTTACTTTTACTTGAGTAGATTTGTGAAGAAGAAACTGTTACTCTTACTCCGCTACATTAGGCTACGTTGAGCTGTTACTTTTCTTTTATCCCTTTTATCCGCGTACGCGTCAATCTCATGACATCACTGGGTGATTCTTTGGGAAAAATGTTTGTTTTTGCATGTTTTGTCACATTTACACAGACTCAAACACACACAGAGTTTCTATGAGTTCATGGGCTTGTTCTAGTTCTGCCTGGTTAAAAAAGAAAAGTACAAAAGCTTGAAATTTTGTGCTACTTGTGCATAATTATTTTTTTTTATTCTGTTATTATTTTATTATTTATTAAACTACTTGAATTTACTTTAAGATTAATTAAATTTAATTTAGCTATTTTTAATTTTTAATTTATTTATTTTATTGATTTAATTTGCCTGAAGATGATTATTTTGTACTTTTGTCTGTTTGAATGGTTGTGTTAAAAAAATAAATCAGACGTTACTCAACAGTTACTCAGTACTTGAGTAGTTTTTTCACCAAGTACTTTTTTTACTTTTACTCAAGTAATTATTTGGATGACTACTTTTTACTTCTACTTGAGTCATATTATTCTGAAGTAACAGTACTTTTACTTGAGTACAATTTTTGGCTGCTCTACCCAGCTCTGGTCTTTAACCAGTTAAACCAACGCTGTGTTTGTGTCTGAACAGGCAGCGTCCCTCCCCCTGTCCATCATCATCGTCGGTGTGGGGCCGGCAGAGTTTGACGGTGAGTCTCACAGAAACATCTTCATCACGAGTAAACGTGACCCAGAGTCACGTTTGAACCCGGTTCATGTCGGCAGCTACGAGCTCAATCTAGTGTTGTTTTAGTCAGCCTGTTTCAGTTCTAGTTTTGGTGTAGTCTTTGGGTCAAGCTATCGTTTTAGTTTTTATTAATTTTAGTCACGTTCATTCTCCTTTTAGTCGTGTCAAGTTTCAGTCGACTAAAAGTCTGAGCATTTTAGTCTTATTTTAGTCAGAATTGTCCAGGACCATTTTAGTCTAGTTTTAGTCAAAGATTGTATTTATCCAAACCCATTTTACAATTCAAACGAGGTTATCTTATTATTATATTATTGTTACTTTATAGACTCAAGAATACATTAATTCCAGATACAGAAAACTCTAATTTGAGTTTACAACGTATTTATTTTTCTGCATTTCTCCCCATCTTTTTCTTTTTCCACGACACATTGGGTTTTCTTTTCCACGTCTATGTAGGAAAGTGTATCCAAAGATGGTTCTTCTTCTTCTCCAGCCCCAGAGCAGATCCCCACATTTCTCTATGTAACTTTGTTTTTAATTGACGTGAACCTAGAGCGTGAAGACACATTTTAGCAGAGTTTTTATTTTGTAATCTACATTTAGTCTCGTTTTTATTCGTCGACGATATTGCATTATATATTTAATTATCGTTATCGTCACATGACCTGCATTTCCGTTGCGTCTCGTTTTCCTCAGGTGATAAAGGTTCGTCGACGACGATATTTAGTCATAATTTTCGTTGACGAAAGCAACTTTAGTTGGATCTGAATAAATCTGGGATCAAAGCAGAAGCTTTTGACTTCAGAGCAAAGATGTGAAAGGAAACGTTCACCGAAGTCAGTCGCAGAAACAAAAAGAGGACACTCCACGGAGAGATTACTTGTAGAAGTCCGGTTTTATCCAGGGACTCGTCGGTAAACTCCCAGGCGGACGTGTTTCAGGTTTTTAGACGACAGAGCCGAGCTTTGCCGAGGGAAACCCTGCGTGTCATGAACCGCAGGATTTCCTCCTGCGCTGGACAGACCTGGATCTGGACATCCAGATCGCTGTGACCCGGCAGGCTGATGAGCCGGGCCGCCGGTGGCGTCATCAGCATCCTGGGAGACGGCCGATCTGGACCTGAGACGAAGGGTGTTTCCATGACGGACGTCCCTCGTCTGAGGACTGACAAGACGCGGCAGACCTGACTCAAATCCGACTTATTTCTACGTTTGAATGAGGCCTGAAACCGATCCTAAACTATTGGCACTTTTCCACTAGTACCTACTCGGCTCTACTCATCTCACCTCGACTCAACTTGGCCTGGTTTCTTTTCCATAACAATTCAGCAGCTGGAGCAGAAGTATTGTGTTT
This sequence comes from Cololabis saira, assembly GCF_033807715.1. NCBI lineage: Eukaryota > Metazoa > Chordata > Actinopteri > Beloniformes > Belonidae > Cololabis > Cololabis saira. Next base: position 38,776,070 of record NC_084598.1, read on the forward strand.
GTGTGATCTAAACAGAGTCTGTGGCTTGTGTGCTTCAAGCGGCAACGCTTTTTTTTTTTTTATTCTCTTTTTATTTAGAACAGCAGTATTCCATCTTACACGTTTATACATTCAATCTTTAACTTAAATGATTTTGTCCCTACTGTCATTTTTTATGAACAGTAATTGGAAACACTAACAGAAAGATAAAAAATAAAAAATTAAAAACAAAAAACCAGGGAGCGCACTCAGTCCATTTGGACCAGATCTTATAAAAGTTTTCTTTCTCAACCTTGAGGGAGGAAGAGATCTTCTCCATAACATAGATCTCGTAGATGATCCCAATCCAGTCGTCGATAGTGGGGGGTTCCACTTTCAACCATTTCCTTGTAACACATTTCTTACTGGCTGCCAACAGTATAGTCAGCAGTTTTTTGTCTTTTACATTCCACGTTTCGAATATTATGTCTATCAAAAATAATGTTTCACAATTCAATGGCATGTTCACATTAAATATATTTTCCACATGCATCTGTATCTCCTTCCAAAAAGGTCTTATTGCTTGGCAGTCCCAAAAAATATGGAAGTGGTTAGCTCCTTGAGACCCGGCAACGCTTTTTAATGTTTTTAGATCGTCTCGGCGCTGCTGAAAAGTCAGCTGGAGCCGCGAGCAGTTATGAAGTGACGGAACTCCTGGTAGATCTGGTCGTTCCTTATCGCCCGTCTAGATCCCTTTTTAATTCTCTCCTCAGCCACCAGGTTTATGAACATCTGCACTTCAGAGTTGGATCATAAAACAGACTTTTGCTGCCATTGCCTGTTGAATAAAATGAACAAGAAGCCGTCAGAGTCTCTCTTCTACTGATGTCACATCCTGACTCAGACATCTGACTCCAACCCCCCGACCAATCGGTGGCCTGTAGTGTGATGACGTCAGATTCAGCCAACTCAGCTGCTTAGAACCTCTGCAGAATAGTTACAGAAAAGTATCTACTCGGCACGTTAGACCCCTAGTGGGAAAAAACCAAACCGAGTGCAGGCGAGCCGAGTCGGGCTGAGTAGGTACTAGTGGAAAAGCACCTATGTGAATCTGTCATACACCCGTCTGCTGCACGTATCCCATCGTTGCCATAAAAAGAAGCTGAATTGCATCACTTGAACCCTGGAGTGAGACCGAGGACTTCAGAAATGTTTCTGTTTCTTGTCGTCGTATAAAAGAAGTTTAAATTACCTTGAAGTGGTTTCAAGGCCTTTTCCAGGTTGATGTGTGGCAACACCTTTCCTCTAAGGCCACCGCTTACGCCCTGTCTTTCTCTTTTTTTTTCTCTGCATATATATTAATGGTTAATACCCAGTTGGTAAAAACCTAAGGCATATTTCATATTTTCATATACAGGACTGTCTCAGAAAATTAGAATATTGTGATAAAGTTCTTTATTTTCTGTAATGCAATTTAAAAAAAACAAAAATGTCATATATTCTGGATTAAGTTTAAGATTAAGATTCCCAGAATATTCTAATTTTTTGAGATATTTGAGTTTTTTATTTGCGTTTTCTTAAGCTGTAAGCCATGATCAGCAATATTAAAATAATAAAAGACTTGCAATATTTCAGTTTATTTGTAATGAATCCAGAATGTATGACATTTTTGCATTACAGAAAATAAAGGACTTTATCACAATATTCTAATTTTCTGAGACAGTCCTGTATAATATATATCATATATATTTTAGTATATCATATTTATTTTATTATTATAATTTTATTTTTTTTTGCCCTTGTCCATCAACATGCCCTGTCTTTTTGGCGTTGGGTAAACACACATCTGACTGTTAGTCTAGGAACAATCTCCATAAAACCACTGGTTAGTATTCAATAGCATTCAAGACAACTAAGTAATAGTATATTTTATAGGGATTTATGTTTTTCTGATAAATGAGAGAAAAGGGAAGGAGTCCTATATGTTCTTATTACCAAAAAGTACAATTTCCGCCTAAACTAAAGGTATGATTACAGTGCTATATTTCACTATTTTCTCAGGTAAATCATTTTCTGACTGTTTGATGAAGGTGTACAGCCACCTGGTTACCCCAGCAAGTTTGATGTAGAAAAGAGTGAGCATTCTCAAGTTATGGGCTTTTTTTCCTCACTTTTCCCCTATTTAAATAAAAATCATTGTTGTGGTTGGTTCTACTTCGGGTAGGGCTATCTCGAAAACTAAAGCCTTTTTTGAGGACTTGTTCCTAGACTATGTTGTCTTTTCTAGAAGTCTTTAAGGTCCCTTTAAAACCCGAGGAAGCAGAGAGAGGGTACTTAGGCCCTGTCCCAATTCTACCACTACCCCTCGTTTTCATCCCTACCCCTAAATTTTGCGCGTTCCCGTGAGGGTAGTGGTGTCCCAATTCCTCTTTTCACCTAGGGGTAGTGAAGAAAACTAGTGTAGTGGCTATGAATCTGTCCCTTCAGAACGAGGGTTTTCAAATGTACCCTAGATGACCGAGGGCTAGAAAAATTTCCCAGAATGCTTTTCGTCGTCATTTGCGGACTGAATCAAAAAAAAAACATGGCAGACATTTCTTATTTTTTAGTGAATAGAATCAATATTTTGAGTTAGTTTCTGCATAAAAATGCGTTTTGATTACATTTCTAGCGAGAAATATATATTTTACTTTCATAATATTCACTCAGTGAATGTACATAATCACTTGTTTGCCCGTTGTTGCGAAGTCTTTTCAGACCTCGCTAGAATAAAGGCTGATTTATGGTTCCGCGTTACACCAACGCAGAGCCTACGGCGTATGTTACGTAACCTATGCCGTAGCCTCTGCGCCGATTTAACGCGGACCCATAAATCAGCTCCTGAGCCGGCAGGCAGAAATCTCTAAGTTTTTGGAGCAAATTTCTTAACAGGCGTAGCTACAACTGTTAGATTTCATCTATTAAACCAACATTTATTTTCCTAAATGATTTATTTCAGCCAGCGGTAATTCTCCACAGAGCTGCAGGTTTCTCCCCCGGTACGACGGTGCAGGTTGACCTGGCGATCACGTCTGTACGTGAGCTGCTGCTGCTGCTGCTGCTGCTGCTGCTGCTGCTGCTGCTCCGAGCCGGCGGCTGTTATCATCTCCGAAAACATTGGGTCAAATTTCTTAACAGGCGTTATTTGGATAAACTGAGCCCAGGTTGGGGATCTTAACGGTTACTTTTACGCCTGAAAAAATATCAAAACTTAATAAAGTGGCATATTAACAGCGCTACAGCTGAAATTAAAACAGCTTTTAGCTCTCAGCTTCCTGATTTTAGGGGTGGTGCTGAAAGTAGGAGTAGTGGGAGTATTGGGACAGGGCCCTGGGAAGATTTCAAAGTGCCCTAAAATCTGTCCCTTCTTTTTTAGGGGTAGTGATAGTGAGGGAGGGCTAGTGGTAGAAAGTAGCGGGTGTATTGGGATTGGGCCATAGTGTTTTACTTTGTTTTAGTTGAATAAATGTTGCCGTGGTGACACAGGCTGCTGATGCTGGTCCATCTGAAGGCTCAACCTCAGCATTTCCATAACAATCTACATTTGATAATCTCCCCCTGCGATGTTCACAAGAGGCCTCTAAAAGCACACCTCGTACCTCCTTCATCTCCGTCCCCCGGCGGTTTCTGGCGCTGAATCATTTTCCGTCTGTTGATTTCTGTTCTTTCAGCGATGGAGGAGCTGGATGGAGACGAGGTGAGAGTTTCCTCCAGAGGACGTCTTGCTGAGAGAGACATTGTTCAGGTACTTCCATTTGATTCCACTCAAATTTGCAGGTTAGACTCGTGTACTCTTCTCTGAACGGCGCCGGCGGGGGGGCCAGTGTGCCTGAAGGAGGATGACACACACACACACACACACACTCACACTCACACACACACTCTGAGGACTCACATCAGAGTCCCGCTCGGCTGCACAGAACCGAGGTTCTGCTCTCAGAGATCCACACAGCTGGAACATCCAGCCTCCCAGAATGAGTCGGCGGCCCCGGTTCAGAAGGAAAGCCGCCTCAAAGTCGTGCATACATGAATAACGGCAGCCGTGTGAGGAAATGTGTGTCATCTGACAGCGTGATGCCGCTCTGCCGTTATATAAACCCTTGGTGTGGAGCAGAACCAGCTTTTGTTTTTCTGGGAGAGGCTGCAAAAAAAACCCTCCGCGATGCAACCCAGAAGTTTCTGAAACCTGGGCCACTGGGACCCACGAGCCGGGCCAGAATCACAAATCTGGGGATTTTTTTTCAAAATAAAAGCCCAAAGCCAGTTCTGGTCATCTGTTCTGGTCAATGTAGGATCAAGAGTCTGGTGATTTTTCAAAATAAAAGCCCAAAGTCGGTTCTGCTAGTGCAGGGGTCGGCAACGTAAAATGTTGAAAGAGCCATATTGGACCAAAAACACAAAAAACAAATATGTCTGGAGCCGCAAAAAATGAAAAGTCTTATATAAGCCTTAGAATGAAGGTAAATGGCGAAAGGCGAAATGTCAAGAAAAAAGTCGAAATGTTGAGAAAAAAGTCAAAATTTCGAGATTAATGTTGAAGTACAATTTCGAGAAAAAAGTCGAAATGTCGAGATTAAAAAGGAAAGGAAAAAGGAAGAGAAAAAGGAAAAAAGGAAAAAAAAGGTCAAACATTTTTGAAAAAGCTCCAGGAGCCACTAGGCCGGCGCTAAAGAGCCGCATGCGGCTCTAGAGCCGCGGGTTGCTGATCCCTGTGCTAGTCTGTTCGGACCGGCACAAGAAGCCGGGTCATCTTTAAGGTGACATGATTGCGATCTCTCGTAGACTGTGACACATGTAAAGTTTGTTCTGGTCAATGTAGAATCAAGAGGCTGGTGATTATTCAAAATAAAAGCCCGAAGCCAGTTTTGGTAGTCTTCGAAAACCCTCAACGATGCGACCCAAAAGTTTCTGAAACACGTAGAAATGGGCCAATGGGACCCTCGAGGCGGTCTGGTCCAGAGCCAGTTCTGCTAGTTTGTTCTGGTCCATGTAGGAGTCTGGTTATTTTTCCAAAATAAAAGCCCAAAGCCAGTTCTGTTGTCTGTAGTCTGTTAGTAACAGCGCAAGATGTCGGGTCATGTTTAAGGTGACGTGATTGCGATCTCTTCATCCGACACCGTAGACTGTGACACATGTAAAGTTTGTTCTGGTCAATGTAGAGTCAAGAGTCTGGTGATTTTTCAAAATAAAAGCCCAGAGCAGGCTACAACCTGCATCACCAACTTTAGTCTGACCTGCGGATGTCAGGGTTTGACACTTTGCCCCAGTTTTTGAGTTTCAGTTCTGTCCCTCCTGTTTCCCATTTGCCCTGATTGTCTGCACCTGTGTCTCGTTATCCCCTGTGTATATCTGGTCTTGTCATTCCCCTTCTCCCTGTCGGTCAGTACTGTTTCTACCTCCATGTTTTCCTCGTCAGGTTTTTGTAGCCACGTTCACGTTCATGTTCTTGTTTTGTATCCTCCTCTTGTATCCTGCTTTTTTGCAACTCCTGCCTCCTGCTCTCCTGCGTTTGGGTCCTCAACAAACCACACCCGTGACAGCGGAGGCTTCGGATGGACCGTTTTCTCTACACCACTCGTCTTTTTAACATGAATCATGATGAGTCGTGGGTGATTTAGACGAGAAGATAACCACACAATCCTCACTTGAACTCCTGGAAAATGACGCACTGGGAGTCGCCCCCGATCAGACCTGAGGACAGAGCTGCAAAAACCTTGCTGCAAAAACCAGGCGTATTTCAGTAGTTTTTTAAAATAGAAACACAGAATTGAAACCTGCAGTGACGGTTTCATCAATCAGGTAGAAAATAATGATGACAATGAAAATAAACCTGCATTTCTTACATTGAACCCCAGGTGGCGAAGTCTGTATTTCATAGTAACGCAGATCAAGGACGCTTGTTGAGAAAGGTGTTGGCTGCTTCATGGAGATGTGACCACCACTTCCTGTACCACATCAAATTAAAAGCCTCCTGTATTCACAGGGGCTTTTATTGGGAAAGAAGTGCAGCTTATAAACAGGAAAACCAACATAAACGGTGTTAAAAACAAGTGTTTTATGTGACAAAAACAAGTTCACAGGACTGTTTATTACATCAGCCTCGTGTTGGTTGGATTGATTTCTCTGCCATCGTCGTTTACAGCTGTTTTAGCTGTAATTCTAGCTGTGTAACAGACAACAAAAGTGATTTTCTTGGTCCCTGCAGGTCAGCTGGACAGTTTCGTAGAGCGCCGAGGCAGCTCTGACCTCGCATTAACTGCTTTTGATTTAAAAAGATGTTTCCAGTTCGGTTTCAACTACTATTGACTCGTTGAAGTGACTCCTGAATACTTCCAGCGACAGATACTGAGAGGAGGAATATTAATCCACCAAAGTGGCCGTTTTATGATCCTAAAATAAGTTTTATTTCGACATCGATGCCATAATCGACGGCCCAAAGCAAAGCGATGTTCACATATTTCTAAACCCTCCTCAATGGAGCCGCCGTAGAAAATGTGTAGTTCCTTTAACGGCCCCTGGGGATTTAATATCTCCAAAGATGATTGAACATTGATTTAATAAAGTTTGTTTTGTCCATGGCTTTACAATTTAACTTGATGATTCTTTTGGTCGGACTAGAATATTTACGTTTTTTAAAAACCTGACATGTTTCGGCAATTACGTTCGCCTTCATCAGAGTCACCGATTGAACGTTAATCAATTACTGCACCAATACTGGTTAGACTTCTGGCATGGACTCTTCTTCTTCTGATAACGTCACCGTATTTTGTTTTAAAGTAATAAAACTTAACGTTTTGCCATTTTCGGTCGTTTCACCCGTCGTCACAATTCTCCTCCCTGTGACCGTGCTTTTATTTTGAAGTTTCATACCTGTGTTGGGTAAAGCCACAGAAGGGTTTTTCCAGTCCCGTTTATACGATCTATAATCAATAACCACTTATATATCAGCAGCTTTGTAAAGGAGTCTATTTCTGTCACATTTGCATTCAAGCGTTCGACCTTCGTTGACCTTCGGGGACCATAATTCCAGCTGAATGTTCACACAAGTCAAAGAAAAAGTGCACTCAGGAGTTTTAGTTGTTATTGATTCAGTCAGGTAACTGCCTTAGTTGATTACCCAGCAGCCCGCTGCACTCATTATCCCGTTTACACTCTCTTCTAAGTAGAAAACGTAGATGGGATGCAGCGACGCGCTCATGTGGGCCGTTTCATTAGCGGCCGACACGCAGCCGGTGACATGTCAGCGTCTGAGGAATAATAATCCATTCCTCACAAAGGGAAACTTCTTTTAGTCTCTGCAGTTTTGTGTTTTCCAAACCCTCATGGGGACGAGACGGTGGACAAACTGACGTCCTGATATTTAACATCAGTTATTAATGACATTTATTATTTGTAGAGTCCGGGCTGCTGTTAATATCTCACTCCTGGTCATTTATTCAGCTTCAATAATTCACCACCACGACGGCGTTAGTGGGCGTCGCCAGCAGGAGACACCGTTCACACCTAGGGATGGGAATTGATAAGATTTTTCCAATTCCATTTTCGATTCTGTTTAACGATTCGATTCTTTATAGATTCTCTTATCGATTCTCATTTGGAAAAAAGGAGAACAAACAGGTTGATTAGCATCAACTTTTATATCTTTGAATAAAAAAATACAAGTGAGGTCTTAAGACGCCCCCAGCCTTGGGCTCCTCGACGGTGCCAGGCGGTCCCCACAAAATTATTTGTAATAATAATAAAATAAATATTCTTCTGTAGAAATTAACTAAATACAACATTATGTAGTGTCCATTATATGATGAAGCCAGGAAGCTTTTATTTCAGAAAATTTGCAAGATTTGAAACCTGAGTTGTTTTGGACTGAGGATGATGCTAAATTGGGATGGTTTTTCAGAGAGGAGGTTTTCTCTATAGCTACCTTTTTAAAGAGAGCCTGGAAACAGAGAAAGGACAAATTATATGGAAACTGAGAAAGGATCTGTAATTTGATCTGTAAAGTATAAGTGGAATTTATAATTTTGTCTTTTTGTTTGTACGCAGCTGATGTTTGTTTGCTGGCGCAGTGTATCTGTGTCTTGTAAGCCCTTATAGGCTGGGCACCTTAGAGGTGTATGACACATTAATAAACTTCAATTCAATTCATACAACAAATTATTCTGTGGCAATTACACAAGAATGTCCAGTAACATGTTCAACACCACAAACTTAGTCACTGCTCGGTGACATTCATCATTTCTGGCCTGATACTCTTCCCTGCCTTGATGAAAGGAGAAGCTAGCGGTAGAAGCTCTTTAACTTCTTGCATAGATGAGCTGACGAGCTTCAGCTATTCGCCGGAGTGCCGGCTCGTCCTCGTGGCCGAGCGTGTGGCTCTTCCTGCCACACGCCGGCCGACTCCGCACTCCGAGCGCAACCAGATTGCGGAGGAAAACCCCAGCCGGCCGAGCCCTAACAGTTTCCTCCGTTTGTTGAAATGTCCACATTGCAAGTACTGCAAGTCGCCCTGTTGTCATTCTTTTTGGTAAAATGTAACCAAACTTTCGAGCGTTTATGCCGCTTTGTCGCCGTGTTTTCCTGCTGGGCGCGAATGCGCGGTGACGTCATTCGCGCCCACTGGAATTGATAAGGGAATCATTTGCAAAAAAGGCAAACAATTCCAAGGAATTGTAACACTGGGGACCGATTCTCAACAAGAACCGGTTTTTGATTCCCATCCCTAATCACACCGAAGCTCACGGGTTTGAGGCGTCGCTCATGAGGACGACCTCATCATGATAACCTGCTGATAGCGCTCTGACAGAGTTAAAGTGGGAGGGGTTTCATTCTGGCTTCACATCCGTCCACATCTAACAAACGTTCAATGTTTCAATTCAATTTTATTTATATAGCATCTATGACAACAGAAGTTGTCTCTAGGCGCTTTCCAGAGACCCAGAACATAAACCCCCGAACAATTATTACATAAACATAATGTAAACGATGGCAGGTAAAAACTCCCCTAATGCGAGAAAAACTTTAAGACAGACAGTGACAAGAAACTCCCCTTTAAGAGGGAAGAAACCTGGACCAGGACCTGGATCATAAGGGGGACCCTCCTGCTGAAGACCAGCTGGGCAGAGCAGGAAAAACGTTGGATTTGAGACTGAGGGGAAACTATTCCTCTCAAATGGAAATGTTTGGGAGAAGAAACGGTACCTCTTTTGTGGCTACAGACCTCCTTTAGCAGGCTCATTTATATGCAAATACAGTCATGGAGTACTTTGCATTGACTATTCATGGTAGAAAGTGGGCGTGTAGAGGGCGGGGTATGAGGCAAATTCACGTGCGCAACCTTCCAGGTGGACTGTGATTTATAAAGCGAACATTGCGTGCAGATGTGCGTGCACACGGTTTCATAAATCCGGATTTTTTTGTGCGCACGCCATTTTCGGCTTTTGGGCGCGTGTGCACTTTTAGTATGAATCCTACACACTCTTTTATAAATGAGGCCCCTGATCTTTACAAAGTCATGATGTAACACTCTGTGTGCTATCTGTCATCGTTATGCCGGGAAAGAGGTTTCCATTGGTTGGTGTTTTACGAGTGAAACGTGTTCCTGCGAGGTTTTCAACCCTCGTTGAATCCCTTCCTCTGAAGTCAGATGGTCATGTGACCAACTACATCACATCCAGTGGTGCCAGAGACTTCAGGAAAGAGAGGATTTTACAACATTTCCAGGTTTCTCTCTGAAATATTGAGGTTTGGTTTCGTTCTGGTGGAAGTGGAAACTCCTTGAGTGAGTTTTAATCACTGATGCATCCAAGGAGTCAGACGTTGATCTCAGGAGATGAAGACCGACGCAGAGAATCGATATTAAAGTAGTTTAACAGAGCAGAGCAACATAATTAAGACAAAATGATACGAGTTCCAAAGCCGTACTGAACTGCTAACAGGGACCGAACGTGCTCAAGGTACATTTCCATCATCCAGATGCACAAAGGGACAAAAAACTGAGAAATGTTCTCACTTATTCAATTATTAATCGTCTCAATTGATCAAAGAATGACATAAAAGTGGTTTTAATGAATTCTGAATCATTAAATGAGCCGATTTCGAGTGTTTTCTCCCGTCAAAGTACAGTAGAAGTAATAAGCAGACAATCAGGGCGCAGTGGTCTGCTTTGAAGTTTCACACGTCTTGAAATCGTCGTCTAGTAACGACGAGACGGTTTCCTCGTCCTCACAGCTCCGTTAATTAAGGCCTGCGCGGCGAGGACCCCCCCCCCATCCCAGTCACAGGCGAGGTGCCACATTTCACACCCGATTCAAGGTGTTGACCAGACATCGAGCCGGCAGCCGAGTTCGGCCTGGAAAATAATAATCCAGGGGAGAAATATCTATTACTTACCCTCCAGAGGGGCAGAAAAGAGGTTTGGGCGTCTCCAAACACTTCAGTTCCCTCATGACTATAGGGTTTATTGGGTTGCCAACCGTCCTTTGAAAAACGGAATCATCCTGTATTTATAAACTAAAGTACGTCCCGTATTGAGCTGAAAAGGGACGCACTTTGTCCCGTATTACTGACTGAGAGTCAGAGAATACTCATATGTACGGAATAGTATCAGGGCCATGCAGGAGAAAAAATATTGGAGAGGGGAAGAGTCGAAATGTTGAGAAAAAAGTCGAAATGTCGAGATTAATGTTGAAATACAATTTCAAGAATGAAGCCGAAATTTCATGAATAAAGTCAAAATTTAGCATTTTTTCTCAACATTTCAACTTTATTCACGAAACTTTGACTTTTTTCTTGACATTTCGACTTTTTTCTCAACATTTCGACTTTTTGTGCATAATGAAAGAAAAATCTTCCTCCTCTAAAATATTATTTTTATTTTTCTCCTGCCTGGCCCTAATACTAAAAATGTATGTAATACATGTAATGTAATGTAATACATAAAAATGTTTATTTTTTTCTGTTTTTACTCCAACTGTGGCCTACGGTCATGGCCTTTGAGACACAAAGTTTTTCTACAGACTTTCTGTTTGCACTTTTGTTATTGCACTAAAAATGTGCACTATTACATTAGAATAGATATTCTGCTTTCTTTCTATTGTTTTATATTCATTTACGATTTTAAGTTAAGCAGTACAGGTTTGTGAAAGATACTTATTTTATTCAGTTAATTTTGTTATTTTGTATTAAAGTGAATTGCTGGATAATAATTTGTTTTCCATGTGTTCATGGCATTCAAAAAAATGCAACTAATTCAATTCAGGTTTGAGTCAAATAGTTAAAAAATCGTTTCACTCACAAAAAAAGGGGCTAAAAAAATTCACCACGCCAGGAAGGGTGAAGGCAACCGGGTTGGCCCGCCGATGAGGCGTCCCATATTTATTTTTCAGGGAGTTGGCAACCCTAGTCATGAGCGTGTTTTTCTTTTAAATTTCATCCCCCCCATAATAGTCTCTTGTTTTGGGGGGGGGGTTTCTGTTGTTTTTTTTTCACAGTATAAAAAGTCATGATTTGTTTTGGACTTGCACGCATGGCACTTTTCCAAAGTAATGGTTACATGATGCCTTTTGACAACTGAAACAGCATTCCATGCTCTCCACGACTGTAGGACAGGGAAGCTGATGGCTCTGATGGCTACATTGTGTATTTAAGCATCGATTACAGCTAATGCTGATGCTGGGGCGTTGTTTAGATAAACTCATACAACGTCCCAACTTCTATGTGCTTTTAAAGTTACGTAAATTTTTCATCAAGCTTGTTCCGACAATGGCAGCATCAGACTGTTTTCTTCAGCACATCCATAAGATTATATGGCCATAAGACCTGGAAACAGGCATTGTGGCATAGAATTAGCAAATTGGTTTAATTCACCGTGCGAATTGTCACAGATTACTTTTGTAATACTGTATTTGACCCGGTCTTTGTACGTTTTGACCGTATAGAAACGTAATTCTTGCCATTTTAAGAATGAGATGTACCTGCTGTACTCTACTGCCCTTTTTAACAACTTGTGCTTTTTATTATCTTACCTCCTTTCTTATCATTTTATTTTATTTGTTATTTATTGTTTAATTGTGTCTTCCCGCTTTTACTGTTGATGTAAAGCACTTTGAATTACCTTGTGTTGAATTGTGCTATACAAATAAACTTGCCTTGCCTAAAGCCGGGCAGACACCGTGCGATTATTGTCTCGTTTTGAACCGATTTTCCAGTCGTGCGACTATTTTTTGGATCGGGCCGGATTTCGACCCAATTGTTGGTCGTGCCTTGTGCAGTAAACGTGGGGTAACGACGAGAGATTAACACCTCACGACGAGAGATTAACACCTCACGACGAGAGATTAACACCTCACGACGAGAGATTAACACCTCACGACGAGAGATTAACACCTCACGACGAGAGAGGTAAGGCTGAATTATGCTTCTGCGTCACACCAACGCAGAGCACACGCCGCAGCCGTGACGTCGCTGAACCCTTCGGACTTCTCCGTCTCTCCATTTGGCCGTGGTGCAGTACCCCCCGCGGCCACTAGTTAGCGATCTTTTTCTGAATGGTTTATCCGACTTTTTCCGGTCACAGTAAATCAAAGAAATAAGGACAACTATTGTGCAAAAAACAAAAACAAAAAAAATCACATATATAAACGAAGTAAAAAGCCCTGGAAGTTCACTACTGATTCAAACCGGAAACCGGAAATGCTTCGCTTTCAAACGAACCAATCACAGCCCTCTCTGTCTGCGTGTGGTCTGCGTCTCCTCGACGCGTAGTTACAATTTTCGGGAGGTGCACGTCAGAGACGACGCAGGTGACGGCGTGTCCTCTGCGTCGACCCAAACCACACGCCGTAGGCACGGCGCCATTTTGACGCAGAACCATAACTGAGCCTTAACACGTCACGACGAGCTCCCGATCACAAATCGTGTGCTCGCAAGAACATCAAGCGTGTTTGAAATCCTGGTCGCTCCTCGTGAAGGAATCGCAAAGTTGAAGCAGCTACGACCCGATTGGACTCATCCTTTCACAGAGAGCATGCACAATCTCTGATGCCACGTCAAAAACTATTATTTGTAGTTTAAAGTGTTGCAAATTCACATTACAAATCATGTTTTAATCGCAGAAAAAAGACCGCATTTCCACGTCTGCCCAGCCAATTCCTTGTCCAATCACAACGTTGTCTAATCTTTTTTCATTTATTGCCACACAGAATGACACAAATTGCTAAAGGCTGATTTATGGTTCCGCGTTACACCAACGCAGAGCCAAAGGCGTAGGGTACGGTGGCGATTTAACACGGAACCATAATTCAGGCTTAAGGCAGCGCATTTGTTTTTGCTCTCCCACTTCGGGGTTCCTCCTCTTCCACTTCTTTTCGACGTTGCAGTTCCAGTAACAGAAGTCCGACGTGAGGATCGTATAGTGTGAGCAGACGGAGCATCAGAGCATCAGGTCGTAAAGTGTGAGACCATAAATCATGGACTGCGAACTTTTGAACTCAGCGATCTAGTCGTGCAGTTTGAGATGGGGCTGAATCAAACGATTCGCACATTGTATGCCCAGTTTAAGAGGACCAGTAGAGTTCAGGTCTGATGTTTGTTGTTGCTCAAACCATGTGGGAAAATGATGCACTGTGCTTGTAGAAACAGACCATCAACAGGTCTTAACCCAATTCTAATCGTTTCCGCTTTTGTTTTAGTAATAATGATAATAATAATAATAGACTCTAGTTTAATTTAATTTCATATTTATCTTCTGAGTTTCATCTCCACCTGAAAAGAAGAAAAAGCGTCCGTACAAACACGTCGATGCAGATTTTCTAAAAGTGTTTGAATATGGCGCTGCTGGCTTTAACGTTGCTCCTTGTGGAAACAGACCATCAACAGGTCTTAATTGTAATCGTTTCTGCTTTTGTTGTAGTAACAATAATAATAATTATAGACTCTAGTTTAATTTACTTTCATATTTATCTTCTGAGCCTTCAGTCGGCTTCTTGTGAGGTTTCTGTTTCATCTCCGTCTGAAAAGAAGAAAAACATCCGAATAAACACGTCGATGCAGGTTTTCTAAAAGTAAATGTAAATGTTTATTTATATAGCCCTTTACAGCCACCTCTAGGTGAGCCAAAGTAGTGTCACCACACTACTGGGTGTTAAAAGCCATTCCAAATAAATAGGTTTTAAGCCTTGATTTAAAAAGTGTTTGAATGTGACGCTGCCAGCTTTGACGTGGCTCCTCTCTTTCTTCTTCTCTTCTTCTGTTCTCCTCCTGCAGTTCGTTCCCTTCAGAGACTACGTGGACAGATCTGGCAACCAGGTGCTCAGCATGGCCCGTCTGGCCAAGGACGTCCTGGCCGAGATCCCCGACCAGCTGCTGTCCTTCATGAAGAGCCGGGGGGTCGAGCCGCGGCCGGCGCTGTCCTCCTCGCCGCTGCCGGCGTTGCACCGGCACATCTGACCCCCCATCACCGCCGGCTCTCCTCCTCCTCCTCCTCCTCCTCCTCCTCCTCCTCCTCCTCCTCCATCTTCACCTGTGTCTTTTAATCGTGTTTGTGACGGTAAACGGATGAATGAAGGAACTGAGGAGACGCTGCCTGCTGCTATAATTCATCCCTCCTTCTCTTTTCCTCTCGCGTTGAGAAAGGTCATCCTCAGTGGGCTGACTACCCCCCCCTCAACCCCCGCCCCCTGTTTTCCTTTAAATTCACTGTTGTCCTGCATTAATCTGCCGTGAAAATGTGATCTGATCTTTATTCACGTCGTAGTAACAAGTACAGCTGATGAAAGCAACCGTTGGATCCTCTTACGTCAGAGAAATATTGAAAATGCTGGAAGGAAAAGTGAGTGAACCCCTTAAGAGTCAGGTGGCTTGAACCTCCTTTGCGTCACGGTACGGTCCGGACTCTGACTGGACCAGAAGATGGATTTACTCCCATGTTCAGACTCGTTCTCCTGCTCCATCACCCAACGTCCACTAAGCTTCTAGTTGACGTTATTCTGGAGGAGATTCTGGTCACCTGATGATGGGAAGTCGCCCCAAACGGGTCCATGGAGCAGGTTTCCAGCCTGGATAGTCGAGGTGGTCCAGGGGAAAACCTTCAACACCCACCGCTGATGTTTATTACTACTACTACTACTACTACTGTCATTTAGATTAGATTAGATTAGATTGTCCTTTATTCCTCCCTCAATGGGGAAATTCACTTTGTGCAGCAGCAGGACACTCAATACACATGCAGGGAAAGGGTAAAAGCGTGTAATAGATGCTGTATAAATAAAATATAATTGAATTGAATTAAAAAAAGTAAAAAATATATAATTACAAAATATGAACAGTATATACATTGGAATGAAAAATAAAAAGTAGTGCAGTATGAGAAAGAAAGAAAAGCAGGTAGGATGTGTATGAGGTAGACAGATATTGCACGTTATTTTCTGTTGCTACTGTCAGCAGATGGCACCGCGCTAGTGGCGACTTGTTGCAGCAGCTTCAGCAGACGCTTTTATCCAAAGCAACTTACATCTGAGGGAACAAACACCATGGAGCAATTAGGGTTAAGGCCTTACTCACTTGAACCTGGAACCTGGTCCTCCAGACCCGAGTCCACCTCTGCAGCCACTAGATTACCACCCCATGTTTCCTCCACCATGTGCCTCCACAATCTTCCCATGGCTCGTGAACAGGGATGTTTGTCGGTTCCAGTAACTACAGCTGGGTATCATCACTGACCTCCCGATACGATACGATTCCAATACGTTTCAATATCGATATTCCAGTTACAATACCAATTTTGCTTTGGCAATGGAAGGGATTCTCAAAAAAAAAAAAAAAAAAAAATTGAGAGGCACGGTGGTGCAGCTGGTAGTGCAGCCGTCTCACAGCAAGAAGGTCCTGGGTTCAATTCCTGTCGGGGATGCTGTGGGTGCTGAAGTGCGTGTTAAGTTCCCTCATGACTTCAGCGCCCACACCCCGGTGGGGTTGGTGAAAGGGCCTTTCTGTGTGGAGTTTGCATGTTCTCCCCGTGTTCCCTTGGTAGCTAATGGGAGCTACCCTCACAAAAACATGCACACAGTCCTGGGCTCTACATGCCCCCTCTGGACAGCCGTGGCTCCCTGGAGCTTTTTCAAAAATGTTTTTTGTTTTAATCTGGTTGCTGTAGGAAAACATGACACAAACATTCTTAACATTTTCCAATGCTGTAAAAATGTGTAGAATAAATATTACATTTCAACATTTCTGTTAACGAAGATTTGTACGGAAGAGTATCAGGGCCATGCAGGAGAAAAGATATTTGAGAGGGGAAGAGAAAAAAGAGAAATGTCGAGAATAATGTTGAAATACCATTTCAAGAAAAAAGTCAAAACTTCGCCTTTTTTCTCAACATTTCAACTTTTTTCTCGAAATTGTACTTCAACATTAATCTTGACATTTCAACTTTTCTCGACATTTCGACTTTTTTCTCGACATTTCGACTTTTCTCTTTTCTCGAAGTGCATAATGAAAAAAAAATTTTCCTCCTCTAAAATATTATTTTTATTTTTCTCCTGCCTGGCCCTGATACTCTTCCATAAATTCGGGTAACAAAAAGAATCACGTGGAAAGACATAAGCAGCTACATTTGCAGCCGAGGACCCAGTTATAACTAATATAGATACATGCAGCATGTGTTGCCTTCATTCTAAGGCTGATACAAGACTTTTCATTTTTTGCGGCTCCAGACATATTTAGGGCCCGAGCACCTTCAGTGCGAAGGCCCTATTGTATCTGTAGGAATTCTTCGCGTTATTATTATTATTATTATTATTATTATTATTTTTCTGACGAAAGGAGGGCCTTTTTGCCCCCCTAAACGTGCCCAAAAAGTCACCAAATTTTGCACGCAAACCAGGCCTGGCGAAAAATTTGATATTTTATGGTTTGCATTAATGGGCGGGGCAAAATGGCTCAACAGCGCCCCCCGGAAAACTTTGTGCCTCAAGCCCCACGATACGGTTTGACCTACATGCACGAAAATCAGTACACACCTGTATCATTGCACAAATTAAAGAAAAGTCTCTTGGAGTCATGCCCGAAACCGAACAGGAAGTCGGCCATTTTGAATTAATCGTGTCACTTTGCCGCAATTTATGCCATTCCTTCGAGAGTTAATTCAGCCCGAACCGTATCGTGAACCCAGGTGTGTTATACATCAAAATGTGCGTCTCCATCCTGCGACTACACGCATTACTTTTCTCTTTCAAAAGTGTTACCGTGGCGACGCTAGAAGCCAAAAAGCGCACCCCCCCTTCATCTGATTGGTCCATATTTGATAGTTCCCCAAAAGGCACCAAATTTGGCATGCAAGCCAGGCCTAGCGATAAATTTGATATTTCATGGTTTGCATTAATGGGCGTGGCAAAATGGCTCAACAGCGCCCCCCGGAAAACTTTGTGCCTCAAGCCCCACAATACGGTTTGACGTACATGCACGAAAATCGCTACACACCTGTATCATGGCACAACTTAAAGAAAAGTCTCTTGGAGCCATGGCCGAAACCGAACAGGATGTCGGCCATTTTGAATAAATTGTGTCATTTTGGCAAAATTTATGCCATTCCTTCGGCAGTTAATTCAGCCCGAACCGTAACGTGCACCCAGGTGTGTTATACATAAAAATGTGCGTCTACATCCTGCGACTACACGCATTACTTTTCTCTTTCAAAAGTGTTACCGTGGCGACGCTAGACGCCAAAAGGTGCGCCCCCCCCTTCATGTGATTGGTCCATATTTGATAGTTCTCCAAAAGTCACAAAATTTTGCATGCAAGCCAGACTTGGCGATAAATTTGATATTTCATGGTTTGCATTAATGGGCGTGGCCTAACGGCTCAACAGCGCCCCCTAGAATACTTTTATCTGCCATAACTTTTGAATGGTTTGACATAGGAAGTTGTGGGTGGTGTCATGGGACTCTGTAATGAGTCCTTAAGCTTCGTTGGCCTTAATTAGCCCCGCCCCTTCTTCTGATTGGTTGTCCCGATTTTCTGCTATAACTTTGGAATGGTTTGACATAGAGAGTCGTGGGTGGTGTCATCAGATTCTGTATGGAGTCCTTGACCTTCATTGGCCTGAATTAGCCCCGCCCCTTCTTCTAATTGGTTGTTCCTTTTTTCTGCTATAACTTTTGAATGGTTTGACATAGGAAGTCGTGGGTGGTATCGTTTCTCATATGCTTATGGGGGGTGGTGGCCGTGAGTGCGAGGGCCCGTTCATCGCTGCTTGCAGCTTTAATTGTTTTTTGTGTTTGTGGTCCAATATGGCTCTTTCAACATTTTGAGTGCCGACCCCTGCTTTAGCTGAAGATCAGCAGACACTTGCTGAGATTCGCTGATAAAACACCACGGAGGAACCGCTGACCCACCGTTGGCTCAAAGTTGCATCCAAGTTCAGCAAATCTCTTAAAGTGACCAATGCTGCGTCAAACCCTGGCAACAACGGCGGGGTTTCCCGCTCACGTTTGGACGGTGCATGTGTCTCACCATGACCAGACCGGACGATCGAGCTGCAGAACGGTGATAAATCAACAGCTTAAGCACCTCGTCTTCATCTTTACTTGTGACTTGGACAAAGATCCGATCCCATTTAATTTCAAATTATTGCAAAACAACGCTCCCTGGCCTCCGTACGCCGACCCCCACCGGGACGGGTGTCCCCGGGGGAACCGGGTCACATGGTACCAGCCTGCCAGGCCACACCCAGAGTCTCTCCGCCCAGCGGGGGCCTGAGCTCCCCCCCCCCCTACTGTTAGAGAAATGCCAGTCTCCCCAGCTGCCCTGCAGAGAGGAGGAGGAGGAGGAGGAGGAGAGCCAGAAGAAGAAGGGGGAGTAAGAGAGAGAGATGCTCAAGGACGTGATGGGGGGGGGCATCATGGGATTTGTTTTGTTTGAAGCCGGGAGGCAAAGAAAAGCAGGATGAGCCGGGCTCAGCGATACCTTTAGTTAGTTTGAGGAGTCTTTGTTTGTGTATTTTTAGAAGAAATGGATCTTAAATGGAGGAAAAAATGCACATCTATGTGAAGCAATACCCCCGAGTCCTGATGCATGTCTCCCCCCCAAACTCCCGCCGCCACCTGACATTTCCCTCCCAGCAGCCTGGAGCTGCCCAGCGCGGGCGAGGCCTGCCCCCTGGTGGCGGATCCGTGTACTGCAGGCTGCTCTTATTATGCATGAAGACTGTGCTCTGCTCCACCATAGACATATATACGGATATATGTCTATGTGCTCCAATACTGTCTGAACCAGAACCAGAACGGACTCATGCAGCCCAGATCACCGTCAGAGACCACAGAACGGGTCGGAACCACGTGGGATGGGAGGAACTGCAGAACTTCTGCAGAATCTCTGCAGTCCGGGTCCACCAGCGTTTGGACGATGATGAGAGTTCTCATGATTTTACCTTTATTTTTATTATTTATTATTTTTCAAAAAAATTTCAAAAATAAGAGGTTTTATTTAAATTTGCTTACATTTTGGGCCTATAAATCTTTTATTTTTATTTATTTTATTTTATTTTTGTTTGGAATCACATGTTTTAACACAGTTCGATTGATTGATTGATTTGATTTATTTTGTACATGTAAAATTCAACGATTAAAAGAGAAGATAAGAAAACAAAACAAACAAAAAAAACAAAAACAAAACAAAGAATTTTTAACTTTAACATACTTATTTAATCCTACCCCCATTCACTAATCATTTATTAACACGTATGTATAATAACTAATTATACTATATTTTACTCACACGCTTACCTATACATACATACACATAGTTGAGTATTTTATATATATTTGTACACACATTTCCGTATAAATATTTATATAAATATACTTATTTATACCATACTATCTCTATATTAACTCCATCTGCTCTATATCTATATATATATATATATATATATATATATATATATATATATATATATATATATATATACATAGCTGCCCATTTCTGTACATAAATATAAACATATGCTCCATTTGTTTGTTTTTTTCCATTATAACAGAACACATGAACATGGGGTGTTTTCTATTGTAGTAATACAAGAAAATAGATACATAAACAAATCTGTTTTAAAAGTTGTAAAAGAAAAGAAAATTAAACAAAAGCAGGGCGTTCCAGGGAAATATACATTTTTCCATTGCTCCCAGATTTGAATTTAGATTGCTGCAGCCTCGTTGAGAAAGTAATCCTTTCCATCACAAATGTATCATAAATTATATTATACCATTCATCTATAGATGTCAGGCTTAAGCCATTTCTTTGTTATTGCTTTTCTTTCTTTTAAATATGCAGCAACACGTTTGAAATAAAGAACTTCACCTTCGATTTAAGAGATTTACAAAAAATAAGATGACACAAACCGTTTCTACATTACTTCAAGACTAAAATAAGCCTCCAGAAGTTTCACAAAGGTAAGTATTTAAATCTGTCGTGTTGCTGCATGAAGGCAAACTCATTAGACCTCCATCACTGTCCAAACGCGTCTCCAGACCCGACTGTACGAGAAAAGTGTCAAGTATGAACTTTGGTGATGCTTCAGAGGGGTGTTTTATTTATGTGCTTTGTAAGTATAATGATGTTTCTTACCTTTTTTTGTGCATGTTGGGGAATAAATGGTCCAGTAGATGTCACCTGCCAAAAAAAAAAAAACAAGATAGAGAGAGATATATCTCAAAGTATTATGCATTCTTTTCCTCCGTCACTGTAAATGTTCATGTGTGGATTTGGGAACTGACTCGTCTGCTCTTTGTGTTGCAGAATCCTGTGAAATTACACGTATTTTTGATATCTGTAAAGGCCGATTTAAAGCAGGAGTGCGAGGTTCATGCATATGGGACTGAAGCCGGGGTTCTGGTGGGAGCAGAAGCGCCGCGGTCCAGCCGTCCTGTTCCGACCTCAGCGCGACCTTTGAGAATCAGCGAGTCTGTTTAGTTGGAGAAGACGGGATAACAGCTGATTATCGGCTTAAATTAAAGGCAGTTGGACTTGACAGTGACCCGTACAGTTACCCCAAGAACCAGTGGTCCATGGACATTAATATTTGGCCACGAATCCAGTTTCCTGATATTTATATGTACTTAATTTCTACGTCAGGGAAATACACGAAGCAAAGCTTGAAGGCGTACAAAAGTCTTTATGCTTGGTCCTACTTCAAGGCAGGATTTGTTGGTGAAATTAAAGTGATGAGGACACCGAAATTTATGATTTGACCGTTTAACGTTGGATACCCAAAAATCCAACATTACCTGATACAAAATGGGAACCACAAATCCACGTTTTGGTGCCTGTAATCCAGTTGTTTCTGCGAATTGCAGCGATCCATTTCTCTCTCTTAAAGGAGCTTGAGGCAGGATTTATGAAAAAAATTAGTATACGTTTTAAGTTTTCTAGTAATAATGTCAGATGAAGCGTTCCAAACCAAAAAGAATGAGCCCTCTAGTGTATCTCTCCGTTGCCTTGAACAGGCTGTGTGCTGCAATTCTGGGCCGGAATTTCCCGCGCTGTCCTGCGGATGTGACGTCACATGACGCTGCATGCGCGTTCTCCCCGTTCTCGGGGGTACTGCAGCCAACAGTGAAGCCGGCACGGGAGAACGCGCATGCAGCGTCATTTGACGTATCATCCGCAGCCCAGCGCGGGAAATTCGGGCCCGGAATTGCAGCACATTTTGCAGCACACAGCCTGTTCAAGGCAACGGAGAGATACACTAGAGGAATCATTCTTTTTGGTTTGGAACGCTTCATCTGACATTATTACTAGAAAAATTAAAAAGTATACAAATTTTTTTCATAAATCCTGCCTCAATCCTGCCTCATGCTCCTTTAAGCTTATTTTTCGGCAGTCTGTAAAATGATAACTCAGATTTCTTGCTAAATCTATGAGTACAGTCGATCGCACAACAGCTCTTTCCCATTTTAAATGTTTTCCAGTTGCTCAAACTGAAAGTCTACCCTGCCACTCAGTCTTTCTGCCACTCAGTCTTTCTGTCACTCAGTGGACGTAACCCGCTGTGAAGTCGCATCTGTGACGTCATGCACATTCTCTCTATTGGACCGGTCGTTTCAGGGACAGAATCACAACGTTGACGGCCGTTTAGCCGGCGCTCGGCTTAGCTGTCTGCTCTTAGCTGAGGTCGCTACCGGTCCTGGTACGTGGGCCGTGAAGTCGGGGTCGGATCAAACCCTCAGCCGGACCGCGGCGCTCCTGCTCTCGGGGGGAACCAGGCCTGAGAAAACACCTGAGGATGCTGGGGTTTCTTTCTGTCTCCGTCTCTACGGACATTTTGAAAACAAGAGGACAGATACATTTTATTGTACAAATATAACCGTACGTGATCAAATGTTTCTCACTCGTTTGCTTGAATTAGAGCTACAGACGTCTTTTACATCCGTGTTTCTGATAGCATCTGTGCTGTTTGTTGAGGTTTTTAAGGACGTCCTGTGAGGAGACTGTAGAAACTAGAAAACAGTAACTGTTCAGACAAAATATATCTATCTATCTATCTATCTTGTTGTGTTTTGATATGAGGTCTGAAACTGTTTGTGTGTGCTCACATCGTCTAAGGAACTGCAGTGCAATATTACCAAAAGTAAAGCCAGACAATTTGATTATTGTATGTGGTAGTTATTTGTTTACAGCGCTGCTCAGAGTGAGCTTCAAAATGTTGATTCATCAAACAGATTAAAAGGCGTAAACACACACTGGTGACATGTTTGCCTCCTCAGTGATTTAAGGCCCCCAGAGGATTCATCACAAAGCCGGCATCTGTTTACATCCTGTGTTGAGAGTAAAGTCGTAGCCGGCAGAGGGCCGCCATGTGGAAATGTGAGGGTTGGGAGAGAGAAAGGACTTTCTCTGTCTTTATAGAGGCAACTAAACTGTTTACAAGCTTTAAATACACAGAGCGGATGAACTTTCACTTCAGTTACGTCTTAAAGTCGCTATCTGCTTTTTTAATCCTGTTTCTTTGTGTATAAACATCATTTTAAACCCTTACTTTGTCACAATGGTTCTCCGTTTAAGGCAAACACAACCTTAAATGTACAACTAGGGGCAGAGATATATATTAGTGTTTGTGTGTGTGAATGGATCAATGATGGACAATAGCTTAATAATAATAATAATAATAATAATAATAATAATTAAAGCTGCAAGCAGCGATGAACGGGCCCTCGCACGTGCAAATTTCACCAATAAAGGTCAAGGACTCAAATCTAAGTCCGATGACACCACCCATTACTCTTTATGTCAAACCATTATAGTATCACTTCCTGTTTAACGTTGAAGTTTGACGTGGCGCCACAGCCAAGCCATTTCACGAAAACTCACAATTTTGATAATTTTTCAACGTTAACGTCTTTTGAATGGACGATCCGGCTAGGAGGAGTTCGTTAAAGTACGACACTTGAAGATGGCATAACTTGCGGCAAAATTGCACAATTAATTCAAAATGGCCGACTTCCTGTTCTGTTTCGGCCATGGCGCCAAGAGACTTTTCTTTAAGTTGCAACATGATACAGGTGTGTACCGATTTTCGTGCATGTACGTCAAACCGTATTGTGGGGCTTGAGGCACAAAGTTTTCTAGGGGGCGCTGTTGAGCCATTAGGCCACGCCCATTAATGCAAACCATTACATATCACATTTTTCGCCAGGCCTGGCTTGCATGCAAAATTTGGTGACTTTTGGGGCACGTTTAGGGGGGCAAAAAGGCCCTCATTTTGTTGGAAGAAAAATTCCTATAGATACAATAGGGCCTTCGCACTGTCAGTGCTCGGGCCCTAATAATTAATTTTATTTAGAGGCGCCTTTCAGGTCACCCAAGGTCACCTTACAAGAGATACAGTTAAAAACACACATTTTATAAGTTAAAATACAATTAATACAAAAAAGCAGCGACAGACAGCATAAAAAAGTACATAGACCAATAAATAAAACAAACTGGTGTAGTGTAGTGCACAGTGTCCGGTTAGAGTGAGTGAGCCAGTTTGAACAGCTTAAAACACCCTTTGTAAAACACTTACAGAATGATTTAATAAAGTTCATTTTGTCCGTGGCTTTACAATTTAATTTGCTAATTTTTTTCGTTGGACAAGAAATGTTTACTCCGACAAAAAGAATTAGCAAATTAAACACTTAATGAAGTTCGGTCCATTTCAATGAATTCGTTTACTGGTAAATTTGCCACATCCAACACGGCTGGGTGTCGTGTTACCATGATGACGGGCTTGAACTGACGCGAAGACACTATAGAAACGTAACGTCCATTTTTTTCCTATATATTTTTTATTCATACGACTCCAGGAAAACTATACTTAAAAGTCAAACCTAATTTATAAATTATACATTTTCACCAACAACTATATCGTTGGTAAATGAAGCGCCACGTTTATCCGCGACTGCGAGCATCGGTTTCTTAAACCGCGTTTGTTTACGTCCTCATTTACAACCAGTGGCGCATCCGCAAATGTTTCATAGCCCATAATTTAAAAACATTTATTCAACTGCTGTAGTAAACCGGTCAGAAAGGGAAAAGCATACTGATATACTTTGCTTTATTGTGTTATATTTAATGTTTCCAATGATCTAATGTGCATAGACTAATAAAACTACAGTTAACAGTTTGAGTTGCACAACAATTTGTTTTATTTTGGCAAAAGGTGTACATTTATTGCAAACAAAGCAGATACAAATAAAAGCGAGTACAGAAACAACTGTGTCTTTGCTTTATGACTTTCCCAACAGGGATCAATAGTCTGATTCTGATTGCGGGGCTTCAGAGTAGCTTAATTAGCCTGTGGATGTGTTTTTTGGCGAACACGTCCACAAAGTCCTCCAGATTTACGGCCCCAGCTCGGCACACCCGAGTTGCTTAAACGCTCATCAGTCACGGTCCTTCTCAAGGACACGTTGATTAACTTTAACCGTCTGTGGACTTTCTTTTCATTGTCTGAGAATAAACATAATACACAAGCACCAGCTGACGACGTTGGTTAGGTAACTGTCAAAACATGTCAAAAACACACCAAAAAGCTGCCGTAACAGTTTAATGTCACCACTTGGATCTTTTTTCTTAACCTATTTTAATATTGTTGACCAGCTGTTGCTCCACAGACGTTTTTTAGGCCTTAAATGCGTATTTAACAAGGTTTCACGACATGTGACGTGCGTCACCAGTCAGCCAATCAGAGACAGAGTAGGGCGGGTAATAGTGGGATTCTTAAATATGTGAGTAATACTAAGCATTGTTATTCATTCATGACCTTTTAAACTGGAGGATTTGTTTCCTGTTTGACTTTTGCAGCATCTCACACAGTTTTGGAGGAATTCTTTTAACAACGTTGCATCATTTTAGTGAAGTTTACTCTCCCTTCCGATTCCCAAGCATTTTCAATTGAGTTGAGATCCTGACTGTGACCACGTTGTTACTAAACCTTGATTCCCTCTGGAGTAGATTTGCTGCTGCGTTTCGAATCGCTGTCGCAGGCCCGGTTTCAGCCAGGCTTCAGCTGTCAGACAGATAACGTGTGCATTGTGGTTTGTTCATGGTCAAATCAGTGACCGCAAGGTACCGCTGTGCTGCAGCTGCAAAATACGTCCAAATCACGACCACGCCACCTCCGTGCTTGACAGAGGGTGGATCTGCTGAAACACTGGCCACGGCTACATGTTTTTTTAATTCAGAATTAATTATTTTGAATTAAATAATTCAGAATTAAACAATTTTCCTTCGAGTTTACATGGAAATAGTAATTCTGAATTGAGGTTTACATGGAAAACACGTTTGATCGGCTTTATCCAATTCCGCTTAAGGTCTGGGGGTTGGGAAGGTTCTGATTGGATAGGGGGGTGGACCGGAAGTTACGTCTACCGGAAGAAAAACAAACTTAGCCGCTACAACTTTGAAAAGCTCACAATTTTTAAGTTTCCTGCCATCTGTTCTTTTAATTATTTCCAGGTCCTCCAAACTATTTATTAAATAAATCGCTTCTGCTCTTGACCACCGTTTACTTTGTTTCGTAAACAAGCCCAGCGCGGAATATAAGCGTCATGGAGACAGACGGGCGAGGGAATGAGCAGCGCAAAAGACCGAAATTAATTTAAAGCGGAATGAGTGTTTACATGATCGTGGAATTTTTCTATTCGGATTTAAAATCGGAATAAACCAGCCACTTACTTCGGAATTAAGTTTAATTCGGAATGGCCATCTTCATTCAGAATTAGGTGTTTACATGGTCATTTTTACTAATTTTAAATCAGATTTAATTTTAATTCTGAATTAAAGAGGAATTAAAATTCCCATGTAAACGCACTCATTGTGTTTGGTTTTTCTACAAAATGAGCTGCACATTAAGACCAAACATCTGTGCAGAGGGATAGAAGGACTTGTCCTTGGTGGTTTGGGCATCTAGTTGGGATGCCGCCTAGACGAGGTGAGGATCTAAATCATAGACCGCAGGGCTCCGCTGGGACCTGCGATCGCTCCGGAGGTTGGATCCGGTGAATCTGGGCCGGACTCGCGGTCCCACGGGCTGATTGGCCCTGATTGGGATCCCAGTAGACTTCTGCCGGGAGGGTCCTGGAATGATCTAATAGTGGCTACTTCTGCAACGTTGACCTCCTGTTTCACACGTCGTTTCCGTGTTGAAATCAGAAATGGCCGCCGAATTTAGCCAACACTCGGTTAACTCGAGCCACGTACTGTTCACCCTAGGCTTCCTCTTCAAACCCCTCCATACCGATCCAAAGCCAGCCCTGCTGATTGTTAGTAAAAATCAACGTTTCAACTAGTGATGCACCGAATGTTCAGTAACCGAAATTGTTCGGCTGAAAATGGCAAAAAAAACACTTTCGGTGTTCGGTGGAATAAGTGGGGAAAAAACCGAACAATTTATAACGGCTTGTTTAGATGACGCAAAAGAAGTGGATAAAACAAAATTAAAAAAAAGAAAGTCTATCCCTTTCCCATATTAATACTTGTATGGGAAAGGGATTGATTTTCTTTTTCTTTATTTTGTTTTATCCATTTCTTTTGCACTTTTTTTACAATGCACTTTAATGCACTAAATGCATTTTTTTTGTTTTCAAGGCCTATGTTACAGTCAGTTATAGGCCTAATGTAAGCTCAAAGATGCATGGTCAAAAAATGTATTTTACTAATTTATTTATTTTAAGTTTTTTTTATTTAAGTTAAGTTTTAAGTTAAGTTTGGAATACTTAAAAATGCGGGGAAATGTTCAGTTGTTCATGTTCAATAAATATTTCAACCTTGCAATTTTGTAAAATATTTTTTTCTTTGAAAAGCCATGCCTAAAGCACATTTATTTGATTTATGCAATGGTGAAAAAATTGGCAAAATAAATGGAAAAACTGCGAAGAACCATGTTCGGTATGTTATTCGGTATTCGGCCAAGTGTTTATTATTAGTTTCGGTTTGGGTTTCGGCCACAAATTTTCATTTCGGTGCATCACTAGTTTCAACACAGAGAACAACAAAAATGGGCTCACGCTAAGATCCAGCCCCCTAGTGGCGATTCTGGGCTCTGCAGCTTTGTTTCACCTCTGTGTCGGTTTCAATAAACAGGATGTTTGAATGTTGGCACTTGATTATTAAAAACTATCAAATCAACGGACTCCCTAACAGAGAGATTTGTGCCCGTGTTGGGGTCCTGGTTACCTGGTTACCTCATTACCTGGTTACCTGGTTACGGTTCCCCCTCACAACCACAGTCGTGGGCGCAGCAGTAGCTCGGAGGAACAGTCAGTCCTGGACACTTTGTCACAGCCTATTAAACATAATGACTAAAGAGAAGCAAAGGCGCAACTGTGTCTGCATGAAAACACGAGAGGCGTTTGTAAGCAGATGCGAGTTGATGGTTTATCCAGATACGCCGCCAACGGGTCGCGCAGTGACGTTCGGACGAAGAGACGTGTGACAGCTGGGAAACTGGGACCTTTTCATGCTGATGCTCTGGACAACAACAAGGAGATCCTGATGTCATCACAAACACGCCTTCTTTTCCCTTTCTAAACATAATTTTTAATGTGGAAAGAAACAAGGAACAACATCTGGCAAAAACGTGTGTGTGTGTGTGTGTGTTTATGTGTTTTAAAGGGACCTCGAACAAGCCCGGTTTTGTGGGACTTTGGGTAATAGGTCAGAGCGGCTTAGCTCAGGGAAACTTTGGACTAATATAAACGAGGCCTTGAAACTGGAAAAGAAAAGTCAGGATGACGAGGCACGCTTGAAGTTCTTAGAGAGTTTCTTTACGAGAGCTGGACGAGCTACTGTAAGTTAATCTCTTCTGCTCCCAAACAAAAGCCGTTCGATTTCTGAGCCGGTTCCAGGAGCAGTTTCCTCAGGAGTCACGGCCGAGGTTTTTACGATGGGCCGATTGCACCATCGGCCCACGTGGGGTAAACAACCGAGATGTGTAATCTCATCGGCTTTTAAGAGACTCGTTAAAGTACCAGTAGTATGACCGGCAACAACAATGCAGGCCTTTCTCCCTCGCCACCTACCTCACCACGGCTGCAGAAACACAGCTTCCTGTTGTTGTTGTTGGGCCGTCACAGGTGAGATGTGCCGCCGACGAAGGCCCGACCCAAACACGGTCTCCGGAGGCGACCCAAGCACCTGTAAAATAATCTGTCAGCTACGATTAAATTTGTTCAACCCATACCTGGCGGGGAGCTAACGTATCTCAGCTTAAAGCTAACCCTGTGTAGCAGTACCACCTCTGACCACATGGTGGCGGAGACCTGTGTTCAGAGAAGAGCAGATAAACACTGCATGTGCACACCGAGAAATTGTCTGTTTATATCCATCTTTTTTGAACGCTGTTTTTTTTTGTTTTTTTGTTTTTTTTGTTCTTGCTATTATTTCAATACAATGTATTTTTCTTGGTGAGAACTTTGAATAAGCCCATTTAGGTCTTCCTTTCTCACCTGCACATATTTTCATGCTTTTTTATGTTCATTTAAACTTTTGTACCGTTTTTTTGTGTGTTGGGCAAATAAACAAATCAAATCAAACACTAAGATTTACACTATGACATATCTAATTCACCCTTGTGCTGCCTTCGGGTCAAGGAAGGAGGAAAGGAAGGAAGGAAGGAAGGAAGGAAGGAAGGAAGGAAGGAAGGAAGGAAGGAAGGAAGGAAGGAAGGAAGGAAGGAAGGAAGGAAGGAAGGAAGGAAGGAAGGAAGGAAGGAAGGAAGGAAGGAAGGAAGGAAGGAAGGAAGGAAGGAAGGAAGGAAGGAAGGAAGGAAGGAAGGGATAAAGAAGGAAGGAAGGGATAAAGAAGGAAGAAAGGAAGGGGGAAAGAAGGAAGGAAAGAAGGAAGGAGGAAAGAAGGAAGCAAGGGAGTAAAGAAGGAAGGAAGGAAGGGAGAAAAGAAGGAAGAAAGGAAGGGGGAAAGAAGGAAGGAAAGAAGGAAGGAGGAAAGAAGGAAGCAAGGGAGTAAAGAAGGAAGGAAGGAAGGGAGAAAAGAAGGAAGAAAGGAAGGGGGAAAAGAAGGAAGTGAAGAAGGGAGTAAATAAGGAAAAAAGGAAGGAGGAAAGAAGGAAAGAAGGGAGTTAAGAAGGAAGGAAGGGAAAAAAGAAGGAAGAAAGGAAGGGGGAAAGAAGGAAGGAAAGAAGGAAGGAGGAAAGAAGGAAGCAAGGGAGAAAAGAAGGAAGAAAGGAAGGGGGAAAAGAAGGAAGGAAAGAAGGGAGTAAATAAGGAAAAAAGGAAGGAGGAAAGAAGGAAGGAAGGAAGGAAGGAGGAAAGAAGGAAGGAAGGAAGGAAGGAAGGAAGGAAGGAAGGAAGGAAGGAAGGAAGGAAGGAAGGAAGGAAGGAAGGAAGGAGCAGGAGGAAAGAAGGACAGGAGAATGAGGTCATATTGACCCAAAGACAGTACAAGGGTTAACCAATTTCATGAGGTGAATATTAAAAGAAAAGTAGATAAATAATCTCAAATGAAGAAGTTATACACACACAGACACATTTATTAATCTCTAATATGATGATAGTCATAATAATAATAATCAATTTTATTTATATAGCGCTTTTAAAAGATCTCAAAGACGCTTCACAGACACAAAGATAAAAAATCGAGAGCAAGAAAATTTACTTAAGTAGTTTTAATAATAATCTAATTTCTTTTTTTCTCTTTTTTTTCTTCTTTTTTCTTTTTTTCCTTTTTTCTTTTTTTTTTCTTTTTTTGTTCCTTTTTCCTTCCTTCTTCTTGACATTTTGACTTTTTTCTCAACATTTCGACTTTTTTCTCAACATTTTGACTTTTTTCTCGACATTTTGACTTTTTTCTCAACTTTTTTTCTCAACATTTCGACTTTTTTTTCAACATTTTGACTTTTTTCTCGACATTTCAACTTTTTTCTCAACTTTTTTCTCAACATTTCGGCTTTTTTCTCAACATTTCGACTTTTTTCTCAAGTTTATACTTCAACATCAATCTCGACATTTCGACTTTTTTCTTTAAATTTTGACTTTTTTTTTACATTTTGACCTTTTTCTCGACATTTCAACTTTTTTCTCGACATTTCGACTTTTTTATCAAAGTTCATAATGAAAAAAAAAATCTTCCCCCAGTTATAACTAATATGGAAACATGCAGCATGTGTTGCCTTCATTCTAAGGCTTACTGTATACAAGACTTCATTTTTTGCGGCTCCAGACATATTTGTTTTTTGTGTTTTTGGTCCAATATGGCTCTTTCAACATTTTGGGTTGCCGACCCCTGGTCCAGAGGATGTCCTCACAGAAGTTTTGTGTGTCTCAGTGGTCCACTTTGGTTCCAACAGTGATGGACGGTGTGATCTGACTCTGAGGGACCTGGACCTTGAATCTCCTTGGACGCCGTTCTGGACTCTTTGGTTTTTGTTCGTATCATCCTTGTCTTCAGTTTGTCCTCAGTTGTCCTCTTGAGTCCGGGTCCAGGAGGGAGGGTTGTGTTGGTTTTCGTAAAGGAGGCTCTGTGCAGGAGCTCATTTGGTAAACAACGAGACCTTGTCCTAGTTCTGACTGGACCGTCTCAGGCTTGAGATCCAGGAGTTTTGTATTTGTAACCAAACCAGCCACCAAATGCACGACGTGTTCTGCCACTAACACGATCTTGACAGTCTGTTCGGAAGATATTGCGTAATACTTTCTGTTTTTCCCCCAACAACGTCCCGTTTCTGCCGCCAGAATCCGTGAACCGGACCGAGGAGTCGCTCAAAGTCATTAAATCACGACTTGGCCACTACGCTTTTGAACGCTCACCGTTTTTAGATCAGAACGGAGAGAGGAGGATGGGGAAACGTAATCCCCCTGTTGTGGAGTCCGAATGAAGGCAGCGCTTTGTTCTCGGTGTCTGTAAACGGTCTGGATGAGGACTGCAGACGCAGGACTTGGAGGCCTCGTATCCTCTGGTAATACGGTCGTACCTGGGACCCGAGGAGTCATGGAAACAATGGATGAGGAGCTCAATACTCACTTTTACGGGGTGCTATTACCCAAAAGCAAAGAGGGGAAGTCTTTGAAGTCACAATCCTCCAAACTTTCATCGGATTTTAGACGCAGTAATAATCATCCTGTGATCATCTTCATCAGGATTTGCTGATCACAAAGGAAAATGAACATCTGTATTATAGTGTGAATGTAACAGAGTGTAAAGAGATATGTGTTTATTGGGGGTTTATGAGGACATTATCATTTTACGGATGTAGCCACATCTGTTTTATATTATTTAGGGTCAAGAAATGAAGAAACGCAGTAAAGTACGCAGAAGCCGTTGTAAAGAGAAAATGGTATTTCCATCATTTTAGAACCATGCGGGTCGTCATCACAGCCCGTCGCATTTCCGTTTTTTCTTTCATCCGTTTGCCCAATTTTTAGGTCAACCTAAAAACCTGGGGGTGGAGTCGGCTCCTGGCAAGATGACCAACACAAACCTCCGCTATCAGACTCCGAAGACTTTTTCATGGAAGATGTCACCAAAGGGTTCGTCCAGTTCTCATTAAACAATCTGTCTGTGTTTGTTTCCTTCCTTCCTTCCTTCCTTCCTTCCTTCCTTCCTTCCTTCCTTCCTTCCTTCCTTCCTTCCTTCCTTCCTTCCTTCCTTCCTTCCTTCCTTCCTTCCTTCCTTCCTTCTTTCCTTCCTTCCTTCCTTCCTTCCTTCCTTCCTTCCTTCCTTCCTTCCTTCCTTCCTTCCTTCCTTCCTTCCTTCCTTCCTTCCTTCCTCTTTTCTCCCTTCCTTTCTGTCTTTCTGTCTTTCTTTCTTTCTTTCTTTCTTTCTTCTTTCCTCCTGCTCTCCCCTTCCTTCTTTCTTCCTTCCTTCCTTCCTTCCTTCCTTCCTTCCTTCCTTCCTTCCTTCCTTCCTTCCTTCCTTCCTTCCTTCCTTCCTTCCTTCCTTCCTTCCTTCCTTCCTTCCTCACTCCATTCTTTCCTTCCTTCTTTTTCCCCTTCTTTTCTTTCTTCTTTTTCCCTTCCTTCCTTCTTTCCTCCTGCTCTCTCCTTCTTTCTCCCTTCCTTCCTTCCTCTTTTCTCCCTTCCTTCCTTCCTTCCTTCCTTCCTTCCTTCCTTCCTTCCTTCCTTCCTTCCTTCCTTCCTTCCTTCCTTCCTTCCTTCCTTCCTTCCTTCTTTACTCCCTTCCTTCCTTCTTTCCTCCTTCCTTTTTTCCTTATTTACTCCCTTCTTTCCTTCCTTCTTTTCCCCCTTCCTTTCTTCCTTCTTTTCTCCCTTGCTTCCTTCTTTCCTCCTTCTCCTTCCTTCCTTCCTTCCTTCCTTCCTTCCTTCCTTCCTTCCTTCCTTCCTTCCTTCCTTCCTTAGACTCTTATTTTTTTATTTGAATATGTCTACATTTTAAATATGTAGGAAGTCTTTTATTTCGATGCTTCGATTTGGTTTTTCAAATATTTTGCTCTGTTTTCACCATATTTGTCTCTCCTAACCTTGTATTTTTATCCTTTTCTTACATCCAGTGAACAAAGAGCTCATAAAAGAGATGAATCACTATTATTTAAACTGTTGATATTCTTTCTTTTGTCCAACTTTGGTTAAGAAAGCAAATACAACACATTCCAAACAGTTTTATTCCACATTAGTACCAGGTATTAATCATTAAACATTCATTCACAGAGAGACCAGATAAATGTCTGCACATCTGAGCAGGACACCGCAAACATGGCGATTGAAATAATTCAGCACGGAAACGACCTGAGGATGTATAAAGTGTGATTAATACGTGACTGGCGGCTGGAAACAAGCCTGGTCCCTGACGTTGGTTGGGAGCAGAATCGGTTGACGACCTCGTTTTTATCGGCTAAATAAATAAAAAGGGAAGATGAGCAAACAACTGAAGCGTGGATTATCTCTGAGGGACATGAAAAAAGTTCATGATCTCGTCATCTCGCTTTGATTTTCTTTTAATCTTTGAACAACTGAAAGACGCAGTTGAGTGATGAAAAATGACACGACATTTTAGTAATTCAACAAATATAGAGCAGATTAGTCGTTTTCCAGCTGTAATTCTAACCTAATAATCATGTTAACAATTGCAAGTGAACTCTCCGGTGACGCTGCAACCCTGGCAATGTATGAAAAATTGTGACCCTTAAGGGTTCAACTACACACTTTCCCTAAACATATATTTATACGTAAACTGAACAAAAAACCAAAGAGTGACAGAAAACGAGGACTTAACTCATCAGCACAAGTCCAGGTGCTTTTTGAAGATCCCCCATAATGCTTCAGAAACCCTTGTTCATCATATCTGACGGCCTCGCCATCCCTCCCCGCTCACTTTGGGAAAGTTCTCTCATGAAATGGGTCCATTACAGTCCCATTCAGGACCATTTACACCAGCGAGGAACAAACCGAACCAATCACAACGGAGAGGGGTGGGCTTTAAGCTCTGCCGTTCAAAACAACGTTCAAAACAACCACAATGGTGTCAGAATTGCTGATATCACACTGTATCAACTGCTTTTTATGGCGACAGCCATTCCCTTTGCACTGCCGACATTTAAGATGCCTCTTACATCAAATAAATGAAGGGTGGAAGCCGAGCCAGCAGCTGCTTTGGCTCCATGTTGCCGGGAAGCCGACCGCTGCAGCTGAAACTGCTGTTAGCTGCTTTGGAGCTGCCTAGCCACCTAGCTCGGAGCGGTTTGACCACAGTAGCTCTGTGGAAACTGTCCGGAGCCCTGCCAGTCGTCCTTTTGGCTCTGGTAGTCCTGGTTTCAGACGTTGCTGCTGAAACAAACTGAACACATTGAGTAAGGCAATGTTAGCATGATAGATTAGCATGAGCTAAACTAAGCTAAAAAAGTTGATTGTGATGACTGAATTAAAGTGTCTTTGTCTCAATGGATCCATTTATTCTTAGTACTGGTTGGCGCCATGTTGCAAACAATATCAGTTAGCCATTTAGCTCATAGTTGACATATTTAATGCTAACCCATGATGCTAATTAATGTCAATCTACATTAATTATGTTTAAATATGTCCAAACATTCTCATTACAAGTGTTGCTGTTGACACAAGTGCTGCCAGGGCTGAAACCAGGACTGGTAGAGCTCCACTGAGACCATCCAGACCTCCATGTGGAGGCGTCCTGAAAGGATCCGTCGTGGCTCGCTCTGCGGATCCTCGCTGAAGATTAGCATTGCTTCATCCTGAGAGCCTCCAGACCCCCCTACAGCCAGTGGTCTGTTAGGTAAGTAAAATCCCAACAAAACATGATCTCTAATAACCCTTTTCCACCAAACCGGTTCCAGGGCTGGTTCTGGTTCTGGTTCTGGTTCTGGGCCAGTGCTGAGTTTGGAACCGGGATTTCTGTTTCCACTGACAAAGAACTGGTTTTGGGCCCGAAAAACCCGGTTCCAAGATAGCAGCAACTCTTTGCTGGTCTAGAGGAAAGAACCGCTTACGTAAGCGGAGGGGGCGGAGTTATAAAGACCAAC
This sequence comes from Cololabis saira, assembly GCF_033807715.1. Lineage (NCBI taxonomy): Eukaryota > Metazoa > Chordata > Actinopteri > Beloniformes > Belonidae > Cololabis > Cololabis saira. The sequence goes on from NC_084598.1 coordinate 38,811,039, forward strand.
CAATAGCAAGACTGGGGCTGCGTCCGAAATTCCATACTTCCACCCTAATGAGTAGCAAAAACAGTATGTGAGATTTTTTAGTGCGTCCGAAACATTAGAACGTACTCAATAGTATGCTCTATCCATACTCATTCCGGAGAAATGTATTAGTGTGGATTGATGGACCCTAGCTGGTGGTACCTGGATTATACACCTCTGTATTTAAGATATGAACGCGTATGACTCTGATGCTACGTTCAGTGCTAAACCCTACGTAGCACGTAGTGATAATAGCTATACATCAGCTGTGCCGACTGCCAATTAAAATTAGCAGCTGGAAACCAGGCTGGAAGTACGTTTATTTCTGCTGCAAAGTTTGACATTTCAACACGGGGATCAAAGGAGACTGATTCAGCCCCTAGTGGTCAGTCGATGAACTACAACCGTTCCTCCTTATGGATGGCATCGACCCCGAAGTTTGAATGTTCCTGCCAACGTGACGTTCCCTAGACGTCTAAAACGAAATAATCGGCGGCAAAGTTGTTGAGTAATCTACAAACAGTCACGTTGTTGTTTTTCTGTGAAACTGCGCTGGTGCGGACGTACTGTAGCCTCACGATAAAAACAATAACACGAATCAACACGAATAAAAATAACAATTGTATTTATTTAACTACTGTATTTATTTAACAATAGCACGAATCTCCTTGAGATGCCATTCATGACACAAAACAAGCACTTGAATGGAGTTCCTTATCTTATTATTGCATGTTTTGAGCCAGTGGCAAGGTAAGTTTATTTGTATCGCACAATTCAACACAAGGTATTTCAAAGTGCTTTACATCAACATTAAAAGCGGCAAGACACAATTAAACAGTAAATAACAAATAAAATGAAATAAAATGATAAGAAAATAGGTAAAATAATAAAAAGCACAAGTTGTTAAAAAGTAGGGTTAGTACAGCATGGCAACAAAATTTCGTTGCAATTGTACTTGGACTTTTGGAATGACAATAAAGTGAACCTTGAACCTTGAGCTGTCCCTCTGAGCATCCTAAAAACTCCTATTTGGATGTTTTTATTCCAGCATGTCGGTGACAAATGGCGGCGAGCAGCAAGGCTTTGTAAACAGCTCTAATTAATCCTTCGTACCGCCACTCATTTTTGTTCAGGGCCGAAGATTTAGCTGGATTTAATATCCCGACCAGCCTGCGAAGGCCCAGAATACCTCAGGAAGATGGAGGCTGCGGCCGCGGCCAGGGATTTACTGGGTATTCACTTTCCAGGCCGGTCATGTGTGGGCGGCAGGTGATGGATGGCCGGGTATCTTTGGCATTTCTAAATTCACGATGTTTATTGGCCAACATGTTCTGTCAACACGGATATGTTTGTAGAGGGCTAAACCGATAAAGCCGGAGTTTAGAGCCGTGTTTACGTTTCTACAGATCTCAGACACATGTTATTATGTAACTGCAGGGTTCAATGTGCAGTGTGAGTTTAATGCATGTGGGCCCAAGGCAGCGACTCTTAATCCATCAAATAGGATGAGACTTGCACGTATAACTAAAAGCCAGCTAAGCTGTCTAGGAAGTGTATTAGCGCAGGAGGAGTGTTTGTTAGAGTGTGTGTGTGTGTGTGTGTGTGTTTGTGTGTGTGTGCGGGGACTGGGGACTGGCTGGAGGGTTACAGGGACAAAGGTTCCTTACAGTTTTATCAAAACACTTGCGTAACTCCCAGAGGGTTTTTTTTATTGCCAACAACACTTTTGGAAACGAAAATTTCATGTTGTGAGCGTCTCAGGAGAGAGACTGGAAATAGACGTGTGTGTGTGTGTGTGTGTGTGTGTGTGTGTGTGTGTGTGTGTGTGTGTGTGTGTGTGTGTGTGTGTGTGTGTGTGTGTGTGTGTGTGTGTGTGTGTGTGTGTGTGTGTGTGTGTGTGTGTGTCAGGTATATGAGGAAAACAGGGACTTTAGGCAAAAGGTCGATTTACTCACAAAAAGACAAAAACTAAAAAACAAAAACTTTCCTTGGAAAAACATTTTTAACATTCTGAGAGGTGAGAAATTAGACGCGGGATCAGGGTTTTCTCTTTCTCAGCGATTAGATAATTTTAGAGTGAAAAACTATATGAAAAAAAGTGAATTTCTTAGTTTTTCCTTGTTTTTCTGGCGGCGTGGACTCGCGTGACGGAGCTGGTCGGATCAACTTAAACTGCTTCTTGTTCACATGACGGCGTCTAAAGCTGCTGAGGATTGATCTGGTTACGACGTGAGCGTGCTGCGCTACCAGGGTAAGAAACAATGAAGAAGAAGGAAGGAACACGAAGGAAGGGAGGGAGGAACAAGAAAGACGAGATGAAGGGGATGAAGAAAAGAAGGAAAGAAGGAAGGGAAAATAGAACAGGCAGAAGAGTTAATGGGAGAGGAAAAGAGGGAAGGAAGTTAGGAAGGGAATGAGGGATGAAACAGGAGGAAGAAGGAAAGAAAAAAAGAAATGTAAGGAAGAAATAAATGAATAAAAAAGATTGGACATGAGGAATGAATAAAAGAAAGCAAGAAGAGAAGAAAAAGAGAGGATGGATGAAAATGAGGAATGAGATGAAGGAAGGGATGAGATAAAGAAGGAAGTGAGAGAGGGTAGAAGACGTATGGGGGGAAAGCAATAAGAAGAAAGAAACGAAAGAAAGAAGAAGTAACAGGAGGGGGAAGAAGGCATGAAGGAAAGAAAAAGGAAGGAAGGAAGGAAGGAAAAAAGTGAAAGTGCCATATGAAAAAGTGAAAAAGATGTAGAAGAAGAGGAGTAAAGGGTAGGGAGAGGAGAGGGGAGGAAGTTAGGAAGAGAAAATGGAAGAAAAAAGAAATATAAGGAAGAAATCAATGAAGAGAAAAGGCAAGAAAAGATTGGACATGAGGAGTGAATAAATGAAAGAAGAACAGAAGAAAAAGAGAGGTGGGATGAAAATGAGAAATAAGAAGGAAGTGAGAGAGGAGAGAGAGAAGACGTACGGGAAAAAGCAATAAGAAGGAAGAAATGAAAGAAGGAAAAGGGGAGGAGAAACAGGGGAAGAATGAGGAAGGGAAGGAAGACAGGAAGGAAAAAAAGAAGGAGGAAGAATGAAAAGAGAATGAATAAAAGATGCAGAAGAAGAGGAGCAAAGGGCAGAGAGGAAAAAATGGAAGGAAGTAAGGAAGGGAAGAGGAAAGAAAAAAGAAATGGAAGAAAGAAATACATGAATGAATAAAGGAAAGCAAGAAGAGAAGAAAAAAGGAGTAAGGATGAAAATGAGAAATAAGAGGAAGTATGTGAGAGAAGGTAGAAAACACACGGATAAAAGCAATAAGATAGAAGAAATGAAAGAAAGCTAAAGGGAGAAGAAACAGGGGAGGAAGGAGGAAAGGAAGCAAAGGGGAGAAGAAAAAGGAGGGAAGGAAGGAGCAAAGGAAGAAAGACGGAGGAAAGATAAAGGAGGAATGGAGGATGAAAAGATGAAAAGACAGAAAAAGAAGCAGAGGAAGAGGAGTAAAGATGAAGGAAGGAAGGAAAAATGAGAGGGAAGAAATTAAGAAAGGGAAAGGGAAGAATAAATTGGAGCGAGGAATAAATAAAGGAAGAGAAGGAGGGAAGAAGAAAAATAAAATGGGATGACGGATTAAAGGAAGAATGAGAAGAAGTGAAAAGATAAAGAGGGAGGGAAAAGGGAGGAAGACAGGAAGAAGAAAAGAGAGGAATGAAGAAAGGGGAGTTGGAAGAAGAAATGCCAAAAAGGAGGAAGGAAAGAGGATGAAGAAGGAAAAAAGAAGGAAGAGGAGGAAATAAATGTCTGACATCCTCCTGTCACCAAATCACTAAAGTTTTTAGAGCTGGCATCATTTCATCAGGAGAAGGAGGAAACCAGGAAACATAAATCTGCTCCTCCGGAGCGTCTTCACGCTTCTGTCACCGCTGTCCACTGATCATTTCACTCCTGGTGCGATTCACGCCGGACCGGAGGAAGTAAATCACTTTGATCCACCTGGGGGTTACCCAACATGCATCTGTGGAGGTGTTTGCGAGTTTGAAGCCGGCAGCCAAAACCAATTAGCTCGTTGAGCGAAGAAAAGAACCAGTGTTGACTTTGTCAGCCGACGTTAGTGAGCGATCAAATGTGTGAAAAGATGTGGAAACACGACGCACACGTCCGTTGGGTGGGTCCATGGAGGCGTTGGGGGTACAGACTCATATCCAGAGACCGGGGATCGATTCTAGGCCACGGCCCCCACTCTAACCATAACTGGGGACGGGTATTGTTACCGATTCAGATCAGGGAAAACCAATACTGCTCATCAATTCCAATACTTATCAAGGTGTTTCCACACTGGCACTAATTAGGTCGGCCCAAAGGAACTGTGGGTACGAGGTTGGTTCAATGAGCACCAAAACGGGCACAACTCAGAGAGTGAGAGTAAATGGACAACTTTCTGACCTATCTTTAACATCTACTGGCTCACCACAAGGATGTGTCCTTTCTCCTCTGCTGTACATATTATACACTAAAAACTGCTGTAGCACATTTTTAAACCATCATATAATGAAGTTTGCAGATGATACCGTCATTGTGAATCTGTTGAACGGCACTGAAAACTCCCATGGCCCTGTGGTTGATTACTTTCTTAAGTGGTGCCAGGATTATTTTTTATCTCTTAATGTATCAAAGACAAAGGACATGTGTATAGATTTTAGACGTTCTCAGCCCTCTCTGGATAGGACAGATTAATGGACAAGATGTAGAAATTGTAGAGTCCTATAAGTATCTGGGAACTATAATAGACAATAAGCTGACATTTGAGAGTAACACCAACTTAAATTACAAGAAAGGTCAGCAGCGTCTGTACTGTCTGAGAAAAATGTCCAAATTTCATGTTGATTCATCCTTGATGTCCATGTTTTATCGTTCTTTCATTGATTCTGTATTAACTTTTTCTTTCATTTGTTGGTTTTCATCACTTAGTGTAAAGCAGAAAACTGTTCTTACCAAGGTGGTTAATGTCTGTAGTAAAATAATTGGCTCTGCTCAGGTGACTCTACAGGACCTGTAGAACAAACAGCTGTATAGGGAAGCAAAAACTATCCTATCAGACTGTTCCATCCTCTACACCAAGAGTTTCAGTTTCTCCTGTCGGGTACATTGCTCAGACTTCCACTTCTCAAAACTAATAGATAAAAACATTCTTTTGTACCTTCTGCATCTCCCTTCTCAATTCCATGAGGAAAAGGTAGCTGTTGTGGGGCTTGGATTTTTAGATTTAAACTCATTGTCCTTTTTTTTTTTTTTTTACTATGTGTATATGTGTATATATTGCTGCAAAATTAATTGCCCCATTGGGGACAATAAAGTTATTGATTGATTGATTGACAAGGAGGTCTAAGTAGGCTATCTGCGAACTCTGAGGCGGTCCGTTTGGGATGTAAAAGCTCTGCAACCAATTGAAAGCTTCCCTAGACCAGCTGGGCAGTGCATTGTGGGTCTTGATGGAGCACATAAACAAACTGGAAAATAGGTAGTTGTTGTGTTGCTATGCTTTTCAGCCCGGTTGTCATGGAAACATGATGCTCAACCAAGACCAATGTCCTTTATGAGAAAGAAAATGTGCTGCCAGGGTTAGGGTCACCAGAACTGACACCAAAGCAAACAAACTGGACCATGAGAGACTCAAAGATCGGGAAACAAGATGGTAACTAGACGGGAAAGATGGGACGGTGTCTGCTGACGGATCAGAGAGACACAAGACCAAAACAAACTCGTTATGAGCCCTATAGCTTCACTTGATGGATCTGAGCTAACTGAATCACGGATGCAAGATGGTCCCGCTACGTTATCATTACCAGTGGTAAAAGTGTCTTTTATGGCACTTTTCCACTAGTTAGGAATGGGTGATATTTTACCGTTCACGATAAACCGTCAAAAAAATTCCCCACGGTAAGAATTTGTCATCTCGCGGTAAAAACGATAAATTCCCGTTGATGACGTTTTTGTGTAAAGCTGATTTATGGTTCTGCTTTAAATTGACGCAGAAGGAAGGAAGGAAGGAAGGAAGGAAGAAAAGAAGGAAGGAAGGAAGGAAGGAAGGAAGAAAAGAAGGAAGGAAGGAAGGAAGGAAGGAAGGAAGGAAGGAAGGAAGGAAGGAAGGAAATGAGCCTGAAAGATTGAAAGAAAGATTGAAAGAAAGAAAGAAAGAAAGAAAGAAAGAAAGAAAGAAAGAAAGAAAGAAAGAAAGAAAGAAAGAAAGAAAGAAAGAAAGAAAGAAAGAAAGAAAGAAAGAAAGAAAGAAAGATAAATTCCCGTTGATGACGTTTTTGTGTATCAAACAAGGTGGATCTGAGAGCGAGATAGATTTATAGTTAAAAAGGTGGAGTTGAATTGGTATTTTTTTTAATCGTCATTTTTATCGTTATCGGGATAAAGGCCAGAAATTATCGTGATACATTTTTTAGTCCATACCGCCCATCCCTGCCACTAGTATCTACTCAGCCCGGCTCGGTTTGGTTCTTTCCCACTAACGTGCCGAGTAGATACTTTTTCCTGTAACTACTCTGCCGAGCGGGCTGTGACATCATCACACTACAGGCCACCGATTGGTCGGGCGGTTGGAGTCAGACGTCTGAGTCAGGATGTGACATCAGAGAAAGAGCGACTCTAACCGCGGCTTCTTGTTCATTTTATTCGACCAGCAATAGACGCACAGAAGTCTGTTTCATGATCCAACTCTGAGGTGCAGATGTTCATAAACCTGGTGCTGAGGAGAGAATTAAAAAGGGATCTAGATGGGCGATAAGGAACGACCAGATCCACCAGGAGCTCTGTCTCTTCATAGCTGCTCACGGCTCCAGCTGACTTTTCAGCAGCGCCGAGACAAACTAAAAAAAGTTCAAAAGTGCCGCCGCTTGAAGCTTCCCTCTCTCTCATTTTTTAACTTGATATCAAACACAAACCACAGACCCAGCAGCACATCTATCATCTCCTCCAGGTTCTACATATTTAGTGTTGTTGTCTTCTTTCTTTAGATCACTCAATCAAATACTTCACAGCAGCTTCACTCCAACCTCCTACTTCTTCTCCAGGTGCTGAATTGAAAAGAAACCAGGCCGAGATGAGTAGAGCCGAGTAGGTGCTGGTGGAAAAGCGCCATAAGTTAACTACAGGAAATGGCACCATTTTCAGAAGTAAGTAAGTAAAGTTTCTTTATATATCACCTTTCATAAACAAGAGGAATGGCACAAGGTGCTTCAAAAAGAATAAAACTATACAACAAAAGTAAAAATACAATAAAAATAAGACGACACAGATAAAAAGCTCCTAGGATAAAAGTACATAAAACAACCGTCTCACTAGTGATGTTTTCAAAGCTCGGAGAAGCAGGTGGCTTTTAAGTTTGCTCTTAAAAGCATGGATGGAGACGGCGGGAGATCGGTCCAGAGCCTCGGGCAACGGTCTGAAGGAGCCATCTCCTCAAGTCTTAAAGATTAAAGGTACGAGGGACCGTCGGGGAGCTCTGGTCACATGACCTCAGCCTCCGAGACGGAGTGGAGGGCGTAGTAGGTCCTGGATGAAGGAGGGGGTCTGAGCTCTGAATGTCAGCACCAAGATTTTAAAGTTAAAAGGGACTGGGAGCCAGTGGAGATGTGAACCATCTATCAGAGCAGGTCAGCAGCCTTACTGCAGAGTTTTGGACTTGCTGAAGACGAGACAGTCAGAGGTAGGTAGAGGAGCCAAAAATTGTACTCAAGTAAAAGTACTGTTACTTCAGAATAATATGACTCAAGTAGAAGTAAAAAGTAGTCATCCAAATAATTACTTGAGTAAAAGTAAAAAAAGTACTTGGTGAAAAAACTACTCAAGTACTGAGTAACTGTTGAGTAACGTCTGATTTATTTTTTTAACACAACCATTCAAACAGACATAAGTACAAAATAATCATCAGGCAAATTAAATCAATAAAATAATAAAATAAATTAAAATTAATAAAAAAAATCGCTTCAATTAAAATAAGCTTAATGTAAATTCAAGTACTTTAATAAATAATAAAATAAATAAAATAACATAATAAAAAAATAAATTAAGCACAAGTAGTACAAAATCTCAAGCCTTTGTACTTTTCTTTTTTAACCAGGCAGAACTAGAACAAACATGAACTCATAGAAACTCTGTGTGTGTTTGAGTCTGTGTAAATGTGACAAAACATGCAAAAACAAACATTTTTCCCAAAGAATCACCAGTGATGTCATGAGATTGACGCGTACGCGGATAAAAGGGATAAAAGAAAAGTAACAGCTCAACGTAGCCTAATGTAGCGGAGAAAGAGTAACAGTTTCTTCTTCACAAATCTACTCCAGTAAAAGTAAAAAGTATAGTGATTCAAAACTACTCCTAAAAGTACAACATTTCCCAAAACTTACTCAAGTAAATGTAACAGAGTAAATGTAACTTGTTACTACCACCTCTGAAGACGGTTCCTTCTTGTTTAAGCAAGAAAACAAACTGGTGCACTCACTGTCAAACGAGACGACACGATAGCATGAATTACCACCTCCAAATCATATTTTTTAGCTTCTCGGCAGTCTGGGACAGACCTAATGAGGGACGGGTACCAGAAATATATGGTGCACCCATCCCTAATAATTAACCGTTGAACAGTGGCCGTATCAGTGGAAGTGCTACGGTAGTTACGGTAAAGTGGGAGCAATCTTGGAGGAATCAACAGCTCAGACGTCATAGAGAGAGGTTGTTGAGGCGTCAGTGGCATGAAAACCTGCCGTGGGAGTGGTGCACGTTTACCCAAGACGTCCAGGACACAACGGACCTCCTCAGTGGGACATTCGTCGTCCTTTCAGTGGCTGAGACGACGCCTCTGTCTGCGCTGAGCGCCGGCTCGTGCGGTGAAACAGTCCGGATGTGTTCGACCCAAATGAAAGTGTGTCATTTATCCCAGAACCCTGACGGAGAACCAAACCTATGATGGTGAACCAGATTAGACTGCAGCCTGAGAAGAGGTGGCGTCCGTGTCCTGTACAGGCCTGTATGTCTGCGGGAGTGGAAGCAAATTGGTGATTGCTGATGTTATTACACAGTGTGTAAACACACACACACACACACACACACACACACACACACACACACACACACACACACACACACTTACACAACTCTGTCATTAACCGAGGCACATTGCCACTCGGTCAGAAACACGTAAAAGGTTGTTTTCTTAGGTAGCTGATGTCCATATTATCCCCAGGATCATAATAAATAGTTATATATAAATAATTTTGTATATAAACATTATTATAAAAAAATATTTTAAAGTATTATTATAAAAATGAATAATTTTTGAAGCTGTGTACCATTTTCTCAAATACTATGCGACAGGACAAGTCCAAACAATTGATTAACTTATTTAACCCTTCCGCTGTCTTTGGGTGAAGGGAGGGTGAAGGGAGAAAAGAAGGAATGAAGGAAGGGAGAAAAGAGGGAAGGAAGGAAGTAAGGAAGAAAGGAGAAAAGAAGGAAAGAAGGAAGGAAGTAGGAAAGGGAGAAAAGATGGAAGGAATGGAGGAGGAGAAAGGAGGAAAGAAGGAAGGAAGTAGAAAAGGGAGTAACGAAGGGAGAAAAGATGGAAGGGAGGAAAGAAGGGAGAAAAGATGGAAGGGAAGAAAGAAGGGAGAAAATAAGGAAAGAAGGAAGAAAGTAAAAAGGGAGTAAGGAAGGGAGAAAAGATGTAAGGGAGGAAAGAAGGGAGAAAAGATGGAAGGAAGGGAGAAAATAAGGAAAGAAGGAAGAAAAAGAAAATAAGGTAATTATTAACAAATGACGAAAGGGAGGTAGGAAGAAAAAGGAGGGTAAAAAAGGAGGAAAAGAGGAAAGTAAGAAGGAAGGAGAGAGCATGGCAGGAGGAAAGAAGGATAGAAGAATTGGGTAATTTTGACCCAAAGACAGCACAAGGGTTAACTGAAGTATATAAGTTCTTTAGTGACTGATACAGAAGAGAAAATAACTGAAAAAAAAGATACTAAAGATAAATAAATATAGCGATGCAGTTCACAAAATCAGTTCCTAGTAAATAAATAAATAAAACTGGTAATAATTGTACATTGAAAATATAAACGTCAGTTATTTACAAATCTCTTAAAACTCACAACAGAACATGGAAAACACTTGAAATGTGCCATTTTAAAGAGAGTCTATGTAGCATTAACACATCTGACCACATGGTGGCAGTATATTCCAGACCCTGGTGTAAGGAGTTCAACTCTAGTGAGACAAAGTGGTATTACAAAACCTGCCAGGCGGCCTCTACTCATTAGCCCAATATTGTCGTAGTGTCCCCTCTTCGGTTGACAACAGTCCATAAACTACCTGAGAACTGAAACCAGCCGGAGGAGTTTTGGGGAGAGGAATGTTGTCCGAACGCCCAAAGGTCCCGGGCTGCCTTCGTTACATTTGTTTTATGATGTACACATTGTTTTCAGTTGACTCTTCTACTATGAAGTGATGCTTTTTGTAATGGACGCGGTGTGTGGTTTAGCATCGTCTTGCTGAAACATGCAAGGCCTTCCCTGAATGTTACCTGGATGGGAGCGCAGCTTACTCCAAAACCGGCATGTATACAGGTGGTACTTGGTCTTGGTTGGTACCCTTCCATCCAAAAGCCACAAAGGTCCATGAAATAAATCTGTCAAGGTGTGGTTTAGTTGAGGACCCAAAAGCAGGAGAGCTGGAGGCAGGAGTTCCAAAAACAGGGTTTATTTAACAAAAATCTATACCAAAACAAACAGTACGGACCGACAGGGAGCAGGGGAAAGACAAGACTAGATATACACAGGGGATAACGAGACACAGGTGCAGACAATCAGGGCAGATGGGAAACAGGAGGGACAGAACTGAAACTCAAAAACTGGGGGAAGTGTCAAACCCTGACATTATCTCCAGTCAGTCAGACGAGTTAAAAGGGTGAAAGTCTCTCTCTGCCTGTTGGTTTCACAGGACTGAAGACAGCATCCCTGGACGTGGACACCAGAGGACAACGTAAGACAAACTGAAGAGATGGATGGTACAAACGGAAACCAAAGAGTCCAGAACAGCGGTCGGCAACCCGCGGCTCTAGAGCCACATGCGGCTCTTTAGTGCCGCCCTAGTGGCTCCTGGAGCTTTTTCAAAAATGTTTGACCTTTTTTTTCCCTCTCTTTTTCCTTTTTTCTCTTTTTTTCCTCTTTTTTCCTTTTTTTCTTCTTCTTTTTTTCCTTTTTTTTTCTCTCTTTTTCTCTTTTTTCCTTTCTTCTTTTTTTCTTCCTTTTTCCTTTCCTTTTTAATCTCGACATTTCAAATTTTTTCTCAAAATTTCAAATGTTTTCTCAACATTTCGACTTTTTTCTCGAAATTTCGACTTTTTTCTCAACATTTCGACTTTTTTCTAAAAATTTCGACTTTTCTTGACATTTCAACTTTTTTCTCAGTGCATAATGAAAAAAAAAATCTCCCCCCAGTTATAACTAATATAGAAACATGCAGCATGTGTTGTCTTCATTCTAAGGCTGATACAAGACTTTTCATTTTTTGCGGCTCCAGACATATTTGTTTTTTGTCTTTTTGGTCCAATATGGCTCTGTCAACATTTTGGGTTGCCGACCCCTGGTCCAAAACAACCTCCAGAGGTTCAAGGTGAACTCCATGTCAAGGTTTGTCCATGAATTGACCAAAACACCCGCCTACAGGTGCACAGGTCTCTCTCTGCAGTTACATGCACATCTAAATCAAGCTATTGGCAACAATCTAGCTATGGATTAAACTGGAGTTTCAGAGTAATCAGAGTAAACATGCGCGAGAAGACGATGGATTATTGAGTGAGGTGCCTTTGACTCCGCGATGCTAGGTGGCACCACACGCACTTTCCCGTCGGCGTTCTTCCAGTTATTTCTTTGTCATTCGTCTTCTTCTTCTTCTACTGTGTTGATATTCTGGCTTTTGCAGTGTCGTCACTTCCAGAAGTGGGGGGTCCCGGGGCGGTCAGTAGCTCAGCTAAGTGTGGGCTGGTATACATGCAGGAATAGCTTGGATTAGGAGCATTATCTGGCACTAAAAGCTTCATCTCAAAGGCTTCAGTTCTGTTCAACTACAGCCTGGCTAAGGTGTAAACACGGCTTTTAAAACTCCGATATCGGTCGAATTAAGGCAACAATTCGGCTTTCTGGTAGCGCATGTAAACATACCAAGTGAAAGTTTTTGAGTTTCATCAGTCAGTGTTCAGTAAATGATTATTTATCATCACTTTTGTCAGTTTTGGGTTATTTCAGTGATCACATAGTGGGTTTGTCTTTCTTTTATTTCGGGGCACCACAAAATGTGTCCAAGTCTTTGGTGTTTCCTTTATAAACGTCTCATTCCAACCCTCCCTCGATACTTGATGAACTTCTGCTCATCTTTAGCTCTAAGATGCTGTTTTATATCCACTTATGCCCAGAGGTGTCAAGTAACGAAGTACAAATACTTTGTTACCTTTATTAAGTCAAAATTTTGGTTATCTATACTTCACTGGAGTAATTATTTTTCAGACGACTTTTTACTTTTACTCCTTACATTTTCACGCAATTATCTGTACTTTTTACTCCTTACATTTTAAAAACAGCCTTGTTACTCTATTTCATTTCGGCCTTTTAAAAAAAAACTATCCAGTTAAATTGCTCCGTCCGGATAGAGTGAATTTGGTTGTGGTTGTTTCAGATGTTCTTGTCCAGTTTTGTTCTTACATCCGTTCCCTCAGATTCCTGCAACTAAACTTGGATGTACATTCCAATAAAGGTTAGGATAAATGATAACATGCCTCTGAAGTTTGACTTTTTGCACCATTACAATACTTATAGGCAACTAGTCATCATATCTCCTGCTCTCTGAAACACATGTTAATGCTCAATAGTACACATATATGGTTCTTTAATATATTTGCATTATACTAAGATGCATTCATTTTCAATGGCTTTTGTCCTTAATGGCTTTTTTCCCCCTTACATTACTTTTACTTTTATACTTTAAGTAGTTTTGAAACGAGTACTTTTATACTTTTACTTGAGGAAAAAACTTTGAGTTAATACTTCAACTTCTACAGGAGTGTTTTTAAACTCTAGTATCTATACTTCTACCTGAGTAATGAATGTGAATACTTTTGACACCTCTGCTTATGCCGACGATTAACCTAATGAGATGTCAGATGTGTGGTATCACTTATTACCTTAAACCTTTGTTTTAAGCATGTCCCATCTTTTTTTTAAGTTAACTTTTAACTGCTGCCACTAAAATCAAAATGAGCCAGTATTTTTCATGAATATCTCAAATGCCCCATGCACTTTCAACATTTGACATGTTTTCAGATCTGACATTGACATTTCACATGCCGTCCTGACGTGTTTTGGTATGAATTTGCGTGACGTGCGTCAAGAACAGTCTTATTATGAAGTTACAACAGGGCATGAAGGTGATTTATGATGGGAACTCGTCCTGCCTCGTCTCTTCACACCTCCAGCCGCTGACGGCGGGCCCCGGGGCGGCCTCTCCTCCCCGGGACCGGACTCTCCTCCCCGGGCCCAGCCTCTCCTCCCCGGGCCCGGCCTCTCCTCGCAGCCGGCCAATGGGACGCGCGGAGCGGGCGAGCCTTCACAGGCCGAGCCCCTCATTTGACTGCAGCTCCGCGGTCATGTGACGGCTAAGCGATCCACCACAACTCCAGAGAGAGAGAGAGAGAGAAGGAGAGAAAGAGAGAGAGAAGGGGGAAGGAGAGATTGCTTACATGTGTGCATGGGAGAGGGACAGATTCCTAAACCTTTGCAAAGCCCGTTGCGCTGGAGCTGGACTGCCACTGCGCGCTTTTACGCACCGACGCACTCCTCTCAGACGGGAGCTCGCAGCGCAAAAACACAGCGGGATTTAGTTTCATCGCGATTAAGGGGTGAGTATTTTTACAAGCCGAGTCTTAATCCGCGACGGTTTGCTCCGTTTCCCATTATGAAGTGCATTGAACGTGCCACGGATTCCGGCAGAGGTTCCAGGAGCGCATCGCGCTGTCAGAGCTGCTCCGCGGGGCTCCAGGGAGTCCGTGCACGCTCCTCTCCGACTGTCCTATCCGTGAGGTGTCCGCTACACGCCGCTGCTGCAGATCCCCCCCATGCATGTCAGAGGATAACCCCCTCCAACCCCCCTGAAAAATCTGGCAATCTGGAATAATTCACAAAAGAAGGTGGGAAATTCGTGCGCTGTCACCTTTGGTGGAAGTCTGAGATAGTTTTACCGGGACAACCTGGAACCCCTTGTAGGACCCCTGCAACCTCTCATAGGATCCCTGGAACAACTTGTAGCACCCTAAACTTCTTGTACGACCCCTGGAACCTCTTGTAGGACCCCTGGAAACCCTTGTAGGACCCCTGGAAACTCTTGTAGGACCCCTGGAACCTCTTGTAGGACCACTAAACCTCTCATAGAACCCCTGGAACCTCCTGCAAGACCCCTGGAACCCCTTGTAAGACCCCTGGAAGCTCTCTTAGGACCAATGAACCTCTTGTAGGACCCCTGGAAACCCTTGTAGGATCCCTGGAAACTCTTGTAGGACCACTAAACCTCTTGTAGGACCCCTGGAAACTCTTGTAGGACCACTAAACCTCTTGTAGGACCCCTGGAAACCCTTGTAGGACCACTAAACCTCTTGTAGGACCCCTGGAAACTCTTGTAGGACCACTACACCTCTTGTAGGACCCCTGGAAACTCTTATAGGACCCCTGGAAACTCTTGTAAGACCCCTGGAACCTCTTATAGGACCCCTGGAAACTCTTGTAAGACCCCTGGAACCTCTTGTAGGACCCCTGGAAACCCTTGTAGGACCACTAAACCTCTTGTAGGACCCCTGGAAACTCTTATAGGACCCCAGAACCTCTTGTAGGACCCCAGAACCTCTTGTAGGACCCCTGGAAACTCTTGTAAGACCCCTGGAACCTCTTATAGGACCCCTGGAAACTCTTGTAAGACCCCTGGAACCTCTTGTAGGACCCCTGGAAACCCTTGTAGGACCACTAAACCTCTTGTAGGACCCCTGGAAACTCTTGTAGGACCACTACACCTCTTGTAGGACCCCTGGAAACTCTTATAGGACCCCAGAACCTCTTGTAGGACCCCAGAACCTCTTGTAGGACCCCTGGAAACTCTTGTAAGACCCCTGGAACCTCTTATAGGACCCCTGGAAACTCTTGTAGGACCACTAAACCTCTTATAGGACCCCCGGAGCCTCTTGTAGGACCCCTGAACCTCTTGTAGGAAACCTGGAGTCTCTTGTAGGAAACCTGGAGCGTCCCCCCGCTCCGCTCTGCTTTGTTCTGACAGTCTACAGAAGAGGGCGCACGGTCACTGGGCTTCAGCGCAAAGTTTTAAGGTTTTAAAGGGATTTCACTCATGTTTAATTGTCATAAGCCATCTGATGCTGTCGAGTATTTTTTAATCCACGTAAATGTAGATGAGATGTATTGTTTGTGACCTGTTGGATATGTAAAAATAGAGGCTAAATCCTTCTCTCTTTTCATGAAGTCGTTCAGATTTTATTCTAATCTCAGGACACATAACTGTGGCATTGTGGTTGTTGTTCAGGTTAAAGATGAATTAAGGGCCACGAGAAAGACGAGGGGGGTAGAAATACTCAGTTAAATGACCATGTGGCTTTAATCTTAGCAGTGGTGAGAAATGGGAACTCCTGATTCCACATGGTCAGCTTGAAGTCTTAACCAGCAGCTGCACCGTCCACACACACTTTCACACACACACACACACACACACACACACACACACTTTTACACACACACACACACACACTTTTACACACACACACGTTCACACACATACACTCTCACACGGAGGGACCTTTCAAATTCCTCTTCCCTCTCACATGCCCGACTTTCCTTTTTGAAGTGCCATTAGTTGTCCATTGAGACCAAACATTTGAATTCTAAGTCACTGAGTAGCCGTAGTCTGTCATTATTGGTGCTTGAGGCACCGGCGTGTGAAACATTAACGTTACTGTTTACTTCAGACTGACCACAGACTTGGTGGATGTCAAAAACATAAAAGTTTTTGACATCCACCAAGTCCGTCCACTAGGGCTGTGCGATTTTGGACAAAAATAAAATCCAGATTTTTTTTTTTCTCTGAAAACCCGATTTTCGATTTCGATTTTTTGGGTAAAACTACAAAAGACAATGGAATAAATTGTTTCAAATATTTTATCTTTATTTTTAAAGAAAAATAGCAAACAAATTTCCCTATTGGGAATGAAGTGCAATTGAAAGATACTGTAAATCCTCCTTGAGTTTAGTAAAGTGACAACATTTACAATTTTCTTGACCAAACAAAGATGACTAGACGAGCTCTGTCTGTAATGCAGCCAGCTGCAAAAAAGGAAAATCGATTTTCCGATTTTCCTTTTTTAACATCGTCTTGATTAATAAATCCGATTTAGATTTAAAATCGATTAATCGCACAGCCCTACTGTCCACCATATTCAAGCCTGGTCCTGTGTTGGATTTTATACGGATCCTGCAGAAATTCAAGTCAAATTCTTTAAACCATGGCGTTCCCCATCCTTAATTTGTTTTAATATTCATGTATCCTTTATTTATGTCATCTTATTCCCAATTAGGGTCACAGGGATCTGCTGGAGAGCAGGGGTACACACTTATTACCTTCAGAAAGTGTTGCCTCAATCTCACGGTCTCCAACGCCAACAATCGGCAAAAACCACCCAAAGTACCTTTCCCACCTCAGTCGTCTTTTGTGCCAATTTCGCAATCACTTTACAGCCCTTATATACATCAAAAATAGTAGTGCCAGTTCACAGAGGTACATTAGTTATCATCGTTGAGGCTGAGGTTGACGTTTCCAGGGTTAAAAGAAAGTATTGCTTGAGGTGAGGCTCAAGAAAGTAAAGATCTAAGGTCCAAGTCTTGGAAAACATCGATTAAAGCAACTGGAGACTTCGTCTATAGTTGAACCGTCCGACCAAAAAGCTGCAAAAGAGAGCTGGATGTGACCGTGTGAAATGTTCCTAAGTTCTGAAAAAGGAAAATGCAATTTTGAGTGTTTCTGTTGTCAATCTTAAACGTATTTCTCTTACAGGAATAAACAGAAGTTTCCGTCAACGGCTTGATCTCGAGAGGGAAGCAGGGCGAGCTGCCATCCATCCGCACAGGAATGGTGGATCACCTGCCGCTTGGTGAGGAGACCTTCCTGTACTACGCCGGCTCCCCGGGGTCCGACTACAGCTGCGCCCGTCGCCAGGCCGACGGCGGCGGCGTCTCGCCAGGCGTCATGGTAACCGATGCGTGCACCTACCAGCACCACCCGTACCAGGGGGTGACGTTGGCCTCGCCGCCGTGCCTCTCCGAGGACGACCTCAGCGACTCCTCCAGCGCTCGCTCCTCCCTCTGCTCCAGCCCCGAGTCGTCGTCCGCGGCGCCGTGGATCTCGTCCACCTACGAAAGCCGGAGCGGCAGGAGCAGCGAGTGCTTCAGCACGTCGTCGGGCGAGAGCCAGGAGAGCCTGTTGGACCTCTTGTTCTCGCACGCATCCCTCACCAACTCGTCGAGCTCCCATGGAGCCAGCGGGGCCATCTCGTTCCCTCCGTCGTCCTCGGTTTGCTCCTCCTCCCCGGGCTCCTCCACCTCCTCGTCTCCCACTGCCCCCTTCTTGCCGATGGGCCTAGGGTGGGAATCCAGGAGGGAGCAGCGGCCGAACCCCCAACCGCAACAAGCCAAGGAGGACGGTTTTGAGTTTCCGGTTTTCCTGGACGAGCTGCAGGACCCCGAGGCGCTCCTCTTCCAGCCCACCCTGGAGGAGATTGAGGAGTTCTTGGAGGAGAACATGGTCGTGGCGATGGAGAGGGAGGAAGACGGGAGCGATGAGGCGATGTCGCCCGAGGCGTCGATGTGCGACGATGCCGATGCGGAGGGTTCAAGGACATTGCTTGAAACGGCATCGCAGAACTCGGATCAGACTGTGCCTGTGGCTCGTTCTCCGCTTTCCTCCTTTCTAGAGACCAAACGTTCGATGCCGAATGCATCAGACATACCTGTGGATGCTGGTTCCACTGCTTCCTCCAGCAGTTGTGTTGATGGGATCAAAAAGGAGGACTGTGGATCGTCCACAGAGTCGTCGGACGATGCCGCGTCCACGGCGCCTGTTATCCTACAAATCCAGCCTTTACACATCAAACAAGAGCCGAACCCCAACGCCATATCCGATGTGGCCACCAGTCAACCCCCGAAAGCCCATTCCCAGGCGACCCAAAGCCCATCCGACATCAAAATCGCCCAGCTCCTGGTCACCATCCAAGGCCAGACCTTCGCTTTGGTGCCTCAGCTGCTTTCCCCGGCAGCTGGCAACTCAGGCAAAGGCGGAACCATCTCTCCATCCAAGTTCGTCCGGATCGCTCCGGTTCCCATCGCGGCTAAGCCCACCGGGCTCGGGGACGGGGCTCTGGGTGGAGGCTCGGCTGCAGGCGTCCTGGCCGGGGGCCAGCGGTACCAGAAAAGCGCGGTAGCAGACCTCATCAAGATGCACAAGTGTTCCTTTCCCGGCTGCAATAAGATGTACACCAAGAGCAGCCACCTTAAAGCTCACCTGAGGAGGCACACGGGGGAGAAGCCCTTCGCCTGCACGTGGCCCGGCTGTGGATGGAGGTGAGCAGAACCGACCGCCCTCACGTTAAAGATAATTATTCATTAACCGAAAGGTGACAGAGCACATCCTCCGAATCTTGTTTTAACACTTCTCTGAAAACATCTTTGTAGATTTTTTTATACTTTTCAGAGGAGTGGCTACGAGTTATGGAGAGAAAATCGACTCAAATCATTTGTGTGCGTATTATCCGAGCGTACTACTTGATTTGTGCGTATTATTCGAAATGTTGCGTGTGTAACTTGCTCAAAGTTACAGAAAAAACGATAATTACGTATTCAAAAAGCCTCCCACACACACAAATCGTTAAATACGCACAAATGGTTTTGAGACTCTTTTACGCCTCCAAGAAGCCTCACAGATTCGTCCGTACATGGTGCATTTAAGGACTGGTGAAAAGCTGGGTCATCTGAGTTTTCATCTGAGTTAAGTGTTATTTCCCTCGATACTTGGTAACCTACCCTAAACATACTTCAGTTCACTGTGATGCTGCCATCACCGTCTTCCTGCCTCCCGATTTGACCGTCAGTCAAAAGTCCACCACCTAGTGGTCGTTGCTTTAACATCTAATTACATTTGTGGGGCTCATAAATGCACAGGGCTCATAAATGCACATCTGTCCATATAAGGAATTATAGAATATTACAAAGTAAAGGTGTTATAACCACGGGGTGCTGAGATATTCTTTCTTACACAGAGGTAACTAAGTATCGAGGGAAATAACGCTGGACTCAGATGAAAACTCATATGACCCAGCTTTCCACCAGTAGTTAGGTGGTGGACTTTTGACTGACGGTCAAATCAGGAGGCAGGAAGACAGTAATGGTGGGGCATCACGGTGGTCTAAGGTGGTCTTAAATAGGTTTACCTACTTAGGGTAGGTAACTATCAGGGAAATAACGCTTGACTCAGAGGAAAACTCAGATGACCCAGCTTTTTCCACAAGTACTTAAATGCACCATGCACGAATTTGTGAGGCTTCTTGGAGGCGTGAAAAGAGTCTCAAAACCATTTGTGCGTATCTATAGCTTTGTGTGATTCAACGATTTGTGTGTGAATTCGTAATTATCGTTTTGTTCGTAATTTTGAGCAAGTTACTCACAAATCTAACAATACGCACAAACAAGATAATGTTTTGAGTTGATTTTCTCTCCATAGCGAGTCCTCTGAAGTCACTGCGGTGGTTTAAAGGGGTCAAAGATGTTCTTTTACAATGAGAAACAACAGTTTTATGGGGTCACAGTAGTGTGTTTACTATACGCAGACACGCATTAGGAAGTCCAGCGTGCGAGGAGGGAACACTCTGGACCGCTCGGCGTGGTTACAGTTTGTTCTTGTGTACAAGGCGGCTCGGCGCTGCTATCTGCGTGTTTTGAACCATGTTCAAAATACAGATTAGATAGGGCGCCCTTTGAAGTGGGTGGACTTCGGCCCCCCGTTAGTTATTCCACCTGTTGGCTCGCTCTCCGTAACGACTCTGTAACGCACGGCATCGCTGCAGAATCAGGTGTAAAGGTGTTTTTAACGGATGACGTTGATGCAAGAAGCGTCTTCAAAGTCCACTTTATTGAGTACGGATCCGCCTTTAAAGTTACCCCTCTTTTAAATACGGCCTCTGTGTAACAACATCTTGTTTTGATCTCTTCCATCCAAAGTACAAATGCCATCTTTTGACCTGTTGGCCAACGAATTTCACCTCTATGCTTGCAGTTATTGCTCAAGCGTGTGTGTGACGGAGAGGGAGAGGGAATAAAAAACAGGGTTAAGTTAGGGCAAGCACTATAACGGAGCTTAAATCAAGATAAGGATTTAATTTGGAGGCTTTAATTAGGTGTGTGGAGGGGGGGCAAACACACACATGACCACACATTGTTTGTGTGTTTGTGTGATAAAACTTTCACTGCACCCGCATCCGATTAAAATCCTCCACATCCCGAGATTTTGTTTAACTTGATTACAGTTACAACTTTACTGCTCCGGCCAAACTTTAACCGGCTTATATCACCAGTTTAGCGGCGTGAGATAATTTAAGACAACTTTAACTGTTTGTTTTTTTCTTCTCTAAGATGCGATAGATGAACTTTGTCACTAAACGGATCACTTTGAGTCTAAACTTGGGCGGATTTTAGAGTTACTGCAGCTCAATTTGGAGAGAATTGTGGCAGTGGCTACTCAGTGGCTACTTTTTTTTTTTTCTCTCTCTCTTGTACATACTCTTTTTCTACTTTTTATATTGCTCTTTTTATTATTTAACTATTTATTGGTTATTTCTATTTTAAATTTTTTGTATAAAGCGTGTGTGTGTTTTGGCTGCTGCACGACTGAGTTTTTTTTAACCAAAACGGGCCATTTCATGACCAAACTGGCTGAATTTAACAGGATTCAGCCGAATAAGACAACTTTTTTCAGTCTTTGACGGGTCCAGGATGAACAAATCTCACCTTTGGCAGGTAGCAGCGCTGCGTTAGTTGCCATTCTGGCTGACGCCATGGATACAGACCTCAGATAAACATCTTCATGACTGTTGCTCAAATTTCGCCTCCCCAACGGAAACAAGCCGTAGAACAAGCAGCAGTGATGATGAAAGGTCCATTTTTAGACAAGGCTTTTCTGAGGAAATGAATAAATGTCAACAGTTAGTGGTTGATTAATGCTCCATGTGTCTAAGAGTGCCGTTACACTTAGAACATCTCGGGGTATGATTCATTCACTCAGCAGATCCTGTTTGATGTATGTGTGTGTGTGTGCATGCTATCGTAGTAATAAATCTTCATTAAATAGTCTGAATAACTGTCCTCATGTCCTTAAAACTGCACAAAATCTCAAATGGAGAAGTTCGGAGACAGTTTTTCTCCTCCTGGTCCCGATAGATCAGAGCCGCCTGGGAGATTTGCGAGGCCCTGTGCGAAATGGTTGGGGGGGGCCCTCACGCCTGAGCGTAGCGAGCGCGCAAATTTTTTGGGGTTTTTCGGGTCGGATCGGGTGTCTATATGCGCAATTTTAACTCTCCAATTAGCAAAGTACTGGATACCTTCCCCTGCCTCATCATCATTTGGCTTGCCTCGACGCGAGGCCCCGTGGCTGCTTGAGACCCGGTCTGTGATTTTTGTAACAAATGTATCAAACAAGCCTTTCAGAAAGGCATTAAACTCTTCCATTTTTCTTTATTTTTTTTAATTTTTTCATCCCCTGATGAAAATGTCCTGATTCTGTCTAGTTCTCTCGACATTGTGTGACAGTTTGTTCCAACTCCACCGTCTGGATCAGAGCACCTTGTGTCTGCGCTTGGTCTAGTTGTATTGAACAACAGACACGCGCATCATTGCACATATATTTATTGATATGCACAGACTAGTACACATTTAGGTCTGTAATGGAACGTGACTGTCGATATTTATAAGGGAAAAAACGAAAAAAAAAAAAAAAATTAAAAAAAAAAAAAAAAAAAAAAAAAAAACGGGCCGGTTCGCACACCCCTTGCGGCGGCCCTGCGATAGATATATCGTTTTAGATCATAAAAAAAACAACGGTGTTTCTTATTATTGTGGCCTTCTTGCTTTCTTTGGGGGGGGTTTCTCTCGTCCGTGAGAAGTTTGCTTCTGCGGTTCCTCCGTTTCTAGCGATACGGTTTTCTCATTAAATCCTTAATGAGGCTTTTTGTGTAACCGCAGACTTACGTAATGAGCTCCTCAGCATAAAAATAACACCGTTCCGTTGACATAATGCCAATATTTTTGATGCCAGGAATGAGATTAGAACGACTGTAGTTTGAAACGCACTATACAGGTAATAAACATAATCAATATGACCTCTTTTGGGTTATTTTACTCGCGCTACGAGGTAAAAAGGACTACTGGGATGGTTTAGATTATCGTCCTCTTGTGACAGCAGCGATCGACTGTATATTAAAGCTGCCCCCCATGTTACCCCTCTCCCCCAGGGCAGGAAATAGCCATGAGCTCTCGAGTTAGGCACCTTTCGCCCCCCCAACCCTCCGTTGACCTAAGAATAGATCCTTGGCGTTGGGCTGGTATTCCATTGGCTGGACTCCAGCTTGCAACCTAAAGTTGTGTTTCTTGTTTCGCCCTTGCTTCGTCTCGATACACAGCAGTAAGTAGTCATGCACTTTTACAAATCTGGACACTCAAATCCAAAACCTGCAGCGGGAAACACAAGCGATGGAGGTTTTAGGGAATCAGACCTGCGTGACGGAGACGGGAGGGTTGAGCTGCGAACTGAAGTTTGATGTTAAAACACTGCGGCGTGTGTGTACTCAACATCTGTCATCGGGGCTGTGGTTTGTTGTCTTTGTGGGCTGATTTATTCAACATTACGACAACAGAATGTGGGGTGGTGACAGAGCTGTCAGGGTTTTTATTATTTTGCATTAGATGTTGATTGTTAGAAGTCAAAAGAAAGACAAAAGCAAAAGAGGGACTGGATATTAAATTCACACAACCACAATAGCTTCAGAAATAGTTTTTAACCACCAAGCCAGCGACTCGATTAACAAATACCACTTTGAGAAGACATTCGATGTACAGTACATTCTCAGATTGTGTACATGACTGTGTACTTTAAGATCTGACTGCCGCACCTTCGCAGCAGTTTGGGACAAGCCAGAACAAGACCTGCATATATGTTTCCCACAGCACCTACACTAAGGCGGAGGCCACACTAAGTCGCCTGGAGAAAACTAAGACTAAAAAACCTCCAAACTGGGGGATTATGGGAGAGCAGAAAGGTGTAGAGAGGTGAAAAGACACACATGGTTGGATTACAAGGGAATCGGTGCATGAAAAACCTAAAGATAAAGAAGATATCAGTGTTTCTACTGGTTTGGGTTCTATAACATGTTGTCGTTGGGCTCGGGGCCCAGTTTCAGTCAGGAGAGGAGCTGGACGTGGTTTCTGTCGTGCACCGGCTTGCAGCCGATCCGGCGGAGCTCCAGGCGGCATGAGCAGCATCCACGAGCATTAACATGGGCATGTAAAGTCATGTAGGGCTAAAAGAGTCGTGAGCCTTGTCAAATTATTTTTTATCTTAGGAGAGAGGATAATTTTGGTCCTGCTCCTGTCTTCCCGGTCGTCACAGCGTGTCCTGCGTATTGCTTTTGACCGGAGCGCCCAGAGCAGGGGGGCACGGTGTTGTGTTTGGTGTCCTGCCCAGCGACATTTTGGCACATGAAGGGGCTGGAGATTGATCCGGCGACCTTCCAGTTGGAGGGCGACCAACTCATACCCACTACTGTCCCCGCCACCCTTCGGTAGTAGACATTGCTTTGCAGATTTAAAGCTACACGAAACCCGGTCACAATTGAGATGTGGCCACTGGATCCAAGCCAGCCCCCTTCAGTTCATCATTTTTATTTAGCATCGCGAATCTTAAATGTTTTGGTCCATCGTTACCTCTCGATGACCTCGTCTGAAGCAGCTGATAAAACCACGGCACAGACTTAGCAGCGAGCTAATGAACAAAGTCAAACAGATAAAAGTCGAATGTGGAACTTAAATCTGTCTGTTCACTTCAGATTGATGACTCCCAGATGTAGTCTATGATGGGAACAGTCGACATCTTTGAAAGTAATAACATGTAATTGTGCTTGGAATTCCTTTTCCCAGTTCCTAGTTGGAGGTTTCAACTGGAACGCTCCCTGAGGCCTGTAGAAACATGTAGAATTGGCCACTATCCATCAGCCGTTATGACCAATCTGATTGGTTATATTATATTTTCATTATTAGCATCTTATTTTCAATCCGTCATTTACGGTTGTTCTTTCCTTTTCTTTCTGAGTGACATCACAGATTAGCGCCCCCTGCAGTTATGGAGACGTATTACGACCTTGCATATGCGCAGAACGTATGCTCCAGTCGGTGTCGGTTGGTGTTCGAGGGTTTTATTTTGACCAACTCGGTGAGACGAGAGCTGACTTTCAGCCGCATTGCTTTTCTGCCGACGGTCGGCTGTTAGGTTGGTGTATCCCGGCCTTAAAGCAGCTCCACAGTTACCCCCAACATGTTACACATAAAACATCACACAGTCACCAAACTGCACCCTTCACTGTCTTTTCTTTCTTGGTCTTTCACATCCCTCCGTCGGTGATCTCAGTCCTCTTTCGCCCCTTTTCCACCAAACCGGTTCCAGGGCTGGTTCTGGGCCAGTACTGAGTTTCTGTTTCCACGGACAAAGAACTGGCTCCGGGCCAGAAAACCCGGTTCCAACGTAGCACCAACTCTTTGCTGGGCTAGAGCAAGCAATAGCAAGACTGGGAGACGGAGACATTTTCAAATAAGAATTAATCTGGATGCATCTTTTAGCGATATGGACCACGGAGGTGCTACATGGACCAAGTCTGTATTAGAGCAAATACGTTATTGTTGCTTCAACTCTTCACGCAAACGCAGAGACATAACTGTTGCTTCAACTCTTCACGCAAATGCAGAGACATAACTGACGTTTACGGTGACGTAATGACGTGGCTCCCCATAGCCCCCGACTTATGGAAAAACAAATTGGTTCTCAGCTGGTTCGCAAGTTGACCAGCACCAGCACTGACCCAGAACCAGCCCTGGAACAGGTTTAGTGGAAAAGGAGTATGTGGGAAGTCACACAGCACTTATTTCGCTGCTGTTGCGCCCTTTAACATCCTCCCGAGGTGCTACAGTGGTGCGTAATAATGGTAAAACGGTGGCGGACTAAACTGACTGTGTGAATGGGGGGTTTATTTTCTCTGAGCTGCTAAAAATCGATTAAAACGACTTCAGGATTTAGTTTTTCCCTGTTTTGCAGGATAGATGCTGACAAGTTCTTTACATGAATAATACATTTACGTGCTTCGTTAACGTTCAGTGTTACTTACCATTTCTACCTGACGTTGATGTCACTTTAACACGTCTGAGAACCAAATGACCACATTTTTTTTAAATAAGGCAAAAAAAACCCACAAACAAAACCACAAAAGGATCTAATTGTAAACTGGGGTTTGTCATCCAGACGGCCTCGCAGGAGCATCCCTGCAGACTGACCTCTGCTTCAGCGGTGACTGATTACTGTTATTATTGGGGTTATAAAGGACTGGAGGTGAGAGAGGTCCCGGTACCAACCACAGCAGTCTCCAGCGTTTGTTTAGAGTCTCTAACTTCTGCAGATTCAACAGCCTGACTTTAATAAGCTCTTCCAGTTATCTTCTTAACCGGGCCATTAAAGTGATGAATGGACCCGTCGTGAGATCCTTGTCTGGAAGCAGTCGGAGATAAAGAGCGACGTGGTGTCTTCTAAATCTGTGATTATCACCTCCACGACTACCGCCACCGTGAAATCAACCGCTAGTAGAGATTAATTTGATCTTAACTTCGTCGCTGTCATCTGCTTAACCCTTCACCGCTGCCATAGCGGGGCTGGAACCCGTGGAGACCACAGCGGATCGGGGCCAGGAATAGACCCGGCCGGGATTTACAGCGCTCATGTGTTGGGCTAAATGTGGCAGCAGCTCTTTAACTTCAGAGATGTCGCAGAACGGATCAGATTACTGAAATAAAGCTTTTTAACGTGGCTTTTATCTCACTGGTCAGCTGTAGTCGTGGTCGTTTTATATAGGAAGCGCTTCATTCATGTTCAGACTTTTATTGGCTTATAAAAGTTACATTTATGAGCCGTGTTTCGCGATTAGAGAAAATGTTGGTTTTGTCATTTTTTTACGGGTGTCGTTAACCACTTTCCTTTTTTTTTTTTTCGGGCAGGTTCTCCCGATCCGACGAGCTGTCCCGGCACCGGCGCTCCCACTCCGGAGTGAAGCCATACCAGTGCATCGTCTGCGAAAAGAAGTTCGCCCGCAGCGATCACCTGTCGAAACACCTCAAAGTCCACCGCTTTCCACGAAGCAGCAGGACAGGACGCTCTGCAAACGGACCCCTCTGACCCCGCTCGGCCAGGGAGAGGGGGAGGGGTGTGTGTGTGTGTGTGTGTGTGTGAGAGAGAGAGAGAGAGAGAGACGAAAACGAGAGGTGGGGGGGGGTTGGGGTGATAAGTGTCCAAACACCCTTAAAAGGAAACTGTGCAGGGCTCTTTTTGCTTGTGTGTGTGTTTATGTCCAGGTATGTCCGCGTGACATGCGCATGTAAGGTACTGTGATAATTTATTGGGTGACGAGGAAAAAAAGCAAACAAACAAACTGTAAACTAAAAACAGGAAACTGTTACTTGACACAGCAATCTCACGGGTGGAATAAGCTTCTTGTACATTACGACTTTATTCTCAAATCTTGTAAATGTAAATGATCTATTTTGAAGAAAAGATCTTGCTCTTCCGAGTATTTTTACACTTTGATGTGCGGTTTTTCTGCAACTGGAGCTTTATATCAAACTCTTTTATATCACCGGGGAGGGTCTGCTACTCTTTTTAACCCTTCCCCCTTTTCTTTTTTCTTTTTTTTTACTTTTCTGGAGCCAAATGTTTTAAAAAGGGATGCAAGTAAAGATGTTTAGCGGCCGTTGGGAAGCAGCGGGGACTGTTGGGTTCTTGGTCCGAGTCGTTCTGGAGACACAGCGGAGTGATGAATACACCAACATTCCTTTGGACTTTGAAAAAGTCATTTTGTCGCCTTTTGAGTCTCATTAGTGGAAAAAATAATATCCTGCAGACACGAGTGTTGATTCACTGCCCCCCCTGTGTAATTTGCACTGGCACACATGAAATATCTGGTATTTTATGTCGTTGCACTGTGGTCTTACTCATTATTTGACTCACCTAAGGAAGAGAAACTTTCTTTTTTTAGATAAAATACCTTATTTATTGGCTATTTTGGCTGCAGCCAATCACGATCCAGGAAACAAGCTGAGGTTGAAAACTGTGTCCGAAACTCTTCTGTTATGTAATGCCGCAACGCTTCATGTAACTTCATTTACTTATTGTCTCTGCTGTTGAATAGTACAAGGTCGCAGTGCAACTAGAGGCTTTAATTAGTTCAATAGTTAATGTTTTTCTAATTTATCAAATGAAAGGATGGACTATTAAATATAAGTTGAAGTATTTCCTCTTGTTGAGTCTGAGCTGAGCTAAAAACGTTAAAATCACCCCCTGCTTCCTCAGATAAATGCACTAATGCTGCACAGCTGACGCGGGCACCAAACGTTAGCCAGAAGAAGTGAATATGAGCCAAAGCTTTTAATCATTTCCAACTTTCACCTGTCTCCTGAAAAAAAGTTATCAAATGAAAGATTTTAAATATCAAAAATTATTGTTTTCTTCCGCTCCCTCCTTATAGGCCCTTGTTGAAACTGAGCTGAATTTAAATAAAGTAAAAAAATTACATAAAAGCACTAATTCTAACTGCATAACTGATGCAGTCATCAAATTTTTAGCAAAAAGTTGGCAAAGTTAACCAAAGGTTCTGGCCCGGTCAAAGTTCCCCTTGTTGGTTGGCTCTAACTTAAAAAAAAAAAAAAATGTTTTTCCTCCTAACAGCCCTTTTTGGGGCTGAACTGAGCTGAAAGATAAAAATAATAAAAAAGTAAAATGATTTAGTAAAATAAATGCACTAACGTTCTCTAACATTAACAGAAGTTTTCTGGTCGTAGCGGACGGACGAAGGCTCTCAGAGTAAAACTGCTCGTAGTTTAAGATATTAAAGGTGCTGTTCCCTCTTTTAGAAGCTGAACGCAGTGAAAGATTTTGGACCTGACTCACAGAGACATCAAGCAGCTCAAATAATGACTATTTTCACCCGTCATTTTAGTTTTTTAAGTGTTTTCTGGGTGCGCTGAGGCCGCACATCAACTCATTCATCACTCGTCGCTGCATGCTTGTTAATGGTTAACAGGGATTTGAAAAAGCATCCAAGGAACACCGTTATCTGTCCTTGGTCGTGAGCACATGACATCTGTCTTTTGTCTCGTACTCTAAGGGAGCAGTGACATTTAAGCTTCTCTTTTTTTTTGCTTTTTTTAACCGTATCACACGTACCTGATCGGTGCAGATCGGTCCAAATGAAACCAAACGAGTCGTGGAAGACGTGGCAGATGTTGACGTCCCGTGCCACAACGTCAAGAGAGTAGCTAACAGTCAGTATTAAAATAGTTATTAAAGATTTTAAAAAATAATAATAGTTGAGAATCAGAATTCTGTTGTTTTTAGAAAGATTTCCTGGATGATTGAGAACCATGTGGAGGGCTGGGTGCACCCCCGCGATGCTGTGTGGAGGAAGTGTACTTACTCTTTTAGGCATTCCTTCGATGCGAGCAGAGGACGCTTCTCTGAACGGGTGTCACGCGTGATCCCATGAATGTATGTAAATACTGTACATGCATCAGAAAAGGAGACATGAAACATCCTTTTTGTGATTTCCGTGATTGTGAACAATTTCTGAAAATGTAAAGAAAGTGTACATAACACAATGATTCGCATACATAATGTAAGATATGGAAAACGTATTTGTTTTGTTTTTTTGTCAGCTGTTTACAGGACACATTACTAAATAGTTTCATGAAATGTTTCATGATGCATCCATGGATCGTGTGTCATCGGTGTGTTGACTGTGACCGGTGCAGAACGGTGACGTAATGCAACATGAGACATGTGAGTTATTTAAGAAATGTGTTCTGCACAAACTAAACGAGTTGCTAAAAAATCTTGTATTTTTGCTTTGTTCTACTATGTAAAACATATTTACAATAAAAACCTAAAGTTAAAGTACCGTCTCGTGCCTCGACTGTCGGTCTCCATCATCGCCAGGCTGAAGTTTACAGATGGAGGATGAAGACGTCAGAAAGAAGTCAGATTCTGGGGAAATTCAAGGGATTGTGTTTTAATTATTAACATCATGAGCCTGAAAGCTGAAAGTGTGTTGAGGTGACAGCAACGGCGCTTTTCTTGGGGGCTACTTTAGTATGAAAATATGTGATTCAGTCACATCATGGCTCCGGTGCAAATATTTCCTTTGTGCCCCCTCCTAAAGAAAAAGTACACACCGCCATTATATAGCTATTACATGTAGGTCACCCTCCCACCCCCTCGCTAGCTTTTTCCTCGGTTGCAGTAAAAACTGATTTAATTTAGCCATTTTTGCTTTAACATCATCCTGTCTCTTTTTTTCTTTTCTCCTTTGTGCGCCGCTTTTTTATTTGGGCTCGCTGAACATGATGCTACGCTATTTTTGTCGTCTATTTTCTTTTGTTTACTTTTTTTTCTTGCGTCATCATGCATTTAACATGACTGACAGGTCAATAAATCAAGCAAACTTTATGTATAAAACACTTTTCATACATAAATGTAGCGCAAAGTGCTTTACATGTTTAGAAATTGTACAATTTAAAAAGTTAAAACAGGGCCCAAACCTACGGTGGCCGAGACCCGCCATTGCTGAAAATAAAAGAAACGCTGCAAATATAAAGAAACACCGCTGCAAATTTTTAAAAAAACTACGCAAATAAAAAAGTCACAACGGAAATGAATTACCGGGGACTATTTTTGCTGATGCACCGGTGTTTTTTACGTGAGAGGAGAAGAAGAAGACGAGGATGACGTAAGTGAAAAGGAAGAAATAAGAAGAGCGAGGAATAAGAAGAACAACGAACGAGAAAATAAGTGAAAAGGTTAGTGTTCAACGTCGCTACGTGTCATTTTTAATGTGTTAGGCCATGTACACCGGTGCATCAGCAAAAATAGTCCCCAGTAATTCACTTCCGTTGTGGTTTTTTTTATTTGCGTCATTTTTTTTTATTTGCAGCGGCGTTTCTTTTTATTTGCAGCGTTTCTTTTATTTTCAGCAATGGTGGGTCTCGGCCACCGTATGAAGAGACAAAAGAACGTTTTTTAACCCCCCCCCCCCCACCCCTCATACAAACCCCACATACACACAACGGAGACATCATAATAATTAAAATGTAGAGCTTAAAAAAAAAGGTAGCCTATTAAGGTGATTGGACTATTCCATTCACAAAAACGATTCTTTTCTCTCTCCCTCCTTCATGGGCCCCTGATGGCGTCTGGCCCCTGCAGCTGCACCGGTTGCACCGCCGATGTGTGGTGGCCTAACTTAACCCAGGAAGTGAAGAAAACTGTCTCTATTTAGCACTTTCAGTGAACTCCTGAGCTGTGAATAAAGCATACCTGTCAAGTTTTGGATTTTAAAATACTGGAAATTTTCCCGCCGCCCAACCAAGGTCCATCATCCCTCACAAGAAATCTAAAATAACTACCTGTCAACCACTTACAAACTACAACTAGGTGATCAGAAACTGCTAGTTCTACCTTTGTTGACACTGAAATGCTGTGGACATTCCTATATATGTAATTCCTATAGAGCCTAAATGAAAACACAAAAGGGATTTCAAGCACATTTATTTATTTTACATATGTTCAGTTTATATACATATTGATTGTCTTCAAGTGAAACATTTACATTTTCTTTTTTTTTTTAAACTTGTCATTTTCACTCGTGCATGATCATGCAGATGTGTTGCAGACGTTGCATCTTTTAACACTGTTTCGGGAGGAGTATATTTGTGGGCTGGGCCAGAGTGATAGAGCGAGGATAGTGACAATTTAGTTTGAAGATACGGTGGCCGAGACCCGCCATTGCTGAAAATAAAACTAACGCTGCAAATAAAATAAACGCTTAGCAAATAAAATAAATGCTGCAAACAAAAAGAAACGCCTCTGCAAATAAAAGAAACGCTCCAAATATAAAGAAACCCTGCTGCAAATAAAATAAAAAAACAACGCAAATAAAAAAGCCACAACGGAAGTGAATTACCGGGGACTATTTTTGCCGATGCACCGGCGTTGCACATTAAAAATTACACATAGCGACGTTGAACACTAACCTTTTCACTTATTTCCTCGTTGGCTGTTCTTCTTATTCCTCGCTATTCTTATTTCTTCCTTTTCACTTACGTCCTCTTCGTCTTCTTCTTCTCCTCTCACGTAAAAAACAGCGGTGCATCAGCAAAAATAGTCCCCGGTATATCACTTCCGTTGTGAATTTTTTATTTGCGTAATTTCTTTATATTTGCAGCGTTTCTTTTATTTGCAGCGGCGTTTGTTTTTATTTGCAGCATTTATTTTATTTGCAAAGGTTTTTTTTTTATTTGCAAAGCATTTATTTTATTTGCAGCGGCGTTTGTTTTTATTTGCAGCGTTTCTTTAATTTTCAGCAATGGCGGGTCTCGGCCACCGTATGAAGAGACAAAAGAACGTTTTTTAAAAAGCTATTATATTACAATACGGGAAAATACTAGCAGGAAAGAGGGGTAAAATGGGGAGTAGTAGTCTAGCGGCTATGGAGCTGGGCTTGGGTCTGGAGGACGCCGGAATGGCAACCAAGATGACCCACCTTGGGCCCTTGAGCAAGACCTTAACCCTAATTGCTCCCCGGGCGAAATAGTGTGTTTGTTCTCTCAGCTCAAGCAGAGAAGCCAGTATGCAGGGATCTAGGTAACCAGCTTCTGGCACTCACAGTTGGAGCTTCCTGGTCATTAAAAGCTAACATATAATAACAAACTGATTCATAAGATGTAAGTTACAAATTAATCCCTGAAACAATAGCTAAGATCAGCCAACATAAATGTTTGGTTACAGCAGCAGCGACCTTTGAGTTTACAGGCTGAACCTCCTCTCACAGCCGTACCTGTGTAGATTTGCCTTTTTTATAGCCGTCTTAACTCTCATTGGGACCAGTTGTGTCGTTATCCTAAACTCACCCACCATATTAGTTTTAGTCTGGAATAAAATGTAGAGTAGAATCGAGATGAATATAAATCAATATTGAGGACATTTATCGACAACGCTGCCAGAAACGGAAAAAGCACTCTTTAGGTCTTTTCTGCTGTTTATAAGCGCAAGAAAAACTGACTGCGTTTCCATGCAGTCAATAACCCTTTTAAAACCCGAATATTGGCAATAACCCAGTTTTTCACGGCCATGTAAATACCAATAACCCCTTTGAATAACCGGAATTTGCTCATATTTGGGTTTTTAAAAACCAGAATATGACCCCTAGGTTACTCCTTTTAAAAACCGAATATTGGGTCATGTAAACGCCTAACGCAGTGCTTCTCAAAGTGTGGGGCGCGCCCCACTGGTGGGGAACGGAGACATGTCAGGTGGGGCGCGACAAACGGGAGGAAATTTTCAATTTCATGCCTATTTTACTATAAATGCTATTGACAATAAAGATAATTCACTAAACAAAACACACACACAAACAGCAATAATTAATAGCTAAACCGTATTTTCGCGACCATTCGCCACGCCGTGTGGAAACCATCAGTTTTGTGTGTCATTTCTGGATTTAAAACACACACATGGCGCTTGAACAAAAAGGCGCCGCCTACACACACGGATCGCCGCCTTACAATCACACACACACACACAGAGACACACAGACACACACACACACACACACACACACACACACACACACACACACACACACACACACACACACACACACACAAGCATACAAGTGTGGTATTTAAAAATAGAGCGGGAGCAAAACTTAGTTTGATTGTGCTTTATTTAAGTTATTATCAAACCCATCGAAATCTTCATCCTCCGTTTCTGCAAATATCCGAGCCTGATTAATGAGACCGGGAGAACTGATCAGCTGCGACGGGCAGAGCCCGCAGCTCTCTGGCCGCGCTGATAGCAGAGTCATTTTCCTGCCGTGCGGCCCCTCGGAAATGATGCCGGCTTTTGCAAAAGCCCGAACAACAGTCCAACCCAGCAGACACGTCAGCCCACGCATCAATTCTTTAACAATCCTTCAACAGTAAACGACGGAGCCCGCCGCCCGAGCGGCAGCCGACGCATCGGCTCCCGCTCGGGCGGTGGTTCCTCCGGTCTTCGGGCCCGTCTCTGCGGCGCGACTCCCGCGGGAGCAGCGTCTCCTTCTCGGTAGTCGCTCCATCCGCTCCAGGCGCCCCGCACGGAGCCTACGCCGTAGGCTCTGCGTCGGTGTAACGCAGAACCATAAATCAGCCTTTACAATAGTACTATGGGCGCATTGCGTCATTGGGCGTGCGGTACATTTAAAAATAAAAAAAGACGTTTATATCCGTCTTATAGTCCTAAAAATACGGTAAAAAGCATTAGGGGACCGGAGAAAAATGTACCCTGGAACTAAAGTTCAAAAACAACGATTGACATTGGACTGTTAATTGCAGCGGGACAATATTTGCAGCATTGGACAGAAAGCTTTGAACATCATTCTTCCCTTTGCCACTTCATATCTCTGCGAGAAGCTTTTCAGCTGTTGCTTCTCTAAAAACTAAGTACAGATCCCAGCTCAACATTGAGCATGATTTGAGAGTGGCAGTTTCCAGCCTGCAACCCCGTTTTGAAAGGATGTGCAGTGCAAAACAGGCAACACTGCAGCCACCAGTAATGTAGGGAAAGTTCACTTGTTTATGTTTTTGCAAATTAAGTTATGATAGCACAACTGCACTTTTATTTTCTCTTTTTGAACTTTTTGAACTGTGTTATTTGTTGTTTTTGATTTTGATTCTATATCAAATAGTACTGATATACTTGGTGCTAGTAATTTCAATACATTTAAAATAATTTGAAGTAATTCGTCAAGATTTTTGTTGGGGCGACGGTGGCAAGTGGGGCTTGAAAATCCCCACTTGTTCAAAGTGGGGAATGACGAAAAAAGTTTGAGAACCACTGGCCTAACGGAATATCCCCATCAAACGGAACATGAATTTGTTTTCTGCGCATGCTCTGTTCACACGGAATCTTGGTCTTTTGAGTCCAGGAACTTCTTCTAAACATGGAGAAACACAAGACCACGCCACACTTTTGGAGTGAGGAGACTTATCACTTAAATGTAATGAAGGATATGAACATTTTGGCATTTGTAGACGGTAGAAAGTACCGGGATAGCGAGATTTACAAGAAGGTGAGCGAAAAGTTGCATGAAGCAGCATTTGTTTTGAATTTGGATACAGGAAGAAGAAGCGGAAATGACGCTAATTGCGTCATGATGTTCTCCGCACGTCGCTGGTTTGATCCAGATATCCCAAATGATTAATTACCATGTAAACAGAATATTCCGAATGTCTCAGTAACCGGAATATTAGTGAAGCACAGGTTCTAAAGTGACATCCTTTTAATATTAAAGTTCTTCCTGTCAAATAATTTGGTTTAATTTTGAAGTAAAGAATTCATTAAAATCGTTAAAACAATTAATTTTATTTTGAAATAAATAAATAATTAATTCAAGTTGATTTATATGCACCAAAAATGATTAAAAGTGGTTAAAAATGTGTTTAAAATGATGAAGGAAAAAATATATTTTGCATCCCCAACTAAATCAGTGAGCCCCAGTTGATCGGCCCCATAATTCTACTTCCTGTCACTACTTCCGGTTTGGCGGACATTTTCTCACGCTTGCTGCCTCGTGTACGGTTGAGAGACTCTGAGATAAAATCGATTGTCATCCACTAGGTAAGACACGAAAATAATCTTTTAAACCAAGTTTTATCAATTCTTAATGATGTTTAACAGCTGCTGATCGCTGTACTGTTATATTTAAACCTTTTAGAGCAGCGAGAGAGACGGGATGATTTTGCCCATCTGGCGACCTGAATTAAAGTGCATTTATGCCTTGACTCATTGGTGAGTGAAAACACTCTTTAGCCTGTCGTGTTGCAGCTGATATTCATGCTTGTTGGTGTACATAGCCATAAAAAGGTGCTAATGGTGCTGGCCACGGATTATTCTTTTGTAATTCTAATGGTTTATTAACTTGGGCCCAGCCACTTAGCTGGTATGGCTATTTGGCTCATAAGCTATTGAAGCACTTACTATGGTGTTTTTTGTTTATAAAAGCGGGATGTTATTTTCCTAAATTTTAGTTTGCTACATATGTTTATTTCGTGTTTGTGATAAATAGAGGTAAATTTTCAGTGCAGTCTCTCACTGTTACCGGTACGAGGAGGGACAGCTAAGCACGTTAAACTTTAATGCCTCTACTTTACTTTGTTACTTTGAATGTTTACATCATTTAATATAAATTTCCACCAAATTAAAGGGAATTGTTACTTTGTAATTTCTATTTTTGTAAAAGGATTTTTGAATAGTTACTAATGTAACCACGGTCATTTCAGTTCTGAAAAATGGTTATTATTGTAACCACAATTTATTGAGTACTTGAACATAATTTTAAGAAGTACTTTGAATGTATTTATAGTTTCACAACTGTTAATGAACACTTGAATTAAGGATAGATTTTAGTTGTACAACTTAAGCTTTGTGAGAACATGATTTATTCGAACAAGCTGTGAATGTAACACGTTATTTGGATTTCATCTGACCTGCTTATAGGTCAGGTTTTTGGTGACATCGTTTAAAGAGGTTGAAACTACTTCCAACCATCCCCTGGAACTCCCCCGGCTGGGTGTGTGTGAAGTTTCCGATTCCCAGATCCAGAGACTGTTTCCAGATCCGATAACAGAGTCCCAGTGTAAACTGGGCGGCGAGCCGCATCGAACCACTGGTGTTGAATCCTAGGATTTCCTGAATCCCCCTCTCTGTCGGACTGTGTGGTAGGACAAGCATCTACACTGATACACTGACACTGAGAGAAGAAAAAAAAGGGCCCCAGCGCTAACTTTGGGAACTGATGGTTTTTGTTTGTTTTTGCCGGCTTTATTATTTTAGTTTATTTTCATTGAATGTTCTTTTTGTAATAAATTGTTATATTTTCATTGTGTTGTCTGTTTGTAGTAGCAAGTGCCACAAAACAAAAACAAGGGAAAAATCAGCACACAATTGCTGCTTTGTTATTATTGGTAATCAAAAATAAGGGCTCTTTCAAACTTTAAGTCTTCTGTTATTGGTCCAGCTATTATTATTTATTATTACCTACCAGTGCTCTGTTATTATACCTTAACAAGGGTTACATTAGCAATAACCTGATTTTGACTGCATGTAAACGTAGTCACTAAAGTTAAAGAATTCACTTTTATTCTTTTTTCTTTTTTATTCTTTATTTCTTTTTTTTTGGCACAATAGCTGCCAGACTCTAGCTATAAACGCCCAGCCTGTTCAAACTTAAAGACGGGCGATGACGTGTCCGATGCAGTGGGGGACCAGCCCTGGCATGCTAATCGTTAGCCTCTCCAACATCAGGGACGGTAAGCGATGTTGGGGTTCGACACCGAGATTACCGGCCCAGTAATATGAGCAGTCGTCTTCCTA
This sequence comes from Cololabis saira, assembly GCF_033807715.1. Taxonomy (NCBI): domain Eukaryota; kingdom Metazoa; phylum Chordata; class Actinopteri; order Beloniformes; family Belonidae; genus Cololabis; species Cololabis saira. The sequence goes on from NC_084598.1 coordinate 38,847,949, forward strand.
TCAGTTATCAGATCAATAGCCGGCTTCGGATTGGATAAAGATTCCTGGGAACACCGCCGGTTGCGTAATAGTCTTAATTTTGGCAAATCCTGCTTCTTCCTGTTTACTGACCAATAGTAGAGGAGCTGGAGCAAGAAGGACCGCCTTCCTTATTTGCATAATGAGGCAGATTTGCATGAGGTAAAGTAAAAACAGTAGATGTAAAAACAAAGAATGCATTTAAGGAAATACAGAGGCCCTGTTGTTTCAGGTGCCGCACTAATCTGCCTGTCAATCTCAAGTGCCAATATTCTGTCACTGTTGAAGAAAACCCTGAGGGACTGAATCTTCTACGCTTGAGGAAACGCCTCAATCCCAAACCCACAGACCAATCAAACCCCTTTTCCGACTGTGACCTTGGATTTGGGGTTGCTAATTTCCATCCCTGCTGCTTCACACGGAACTTTAACCTGTCCTCCAACCCAAACCCCAAAGGTTTATGTGCAGGCATGCATGCAATAAGTCCTGTTAGCAGGGACAGGAGCACTATTATATAAAAAAAAAAGAAAAATGTAAATTGTCTGTGCAAATATGTAAAAACATCTCTTGGGAAAGTTAGCCAGAGTACTAATTTTCCTACAAACCCCCCCCCCCCCTAAAAAGTAAATGGCAAACATGTTTAAAGTCCTGTTTTAGGAAGGTTAGCATCAGTCAGAGGGGAATATGGACCCCAGCAGATCCCAGCCCAACATTTCCTGTTTCACTCAAAAGTTGAAGAGAAGAGTTGAAGAAGAGTTTATCAATCAGCATGGCTTTCAGAAAAAAACCCGGAAGAGATTTAGAGGATATTTTATAGCAAGTGGGATTATATCCTTGGGGAAATAAAAAAGAAAGGTTAACAGAACTTAAGGAGACTGCAGATGGGATGTTTATGTATAAACCACCATGACCTTCATCTGACTCTGACTCCATTTTCATATTTCCTGTGGGGCTTGTAAGACATATATATGTGTACATAAAAAGCTATGGCGCCTCGGCGGTTGCCAGGTAGTAAAGTATGTGACTTCAACTCTAATCACTGGTAAATTTACACTGGAAAATAATTTTTTTTTACTAAGAAAAGTTTAAAAGATGCCAAGATCGATCGATCCGTTACTTCTTTTCTCAAAATTTTGTGGGTATTGTTGTCGCTAAGCATTTTGGGTACCGCCCCATTTGTAGTTCAACAGACTCAACGGTCAGAAAAGAGCTAATTATGGTCTCTACCAACTTGAAATTCAGTGAATCTCGTTCTGGAATAACTTGAAATGAAAACTCAGACCGTATCAACCAAAGATCACTTACTCCAGATTTTAATTTCTTGCTGAAAATTGAGAAATTTTCAGACTTATTTCAACAACGGCCATTACACCTGACGCGCTTGATTGAAAGCCTCAACGGCTAGATTGGACCGTTGCGAGCGTTCGCTGTTGGGCGCAGAAAGCGAATAAAACAAACGATTTTCACGACTTATGGAGTTCGTGAGAAACACAAAGGGAGAAATTGGACATTAATTTCCACCGATAATAAAACTGAAGGATTGCTGAAGGATTTCAACCAAAGAGTTGCAGTTTGGAGACGTTGGCGTCGTCTACTTCACCCACAAGTACAAAAGTGGCACAAACTTCTTTTCCAGGTGAAGCAACCACCAAAAGGTAAATAATTTATAGTTTTTAAAAGGCTTTTTTGTCAACCAATTTCATTCTGGTTTTGGTAACTTTGGTTAATGTTTTTCCTTGATGAACTGAAGTGGTTTGGCTCTGAGTCAGATTTTTTTTATGGCTCTAGTGGCCCTTTATTCAAGTTGCAGACAGGAAGGGGGTAGAGAGAGAGAGAGAATGATGATGACATGCAGGAAAGGTGCGAAGGCCGGGATTCAAACCTGCGACTGCTGCAGAAGGACGGTAGCCTCAATGAGTCATATGTATTGTGTTGTACTGGATTTAAAAATGTGTGTTTTGTCCAGTGGGGGGACATATGGACATGCTTTATGTACCTTAACAACCTTGTCAACTTCAAGGCCGTTTTGGGGGCCCATGTAGTAAAATTCTAATGCGATGGGGAAGTTCAGGTCCTGGAGCTGCACGTTTCCTTCCCTTAACCACCTGACTCTGATTAGTGGTCATCATCAGCTTGTTGTCAGGCTCTGTTGATGACGTAGACACATTTATCAGGGTTGGAAACATTTAAAACACACAGGACAGTGGCTCCGGGGGACCAGGTAAGAAGATCCCTGCTTTAAAGTGATTTTTGGCGAAAAAAAGGGCTAGATTTTTTTATAATCTACCTGTTTTAGTCCTTTTCAGTGTCATGGGGGTCTGCAGGAACCACAGTGACTGCGTTTACATGCAGTCAATGACCCTTTTTAAAACGGAATATTAGCAATAACCCGGTTGCGCACGGCCATGTAAACACCAATAACCTCTTGCTCATATTCCGGTTTTTAAAAACCAGAATATGACCCCTGGGTACTCCTTTTAAAACCCGAATATTTGGTCATGTTTACGCCTAACGGAATATCCCCATCCAAAGGAACATGAATTTGTTTTCTGCGCATGTTCTTTTCACAAAGGAATCTTGCTCTTTTGAGTCCAGGAAGTTCTTATAAACATGGAGAAACGCAAGACCAGGAGGAGACTAATCACTTCATAAATGTAATGAAAGATATGTACATTTTGACATTTGCAGACGGTAGAAAGTACTGGGATAGCGAGATTTACAAAAAGGTGAGCGAAAAGTTGCGCGAAGCAGGATTTGTACGAACGCCAGACCAGATCAAGCTCCGCTGAAAAAGGCGAACTACAGGGCCGAGAAGCAAAACGGTACCAGCGGGTCCGATTATCCGCCATGCTGCGCCGTGCTGTTATTAGGGCCCGAGCACTTACAGTGCGAAGGCTCTATTGTATCTGTAGGAATTCTTTTTTTTCTTTATTGTCCTTCTGACGAAAGGAAGGCCTTTTTTCCCCCTAAACGTGCCCCAAAAGTCACCAAATTTTGCACGCAAGCCAGGCCTGGTGAAAAATGTGATATTTAATGGTTTGTATTAATGGGCGTGGCCTAATGGCTCAACAGCGCCCCCTAGAAAACTTTGTGCCTCAAGCCCCACAATACGGTTTGATGTACATGCACGAAAATCGGTACACACCTGTATCATGTCGCAACTTAAAGAAAAGTCTCTTGGCGCCATGGCCGAAACCAAACAGGAAGTCGGCCATTTTGAACATTTTAAATTAATCGTCGTCATCTTGGCGAAATTTATGCCATTTCTTCTACACTTAATACGGCCCGAACCGTAACGTGCACCCAGGTGTGTTATACATCAAAATGTGCGTCTCCATCCTGCGACTACGCGCATTACTTTTCTCTTTCAAAAGCGTTACCGTGGCGACGCTAGACGCCAAAGACGCCCCCCCCCGATCTGATTGGTCCATATTTAATAGTTCCCCAAAAGTCACCAAATTTTGCATGCAAGCCAGGCCTGGTGATAAATTTGATATTTCATGGTTTGCATTAATGTGCGTGGCCTAACGGCTCAACAGCGCCCCCTAGAAAACTTTTCTCTGCCATAACTTTTGAACGGGTTGTGATAAAGACTCGTGGGTGGTGTCATCGGACTCGGTATTGAGTCCTTGACCTGAAATTAGTCCCGCCCCTTATTCTGATTGGTTGTCCCTATTTTCTGCTATAACTTTTGAATGGTTTTACATAGGAAGTCGTGGGTGGTGTCATTTCTGATATGCTTATCCGAGCAGTGGGCTGCCACTTGCACGGCACCCGGGGAGCAGCAAGGGTTAAGGGCTTTGCTCAGGGGCCCAAAGTGATTATCCTTGGTTGCAATCCAGGGTCTGCTTTGCTTCAGTCCGTTTCAAACGAGCTTTGGCTCCTGGAGGACGTTCACATGTGGCTGCTACACCCTATCACGCTTAATCTTCCCCCTAGATGTGTGAATGGATGGGTTAATAGAGACGCTTGTGATGTGAAAATCCTCCCAGCACAGTCTTCCTTTATAAATACGAGTTTGTGTTGTAGTTGGTGCATGGTCTGTCTGTCTGTCTTTCTTTCTTTCTTTCTTTCTTTCTTTCTTTCTTTCTTTCTTTCTTTCTTTCTTTCTTTCTTTCTTTCTTTCTTTCTTTCTTTCTTTCTTTCTTTCTTTCTTTCTTTCTTTCTTTCTTTCTTTCTTTCTTTCTTTCTTTCTTTCTGCAGGTGTTATCTATGCCTCCAAGTCCTCTAGGATCTCCAATGACCAAAAGCAGTATCTGCCGATCCCGATATTGCTGATCACAGCATGAATAAATTGGTCAATATTGTTCACATTGTATTATTAGGTATAAAAATTAAGAGATTAGAAAGTATCATGAATTGATATATTTCACCCTCCAGAGACTCGTGGTAATAAATACGTGTACAACACAACATGTGCACCAACAAAGACAACAGCAGGCATGTCACTCTCTTATAGTTGATACGAGTTGTAAACTAAACCTTAGTTTTCCTGTGAAAGAAGGAATTAAATCTTAAAATAAAAATGAATTATGAAAGCTTTGTAAAAAGCTTTAGCGGTAGCATCTGCTGCGTGTGACCCAGGAAACTCTGATCAAAGCGTATGAATCCATTACCTTATGATGTAGTTCTTTTTTAGGGCCCGAGCACTTAATGTGTGAAGGCCCTATTGTATCTGTAGGAATTGTTCTCGTTTTTATTCTCTTTCTCGTTATTTTTATTTTTCCGACGAAATGAGGGCCTTTTTGCCCCCCTAAACATGCCCCCAAAGTCACCAAATTTTGCACGCAAGCCAGGCCTGGCAAAAAATTTGATATTTAATGGTTTGCATTAATGGGCGTGGCCTAATGGCTCAACAGCGCCCCCTAGAAAACTTTGTGCCTCGAGCCCAACAATACGCTTTGACTTAGATGCACGAAAACCGGTACACACCTGTATCATGTTGCAACTTAAAGAAAAGTCTCTTGGAGCCATGGCCGAAACTGAACAGGAAGTCGGCCATTTTGAATTAATCGTGTAATTTTGGGGCAATTTATGCCATTTCTTCGACCATTAATGCGGCCCGAAGCGTAACGTGCAACCAGGTGTGTTATACATCAAAATGTGCGTCTCCATCCTGCGACAATGGGCATTCCTTTTCTCAGTCAAAAGCGTTACCGTGGCGACGATAGACGCCAAAAAGCGCACCCCCCCTTCATCTGATTGGTCCATATTTGATAGTTCCTACTTTCTGCCATAACTTTTGAATGGTATTACATACAGAGTCGTGGGTGATGGCATCGGACTCTGTTTTGACTCCTTCACCTCAATTGGTACAAATTAGCCCCACCCCTTCTTCTGATTGGTCAATATCTGATAGTTCCTACTTTCTGACATAACTTTTGAATGGTTTGGTATAGAGAGTCGTGGGTGGTTTCATCCACTAAATGTCCAGCCCTGAAGAATCTACATTCAAGTCATACAAGCTTCCACTGCAGCCTGAACGTGCACAAGGGTGCGAGGGCCCGTTCATCGCTGCTTGCAGCTTTAATTTTTCTTGCTGTTGTTGCTGTCGTTTATAGGTCTCTGTTACGTTCAGTTGAGTTAGCGGCGTTGTTCCTTTTCTTTCTCTGCCTTAGCGGCAGCCAACTTTGGAAACTCAATATATTCCTTCGTGTGCAAAACTTTCAAATGTCATATCGGCTTTGTTGATGAAATTCTGTAACATCCCTCCTCGGGGTATTTCCTTTGCACCTTGCAAACTGCAAATTTGTTGTCCTTTTCGGACGTTGTAAAACTCCATACCGGTGACGGCATTTTCAGTGCTGATGCTCTGTAGAGTCTACCGCGACATTATCGGCCGATCCCGATCGGTTGCCAATCGATCGGCTTTCCCTCGTAATTATCTTCAGGGACATACTGTCACTTCTGGACTTATTGAGAGGCAATTATTCGAAATAAATTGACTTTTAAATGCATCTGGAGCTTAGAAGAGCTTAAGAGTCAAAAACAAAGTTTCCCGGAAAGTTGCATAAGAAACAAATGTGAAACATGTGAAGTTATGTCAGTACATGATCTGTAACACATGGCAAATTTGCATGAAGATTATACCCCTGTACTCTGCTCTTCTTCAACCGGACCCTGCCTTTCTTCCCACAATTACTCCCCTTCCTCCACAGCACTGTACACACTGGATGCTTTTTTGTTGTTGTTGCCATGTTTATTGAGCTGTTGCGCAAAAGCAAAGAGGCTAAACTTAATAAAAAAGCAGCAGCTAACAGCGCAAACAAGCTGCATCCAAATGTCCTGGTTTTTTTTATGGTAACAGATCAAGTCAATTTATGGGCCAGTTTAGTCTCGGGGGTCTCTGGGATGGTTTAACTCACCACATCTGGATCTGACCGACACTCTGGTTCCTCTTGTTCAGCGCTGAGCTTCCCTTTACTCTTCATGCCTGGGGTCTGTTTATTTTATTAGCTTTTTCAGGAAAGATCTGAGAAAATGAGTGCAGGATACTAAAATGACTGTACATCAAATACAGAGAAACTTAAAACGCTGATGGCATGGAAATGTCAATAATTTCATGGAACTATTAAAACAATCTGTAAAAATGCGAGACAGTCAGATATCGTCTTTTCTAGGACTCATCAGCTTTCTGTGTTTTTGACTCTGTCAAATGGATAAAAAAAACAGTTTGATGCTTCTGTGATAATTCACTTTACTCGTCTTCCTTTGGATTTTATTGAACCCACCAGTACTTTTAGTTCTTTAACCCTTGTGCTGTTTTTGGGTCAAAATGACCCAATTCTTCTATCCTTCTTTCCTCCTGCTCTCTCCTTCCTTCTTCCCTTCCTCTGTTCCTCCTTTTTTACCCTCCTTTATTCCTTTATTACCTTTCTTTGCTTTTCCTTCCTTCTTTCCTTATATTATCCATTCCTTCCTTCTTCCCTCCCTTCTTTCTTTCCTTTTCTCCCTTCTTTCCTCCCCTCCATCTTTTCTCCCTTCCTTACTCCCTTTCCTACTTCCTTCCTTATTTTCTCCTTTCTTCCTTCCTTCCTTCTTTCCTTCCTTCCTTCTTTTCTCCTTTCTTCCTCACTTCCTTCTTTCCTTCCTTTCTCCTTTCTTCCTTACTTCCTTCTTTCCTCCCTTCCATCTTTTCTCCCTTCCTTACTCCCTTTCCTACTTCCTTCCTTATTTTCTCCTTTCTTCCTTCCTTCCTTCTTTCTTTCCTTCCTTCTTTCCTTCCCTCCTTCTTTTCTCCTTTCTTCCTTCCTTCCTTCCTTCTTTCCTTCCTTCCTTCTTTTCTCCTTTCTTCCTTACTTCCTTCTTTCCTTCCTTCCTTCCTTTCTCCATTCTTCTTTACTTCCTTCTTTCCTCCCTTCCATTTTTTCTCCCTTCCTTACTCCCTTTCCTACTTCCTTCCTTCTTTTCTCCTTTCTTCCTTACTTCCTTCTTTCCTTCCTTTCTCCTTTCTTCCTTACTTCCTTCTTTCCTCCCTTCCATCTTTTCTCCCTTCCTTACTCCCTTTCCTACTTCCTTCCTTCTTTCCTTCCTTCCATCTTTTCTCCTTTCTTCCTTACTTCCTTCTTTCCACCCTTCCATCTTTTCTCCCTTCCTTACTCCCTTTCCTACTTCCTTCCTTCTTTTCTCCTTTCTTCCTTACTTCCTTCTTTCCTTCATTCTTTCCTTCATTCTTTCTTTTCCTTCTTTCCTCCCCTCACCCTCCCTTGACCCAAAGACAGCACATGGGTTAAGGATGTACCAAGCTCTTTGGCCACATCTAAGGTCTCTGCTGTTTCTCCTGTAGATTAATGTAGTTCCTCCCAGCCCAACGAAGGCCTCTTTCATTGTATTCAGGTCTCCATGGACTTCATATTAGTATCTCTAGTCAAATATCGGCCAAATACCTCCATACCTCCATATCGAGTTGAGAGCTTTCTACCTGTTTAATTTCTCTTGAAGTGGTGACACATGGACAGTTAACTTCCTACCAGTCAGTTGTGAAGATGGAGGCTCTTTGCTTAAAATGGCTCTAATTCCTAAATGATCAACACCACATTTCTGTGAAATCTCGTAAATTGGACCATACACTGTGGTGGTGTATAAAGGCTGAATTATATATAAATCTGTCGTCGTCCAAATTCTTCTGGATCTAACTGTTTGTGGGTCTTTGTGTGACTCAGAAACTACAATAAGGGTAAAGTTACTAAAGGCCCCTGTTGTTGTACATTTTCATACATAAATGACAATATAATGGTTGTTATTCTAATTTCTGAGAATTTTCTGTTTGTTTTCTCAGAAATTAGGGCAGTTCAGTTTCTACAGAGCACAATGGAGCCAACTCTGCAGTTTGGGTGTCAGAAACTTTTATGACGCCCAGAACACGCCATTAAAAGGCTCACTTTAACCCTTTGAGCCTCCAGCGAGCTCTTCTGTACAACTTAATACTTCTCATATGTTGTTGTTCCTGTTTGCTTTATGAGGATAAATACAGCTACTCAGAAATACCATCATTTACTTTGTCAGTCAGCAAAACAACAGTTTTATTCTGACAAATGTCTTGTTTTTTAATTTCGAAACTTTGATGTTTTTGTCCCTAAACCTTCAAGGATCTTAACGTTGTCACAGTTGCATAATTCAATGAAGACTTTAGAAAGCAGACAATAAGCATGTCCTCTTGAGAAAGAATTGATACTGGCATGTCGGAAATATTTTGTTAACTAATACATATTTCTTTTAACGGTTAAAATGGCAAGAAATCCTTGGTTTTCTTCATTTATTTGCAATAAAAATGTCCTGAACTTCTTTCAAGTCTCAATATTAGACAAACGCAACAAGCTTAAACCACCCATGCTAGGTCAATTGTCATTTCTTATATTTATTGAACACATTCATTAGAATTGAAAGTGCTGGAACCAATATACTAATTACTCCATCAAAAGCTGATTGAAGTGGCTGGTGTTCACATCTGGGATGCAGTTAATGAGTTTGGAGGTGCGGTTCAGAGCTACTTTGATTGTTTAAAGATGAACATTCAAGGTTTGGGGTTTGTAATAAATAAGCATCGGCTGATGTGAACCATGCCTCCATAAAAGCAGATCTCTAAAGACATCCAATCAATACGGCTGGCAAATGACACAAAAGTGAGACAAAATGTCTATAAATGGAGGCAATTTAGTACCGTGGCTACTTTTCCGGGAAATACTGATACCAGTATCGAAAGTATTTGTAGATACTGCCAAAAATAAGGGTATCATTCTCAGTGACTACGTTTACATGCAGTCAATATTCGGGTTATTGCTAATATTCCGGTTACTGAAACATTCGGAATATTCCGTTTACATGGTAATTAAGAATTTGGGATATCTCGATCAAACCAGCGACACGCGGAGAACATCATGACGCAATTCCCGTCATTTCCGCTTCTTCTTCCTGTAACCAAATTCAAAACAAATGCTGCTTCGCGCAACTTTTCGCTCACCTTCTTGTAAATCTCGCTATCCCGGTACTTTCTACCGTCTACGAATGCCAAAATGTTCATATCCTTCATTACATTTATAAAATGATTAGTCTCCTCCTCACTCCAAAAGTGTGGCGTGGTCTTGTGTTTCTCCGTGTTTATAAGAACTTCCTGGACTCAAAAGACCAAGATTCCTTGCGAAAAGAACATGCGCAGAAAACAAATTCATGTTCCTTTTGATCTGGATATTCCTTTAGGCGTATAGAAGTAACCCAGGGGTCATATTCGGGTTTTTAAAAACCCGAATATGAGCAAATTCGGGTTATTCAAAGGGGTTATTGGTGTTTACATGGCCGTGCAAAACCGCGTTATTGCTAATATTCTGGTTTTAAAAGTGTTATTGACTGCATGTAAATGCAGTCAGTGAGTATTAATATCAAGTATTGTGTCTTTTGAGTCTGGAAAATCCTTAAAAAAAAATTTGGACATGCTCTTTGTACAAGGACTTGATCTCCAGACTAAAATAACAAATGGGCAAAGCTGTAGAATTGGGGGTCACAGTGGCGTAGCTGGTAGTGCAGCCTCCTCACAGCTGGAAGGTCCAGGTCGCCGGGGAAAGCTGTGGGTGTTGAGGGCATGTTGACTTCCTCATGTCATCGGCACCCTGGGTGCATGTTCTCCCCGTGTTCCCTCGGGTAATTAATGTGAGCTACCCTCACAGAAACATGCAGCAGTCACTCCTCCTCAGTTCCATACCCCAGAGAAGGAGGCTGGAGCTCCTCCCAGCCCTCCCGGGGCTGGAAGAGGGAGAGCAATGCAAAGAAAAAATACTTAAAAACAAAAAAAAACAAATGTAGAATTGATTATCCTCGACAACCAACGAGGAGGACATCTAAACGACATGTCTGTAAATGAGATCATGAGAATGAGAAAAGGTGTCCATTAGTGCTGGGCGATGTGACGTCAAATCAATATCACAATCAATGGAACATTTTACCTCAATTAAAATTAATGAAGAACTATTTTAGTCTGATTTTGGTTTAAATATGCTGAATTGCTAAAACTGGGATGTTTTACTTGTGATAGTGTACATATCTCTGTGTATAATAAGTGATATAATAAATTCAATTCAATTCAATTGTATTTATATAGTGTCTAATACAACAATAATGTTGTCTCTCGATGCTTTCCAGAGACCAGAACATGAACATAAAATCCCGAGCAATTATTACATAAACAATGGCAGGTAAAAACTCCCCTAGAGGGAGAAAAGCCTTAAGCCAAACAGTGGCAATAAAAACTCCCCTTTAGGAGGGAAGGAACTAGCTAAAAAGAATAAAATAACATGCAAAAATTCTTACTAGATATTCAGAGAGCAAAATAAAAGAGTTGAAGGAAAAAAACTTGCTGGCCGCCTGAGGTTTGCTAAAGAGCACATTGGCAATCTGTAATGAGTTTGAATTGTTCTGGAAGAATAGTCATCCCATTTCATCTCAGTGGTGAAGCACGGCGGAGGCTGCATCATGATGTGGTCTTGCTGCTTCGCCTGGAGCGCTTGTTTCTGGACATCCTGGTTTTCATCAACCAATTCCTCCCACGACCTGCCACCCCGCGTCAGCTCTGTTTACATTAGTCCTGACCCGCGATTAAGTGTCACCCCAGAGGAGGGTTGTTAGCGGGGTCGGGGTCAACACGCCGCTGCCTGTCAGTAAACGTAAAAAGGGAAGGGCGACACGCAAGGAAAGTTTATTTATATAGAACATTTCAGCAACAAGGCAATTGAATTAAACTCTTAGGTTCAACCAACTGTTGCGTCATCTACTTTTATTCATCTAACCACTTTGAATGTTTATTTGTTATAATTAAACATTAATACTATTAGTGTAAAATGAACAACTATTTTCCGTTTGACAATGAACCAACCACTAGCAGAATCAGAGTTTCTATAAAATTCTAGAAGCAGCTTACAGCTCGACTCTAAATCTAAACTCTAAAGCCACGTCTAAACTATACAATTCTCTATTCTACGCTAGAAAGGATAACACACTGTATATTAAAAATAAGTGGGAACAAGAGGCGGGACTGAGTCTCTCGGAGGAAGCTTGGGGGGAAATGTGCAGTTTTCAGTGCACATCAACCAGTTCTACGGACTGGAAAACACTGTTGGAAAAACATTATACGATTTTTTTTTAGGACTCCACATCAAGAAAAATATAAAAACACAAACTCACAATGTTGGAGATAATGTGGTTCAATGACAGCAAATCACTTCCATATATTCTGGGGTTTCCCCAAGCTCATTAAATACAGTGTTCACGACTCAAATACCATTAAACTTCAAAAATCTTTACCTGGTTCATGTCAAATGCCTGAAATCAAGGAGGGATATAAAGCTGCTACAGGTTCTATTGGCCGCCAGTAAAAACTCTATTAGGAGAAGGTGGTTGAACCCGGCACCACCTACACTGGAGGAATGGCACGGGATAGTCCTGGAAATGTTTAAAATGGAAAAGCTGACCTATTCTTTGAGAATTCAAAAGGACAAATTTGTATTTGTATTCGGAGTAAATGGACTTAATTTATATCTCCATTCCGAGCAGACTTTGTATAACCGCACCAAAGTTTTAAGTCCCCTTCCCTTTCTTTGTGAAAATGTTGAAAATGTAAGCTTCCCTTAGTTCGTAGGTACATAGTGGACAGTTAACACTGTAAGAAAGTGGGACAGACAGAAGTAGGTCATGAATGAATATATAAACTGCATGTATGAGGGTAGGAGAGGGTCATAACTGTGACTGGGAGAAACCTGAAGATTCAGAGGAGGATATGTTTACAGAGGATGGTGAAGCTCCTAGAGGACGGATATATGTCACACAGAGGTTTGGTCTTTTACAGACCTCCACGCCCCAATAGAGGGTCTGGATTGATGTCACTTCCCCACTGGACCAGCCCCCTTACTCGCACTGAATGGCAAAACATCAGCAAAAACAGCTGCAACTAGTGGAGAAGACGGGATAACAGCCGATTATCGGCTTAAACAAAAACTTTCTACGCCGGGGAAATACACGAAGCAAAGCTTGAAGGCATACAAAAGTCTTGACGCTTGGTCCGACTTCAAGGCAGGATTTGTTGGCGAAATTAAAGTGATGAGGACACCGAACTTTATGATTTGACCGTTTAACGTTAGCTACCCAAAAATCCAACATTACCTGATACAAAATGGGAACTGCAAATCCACGTTTCCATGCCTGGAATCCAGTTGTTTTTGTGAATTGCAGCGATCCATTTGTCTCTCTTAAGCTTATTTTTCGGCAGTCTGTAAAACAATAACTCTGATTTCTTGCTAAATCTATGAGTACAGTCGATCCCACAACAGCTCTTTCCCATTTTAGATGTTTTCACGTTGCTCAAACTGAAAGTTTGCGCTGCCATTCAGTCTTTCTGACACTCAGTGGGCGTAACCCGCTGTGAACTTGCATCTGTGACGCCATGCGCATTCACTCTATTGCTTTCTTTCCCACAAAATAAGTATTTTTTTTTTCTATATAATGTCTTTTCTGTATGTGTCGACTGCCCTTTCCATACAAAATTAAAAAAAAAAGACAGTGAACCAACCAGACCCCTCAGGTCGTCAGGGTTACGCCTACTTCCTGTACCAAACACGGTGAGTTAGCGTTCAGCTTTAGTGCTCCTCACCTCTGGAACAAAATCCCAGAATGCATCAGAGCCGCTGAAACTCTCATCTGATTTAAGTCAAGGTTGAAAAGCTTTTTTATTTACTGCAGCATTTCAGTAATCTCCCACAATGCACTACAAGAAGCAATGGTTTAATTGAAACCACAGCTTCTGTGAGGCCCTCTCTCTGACCCTTCCTGCTCTCCATCATGCTCAGCTGCTTCTGAGCGGTTTGAGCCTGTGACCTTCTCTGGTTTACAGGCGTACTACATCAGTTCAGGCCCTAGACCGCCTTTACGTCTCTTTAGAGATGTTTTTCAGACAGTCAGTTTGCGTAGCCTCAATTTAATTAAGTCTTTAAGATCAGGTTTTGTTCCAGCTGCTTTTAAACATGCTGTTGTGCAGCCGCTCATAAAAAAGAAAGATCTTGACCGAACTGTTCTTTCTAATTATCAGTCAATTTTGAAGTTGCCCTTTCTGTCTCAAAGTCCTGGAGAAAGTTGCTTTTAATCAACTCGAGGCATTTTTACACAATAATGACCTTTTGTGGAAAGGTCTGGTTTTAAATCGCATCATAGCACAGAAACGGCTCTTTTAAAAGTTGACTATGACCTTTTTTTTTATTACTGTTGATGCTGGTAAATCTGCTTTCTGCTTTCTCGTCTCCAGCAAATTGAAGCCTTATTTCTGGATCACACTCACTGCTGAGCGGTTTCCTTAAGGCCACACAAAGTTTTAGTCCTGTGAGTTCACGTCATTGTTTGTACTTTCACTATTAAACATAGTCTTTAAGTTCTACTGTTTTACGATTTGATTACACCAAATATTTAAAGGGGACCTATTATGAGAAACACGATTTTTCTTGCTTTAACATATATAAAGTGGTCTCCCCTCAGCCTGCCAACTCAAAGGAGGAGGAAAGCAAATTCTGCAGAGTCTGTACAGCCGCCCGGATGAGCCGTCCAGTGTGATGTGGATCTACGAGCCGTTCAGATTCTGAATTTACGATTTACATAGTGTAGAGGTTTAAATTAGAACTTGAGATAGTTGCTTATGGCTTACTCTGTCCCAGTCAATCGTTAGCAAGAAGCTACGTCCACAAGCGGTGTTCGTTGCTAGCCTAGCAACACAGATCAAAGAAGTTCACTCCAGAAACGTAGTAAAACAAAAATAAGGATCTCCGTTTTATTACTCATTCCCAGAGTGTACATCCACTGGCAAGAAAATTAAGCTGGCCAAAAAACACCTTTTGTAACTAATTGCAAAGGAGATTCAGTCAGAGCTTGAGAGCTGTGGAAGCAAACGGTTTTCTTACCTCTCTCCTCGATCGAATAATGTATCTTTTTAACACATATAAAGTATATGAAATGATATATCATGAACTTATGTAACACATTTTTAATCATGTTAACAGAACTATGAACTGTTCTTTGGCCTCTACAACATAGGTTGGCCTCCGATACGTGAAACCACGCCCACAACTAACTCTGGCCGGAACAACAACAACTAACTCCGCCGGCCGGAGCTTCCGCCATTTTCTACGCGTCATTCAGGCAGCCAATCAGCACAGAGCCTCATTATCATAGCCCCGCCCCCTCAGAATCCCGCATAGATAATGAGGTTAGAGAATGGGAAGATAAAGACATGGTTTAGATGCTGGATTTCTAATTTATTCAGCAAAAACAATCAAAAGCTTGTTTTTAAGACATCCAAGGCCTGTTTAAAATAGGTATTAGATGCCATAATAGGTCTCCTTTAAGTGATCTCCAAACTTATTTCTTCCTCGAAGTTTTTATTAATGGTTTTTGGACAATTCCTAACCCAATTTTAGTAGTTTCATTGATCTCCTTGGATGTTTTCTTTGCTCGATGCCAATAATTTGACCCTTCTGAAACAGATTAACATCTTTTCCACAACCACAGGATGTTAAATGAGAAGCTTCTCACTGCACCAGTTAGGGTTAAATAACTTGAACTGAAACATCATCATCCCTTCAGTAATTATCCAATTAGGTGGTGACTTTTATTTAATAAAATTTTTCGGTCAGACAGTGTATAATTTGTTTAAATTGCTAATTTTTATTCTAATATAGACTTCTATGTCCATATTAATGTTTGAACTATTACTGTATTTGAGTAGGGGTGGTTATTGCAAAGGACCTCACGATACGATACTCGAGTCACGATACGATATTGCCACATGCAGATTTTGCGATATATTGCGATGTTATACATAGTTCGCTGAAAAATGCAAAAGGCGTTATGCATCTTAAAATCCACGTACACCAGATTATGGTGGTAATTCATGGGACAAACTGAGTCAAAACAATGTAATTCAAATTATCCATGCCGTTTTATTGTAACTATACAAGCTAAAGTTACAACGTATTTGCGTATGTTTTTCGTATTATTTACATAATATGAAATTAACAATATTATTTAAGCCCATGTTTACAATAAAGTCTTACTGGATTTACAACCCGTCTGAAACCTGATTTATTATTGGAAAAAAAATAATTGAATATTGATATCGAATTGGCCGGCAAAGTATCGCAATATTTCCCACATGCATTCTACATGTTTCTTTTCCTGCAGTTGAGCTGCAACTTGCGATGATTGTCTTCGGGTTTTATCAAAATAGTATAGAACTGTGGCGCTGTTTTAACCCTTGTGCTGTTTTCAAGTCAAGGAAGGAGGAAGGGAAGAAGGAAAGACGGAAGAGAGAAAAGAAAGATGGAAGGAGGGAGGAAGGAAGGAAGGGAGGGAGAAAAGAAGGAAGGAAGGGAGAAAAGAAGGACGGATGGAAGGAAGGAAGGAAGGAAGGAAGGAAGGAAGGAAGGAAGGAAGGAAGGAAGGAAGGAAGGAAGGAAGGAAGGAAGGAAGGAAGGAAGGAAGGAAGGAAGGAAGGAAGGAAGGAAGGAAGGAGAGAGCAGGAGGAAAGAAGGAAGGAAGGGAAAGAAGAAGGAAGGAAAGAAGGGAGTAAAGAAGGAAGGAAGGAAGGAAGGAAGGAAGGAAGGAAGGAAGGAAGGAAGGAAGGAAGGAAGGAAGGAAGGAAGGAAGGAAGGAAGGAAGGAAGGAAGGAAGGAAGGAAGGAAGGAAGGAAGGAAGGAAGGAGAGAGCAGGAGGAAAGAAGGACAGGAGAATTAGGTCATTTTGACCCGAAGACAGTACAAGGGTTAACATTTTATAATTACAATGTGTTTCAAAGACTGGATGTGTTTTAAAGTGTTTTTACTGGATTTGGATAATCATGGATGAAATTTAGACTTGACCTTAATGATTTGGACTTGACTTGGACTCGATCTTAAAGTTTAGTGACTCGAGTGCAACACTGAAATAAACTGCAGGCAGAAACACTTGGGTTAAAACAGAAATAGCTTTCCATCTGGTCAGTTAAAACATGACTTGAATGTAGATTCTTCAAAGCTTTTCTTTTCGTTGCTTAAATTACATCCAGAAAAAAGTCAAAAGGCTGAAGATTATCTTGTGCATCTTGATAATCGGCTTCCTATTTTTTTCTCTTCCATTCTGACTTGTTGAATACTTATTGAAAACAAATCGAAAAGTCACTGTCATGAATCGGGTCTGTTAACCTCCACGTTCAAACAATCAGGATGGCCAGACGGAGAAATATGCAAATCCCTTCCCGTCTTCCTCTGGGGAACATCGCCTTTAGACAATCTTTAAATGATTTTCTCATGTATTTTTTGGCAAACTGAAGATCCTCTGCTCATATTTTCTTCTCAAAGTCCTCGGTGGTGCCTTTTTTCAGAGAACAGTGATTAAAATCACTCATTCAATTCACCTGTTTCAAATAATGGCATTATTATCACCATTTTTGTCTTTTTTATTTTTTTTCTGTTTTACCTCCTTTTTTTTGTTTTTTTCTGAAAAGGGCCACATGTCTGAAATGCAGGAGTAGATTTATATTATTATTATAAATATTATTAATAAATTAAACTGGCCAGACCATACAAGAAATAACTGCTTAATATTCTCTGCAGTGAAAAACAGAAAAAAACCCACAATTAAATGTAAGAATTGGGTTTTTATTCCAGATTTACCTCCCACATGTGCCACACAGCCGAAAATAAAGTTTTAATTTACACCTGTACTTTAGCCATTGTGACATGCCAAAGTGTCTGCTGTGAAGAAGTTGTGGGTCTGGGATTTTATTGATTTTAATTTTATTTCTATGCCACTAAAACTGGCTGCAGTGAGTCCATTGTACCAGCTGTGAATAAAACTAACACCAGCTGCTGTGAGAGAACGTCACAAACTTTAAACAGCCACAGTTCCAGCCTCCACTGTCTCAGAATTAGAAAATAAAACGTAAATTTCACATCCATGACTACTGTATGGGGGTGTATTTTCACAAGGATGTATGTGCGATGTCACGGTTTATGTCCATGTTTGAAGTGAAGGACGTCTAAAAGCCTCTGTTAGCGAGTTAATGGTCTGTTGAGCAACATGTTGGAACACGTTAGTTGAAAATGATCAGCTACGGGGGAATGTTTTCAGGTTTTATTAGATGGATCCTCCCTCGCTGTGAGGCATTGAACCACACTCCGTTAAACAGCCATTTAATTCTGTGGATTAATTTGACATCAGCAATGATTGATACTTCTTTTTAAAGGTCTGGATAGACAAATTAAACAATTACAACGTTGAAATGGCTAAACTAAACTAACTTACCCCTCATTTATAACAGACTACACCCTGTGAGTGACAGATTAAGTATGAAAACATTAGGATGTTCTTGCTTGAAGTGTAGCTTTTTAGGAAGATTATAATATTAAGAAATTAAAAACAAATTTGTGAGTCATTATAAAGTAGTTGTTTGTGGTTAGGCAATCAAAACACTTGTCAAAAACAGGAAAAAAAAATGGATCCAGCTACTATTTTGAGGTAATTGTTGATAAAGAGAGTTAAATAAGACTTCAGTGTTGCTTTGTAACTATTAGATGTCTGAATAATGAAAGAATTATTCAGCATAATCCTGTTGCTTATAAATGACTGGTGTTTAATTAAAAAGCTTTAAGATAAGTGCTGACAAAATGTCTGTTCAGTTTTCCACAGGAAAACGAAGCACTTAATTTCAGAAGCGTTCTTCATAAACAGAGTTGTTATTGGATTTTATTTTGGCATGCGCTAAAACAAGAGGCTATATTGGGTCTGCTGGTCTGATGCCAAACCAGTAGTGCGGTTCCTCGGCCGGGGGGTTGGGGGCTGGATCCAAATGCACATATGTTAAATTGTAAAACTTTTTACTTTCTTTACCAAAAAAATGTTTTGGTCTCCATAGCTGGATTTGACATCCATGATAACTGTATGGGGAGATGTTTGCACCACATTAGGTAACGTAAAGCAACAAATGTGTGTATAAGTAGTAGTGCAGCTTGTGTTTGATGCTGTTATCACTTTAGCGACATTTTGCTTTACACTGTCTTGACTTCTGAACGTTGAATGAAGACTTAATTGAAAGATAATATACAGTAAACCTGTTTGCTTTCGGCTGTCGTACGAGACTGTTGTGGAACCAGTTCTGGGGCAGATCCTGAACTCATCTGTTTTCTGGAGTTGATGCCCAAAAACTTTTAAAACTTTTAAAACATGTTTTGTGTACTTACAATACAATTTCCAGATATTCTGAGAGGGAGGGCAATGTAGTTGAATTCATCCCTCTTCCTAAATCTAAACCAAACAAAGGTAAATGTCTGTTTTAGATAAAGTTTCTAACAATTGTTCTAAGGTAAATCAAAGCAACAATGCTTTTAACTGGGGCCACTTTTTAATTAGGGCCTGAGCACTTACAGTGCGAAAGCCCTATTGTATCTGTAGGAACTTTTTTCCTCGTCGTTTTTTTTTTTTTTTTTTCCTTTTCCCGGCAAAACGAGGGCCTTTTTGCCCCCCTAAACTTCGTGCCTCAAGCCCCACAATACGGTTCGACGTACATGCACGAAAATCGGTACACACCTGTATCATGTCGCAACTTAAAGAAAAGTCTCTTGGCGCCATGGCCGAAACGGA
The DNA here is from genome assembly GCF_033807715.1 of Cololabis saira. NCBI lineage: Eukaryota > Metazoa > Chordata > Actinopteri > Beloniformes > Belonidae > Cololabis > Cololabis saira. The sequence continues at coordinate 38,867,107 of NC_084598.1, forward strand.
ACAGGAAGTCGGACATTTTGAATTAATCGTGTAATTTTGGCGCTATTTATGCCATTTCTTCGGCCACTTCTTCGCCCAAACCGTAATGTGCACCCAGGTGTGTTATACATCAAAATGTGCGTCTCCATCCTGCGACAATTCGCATTACTTTTCTCAGTCAAAAGCATTACCGTGGCGACGATAGACGCCAAAAAGCACGCCCCCCCCCCCTTCATCTGATTGGTCCATATTTGATAGTTCCTACTTTCTGCCATAACTTTTGAATGGTTTGACATAAAGACTCGTGGGTGGTGTCATCGGACTCGGTTTTGAGTACTTGAACATAATTGCTGCAAAATAGCCCGCCCATTCTTCTGATTGGTCGATATTTGATAGATCCTATTCTCTGCCATAACTTTTGATTGGTTTGACATAAAGAGTTATTGGTGAAAATTGCACGCGCAAGGGCCCGTTCATCGCAGCAGCTTTAATTTTTCTTTAGTTAGTCTCAGAGCTGCTGAAAAGTCCGCTGGGAGCCACGAGCAGCTATGAAGTGACAGAGCTCCTGGTAGATCTGGTCGTTCCTTATCGCCCGTCTACTCATCAGCTCATCATCATCTTCTCCCGCTTTATCCGTTACCGGGTCGCGGGGGCAGCAGCCTCAGCAGGGATGCCCAGACTTCCCTCACCCCAGACACCTCCTCCAGCTCTTCCGGGGGGAGTCCGAGGCGTTCCCAGGCCAGCCGAGAGACATAGTCTCTCCAGCGTGTCCTGGGTCTTCCCCGGGGTCTCCTCCCGGTGGGACATGCCTGGAACACCTCCCTAGGGAGGCGTCCAGGAGGCATCCGGTACAGATGCCCAAGCCACCTCAGCTGACTCCTCTCAATGTGGAGGAGTAGCGGCTCGACTCCGAGCTCCTCCCGGGTGACCGAACTCCTCACCCTATCTCTAAGGGAGCGTCCAGCCACCCTGCGGAGGAAACTCATCTCGGCCGCTTGTATCCGCGATCTTGTCCTTTCGGTCACTACCCAAAGTTCATGACCATAGGTGAGGGTAGGGGCGTAGATTGACCGGTAAATCGAGAGCTTCGCCTTTCGACTCAGCTCCCTCTTTACCACGACGGTCCAGTACATCGACCGCATTACTGCGGACGCTGCACCGATCCGCCTGTCAATCTCACGCTCCATTGTTCCCTCAATCGTGAACAAGATCCCGAGATACTTAAACTCCTCCACCTGAGGCAGGACTTCTCCACCCACCCGGAGAAGGCATGCCACCCTTTTCCGGTCGAGAACCATGGCCTCGGTCTTGGAGGTGCTGATTCTCATCCCTGCCGCGTCGCACTCGGCCGCAAACCGCCCCAGCACATGCTGGAGGTCCCGGTCTGATGAAGCCAACAGGACAACATCATCTGCAAAAAGCAGAGATGAAATCCTGAGGTTCCCAAACCGGATCCCCTCCGGCCCCTGGCTGCGCCTAGAAATCCTGTCCATAAAAATTATGAACAGGACCGGTGACAAAGGGCAGCCCTGCCGGAGTCCAACATGCACCGGGAACAAGTCTGACTTACTGCCGGCAATGCGAACCAGACTCCTGCTTCGATCATACAGAGACCGGACAGCCCTTAGTAGAGGGCCCCGGACTCCATACTCACTCAGCACCCCCCACAGAATGGCACGAGGGACACGGTCAAATGCCTTCTCCAGATCCACAAAACACATGTAGACTGGTTGGGCAAATTCCCATGAACCCTCGAGCACCCTGCGGAGGGTATAGAGCTGGTCCAGTGTTCCACGACCGGGACGAAAACCGCATTGTTCCTCCTGAATCCGAGGTTCGACTATCGGCCGTAATCTCCTCTCCAGTACCCTGGCGTAGACTTTCCCCGGGAGGCTGAGAAGTGTGATCCCCCTGTAGTTGGAACACACTCTCCGGTCCCCCTTTTTAAACAGAGGGACCACCACCCCAGTTTGCCACCCCAGCGGTACTGTCCCCTTCCTCCATGCAATGTCGCAGAGGCGTGTCAGCCAAGACAGCCCTACGACATCCAGAGACTTGAGGTACTCAGGGCGAATCTCATCCACCCCCGGTGCCCGGCCACCGAGGAGCTTACGAACCACCTCGGTGACCTCGGCTTGGGTGATGGATGAGCACGCCTCCGAGCCCCAACCCTCTGCTTCCTCAGTGGAAGGCATGTCAGTCGGGTTAAGGAGATCCTCAAAGTATTCCTTCCACCGTCCGACAATGTCCCCAGTCGAGGTCAACAGCTCCCCACCAGCACCATAAATGGTGCCGGCAGAGTACTGCTTCCCCCTTCTGAGGCGCCGAACGGTCCTCCAGAATTTCCTCGAGGCCGACCGAAAGTCCTCCTCCATGGCCTCCCCGAACTCCTCCCAGACCCGAGTTTTTGCCTCCAAGACTGCCCGAGCCGCGGCCCGCTTGGCCTGCCGGTACCTATCTACTGCGTCAGGAGTCCCACCGGCCAACATAGCCCGGTAGGACTCCTTCTTCAGTCTGACGGCATCCTGTACTTCCGGTGTCCACCACCGGGTTCTAGGATTGCCGCCACGACAGGCACCGGAGACCTTGCGTCCACAGCTTCGAGCCGCCGCGTTGACAATGGAGGCAGAGAACATGGTCCACTCAGACTCGATGTCCCCCGCCTCCCCCGGGATCCGAGAGAAGCTCTCCCGGAGGTGGGAGTTGAAGATGTCCCTGACAGAGGGCTCAGCCAGACGTTCCCAACAGACCCTCACAATCCGTTTGGGTCTGCCCGGTCTGTCCAACCTCCTCCTCCGCCAGCGCATCCAACTCACCACCAGGTGGTGATCAGTTGACAGCTCAGCCCCTCTCTTCACCCGAGTGTCCAAGACATGCGGCCGAAGGTCAGATGAAACGACAACAAAGTCGATCATTGACCTCCGGCCTAGGGTGTCCTGGTGCCACGTGCACTGATGGACACCCTTATGCCTGAACATGGTGTTCGTGATGGACAAACTGCGACTCGCACAGAAGTCCAACAACAAAACACCACTCGGGTTCAGATCGGGGAGGCCGTTCCTCCCAATCACGCCTCTCCAGGTATCACTGTCATTGCCCACGTGAGCGTTGAAGTCCCCCAGTAGAACAATGGAGTCCCCAGTTGGAGCACTATCAAGTACTCCTCCCAGGGACTCCAAGAAGGCCGGGTACTCCCCACTGCTGTTCGGCCCGTAGGCACAAACAACAGTGAGAGACCTATCCCCGACCCGAAGGCGCAGGGAAGCGACCCTCTCGTTCACCGGGGTGAACTCCAACACATGGCGGCTGAGCTGGGGGGCTATAACCAAGCCCACACCAGCCCGCCGCCTCTCACCCTGGGCAACTCCAGAGTAGTGGAGGGTCCAGCCCCCTTCGAGGAGCTGGGTTCCAGAGCCCAAGCTATGTGTGGAGGTGAGCCCGACTATCTCTAGCCGGTATCTCTCAACCTCACGCACAAGCTCCGGCTCCTTCCCCCCCAGCGAGGTGACATTCCATGTCCCCACTGTGAGGGTTGATGTCCAGGGATTGGGTCGCCGAGGCACCCCGCCACGACTGCTACCCAGCCCACAATGCACCGGCCTGCCATGGTCCTTCCTGCGGGTGGTGGGCCTACTGGAAGGTGGACCCGCGTCGCCGTTTCGGGCTGTGCCCGGCCGGGTCCCACGGGCAAAGACCCGGCCACCAGGCGCTCGCCTACGAGCCCCAACCCCAGGCCTGGCTCCAGGGCGGGGCCCCGGTGACGCCGATCCGGGCGACGTAACGGTCCTCGATTTACTTGTCATCATGATAGGCTTGTGAACCGCTCTTAGTCTGGCCCGTCTACATCCCTTTTTAATTCTCTCCTCAGCCACCAGGTTTATGAACATCTGCACCTCAGAGTTGGATCATGAAACTTCTGCTGCCATTGCCTGTTAAATAAAATGAACAAGAAGCCGTCAGAGTCGCTCTTTCGCTGATGTCACATCCTGACTCAGACGTCTGACTCCAACCCCCCGACCAATCGGTGGCCTGTAGTGTGATGACGTCAGATACAGCCGACTCAGCCGCTTAGAACCTCGGCAGAATAATTACAGAAAAAGTATCTACTCGGCACGTTAGACCCCTGGTGGGAAAGTGCAAAGGCGAGTCGAGTCGAGTCGAGCTGAGTAGGTACTAGTGGAAAAGCGCCATTAGAGTACTTCTCATTCCCATAACTCCTAGACTGTTTCAGAAACTAGAGGAAGTGAAGGAGGACATGAAGTTAGTTGGTACAAGACTGCTGTGGAACCAGTTCTGGGCTGTGGAACCAGTTCTGGGTTGCCGTGGGACAGTTCAGAGGTGAAGCCTATCAAAACCGGGAGAAGCAGCTATCTCCGCTCCCGTTTAAAGGCTGCCAGCCAGGGCTAACCAGACACCAGCTGGACGGCCTGTAGCTCATTGGCTTCTAAAATATGGTTTTATGAGTTCAACGCTATGCCCTCCTGACGCGAGCGGGGGGGGTTATCCATTTCTTAAGTGTCAGATTACCCCAGAAGTCGTCCACCTCAACACTCACTGCCTCGGTCTTATGTAATCAGGTGTATACGTTCAGGGTGTGTGCACAGCGTGTCTGCGTTGGCTGCCTTTGGCGTGCACATCTACAGTATGTGCATATTTCTGAGCACGGCAGCTTTATAAAAAGCAGTACATTCATGTCCGTCCTATACTTGCCACCTTTAACCACGTGTTATTTACGGCTCCATAGGAGCTCAGTGGCCACATTATGCGTGTTTACACTCACTCCAACAGCACTTTGAGAAAAGAAGCCATGAATTAGAGCTGCGCGCACATACACACATGCACACACACTTCTGAAAGCCACAGGAGAGGCCTGTAAAAAAGCCAAGCGGGGGGAACATTACACACTTGTGCTGAGCGCTCTTTTCGGAGTTGCCCTCAGGTCTCGTGAATGTAAGGAATTCGCAGCGAGGGGTGGAAGGAAAAAAGGCTGTTTGCGAGCGCTGCGCCTGCTGTTGTGCAGATGGCGAGATGTGTGATGGTCTTTCCGTCACACCCACATGGAGCCGGCAGGAGGCTTTTGAAGTAAAGTAAAGCACATAAGCACTTTTGGTTAGTCAGCATGCGCACACAGACGAAATCATAAATAAGTGCACAGAAATAATGAACAAATATGCAGAAGCACACCCAGTCAGTCAAAAGGGACCTGGACTTATTTAGGTGAAGGGTTTAATCAAGAGTGTCAGCCTGAGAGTCGGATATGAAACTACACATGAGTCACAAGACCTTTCACCTTCGATAATACGTCTTATTACAGATCATTGAAAAAACTTTCAGTTAGAACATACAGGTTTTTCCACTCTCACCGTAATTAGTACTGCTATTTATGCGTTTCTTTCAGCATTCTGCGTTTTATAACGTTTGGCGTGGAAATGTTTGTTGTTGCCCGACAATATGGGAATGTTTTTACGTTTTTAGTTCCAACTCCAAACTCACGGTTCTGCAATAAGAAAGATTACTCAGATAAAAATACACAGCATTTATCAGTGTTTTTCAGGTGTGAACTAGCCAGCTAGTTGGCTCCAAGATCAGAGAGATTGTGAAAAGCCCAGCAGATATATATCAGACTCCTCGGGCCTGCGTTACTCAGTTAGCACCTTAAATGTCAAGGATCATGACATTACAGTCAGAAAAAAGAGCGGCTTGTTTGGCATGGTTTCATGGAAAAAAGACATCTCTGTGAAACACGGCGGTGGAGGGGCAGTGGTGCGGATTTGCTTTCAATTACTGGCTCTGGGGCTTTGCGGCCAGTGAGTTTATTTAAAATAGTTAACAGCGTTGTGGGTTGTGGTGCTGCAGGAAAAAAATAACCTACACTGCCCCCTGCTGGTTGTGGTGTAATTACAGAACGCCAAAGTATAAACGGTAGCGACGCCGTGGGGCTGTGCATACCGCGGCTACGAAGAAGCATAAATAAGTTTTAATATGTTATTCGAAGGATTCGGTTTGTTTCAAAAATCGAACTCTGACCAGTCCTGGCTGAGCTTCAACATCCACTCTATTACTTATACATTCATTGGATGGTTCAGTTCTTGCAGATACGAGGATCTTTTTTGGTTTATTAGTTCAAAGTTTGTTTTTATGTATAATAGATCTATTTTCATGAAATTACGGTAGGCTATATATTTTATTTTGGCTAATATGGCTGTTATCATGAAAGAAACAGTTGTCATGTTCAGTTTTGAGGTAGAAGGAAGCTTCTGGCCAATTCCAATGTTTCAAATTTGATTTCTGCATCATAAATAATGACTGATTAGACACCAAGATCATCCATATCAGACAGTCACACAATGGCTGCCATCTTTAAAAAATGTCCGCCATCTTGAATATTAAATGACAACTTTTCAATTATCCAAGAGACAGCTACCAAGTACTATATGTGGTAAATATGTCTAAAATATCATATTATGGACATAATATGATAGTCATACTAAGTCAAGTCATACAAAAAGAGTTGTTTCTGGCGTCCATTTTGAAAAATGGCTGCCATGGGCGCCATGTTGAAAATTCACGATGGCTCCACGTCCAATTATTTTTGGAATGCCTTTGGCTATGTGTGTACCAAATTTTTTGCTTGTATTAAAAACTGAACTTGTTTTGGTTATCTCCTGCACTAAATGTTGCAAACCAAATTGTACCAACTGTACTGGACCAGTAGATGATGAAGTAATCTTTGCTGCCGTTGCAATGAAGTCCGCGGGACCTCTGAGCTAGTTGCATCGTTGTTGTGCGTCCCATCGTACAATAACGTGATTTGTGGCGCATTTGTGGTGAGCGTTGACCAGGATGGGGGTGCAACATTAGTTTGCCCAGATTTTGATGATGTACTGATTCTAGAATATAAGACCTAACAATATTTCTGAAAAGTAATCCAATAATTCTTTAAAGGAAACTGAAGCAGATTTAAAAAAAATATTTTATTTAATAAAGATTTTATGGCTCAATTGGCCTTTTTTTGAAAGTTGCTTTACAGGAAATGGTGGTCGGGGGAGTAGGATGACGATTCGCAGTCTGGGATTTGCACTAGTTCTGGGGATCAATTCAAATGTCAAGATTCGATTCCAATTCTTAAGATTCAGAATCAATAATCAAGATTTGATTCGATCCGATTCGATTCCGATATTGATTTGTTTTAGTGTTATTAAAACTGTTTTTTGAGCTGTTGCATGAATTATATGACCTTGTAGTTATGCAACATATTAAAGGAGTCGTCTGTAAGAAATGGCCAAAACTGGTACTGCAGTCACTTTCAAAATACTGTTGAGCGGCGTGTACCCTCCCCCTCCTCCCCCCCTCCTCCCCGACCAGAGGTTGCCAGGTAGGCTGCAGAATGCAGCAGGAACGTAGGCTGCCATGGCAAGCGACGAGTCCTACACAGTAAGTTTATTTTCTGTATTTAATGCTTTATGAAAGATCTTTTGCAAAGTAATAATGTACTGCTAAATTTAATTACGCAGCGAAGCGCACCGTACGTGCGCGTCGCCGCGTACCCTACGGCGTAGGCTCTGCGTTGGTGTAACGCGGAACGTGATTCTGACAGCGAGGAATTCGGACTGGCACAGCTGATTTAGCGGAGCTCTTTAATGCAGAAACAGAGCATGAGGACTTTGATGGGTTTGATTAATGTAAAAACTGAAATAAAGTAGCCTACAATCAAACAGCTCCCGCTCTATTTTTAAATACGCACACTCGTGTGCTTGTGTGTCTGTTCTGCGGCGCGCGTGTGTGTGTGTAGACGGCGCCTTTACGTTCGTTTTAAATACAGAAATTACACAAAACTGAGGGTGCGCCTTTCCACACGGCGCCCGTATGGTCGCAAAAAATACGGTATTTATATATGAAAGCCAAACATTTAGCTATGAATCTTACCTGTCCAGGAGAAAATCAGCAACGTTGGCGTCTGTCTTCAAATTGTTCTCCGCTTTCAGCATTCTCCATCTATCAAAAGCATCTCTTATACAAATCCTTGTTTTATTTCGGACCTTGTCACGACGTAACTCGGATTCATAACGAGGTCTTTTAGGTTTTGGACAGCTAGACATTTTTTCATCCAACACGTTCGTAGCAGCTGCTGCGATAATTAGAGCCGAGCTTGCAACCCGCATGCCGAAACAATACCGACTTGGTGATTGGGAGATAGGTGGAGGGTGGAGCTTCAGAAACAATACCGACTTGGTGATTGGGAGATAGGTGGAGGGTGGAGCTTCAGAAACAATACTGACTTGGTGATTGGGAGATAGGTGGAGGGTGGAGCTTCAGAAACAATACCGACTTGGTGATTGGGAGATAGGTGGAGGGTGGAGCTTCAGAAACAATACTGACTTGGTGATTGGGAGATAGGTGGAGGGTGGAGCTTCAGAAACAATACTGACTTGGTGATTGGGAGATAGGTGGAGGGTGGAGCTTCAGAAACAATACTGACTTGGTGATTGGGAGATAGGTGGAGGGTGGAGCTTCAGGCCAAAACAAAAAATGACAACATAAACATCAGTTGAGGGCTGCAACTCCTCTTTTTAAACTGGAATATCCTGGCTTGAGTGCTGTTGTCAGTGACATAAGTATTTGAAATGAACATGATTTTTAAATGTCTGTTGACATATCAGGGTCATTTTATGATTCGTTTTATTATTGCTCTTACATACAGCTCCTTTAATACTAGTATGATATTGAGATACAAAAGCAAGTATTGGAAACTAATGACGGCTCCCAGAATGCTGATAGAACTGCTTTCAGAAACATCGTGGGTCAGAATTACCAAACAGATCCAGGGCAGCAAACAGAGACGTATGAAATTGGTTTTATTTTTTCCCACATTCCATTTTAATTTTTTTCCATTTTCAGTCTATTTCAGTTTTTAATTTTTGAGAATTTGGTTTTTAGCATTTTATGCAAATGTGACCCCAATACAGTATATAAAGTAATGAAATATAGACAATTTATGCAATTATAACTGAGAACTTTAATGTTTTCATACCTTTAAACATATTTAAAAGCAAAAACATGGCACCAGTTATTCTCGTGTCCAACAATACATTCCTTTTTTAGGCATAAACAAAAAAAATACCAAAAGTTGTAATGTAATGATGAAAAAAAATTATCTTTAGACATAGGAATCGATTTTTAGGAATTAATATGAGAATCGATTTAGAATCGGAAAATCGATTTTTTTTCAACACAGGCCTAATTTGCACCTACATGAGGCCGATGCTCAACCAGATGAGCTATATGGCACCTCTGAAACTGAGACTGTAACGTCGAAAATAAATAGTTTTGCTGGTATCAGGGAGCTGTGTATAAACGAATGTTTAAAAACTCAGTGAACTTGTAGAGAAGAGTCTCCTCCTCGGAGCAGACTTGGTTGACGGGACAAAGTCGTGGTGAATATTCTTGGCGATGGTTGCTTTGGCTGCGGTTTCTGCTGTCTGCTGGTGTTTTTGTGTTTTTGCTTTCTAAGGACGTCTTGTTTCACTTGCATTGAAAGCTCCTTTCCTGTCGTACATTCTCAGCAACAGCTTCCAAACACAAATAGCCCACTTGGAACCGGTTCCAGCCGGCACTGTGAGCCCATCGTTTCTATAAAGCTCTTACTGGAATATATTTAGGTAAACGACTATATTTGTAGACGGCCTATTTGTGAGCCGTATTTTTGAACGCATCATTATGGCGTCCCCACATAGAGAATCTATAAATAAATGTCGTCAGCTGAAGCATTTTAAAGAGGTAGAGAGCTCAGAATCAGAACCTAACTGAGCCAAAACCAGACAGTTTTTCTTACCTCTGAGTGTTTAAAATGGAACGACATGAAGTCCAGCTTAATCTAAAACTGAATAAAGTACAACCAAACAAGTCTTTGGGGTATTTTTCCTCTTTTAAAAATTGGCGGTGTACTAATTTCCATGAGTGCTGACTTGTGGTCACTGAACCAGACTCTGTTGCAAGAAGTGAAGTCAAAACACAGAGCTCTTTTATGGAACACCTTGGGAAGTTGACTTTTCCTGTGTGTGTGTGTGTTTTAGAGTGTGTGTGAGTGTGCTTTCAAAATGACTTTAAGTTGTATTTTTGAGTGTCCCCGTTGTTGATGCTCCTACACGGCTCCAACCTCATTATTAAAAGAGAAACTGCTCTAATGGGTTAATTGACCTTTCGGTACGACCCGCCCCCCTAACTCAGAAGAACCAGTGGATGTTGAGCCCCGGTTGCTAAGAGACCACAGCTCGCACATCAGTAACGTTCAGTTCCAGGAAAACACAGATCTCGAACTCTCATCTGTTTTATGGAGTTGATGCCCAAATACTTTTAAAACGTGTTTTGTGTACAGTAATCCCTGGTTTTTCGCGGGGGTTACGTTTTTACAATTATTATACAAGGCTTCAAATTGCGGAGATCAGCGCCGTCCCACCGCGACCCGATTAATTGGATTTGAACGGGAGAAAAGGAAAAATGATTATGAAAAAAAAATACAAAAAGTACAGTAGGACAAATAGTGACTGGCGCGTATTTCACTGCTCTTCTGATGCTGCTACATCCTGACTCTGTAGCGTCTTTTTCTCCTAAAGCCGCGGTGCAGGTGTGTTTTTTCAAGAGAAGAACATAGTAATAGGTAGTTGTTGTTGCTCTTTTTTTTTCTGGGCAAAAAGATTCTTATAAACCGACATGTCACCATGGATTATATCTGAGACTGTAATGAACGATTCATCTAAGGGTCCCGTTCTTGAGCTGCTGCTGAAGCTCATTGGCCGTTCTCAGCTTGTTGCTAAGCAACCAACGTTATTGACACAGGAAGTGAAGAAGCGGGGAGACTGTTTAGCCAATCAGGATGCAGAAACGATGCAAAATGCAAATCTGTGAAGCAGGAAGACCGTTAAAAGTGAACCGTGTTATAGCGAGGGATTACTGTACTTGCAAAACAATTTCCAGATATTCTGAAAAGGAGGGAATTGAATTCATCCTACTTCCTAAATTTAAACCAAACAAACCAAACAAAAGTAAAAGTCTGTTTTGGATAAAGTTTCTAACAAGAATCAAAGCAACAATGCTTTGTTGCTTTGATGGCAGCTTGGACGGCAACTAATGACTACTTTTATAGTCTGGTTGTTCAACTAATTGGATTGTAATTTGAGCGATAATTTACACAATTTTATTTAGCTATTAGGTTTTAAAATTAGACCAAGATTGTTTAAATCATGTACTTTACTGCTCATAAGACTAAAAAATAAACAAAGTTAGGTCAGGTTAAAACCCCTTCAGGACAATGCAGTCGTCAATAACCGGGATTGTTAGAGTACTTCTCATTCCCATAACTACAGGAAGTGAAGGAGGACATGAAGCTAGTTGCTTTGATGGAAGATGACGGAGAGGATAGGGTTAGTTCTTTTCTTTTTCTTGTGTCGACTACATCAATTATTCATTAGAACCCTACTTTTAACTCTGCTAATGTTACATACATTTTGTGAATAGTTATCATTATAAACTACCACCGTTTTTGTCTTCGATGGGTTAGCTAGCATGCCCAAATTTGGCTAATGTTAATCGACACTAGTGTCACAGATTGACCTCAGATTATGGAGCTGCCAAGCACCAGATGCAAAATTCAATCTGTTGGGTAGCTAACAGTGTCACATCTTCATAATTTCAAATCCGGTGCTAATCCAACACTAGTACCAACCAAGTTGGTACAAAGTTGGTACTAGTGTGAAGGCTGGACTTGCACAACAAATCTTTAGTGATTTCAAGGTTGCAGATGAATTTTGATCTCAGTTAGTAGGTGTAAAGTGATAATTGCCGCAAATTAGAGGCCATTTCTACGTCTTGTCACTGCAAAAAAGCAACCATGTTGAACATATTAAAGCTTTAGTATTGTCTCATATAGACTGTGTTGTTCCATGATGCAGATTGTGTCAACAAGCAAATAGGAGCATTGTTGTTTGATTCACAAAGGAATATGGTTATAGTTATGTAATAATCCCAAAACCATCCCCATCTATTGTCTATGAATTAAAACCCAGGCTCATAGTCTTTAAATGTAACAGCGGATGACATGAGTCCTTTTAATGATCTCTTTGGGTATTTTTGCCGAGTCATCTGGTGTGGCGTCAGCTACAGGTCCTGCAGTGAAAGTGTCAACAAACCTGCTCTTCCCGGACTAAAGGTAATTAGGAAACAGAGCCTGAAAAACCTGAGGTGCAACAGAAAAACATGAAGAATGACAGCTGGTGTCTTTAGACTCAACGTAAGAGAGGAAGCACGACCTCTTCACTCTGCAGATAATTGAAATACCAGCAGGGATTAAGCAGCGTTTGATCTGCTCACATCATTTTCCTTTATGGTGCAACGGAGCTGAACGTTGGGATTTTAGTTCCCAAACTGGACTTTAATGTGGCGCATTTTCAATCTGGGTGTTCTGACTGGAAGCTTGTAAATGCCATTATTAAGTATCGAGAAATTACAGTAAAAGTATGACACTTAATTTAAAACTTAACTTAATCACAGGTAACATTCTGGTCACCGATTTATCACTGAGTGTTTATCAAGGGAAAAGTGAGCTTTGAAGGGTTTAAGGAACTAATGTTCATGAAGAAAGTACATTAACTTAAACTTAAACACACTTTCAGCATTTAAATGTCCCTTTAGTTTAATAGTTCGTTTTTTCCTCCGGCACTGTGAATGCTCAATGGGTGTGTGCACAAAAAAAAAAAGGTTTTTATATAAAGAAATTCTAACATTTTAATCACATTGTGTTTTTTATTTAATTTAAGTAATTATATTTATTAATCTGTCTTTGAAGAGCAGAAGATCACATTTTAAGTCATATTATGCACAAAACAAGTTGATTCCCAGGAGTTCTTATTCTTTTTATTGCACTGTAAATTATGTTTTATTTACAACAAACTTCTATAACCAACAAGAATGAAAAAATAGAAAAACAACACTGATCTTTCTGCTAACTCAGTGAGACAAGTACATTACACTGAACAAGATCTGTGTCTCCTCCAGCAACTTGATATGAGCTGTTTTTAATAAAAATTCGGGACGCAAACTTAGAAATGGATTTATAAACAACTGCAGCAGATCAGCAACTGGGTCGGGACTGGTCTGGAGTCAGTCTACGTTTTCTTCTTTCATTTATTTATTTTAGATCATTAAAGAATTTACATGTTGTCACTGTTAATGAAGAATAATGTGGCTCTGCACAGGGAGAAATATTCAGAAACAGAAGGGAATCTGCTGAGTTTTCTTGTTTTTGTGTATTTTTTTTAAGTTCAGTGTTTGTTTTGATGTATTTTATGCAAAATTTCTAACTCCTAATTTAATGTCTTCTGAAAAACCCACTGATGTTTTACATAAACGCACAGCAGATCAATCATAGAAGTCAGACATGAAAATGGCCTGGAGAATCTGGTCAAAGCTTAACAAAACACCAAACCGGCCCGACTTGTACGTAGACATGACATCAAACCGCTGAGGTCATGGGAAAACAATTCAGAAGGTTTTAGAAGACACATCAAACATGTTCAGGAAGTTAATTTTAGAAGTCAAAAAGTACATTTGGGCTTTTTTTCTTTTTTCTTTTTTTTTTCAATGTGATGTAGCAGAAAAGTTGATACATGGCATCTCCAAACCAGCAATCTGAAAGCCTTCAAGTAAACTCGTAACCTCACAAATCCAACCACAGACCGGCCTGGTCAGTCCTCCTTATTCTGTTCCTCTTCAATACAAAGATTTAGTCTGATTCCTCTCGAGTCGACTTTCATTTGCAGGGTGCAGGACAAGTGGATGCCAAAAAAACTACCTCTGTGTGCTACTGGAAATACGTGCAACCAATCAGAGAAACAATGCTCATGACATAGATGGAGCAACAACCAGGCAGAGAGCTTTACCGCAGTCATTGATGCACAAACTCAACGAGATTGTTTGGACCTTAACAAATCCTGTCCAGGGGCCGGATTCACCAATATGTTCTTAAGAACGATCTTAAGAAATGTCTTAAGATCTAAAATTAAGATGTTCATAAGAAAGTTCCTCAATATTTTCTTAAGAACCGTCTTAAGAACTGTCAATTCTTACGGATTTCTTATTTTTCCTACTTAAGAACTTCTTAAAATATGTCATCGCATTGCACGCGCCAACAAACAACATTTATAGGTAGTTTGCGTCTTAACCGTCAGTCACTCATTAAACATGGAGAAGGAGAAAAAGAGATGCAGGAACTTTTCAAGGTTATGGTGGATGAGATTAATGTGTGAAAAAAAATACTATTGGGGAAAATTAATAATAATTAACTACCACGCTAACTAACATGCTAACAAACTTTGTGTAATTACAAAGTATATCCTCAAACTATTGCCTACTAGTCTAAACTTGTCTAAAATGTGTTGAAAAAGGTTTATATTAGAGGCTTACCTTTTCACAGAAGAAAGACAGGTCAAGGTTGTCTTAAAGTTAAGAAAAAAGTCAAGAACAAATTTGAGAAATTTTATTTTAAGAATACCATTTTTTCTTAAGTTTTTTCTTAAAAGGAACCCTGGTTATTAAGACTTGTAGTCCCTAATTAGCCACAATTGTTCTCTTATACTAAAATATGTTGTTAGAAACACATAAAATAATCTAATTGCTTTAAAAATCTACAATGTTTATCACATATTTTGACCTGCGGGAGGCGCCATGTTCTACCTGCGCAATGGATTCTGGTGGCGATGACGTAGACCGGTGGCTCTGGGAAGATAAGCCGCGTTAGTTTAACTGCGACAGGTATCTAAAACATAGATGAGCAGCATCTCCCGGCCGTGGAGGCTGACGAGGGAGCCCATAAGACGTCTCGGTTCAGGCAAACTGGATCAAAGTTCTGTGATGCACGGGAGATCTGCAAAAATGATCAATGTCGTGCGCATCTTACCAGTGCATTAGGCTACGCCGTCTACGACGTAGCCGTGGCTCTAAAGCCTGCAGTGCACCGCCATCCGCTCTCGCCGCCGCCGGGATGGAGACGCCGGTGGGCAGGACGCACGTTTAATTTCACGTTTGGGTGGGCATAGCCCACCCAAACAGTGGACGGGGGCTAGCAGGTGCTAGCAGGGGCCACCGTCTGACGTCACTACCCAGAATGTAAACAACAATGGCGACCTACGAGTTAAATTATATTTTCAAATTTTATAAAAACGAAGACATCAACAAGGTTTTTTATATCACATTGTTATAATTGATACCAACATTTATCTTTTAAGACCTACATGTCTTAATAGCCAGGGTTCCTTTTAAGAAGAAACTTAAGAAGAAAGTTGAGAAAATACTTAGAACTTTTTTGGAGAATATGACTTCTTCTCTTTTTTCTTCTTAAGACTGAACTTAAGAAAAAAATGACACTTAAGAAGATTTTTTTTCCTAAGAATGTTTTGTGAATCCGGCCCCAGGCTATGAAGAGATTGTGGACACAAGTGTCCCAGACCACCTTTAATGGGTGTGACGTGATCGGACGTAAATCCGTCCCTGATTGTGCTCCGGCCTTGTATTGTTGTCAGATTTCCAAGGATGCATTTTGGTGACAGTTTTTTAGACATTTCCGTGTATTCAAACATAAATGACACCCAGGGAACCAGGCCGGGTTCCCTGAGTTCACATTTCTAAATTACTTCTACAAAACAGCCGCTTTGCCGCGGAATGCTGTGAGGCAAAATACCGCATCCAGTGGTGGTGATATTGCTTTCATTTAATTACAAAGTGCTAAAGTTGCTTAATATTTCTTTTTAGTAAACTAACATGTGCCCTGGGCGACAGCAGCGAGGAATGGCTGAGTCATACTCATCCAAACAAATGTCAACATCTCATTCCTGTGAAACTAACATCAGAAACCGGGCGTTTCTGAAGCCTCTTACATAACTTAAGCAGCATGTGTTATCTTCTTTCCTTCCATCTTTACTTCTCTGTCATTGATGACTAGAATGTCATTGCTGTGGTTTTGTTTCTCTGCAGGTTTTAGATATCCATCATTTTTTCCATTCATCATGTCTGACTTTCTGTAGTTTTTAATAAATGTAATAAATCATCTTACTTTGTTTTCCATGAGTAAAGCAGAGAAATATCATGCATACCAGAAGTTGTTTCACTGAATGCATCTACCTTAAAGTGTTGTACCAGGTTGAGATACCTGTGTCTCTGTTTCAGCCCCGCTATGTTCAGGGAAAACAAGCATTTGTCACAGTATTTGATCATTTTGATGTATTTTTATATCATCAGAAGAGTTGCTGCCGACCACTTCACTGACATAAAGCCAATATACCAAGAAAGGGATGTGAATTCTCTCCATAAAATCTGATCTGATCTTCATCTAAGGGTGCTGTCACACCTGTCCTGTTTGGAGCAGTTGTTCCGAAACAGGGAGCGTTTCCCCCTAAAGATCAGTTTGTTTGGTATATCTGAACACAGCAATCGTGCTCGGATGCAGCACAAAACAAGCGAGCAGAAATCGTCTAGGAGAGGTTAGTGTTAGGTTCTCGGCTCGCTTCCATTCCAGACCTGGAGCGGTTCGTTTGCAGTGAGAACATAATCCACACAGCAAGCGACACAACTCCATTCATGTGTATGTGCAACCGCGGCGTAAAAAGAAGAGTCGGCGCAGCCTCCACCACCTTCTCTCCTATTGGACACAACTTTCTCTCTTCTCCCTTCTCTTCTATTGGACGTGCCGAGATGTCGTCACAGCGCGGCACGGTGAAATTAAAAAATGTTCAATTTTTCGAACATTTCAATCTCGCCCGCCGTTGAGCTCTTGCACCGGTAGCACATAAATGAATGAGATCGCCGCCGGCGGTCTGCGCTTTGCGCCCTCTCTGTGAAAGGGGCTTGTTGTTTTTCCCGGGGTACGGAAGAGGAAACTCCTTCCGCGTTTTCAGTTCTGACCAATGAGAGAACAGCTGGTTTGCGCATGACATTTGTTAACAGCTTTGAACCGCTACAGACGGTTGCCTTGTGAACACAAACCCCACATATGAAAAACGAAACAACTGTATCGATTTAGCCCCTGAATCGGAACAAAACAAACGGGCCACAGGTCTGAAAGCACCCTAAAGCCTGAATTATGGTTCTGCGTCAAATCGACGGCGTACCTCCCAAAAATTGTGACTACGCGTCGAGGCGACGCAGACCAAACGCAGACCGAGAGGGCTGTGATTGGTTCGCTTAGTAGCAACGCATTTCCGGTTTCCGGTTTGAAGCAGTCGTGAACTTTCAGCGCTCTTTTCTTCGTGTATGTGTGATTTTTTTTTTTGTTTTGTTTTTTTGCACAATAGTTGTCCTTATCTCTTTGATTCACTGTGACCGGAAAAGTCTGATAAACCATTCAAGAAAAGATCGTGTCAGGGTTTGACACTTCCCCCCAGTCTTTGAGTTTTTGTTTTGCCCCGCCTGTGTCCCATCTGCCCTGATTGTCTGCACCTGTGTCTCGTTATCCCCTGTGTATATCTGGTCTTGTCATTCCCTTGCTCCTCGTGGTTCCGTACTGTGTTATTCTCCATGTGTCCTGCCTGTTTTTGCTCCAGTTTCTTGATCCCTGTTTCCGTGAGTTTTTGATCCTGCTAAGCAGCGCTTTGTTTTTTGGTTCTTGCTCTTTTTTGTTGGAATGAATAAATCCTTGTTTACTCCTGCCTCCGGCCTCCCACTTTCTCTCCTGCATCTGGGTCCTCACCATCAGCCTGACAGATCGCGAATTAGCGGTCATGGGGGGTACTGCACCGCGGCGAAATGGAGTGACCGAGAAGTCCGAAGGGTTCACAACGGTGTCACGGTGTCACGGTGACGGCGTGTGCTCTGCATTGGTGTAGCGCAGAACCATAATTCAGGCTTAAGTCTCAATAATAATACGATGGTGCACAAACTATCCTAATTAACTTCTACCAAGCTCCAGCTGGAGGTCTCACGTCTGACATTATCCTGGATGAGATTTTAGTGATCTTGGGAATTAATGTTCCCCTTGGTGATGGCCCAAATCATGATGCTCCCTCCACCGTACCCCAGCACTGGGTTGTTGATGTTGGTAAGCTGTGGTCGCTCTGCTCCAAACATAGTTCTGAGAGTTCTGCCTGAACAATTTAGCCTTGAGTTTTATCAGGATCCTCTTCACTAAACTTCAGACACACAGCTTTTTTACCCAGCGCTATCTCCTCATCTTTTCAAATTGGACTAAATCAAAGTTTAACGGGCAATTGCAAGTCCCATCAACACATTTGCGTTCCTAACAGTAAATCCTCTCCGTGCATACTCCAACCCCACACGCACATGCCCACCAGCTGATCTTTTCTTGCTAATGGATGCATAAAAGTTAAATCTCAACAGTCTCTTCAACACTTTTCTTTTTTTTAAAAACACCCACTGAACCAAAAGCAGATTTGTGAGGAAACTAGTAGTTAGCTGGGCTTTAATTGAGGTGTTTATTGGTACTCATTGGGGCTAAAATGGAGGGGAATTATTTGAAATTAAGCTAATGGAGGCAATTATTAAGATCTCAAATTTGGTCAAGTCTCCTAATCCCTTTAGAGTTACGAGACTGTTATGCTAAGAGAACACACACACACACACACACACACACACACACACACACACACACACACACACACACACACACACACACACACACACACACACACACACACACACACACACACACACACACACTGGGACTGTGATGTGTAAATGATCAGTGTGATGTTGACTGCTGAAGCTTGAATCTTTTCACCTGCCCTTGTATTTGCTGGTTTTACAAGAATTTGTCAAGACATTGTAAGATTAAAGTTTTAGGTATGCGATAACCCAGAACTTGAGATGCGTCTGATTCAGTCAAATACCATTTGGTGGATATCGGAAAGACAATACCAATCAAAAAACCTTCAAACCTTCAAATTAAAGATGCACCGCTCCAATTTGTATTCTTTCCCCCACGAAATTCAGGCTCGGCTATCCATAAGAATACATCATATCAGAAATAAAAATAAAAACTGTATCAGCGCAACCCTATTGCTCTGGGTGATCTCAAAAGTCTGGACATTTCCGATTGGTGGAGAATTCCCGGGGGTTTATTTCCATCTAGGTTTTTCCAATTTAATCTCCACAAAAATAATTTGGAGCAGTGGCAGGAATGGATTTCAGCTCTTATGAACACAATGTCCAAACTTGTGCAGCAAAACAACAAAAAGCCCAGTGGTGGTGAAACCCCACCTTACTGGAATGAGTTGGTGAACTTTTTGAGAGTGGAAGAAAACACCCGGAGATTTCCAGTTACGTTACAGTTCAGTTACGACTCGGAGAAAGTTCTGCCAACAACACAAACTTAGAAGGAATTGGACATGGCATCGTTTTTAAACTACTAAACGAGCCTTTTTATCGCGTAAGTGTAATTTTAGCTTCGATGTAGCAACTACGCACATAACCGAGGGCTAACTTGGGATTTGATAATGTGGGTGGTGCTCTGTCTGTGGTTTGGTAATGCAAAGTTTAGTATGATGTGAAGATGATGATCCGTATTGCTCCGGCCTAATTTAAGTCCGTGTACGGGATCTACGTGGAAGTTGTTTATTTTTGTCCATTGTTGTATGTGTTGCTGTTTAATTACTCCGTTTACTCAGAGGTGGCTCTACGAGCTTTACTTGTGCAGCGCTGCTGAACTTCTGTGTGTTTACTTACTTTATTTAGTTCAGTTCAGAACAATCCAGCTCATTGTTTATTTTTGTTTTATTGTTGGCTTTATCTCTAACAGCAACAAATCACCATCAAATTAAAAGCGTCTAAATATAAAAAAAAAACAATTTAACAGTCTCATCTAGTTACATTTGTATCATATATGATGTATCACATAAGCAACAGAATAATAATAAAAGAAATACATACAGAAGGTAAACTGAGTTCTTTAGAGGTCCTTATTTTTACATTCGTCAAGAATTGTTTTCTTGTATGTGTTTTTAAACTGTGTAGTTTTATTTTATTTTATTTATGTTTATTTGATATGGACATAGCAATTACATTGGACAAACCAGATGCATTGTTTAAGTGTTTTAGCACAAGTGCTAATTTGCAACACTTGTCCATAGGCAGCTTTTGAAAAGAATAGAGAGCAATAAAATATTAAGATAACAAGAATGAGGAAAAAAAAGAAAATAAATTAAAATAATAAAATAAATAAATGTAAAAAATTAAGAAAAAAAAACAAACACAAAACAATTGGAAAGGAAATCAAAGAAATACAATCAATTTTCAATTAGAAACATAAAAAGACAACAAGGCAAGCAGTCAACAAGTTAAGAACTATTCATGTGTACACTGCTGATTAGATTTTAAGCACTGTTTGAGTCCTTTGTTAAAAACTTTTGTATTGGTCTCTAATTTTAACTCAGTGGGTAGAGAGTTCCAAAGTTTTGCCCCCTTTACATAGAGAGCAGACTGGCAGAAAGAAGTCTTGCATAGTGGGATGAGACAGTCACCACTAGTTAGTGCTTCGTTTGATTTCTTCATCAAGATCATTCCACAAAGTTGTTTTTAAGAGTAGTACGTACACAAGGTTGTTTAAAGTTTAGTTTTCCTCTTAGATGATATTTATCTTGAAACATTTTTTTAATTGTAATTCAGTTAATCCTCTTCATACTGTACAGTCCAGATTCAGCATCTGTAAAAAGCCTTTTACTCAAGGTTCTCAGTTCTTTTTAGTTGTTTCTTTTATTGTCGTGTTTTTTTTTTCTCTGTAAATTTGCGTTTCAGCTGATGGATTTAAATGGCAATGCTCAGTAGGGGAGTGTCTGCGTCTATCCACGGTTAAAACGAGAGTTGCAGACGCGTCTTGTGCGTGTGTTTGCTGTTTCACGATGACTTGGCTTTATAAAGCAGAACCATATGGACACATGGCTTTATATAGGAATGCACATGCACGTTTCTGCCTTTGTGCACACAGTTCATAGTATTTCAGGCATCTGGCTTTTTGTGCTTTTAAACATTTTCTGAAACCATAAACTGTAATTATTTTCAGCCTTTACAAAAAAATATGACAGATTTTCAATGTGGTCGCAGAATTTTAGAACCAACCATTCCTCTTTGGCACGCGACTACTTTTTCTTTCTCGTGCGTGCAGTTTTTCAAATAACCAAGCACCGTTACCTGAATACCTCAGACAGTAGATAATACCCCTGCGAACAGCTCGGCCCGGGGATATTCTGGCTCCGCTGTGAGAGCCCTTGTGGACAATAACTGCGTAAGTGTTGCACAGAAGATTAAGATAAATGAGACAGTAAATAGGCAGCAGCACTGAGGAACATTTTACACAGAAACTCTGTGGCTTTTGGTCCATTATCAAAGGTTTTATTACAGCTGGAAGAGACTCTCTGGTCTCCTGTAAAATCCGAAGGCACGCTCAACAAGCATGTCTTGTACTTTTTCTCTTTTAATATACCTTGCAACTGACTGGGGTTTACAGTACAGAGTTTAGTGTCAAATTATGCATCGGCATGGCTGCAAAAAGGGTGGGAAACAGTGGACTGCGGCCAGCAATTTAGTTATTGGCGCCACAATCTACTCCACTGCGGTGCAGTAATTTGGCTGCATCCCTACGAACACACAGCTACGCACTGTACACAACATTAGCCGGCAGACGCAAAAAAGGCTCAACAAACAAGCCCGTAGTGTGAGGCAAGGCGAAGGGTTTTGGTTTGGTGGAAGCTTGTGACATTCTGTGAGTGTCTGCAGAGATAATGACATGTCATTGACCCCGTGTAGGGGTCAGGATCCCAGAGTGTCGCCAGCGTCCCGCCGCGTCCGGCAAATCCCCCGCAGGATTTACACCAGTCTCTGCTTCATTGTTGTTAAACTGTTCGGCTTTAAAGGACCTCCCAGCTGGGTTCTCATACGTTAAAATTTGACATCTTAACTAAACATCCTCCACTTTCTGCTAAAGGTGCTTGAGTCGTCGCAGCGGGAGCGGTATTCTGGAGACAGCGGTGCAGTTTGATTGATTTTTCTTTATTTGACAGCGACACTGCACAATGTTTAGCTGGTCAGCTGGCAGATAAACCCAGTAGTGAGGACATAATGAATACAAGGACAAACTTTGGAAAAGAAGGTATCAAATAACTCAAATCAAATCACAACAATGGAAAAAAAAATAAGGAAAATCAATCTCCTAATCTCCTAATTCGCTCGTAATGACATATATCACATTTCTCTCTCTAACAATAAAGTCCTTCACAACTACTCAGTGACAAGAAACGTATCGTACATAGTTTACACACCAGAGCCCTGGTTGATTTTTATTATTATTATAGTTTTTTTGTGTTTTTTTTTTATAAATGTTCATCATATGTTTAAAATATTAATAACATTTATTTATGATTACACAATTGTGTTTATTTTAGTTTATAGCATAAGATGTTTTTTAACCCTTGTGCTGTCTTCGGGTCAAGGAAGGAGGAAGGGAAGAAGGGAGGAAAGAAGGAAGGAAGGAAAGGGAGGAAGGAAGGAAGGAAGGAAGGAAGGAAGGAAGGAAGGAAGGAAGGAAGGAAGGAAGGAAGGAAGGAAGGAAGGAAGGAAGGAAGGAAGGAAGGAAGGAAGGAAGGAAGGAAGGAAGGAAGGAAGGAAGGAAGGAGAGAGCAGGAGGAAAGAAGGAAGGAAGGGAAAAAAGAAGGAAGGAAGGAAGGAGAGAGCAGGACGAAAGAAGGAAGGAAGGAAGGAAGGAAGAAGGAAGGGAGAAGGAAGGAGAGAGCAGGACGAAAGAAGGAAGGAAGGAAGGAAGGAAGGAAGAAGGAAGGGAGAAGGAAGGAGAGAGCAGGAGGAAAGAAGGAAGGAAGGAAGGAAGGAAGGAAGGAAGGAGAGAGCAGGACGAAGGAAGGAAGGAAGGAAGGAAGGAAGAAGGAAGGAGAGAGCAGGAGGAAAGAAGGAAGGAAGGGAAAAAGGAAGGAAGGAAGGAAGGGAGGGAGAAGGAAGGGAAGAAGGAAGGAGAGAGCAGGACGAAAGAAGGAAGGAAGGAAGGAAGGAAGGAAGGAAGGGAGAAGGAAGGAAGGAAGGAAGGAAGGAAGGAAGGAAGGAAGGGAGAAGGAAGGAGAGAGCAGGAGGAAAGAAGGAAGGAAGGGAGGAAGGAAGGAAGGGAAGAAGGAAGGAGAGAGCAGGAGGGAAGGAAGGAAGGAAGGAAGGAAGGAAGGAAGGAAGGAAGGAAGGAAGGAAGGAAGGAAGGAAGGAAGGAAGGAAGGAAGGAAGGAAGGAAGGAAGGAAGGAAGGAAGGAAGGAAGGAAGGAAGGAAGGAAGGAAGGAAGGAAGGAAGGAAGGAAGGAAGGAAGGAAGGAAGGAAGGAAGGAAGGAGAATTAGGTCATTTTGACCCAAAGACAGTACAAGGGTTAAACAACAAAAACATATTTGTAACGTATGGGGGAACAGAACTCCAATTTCCCGCCACGTCTACTGAAAAGTTTGAAACAGCCAAAAAACGAGCATTATAAAAAGAACGTAGTGTTTTTGCAAATCTCATGGAACCAATACTGTACGTTACTCCCAGTTGAACTTTGAACGTACAGTATATAAAATATTTGGACTGAGGAACTGCACCTTCTAGAGAAATAAATAAATAAGGTGATTCTGAACACGAGGGTTGGGCCTGTTGCCCTTTCATAGGATTGGTGTTGCTCAACAGTCCTGGATTGTCATATTATTTACTTGCTCCAAATGTTGTCAGCCGTTGACAGCAGTTGGACTCCTACTACTTCCAGGACGAACCATGGTTTTGTAATGAACGCAGAAGCTGTTTAGCATGGTCTTGCTGAAAGATGCAGTGCTCCTCTAAAAACCTGTATAGAGTTCTCTTCAGCATTGATGTTTCCTTTCCAGCTGTGCAGCTGCTCTTTCCTGAGGCGCTGATGCACCCACACATCCTCAGAGACGCAGGCTTTTCATATGTACTGGTTGTATTCTAAGTTTTAAAAAGTATACAAACCCCTCCTGAGTGACATTAACTCAATATATTGCACAAATGTTGATACATTCATTTTAATGAGAATTAGTATTGTCTAAGAGGAGTTCTGCCTGAATATACTTGCAGTTAACAACACGTACGTGTACGCATCGTGGCTGTCTAAAAACACGTGACACATATGCGAGCTGCGATATACCGTTGACTACACTGCAAAAACTAAAAATCTTAACAAGAATATTTGTCTTATTTCTAGTTAAAATGTCTAATTTTTAGTCAAAAAAATCTCATTACACTTAAAACAAGACTCATCACTGGAAAAAACAACAATTTTCACCTGTTTCAAGTAGATTTTCACTTAAAATAAGTAGAAAAATCTGCAAGATTTTTTTGCTTGTAATGAAAAGATAAATCTTGTCCCACTGACAGATTGTCAAATAACAAGTTATTTTTCTGGTAATGATTCTTGTTTTAAGTGTAATGAGATTTTTCGACTAAAAATGAGACATTTTAACTAGAAATAAGACAAATATTACTGGTAAGATTTTGAGTTTTTGCAGTGTAGTGGCGCTATTAGTGGTCTTTACGTACAAACCTCCCGGAGCAGATTTACATATAGTGTTGGTCGATAAAACCAGAAAAACAGATGAACGGTGTTCATTCAATGTCCTTGCCACCATCTCTGCTGCACCGCTGTTTTCTCCAGTTCAATCCAAGCATGGAAACTACAGTAGCTGTGAGAGTCGTTAACCTTCCTAACCCGACTATATCTTCATACGGACAAATCTTCCAGCAAAAACATTTATAGTCGCTGGGAGTCAAAGCATTAAATCCACTGTGTCTGTTCGTTTGAAAATCCCTACATATATTCTCCCCCAAGGTTCATTCTGTATTTAAAATGTATTTAATATTGTAGTTTGTATTTTGGTAGTTTTTTGTTTTTTTTACTTACTGTAAAAGAAAATCAAGAATATGTGTGTGTATATATGTTTAATAATGGTCTTTTGGCTGTGATGAAATGATTCTCTAGAAACAGATTGAAGAGGAAGGAAAAAAGAGTGATCATTAACTCGTCAGCCTCGTCTACCTGGGTGAATTTTCACTTTCTCTGGTAGAGTTTTAGTTTTGTGTGTGAAATAAACAAAAAGAGATTCACTAGAATTGTAAATAGAGCTGTTAGAAGTGCAGTGATGAAGATTTATGGAGTACGGTACATCTAAATCTAGAAGAAAAACCTGTTCTTAGCTGCATCTGAATTAAGCCCCAAATTACTTATTTAGTTATTACATACTTAAAGCAGTTAAAGCAGTTACTTTTAAATTAAAGTTGCATAACTTAATTACAATTTAACTACTGTCTTTCTTTTTGTTTAAATTTTAAATCGTGTTTTTTATCCTACTATGTGAGGATGTTCTAATGTCTCTGTAAAGCACTTTGAATCACCTTGTTGTTGAATTGTGCTACACAAATAAACGTAGTCCAGCTTTAATAAGTTAAATATCAATGTTCCTGGTCACACATCTCGGGTGTCTTTAGTGCCAGAGAGTAAATGAATGAACCAGCAGATGTTTGTCGCCTTCTGTCCGATTACTCTGAACAGCCTGCCGTCGCTGCTTGTCTCATGTCAAGAGCATGTATTTATTTAATCAACTTTTATTCAAGAGTTCCTTGGTTGAGGTTGGCAGCAGCTGAGAGCAACAATCTCGACAAAATACATGCAATTACCTTTTTTTCCGCATCATAAGGCACTTAAAATCCTTAAATTCGGTCAAAAATCCGCAGTGTGCAATTTAGGTATGAATATTGTTGTATTTACTGACCTCGAACCAGTTTTATGTGCTACGCTGCGCTCATAAATAGTGCAGTTCTAGTGACTTTTGTAGCAACGAAGCCGCTCCGCTCGACTGATGTTCGGACCGTTCAGACACATTAAAGTCCTTGTTTGGATACAGGTTGCAACATCAGACAACGTTAGATAACTAATGATGTAGCGCTGCAAGCAACCATCATCCAACATCTAGTCCATGTTACCGTACTGTAATTAGACGACAAGCCGGCTCAAGCTTTTTAGAGTAAACTTGAGTTTCAAATCTGTATCATAATCAATTATAATCAAATGTTGGAATACAACGTTGTTTCAACCTCACACCTCACAACTTCAGGTGTCTGCTATCGCTGGCAACAATGAATCAATCAGAGAACAACGTAGTGCGATGCTTTACCTCCTCCACTTTTTATTTGTGGATTTATGGAAGACGAATGATTTAAAATGTGAAAGTATTTTTCTGTTTTAGTTCAAACTGAATGATATTCGGAGTTATTGTGAATGAGTTCCGCTATTTTGTTTCGCTTTATATATTTTATCTTGCGCCTTTAAACCCGGTGCGCCTTGTGTATGAAAATAGACCCGCTCATTGATATTGCCGCTTATAATTCGGCGCACCTCATGGTCCGAGAAATACGTTACCCATTAAAATTTAAACCTACACGTCCACAGAGCCATCAGACTGCAACATTTATCGTTAAAGTGATCGGTAAGGCAGCAGGCAGTGCTTGAAAGAACATGGCAGTTAAAACAACGCCAGGCCTTCGAAAGGAACCAAAACAATTTGAACCAACACAGTTCTGAGTGAGAATGGTGTGTGTTTGCAGCAAAATAACGGTTAACGGTAGCACTGGGGGTACTAGACCTGCTTCAAAATAACAGATAAAGCTTTGCATGTGTACAAAAAGTGTATAAAATGACTGTAAAGTCATATACTGTATGTTCGGTTGCTGGCACCTTGTTATGTTTTTACAGGTCGACTACGCAAACGGTCAGTAGGAGGCGAGTTACTGGCCTCTGATTCAGGTTTGGTATAATATCCAAGTGCAGATCCAGTTGTGGAAGCACAGCACCAACACTCGAGTCTATAAAGGCAGAACAAAAGGAGTTTAATTTGTTTAAACTTGGTAACTCCTCGGCAATAGAACATAGTCCTCTATATCTTAGAGTGAATACATTTGGTGGTGCTGCCAGCGGTACCAGCTGCGTCGTCTGAGGGTTGGCCTGGACGGGTCGGAGGACGAGGCTTCGGACGTCCCACTGAAACCACGTTTGAAACTGGAGATGCTGCTGTAACTGCTGGACTGCAGTGGGACCAACGCTGCCAGCAGTAATATCAACTAGCATCGTAGCTTTGTATGAGCCGACCCAGAGAAGCTAAAATAGCTAACTGAGACTAAGATAGCGTGCCGTCCTCCAGCAGGTTTACTCTCGACGGGACCTGCTCATGTTGAAGTTTCTCTCTCTGATTGCTCTTTCTGGGCATCACCGTGAGGTTTCTCTTCCTTTTTTAAAGGGGACCTATTATGAAAAACAAGTTTTCTCTTGCTTTAACATATATAAAGTGGTCTCCCCTCAACCTGCCAACACTACGGAAGAGTATTAGGGCCAGGCAGGAGAAAAATAAAAATAATATTTTAGAGGAGGAAGATTTTTTTTTCATTATGCACTTCAGGAAAAAAGTTGAAATGTCGAGAAAAAAGTTGAAATGTCGAGATTAATGTTGAAGTCCAATTTCGAGAAAAAAGTCGAAATGTCGAGAAAAAAGTCAAAATTTTAAGAAAAAAGTCTAAATGTCAAGAAAAAAGTTGAAATGTTGAGAAAAAAGGCGAAATTTCGACTTTATTCACGAAATTTCGTCTTTCTTCTCGAAGTGCACAATAAAAAAAAATCTTCCACTCTTGCCTGGCCCTAATACTCTTCCATACAACTCAGAGAAGGAGTAAAGCAACCAAATTCTGCAGTCTCTGTACAGCTGCCTGGATGATCCATCCAGTGTGATGTGGCTTCTACGAGCCGTTCAGATTCTGCTCCCGTCGTTACTTAACGACGGGAGCGATGCGTGAAACCATGCCCACAACTAACTCTGGCCGAAACAAAAACAACGTGAGCAGAGCACCTGTGGTTACCGCCAGCGCCAGCAGCAGCAGCAGCAGTAGCAACAGCGGCGGCTACCACCACTGGGCCAGCACCAGCAGCAGCACCAGCAGCAGCAGCAGCAGCGGCGGCGGCTACCACCACCGGGCCAGCACCAGCAGCAGCAGCAGCAGTAGCAACAGCGGCGGCTACCACCACCGGGCCAGCACCAGCAGCAGCAGCAGCAGTAGCAACAGCGGCGGCTACCACCACCGGGCCAGCACCAGCAGCAGCAGCAGCAGTAGCAACAGCGGCGGCTACCACCACCGGGCCAGCACCAGCAGCAGCAGCAGCAGCAGTAGCAACAGCGGCATATACCCTGGCATCCAGAAGCTGCACTGAGACTGGTACATCGTGGGCCTCACCAGGCTACTACTGGGCTCCACCAGGCCAGCGGTAGCCTAGCTAACACCGGGCTCTACTCGGCAGCACCAGGTCAGCACGTTCTATTATGGCTAAAAATGTGTCAATGGCTCAGTTACATGAGCTACTGGAGCAACAGAAAGACTTTTTTAAAGAATCCTTGAATCAACTTGAGAGCAGCTACAAGAGCTTTGTGAATACCATCATGGATAACACCAGTAAAAGGCTGGATGGCATTCTGAAAGAGGTGGAGGGAATTAAAACTAGCCTCCAATTCACACAGAAGGATGTAGACGATCTCAAAGAGTCATGCAACAAGCTGTCCTTGGACTGCAAAACATTTGGCAGGGACATTGGGAGCCTAGGGGAATCCTTCATCTCATCAGATTCTAAAGCTGAATATCTTGAGAGTCAATCTAGGCGAAATAACCTTATCATTGACGGAATTCCAGAGGATGATGGGGAAAAATGGGCTGACACTGAACAGAAAGTGAGGGATATGTTCAGTAAAAATCTCGATCTAGACCCTAGAAAGATGGAGATTGAAAGGGCCCATCGCACAGGGAAAAGGTTGAGTGTAAATGCTGAGGCTAACGGGGGAGATCAGGGGTCTGTAAAGAAAAAGGACAGGCCACGATCCATTGTTGTTAAGCTCCTGAGGTTCAAGGATAGGGAAATGGTGCTAGGAAGAGCAAATAAACTCAAAGGCAAAAATATATTCATTAATGAAGATTACACAGAAGCTGTTAGACTAAAGAGAAAGGAGCTACTACCAAAGATGAAGGAGGCAAGAAATAATGGTCTTTATGCTGTTTTGCGACATGACAAGCTCATTATTCGCCCTGGTAGACAGCAGGGGAGTGATAATGGGTCTGTATAGAGGGGTCATGTTGTCATGGTTATGGTAACCAGTGGACTTACTGTGTATCATGGTTTGGACTCTGGATAATTTTAACAGAGTAAAGAACATTGTTAATGCTATTTTCTATTATATACTTTTCTCTTGTAATTTCAAATATACTCAATATGACCATGTTTTTGGCATACACTTGTTAATGTACTTGTTAATATATGGCCGTAATGTATATAATTTAAATACTTGGCAGAGTGTTAAAGGAGGCTGTATTATTTCACATAGTTGCTATGTCTAAATTTCCAACAAAAGGCCTATTAATGGCTCATCTAAATGTATGTAGTCTTAGAAACAAAGCTCATGAGGTCCAGCGCCTGGCTAGTCAGCATAATATCCATATTTTTACTGTATCAGAAACCCATCTTGAACCCTCATTTGATAATGCAGAGGTGTCAATACAGGGCTACAATATATTCAGAAGAGACAGAAATAGATATGGTGGTGGTGTGGCAATATATATTCAAAGTCATATCCCTGCTGAACCCATGGATGATCTAACCATTGATGGCAGTGTTGAGGCAGTATGGGTTCGGGTACATCTACCACACACTAAACCATTTATTGTAGGATGCTGTTATAGACCCCCCAATGCTGACATTAATTATCTGTCAGATGTATGCAGTATGGTGGATAAAGCCTCAGATGGAAACAGAGAAGTATACTTTTTAGGAGACATGAATATTAATTGGCATTCTGATAAGTGTAATATGAAAGTTAAGCTGTTATCTATGGCTCAAGCATGCAATATGACACAAATGGTATCTCAACCAACTCGGATTTTCACTAATAAGCATGGCAGTACTTCTTCTACATGTTTGGACCTCATATTTACAAACTTTCCAGAACGTTGTTCTAAAGCAGTTTCAATAGCGGTAGGATTTAGCGATCACAATTTGGTTGCACTGTCTAGGACTACTAAAATCCCAAAAGGAGGTAATCAAATTATCAACAAGAGATCCTACAAACACTTCAATAAGGAAGTGTTTGTCGGTGAGGTTGAACAAGTGGACTGGTCTATAGTGTGCAATGAGAACAACCCTGAAATAGCACTTAATGTATTTATGAATCTGCTCATGGAAATAGTAGATAGACATGCACCATTTAGGAAATTTACTGTAAGGATGAAAGGTGCTCCATGGCTGGATAAAGAGATCTTTGATTTAATGACATTGAGGGATAATGCAAAGAAAACAGCAAACAAACTGGGTTTGAAATCAGACAGACAAATATACTGTCAATTAAGGAACAAAGTAACAAGGTATACAAAGAAAAAGAAAGAGTATTATAAACATAGGATTAATGAAACAAAAAATGATGGGAAAAAACTATGGTCAACACTGAATGAAATAATGGGCAGAAAATCAAATACATCAATTTCATTCATACAATCTGGGGGGAAGTTCATGACAAAACCATATGATATTGCAAACCATTTTAATGATTTTTTTAAAAATAAAGTTGATAAATTAAGAGAAGGTCAACAAAGTAGCGATGGTTCACTATCACATACACTTATAAAGAAAGACATTATGAAAGACAAAAACTGTCTCTTTAGCTTTAATCAGATCGATAGGGAAACGGTTCTGAAATTAATCATGTCACAAGCAGATTCCACTTGTTCTGGTACAGACAACTTAGACAGTAGAATATTGAAACTTGTGGTACATTCTGTAGCTACTCCTATATGTCATATATTCAATCAGTGTTTAAATAGAGGGGTACATCCAACAGTATGGAAGGATGCTAAAATCATCCCACGTCCAAAAGACAAGAATAAAACATTTAATGGTCCAAACAGCCGTCCTATCAGTATTTTACCGTTGCTAAGCAAAATAATAGAAAAAATTGTATTCAAACAGGTCATGGACTACTTTTCCAATAATGATTTACTCTCACCCTTCCAGCATGCTTACAGGGAAGGTCATTCCACAAGCACTGCACTTTTACAAATGAATGACGATTGGTTATCTTCTATGGATAATAGGAAATTAGTAGGTGCTGTTATGCTGGATTTTAGTGCGGCTTTTGATGTAATTGATCACACCTTGCTTGTAGATAAGTTACAGTGTTATGGTTTCACCTCCAATGCATTATCTTGGTTTATTCATTATCTCTCAGGGAGGAGGAAACAGAGTGTCTTCTTTAATGGAAGCTATTCAAAATGGAACCCCATTAACTGTGGAGTTCCACAAGGTAGCTGCCTAGGGCCTTTGCTATACTCTATTTTCACAAACGATTTACCATTGGGTATAAATAATGTTAATACAATTATGTATGCCGATGACACAACATTATATAGCGCGGACACATCTGAGCAAGCTGTAACTGACACCTTAAATATGGCTTTAGCAGACATTTACAAATGGATTGAGAGCAACAAGCTGGTGTTAAATATTTCTAAGACAAAGGCCATTGTGCTTGGATCTAGACACATGTTAGGTAAGAGTCCTCAGTTAAAGCTGTCAATTGGCACCACACAAATAGAACAGGTGAACACTATAAAACTTCTGGGAGTAACTATAGATAGCTCTCTATCTTGGTCCAAACATATAAATAATATTGTCGTCAAAATGGGAAGAGGAATTGGTATGACTAGGAAGTGTTCTGCTTTCATCACTCCCTCGATAATGAAATCTGTTATTCATTCTTTGGTTTTGTCTCATTTAGAATACTGCCCTGTTATCTGGTCATCAGCTACACAATCTGATTTGAAAAAGTTGCAGATTGCGCAGAATAAAGCGGCTCGTCTGGCATTGGGCTGTTCATACATGACAAGTATTAGTTATATGCATGAACATCTGGCATGGCTAATGGTTGAAAAGAAATTAGCAGTGAGTCTTATAATGCTACTGCGGAACATTATTTCCACTGGCAAGCCGTATAGCTTGGCTCACCAGTTAGAAATGACTTCTGAACATGGTTACAACACCAGGGGAGCAGCTTCTGGTAACATAAGAATACGAACAACACCTAAATCAAACTGTCTGAAACATACTGGTATATATAGGTCAATAACCCTCTGGAATGCACTGCCCAAAAATATATTTTCTACAATACATAGCAAAATTACTTTCAAAAAGAATATCAAGATATACCTAGCCAATTTGCCAAGTACATAACTGTGAGTTGTAAATCTGTTCTTTTGATTTATAATGTGAATTTGTTCTTTGTATCTGTGTTCTTTGTATTTTATTTTATTTTTTATTTTTATTTTCTGTTTTTATTTTAAATTGTATTTTTAGCTGTACATTTGTCCTGTATTTGTTTTATTCAGGACCCCAGGAAGACTAGAGGCTCAGTCATGTGTCTCTAATGGGGATCCTTCAATAAACATAAACATAAAACATAAACATAAACAACAACTCCGCCGGCCGGAGCTTCAGCCATTTTTCCGTAGCGGTGAACCGTGATGGCGTCTGTTCGAGCTAGACATGCGGATTGCTCTGTTGTTGGTTGTAAAAACCAACACAAGCGATGCTTTGTGCCCTCCCCTGCTACGCGTCATTCAGGCAGCCAATCAGCACAGAGCCTCATTATCATAGCCCCGCCCACTCAGAATCCTGCATAGATAATGAGGTTAGAGAATGGGAAGATAAAGACATGGTTTAGAGGCTGAATTTCTAATTTATTTAGCAAAAACAAGCAAAAGCTTGTTTTTAAGCCATTCAAGGCCTGTTTGAAATAGGTATTAGATGACATAATAGATCCCCTTTAAAACAGCTGACTTTATTATTTACTCATAACCAGGATTTATTTTTAAATAGTCTGCATAAAGAACTTCTACAAGTAATTGTGGGACTAGTTAACATTTGTTATCATAACGTCTTGTGAAGTCAGAAAAACGGCTCATATTCAGGCCTGGCTGTGATGTCATCACTGCACCTGTTGCCAGATGACAGATGGTCCAATGCATTCACGATGATTTCTGGGTATTTCAACTACATCTATACTATCCAGTAGTTTCTCACCCAATGTTTATTTTAACTATTATTATTCCTTATGTTTATTCCTATGTGATTAACCCTTGTGCTGTCTTTGGGTCAAGGGAGGGTGAAGGGAGAAAAGAAGGAATGAAGGAAGGGAGAAAAGATGGAAGGAAGGCAGAAAGGAGAAAGGAAGTAAAGAAGGAAGGAAGTAGGAAAGGGAGTAAGGAAGGGAGGAATGGAAGGAAGGGAGAAAGAAGGAAAGAAGGAAGGAAGTAGGAAAGGGAGTAAGGAAGGGAGAAAAGATGGAAGGAAGGGAGAAAGGAGAAGAGAAGGGAAGAAGAAAGGAAGTAGGAAAGGGAGTAAGGAAGGGAGAAAAGATGGAAGGAAGGAAAGAAGGAAGTAAGGAAGAAAGGAGAAAAGAAGGAAGGAAAGGGAGTAAGGAAGAAAGATGGAAGGGAGGAAAGAAGGGAGAAAAGATGGAAGGAAGGGAGAAAGGAAAAAAATAAGGAAAGAAGGAAGGAAGTAGGAAAGGGAGTAAGGAAGGGAGAAAAGATGGACGGAAGGGAGAAAGGAGAAAAAAAGGAAAGAAAGAAGGGAGGGAGGAAGGAATGGAGAAAATAAGGAAAGAAGGAAGGAAAAGCAAAGAAGGTAATAAAGGAATGAATGACAAATGGGAGGTAGGAAGAAAAAGGAGTAAGGGAGGGTAAAAAAGGAGGAAAAGAGGAAAGGAAGAAGGAAGAGAGCATGGCAGGAGGAAAGAAGGATAGAAGAATTGGGTCATTTTGACCCAAAGACGGTACAAGGGTTAACACTGCAGCAGCACCTTTTTCAGTTCAATTAATACTTTGAGTGGTTTGAGTGGTAGTTTTCCAGTGCTAAAACCTGCAGATTTATTAGAGACGTTTCTGCTTGATTCCTGCGTAGGTTGCTAAGAAATGCTGGTCCCTGGTCACCCTTGACATTTCCCCTCATGAGTTCTCCACACTTTCCACTGGTGTACAATTTACACAAAAATCTGAAGCGTATTCAATCTCTCCTCTGAAAATAATGCTATCCATTGTTCAGATTAGTTCTTTTGTTTTTTTTTTAAAACACATTCGGTATATAACAGCCAGGAAAATCCCCTCTGTTGACATTTAATCATCTTTAAAAACCTGGCCGAGCATTTGATCTCTCTTTTTTAATGTCCTTTCAGCAAACATCTGTCCATCCATCAGTTATCTATATTTTGTGTTTACCGTGCCCGGGCCCGGAGCCGGCCCTGCTCAGTCAACAAACATGCAGATTAAAAATCAGATCTATGTGTTGGCTGGGACTGATTATGGTCCCTGCCTCGCGCTCCAAACACAGTTTATGCCGAGCTGCAACGGCGCACAAGTCCAGCGAGTTCAGTCGTTAAAAAGAAACCAACAGTAAATTACTTCCTAAAACGCTGCCATAATGGCAATGTTAGTATTTTCTTTTTCTTTCTGCTTTTTCATGCAGAGATCCTGCCATTATTGTACCCTATATGAACGGCATCTGGTTCCTATTTGCGATGTGTAGAGAAGATGTGGTTCTTGTCAACGAGGCTTTTTTTTTTTCTTCCTCTGCCTTTTGTTTCTGCATTTCTACGGTTTCTTTTCAGTCCTGTACAGCAGGATAAAGTGTGTGTTTGTGTGTGTATGTGTGTTTGTGTGAGAGAGAGGAAAACCAGAAGAAGAATGACAGCACTGTAATGCCTCCAACCTCTGTTGGCATCTGACACAGAGGAGAGGAAAGCGCCGAGCGGAGAACAAAGGACACTTTCATTATTAGATTTCTCAGCTTTTTTTTTTCCCCCTCCATCTGTTGATTCATGCTGAGCTGCTTCTGTCATATAAACACACTCGAATGCACAATCGTAAACCCTCCCCGGTCACTTTATTAGTGGTGAGGCTGCATGTATACACTCACCTCTTTATTAGATACACAAGGTATACCCAGTAAATACCAGCTAGACCAGGGGCCGGCAACACACAAATGTTGAAAGAGCCATATTGGACCAAAAACGCAAAAAACAAATATGTCTGGAGCCGCAAAAAAATGAGTCTTGTATAAGCCTTAAAATGAAGGCAAATGGCGAAAGGCGAAGTGTCGAGAAAAAAGTTGAAATGTTGAGAAAAAAGTCGAAATGTCGAGAAAAAAGTCGAAATGTCGAGAAAAAGGTCGAAATGTCGAGATTAATGTTGAAGTACAATCTCCAGAAAAAAGTCGAATTGTTGAGAAAAAAGTCCAAATGTCCAGAAAAAAGTCCAAATGTTGAGAAAAAAGTCGAAATGTCGAGGAAAAAGTCAAAATTTCGAGAAAAAAGTTGAAATGTTGAGATTAATGTTGAAGTACAATCTCCAGAAAAATGTTGAAATGTCGAGAAAAAAGTCGAAATGCCGAGAAAAAGGTCGAAATGTCGAGATCAATGTGAAGTACAATCTCCAGAAAAAAGTTGAAATGTTGAGAAAAAAGTCCAAATGTCCAGAAAAAAGTGGAAATGTCGAGAAAAAAGTCTAAATTTTGAAAAAAAAAGTTGAAATGTTGAGATTAATGTTGAAATACAATCTCCAGAAAAAAGTCGAAATGTTGAGAAAAGTCGAAATCTTGAGGAAAAAAGTTGAAATGTCGAGAAAAAAGTCAAAATTTCGAGAAAAAAGTTGAAATGTTGAGATTAATGTTGAAGTACAATTTCGAGAAAAAAGTCGAAATGTCGAGAAAAAAGTCAAAATGTCGAGATTTAAAAAGGAAAGGAAAAAGGAAGAAAAAAAAGGAAAAAAAGAAGAAAAAAGAAATAAAAGAGAAAAAAAGAGAAAAAAGAAGAAAAAAAGGAAAAAAAGGTCAAACATTTTTTAAAAAGCTCCAGGAGCCACTAGGGCGACGCTAAAGAGCCGCATGCGGCTCTAGAGCCGCGGGTTGCCGACCCCTGAGCTATACCAAAGATCCTCTATACACAAGATAGCGCATTACCGTTACTGGCAACGGTATGAAATGGTTTACACTTCCGGTCTCCTAAGTGGGCGTGGCCGCCCCTCTCCCCACATCGTTTTGGAACATACAACACTAGATACAGTACAACTTTCTTCCAAAAAGACTTAAATAATAAAAATAACAGTATTATTAAGCAAAGAAGCAAGTTTTATTTTAGTTTTAAACTTCATTTTATCCGATGGGAAAACGATGAGAGCCAAATCTCATTTTAGAGAGTTAATTTTCTCCTAATCTGTCGGTCTGAAAATTGCCATTTTGGTGTCAGAATGTTCAGAAGGTTTGTGGTTTTTGAAAAATGGGTCCCATATTTACTTAGGTTACTATGGGGCGAAGGAATTGGTAATAATCTGTGCTCACGTTCACTTTTCCCATAGGACTCAATAGACTCAGGACCTACTTCCTGTCTCCTAAAGGGGCGTGGCAGTCACGTGACACAGATACAAGAAACCGAACCGTAGTGGGCTGTCTCGTTTATAGAACGTCTCTGACTATACCTAACAAAGTGGCCGGTGAGGGTACATGGATGCATTTCAGAGCTTGGGCACAAATTGGGAGAAAACAAACGTTAAATTTCCCCCCACAGAGGAAGGGGAAATGAGAACTGGTTCAGTGTGGATGTTCTCTGCCACCATAAATCCTTCCGTACGGTAATTTGGCCATCAGCTCGAGGAAAAAGATCACAGTCGAACGGAGGATCCCCGTTGGCAAACTTGCACTTATGTGGGCAGCGGATTTTGACATCAGCGGTATCTGTTGCAGTTTAGCAGATGTGAACATGTGGTTGCTATACAGTAAACAATCACCACATGTGACGGTATAAAGAAACGCTATGAAGCTGCTGCTGCTTGGAATGTGACGCCTGCTGACGTGTCGTCCCCCGCAGCGGCTACCTGGTTGCTGGTTGGATTCCCGGCAGGGGGCTTTCCTCCCCGGGCTTGCATTGCTCAGAAAAGTTGTAAGTTGTTTTGGATAAAAGTATTCGCTAAATGCAGAGGTGTCAAGTAACAAAGTACAAATACTTTGTTACCTTACTTAAGTAGAAATTTTGGTTATCTATACTTCACTGGAGTAATTATTTTTCAGACGACTTTTTACTTTTACTCCTTACATTTTCACGCAATTATCTGTACTTTTTACTCCTTACATTTTAAAAACAGCCTCGTTACTCTATTTCATTTCGGCCTTT
The DNA here is from genome assembly GCF_033807715.1 of Cololabis saira. Taxonomy (NCBI): domain Eukaryota; kingdom Metazoa; phylum Chordata; class Actinopteri; order Beloniformes; family Belonidae; genus Cololabis; species Cololabis saira. The sequence continues at coordinate 38,904,413 of NC_084598.1, forward strand.
AAACAAAAACTATCCAGTTAAATTGCTCCATCCGGATAGAGTGAATTTGGTTGTGGTTGTTTCAGATGTTCTTGTCCAGTTTTGTTCTCACATCCGTTCCCTCAGATTCCTGCAACTAAACTTGGATGTACATTCCAATAAAGGTTAGGATAAATGATAACATGCCTCTGAAGTTTGACTTTTTGCACCATTACAATACTTATAGGCAACTAGTCATCATATCTGCTGCTCTCTGAAACACATGTTAATGCTCAATAGTACACATATATGGTTCTTTAATATATTTGCATTATACTAAGGTGCATTCATTTTCAATGGCTTTTGTCCTTAATGGCTTTTTTCCCCCTTACATTACTTTAAATTTTATACTTTAAGTAGTTTTGAAACCAGTACTTTTATACTTTTACTTAAGTAAAAAACTTGAGTTGATACTTCAACTTCTACAGGAGTATTTTTAAACTCTACTATCTATACTTCTACTGAGTAATGAATGTGAATACTTTTGACACCTCTGGCTAAATGTAATGTATGGTTGCCATTTTTAATGTATGAATCTTGAATCTTTCTTTTATTTCGGCTTGTACACACTTTTTTACAAAACAAGATGAAAAGGTCAAATAAACATTTCTTTTGCCGAAAAGGTGTAGCTGAAGCCGTAGCTTATAATAATAATAATAATAATAATAATGACTTGGATTTATATAGCGCCCTTCTAGGCACCCAGAGCGCTTTACAGAAATCATTATTCATTCATACACATTCTCTCTGGTGGTGGTAGCTACATGGTAGCCACAGCTGCCCTGGGGCAGACTGACAGAAGCGTGGCTGCCATATCGCGCCTAACGGCCCCTCTGACCACCACCAACAATCATACACATTCATACACATTCACACGAGGCAAGGTGGGTAAGGTGTCTTGCCCAAGGACACTATATATATATATTATAGTGCCGACCCTTTTTATCTTATGATCAGCTTAAATATGAGACATTAGCTTTACTCCGTGGAAACCAACAATACATAAAGAAAACAAAATATAAAATTGACGTTTCACATTCTAGAATGTTTTTGATGATATACTTTATAATTATAATGTTTTATATTTATTTACAGTATTTTATTTAAACATTTCCTTAAACTTGAAGATAGAACTGCACATTTTTAGGTCGTTATCACAACTATTCCAAATGTCTCTAGCCTTAATTGATGTCCATCTCTTTTTAATATTAGTTCTTTCTGTCGTCATCTCAAACATGAGTTTCCCCCTCAGGTCAGAGCGGGTTTCTTTTATTTGGAACAGGTCCTGAATGCAGTTTGGAAGCAGTTTCTGCTGGGCTTTAAAGGCGAATAGAACAGTTTTCTGCTCGGCTATATCATGGAATTTTAGAGTATTATATTTAATAAAGGTAGTAGTCAGATCTATTAATTAGGGCCCGAGCACTTGCAGTGCGAAGGCCCTATTGTATTTGCAGGAATTTTTATTATTATTATTATTATTATTATTATTATTTTCCTGACAAAGTGAAGGCCTTTTTGCCCCCCTTAACATGCCCAAAAAGTCACCAAATTTTGCATGCAAGCCAGGCCTGGCGAAAAATTTGATATTTAATGGTTTGCATTAATGGGCGTGGCAAAATGGCTCAACAGCGCCCCCTTGAAAACTTTGTGCCTCAAGCCCCACGATACGGTTTGACGTACATGCACGAAAGTCGGTACACACCTGTATCATGGGACAACTTAAAGAAAAGTCTCTTGGCGTCATGCCCGAAACCGAACAGGAAGTCGGCCATTTTGAATTAGTCGCGTCATTTTGGCGAAATATATGCCATTCCTTCGAAAGTTAATTCAGCCGGAACCGTAACGTGCACCCAGGTGTGTTATACATCAAAATGTGCGTCTCCCTCCTGCGACCACCCGCATTACTTTTCTCTTTCAAAAGCGTTACCGTGGCGACGCTAGACGCCAAAAAGCGCGCCCACCCTTCATCTGGTTGGTTCAGACAGAAAAAACTTTGCGCCTCAAGCCCCATAATACGGTTTGACGTACATGAACGAAAGTTGGCACACTCCTGTATCATGTCGCAACTAAAAGAAAAGTCTCTTGGCGCCATGGCCGAAACCGAACAGGAAGTCGGCCATTATGAACATTCTGAATTCATTGCGTAATTTTGGAGCAATATATGCCATTCCTTCGAGAGTTAATTCAGCTCGAACCGTATCGTGAACCCAGATGTGTTATACATCAAAATGTGCGTCTCCATCCTGCGACTACACGCATTACTTTTCTCTTTCCAAAGTGTTACCGTGGCGACGCTAGACGCCAACAAGCGCACCCCCCCTTCATCTGATTGGTCCATATTTGATAGTTCCCCAAAAGTCACCAAATTTTGCACCCAAGCCAGGCCTGGTGAAAAATTTGGTATTTAATGGTTTGCATTAATGGGCGTGGAAAAATGGCTCAACAGCGCCCCCTTGAAAACTTTGTGCCTCAAGCCCCACAATACGGTTTGACGTACATGCACGAAAATCGCTACACACCTGTATCATGTCGCAACTTAAAGAAAAGTCTCTTGGAGCCATGGCCGAAACCGAACAGGAAGTCAGCCATTTTGAATTAATTGTGTAATTTTGGCACAATTTATGCCATTCCTTCGGCAGTTAATTCAGCCCGAACCGTAACGTGCACCCAGGTGTGTTATACACCAAAATGTGCGTCTCCATCGTGCGACACCACGCATTACTTTTCTCTTTCAAAAGTGTTACCGTGGCGACGCTAGACGCGAAAAAGCGCACCCACCCTTCATCTGATTGGTCCATATTTGATAGTTCTCCAAAAGTCACCAAAATTTGCATGCAAGCCAGGCCTGGCGATAAATGTGATATTTCATGGTTTGCATTAATGGGCGTGGCCTAACGGCTCAACAGCGCCCCCTAGAATACTTTTCTCTGCCATAACTTTTGAATGGTTTCACATAGAGAGTCGTGGGTGGTGTCATGGGACTCTGTAATGAGTCCTTAAGCTTCGTTGGCCTTAATTAGCCCCGCCCCTTCTTCTGATTGGTTGTCCCGATTTTCTGCTATAACTTTTGAATGGTTTGACATAGAGAGTCGTGGGTGGTGTCATCAGATTCTTTATGGAGTCCTTGAACTTCATTGGCCTGAATTAGCCCCGCCCCTTCTTCTGATTGGTTGTCCTTTTTTTATAATAAAATTGCCGCGAGCCGCCAGTCGCTCTCGCGCTGACTCCCGCTTCCTGATTCAAACGTCTGCCGGCCCCGCCCCCTGACCAATCAGTGGCGAGTAGGGTGATGGCGGCCCCGCCCCCCGACCAATCAGTGGCGAGTAGGGTGATGACGGCCCCGCCCCCCGACCAATCAGTGGCGAGTAGGGTGATGACGGCCCCGCCCCCCGACCAATCAGCTCCCTGTAATGTGGTGACTTCAGAAATATTCCCGGCTCAGCCCGGTTACAACCTTGGCAGAATGGTTACAGAAAAAGTAATAATTTAAATAGTAGGGTTTTACTAATATTTATAACTTACAAATATTTAAAAAATTAGGAAAAAAAAGTTCCAGACATTTTATCGCTATGTTGGTCTGTCCTAAGCCAGTAGGTCAAATAAGAGGAATAGCTGAGACTTAGCTCAGCCAGATTATTGCGGTCTTTGCTGCCAGAGGTCGAGAGTTCAAGCCTGGCTTGATATGCCAAAATTTTTGTCAGCAATTTTTGTGTTTTTTTTACATCAAAATGTTCGTCTCTGTCCTGTGACGACGCACATTACTTTTCTCTTTGCCCTTCTTCTGATTGGTTGTCCCGATTTTCTGCCATAACTTTTGAATTTGAGTGGAGTTTGCGCGCGCAGCTCCCGCGGGGGGAGGGGCTGATGTTCAGCGCGGCCGCCATCTTGGTCGAGGCGCCGCATTGACTGCCTGAGAACGTCGGGCGTGGCCGCCATCTTGGATCGGTATCGCTTTAACTCTGGAGCGTTCACTTCTATTGTGGAAGGAGGTGTCTGCATAAGTAAAATAACTATAACTCACTTGATTTTCAACCGATTTTCACGCGGTTTGCTTTGTTACAAACGGCAGACATGTAGCTATGATACAGGATGCTTGATGTACGTTAAATATGCAAGCTTTCATGCTAAAATACGTTCTGCAGGTAGTCACACTTCAGGTATACACACACACACACACACACACACACACACACACACACAATGTACACAATACAAAATACAGTATAGCATATTAATGAATGTATTAATATATTTGAATAACAGACATAACAAGCTTAAAAACAAAAAACATAACGGATGACAGCATAGAATTGTCATAATGGAGAAAAAAAAGAAACATTTGGAAGGAGTGTGTGTGTGAGGAATTGTATATTAGTGTTATAAATTGAAATTATATAATAATGCAATCGCTATGATATATAATTTTACAATATAATACAGTCAAAAATATATGAAATGAAGCAACATACAATGCAATAATACAATATGCTATATTACTGGGTACGCTAATATGAAATAACAACATGTAATATAATATGGTATAATAGATTAATATAATATCATACATTCTGGACCATGAGATACAGCTGTACTGTATGATCGTCGTTCATTTGAGTGATCTGATTTTTTTTTTCATGGTTTGCATTAATGGGCGTGTCCTCACGGCTCAACAGCGCCCCCTAGAATACTTTTTTCTGCCATAACTTTTGAAAGGTTTGACATAGAGAGTCGTGGGTGGTGTCATGGGACTCGGCATTGAGTCCTTGACCATAATTGGTGACAATTAGCCCAGTCCCTTTTTCTGATTGGTTGTCCCTATTTTCTGCTATAACTTTTGAATGTTTTGACATAGAGAGTCGTGGGTGGTGTCATGGGACTCTGTAATGAGTCCTTGATCTTCTTTGCCCTGAATTAGCCCCGCCCCTTCTTCTGACTGGTCGTCCCTTTTTTCTGCTATAACTTTTGAAGGGTTTGACATAGGAAGTCGTGGGTGGTGTCATTTCTGATATGCTTATGGGGGGCGGTTGACGTGAGTGCGAGGGCCCGTTCATTGCTGCTTGCAGCTTTAATTATCCTTAAAGCTCTTTTCTGTAACAGGAAAATAGGGTTTGTATTTGTTTTATAGGTGTTAACCCATGTTGGATTTATACATAAAAAGATACAGATTGTCTATCGTTACGGTTCTTAAAATGGTGTTAGTCCATTTGGCCACTAGGGGGAGTGAACATAGCAATGACCAACTTTTTATTGGCAATGATGCCACAAAAAGCACAATATTTCCTCATCGTTGTGTGCTTTCAGAAAGCATTGCCATGTTTCTCAAGGCTGCAATCAAGGAGACTGAACTTCCCTTTGTTGGTTGTTGAAGAGGGTTTACGCTCCAGCCAGAAGGCTTCCTCGCTTCCAGCCTGAAAGCTGTTGGAGTTACATGCAGATCACTCCTGGGGGGGAACTTACAAGTGAGGAACAACAATCAAGCTACAGTGGTTAGAGACCTGGGATTAAAGGCTAAGTCCATTAATAAATATAAAATGAGAGCATGTCGGGTTCCCATGATGACTATTGGCCACTAGTATCTACTCAACTTGACTCAACTTGGCCTGGTTTCTTTTCCATTACAATTCAGCACCTGGAGCAGAAGTAGGAGGTTGGAGCGAAGCTGTTGTGAAGTATTTGATTGTGTATCTAAACCAGTGGTCGGCAACCCAAAATGTTGAAAGAGCCATATTGGACCAAAAACACAAAAAAAAAAAATATGTCTGGAGCCGCAAAAAATGAAAAGTCTTGTATAAGCCTTAGAATGAAGGCAACACATGCTGCATGTATCTATATTAGTTAGAGCAGACTCTTCCCCACTGAGCTCCGCGGCGCGAGACGGCACCTGCCGCGGTGTTTGCGCCCCAATTGAACATTTAGACCAGACGATTTTTTTTTTGTTTTTTTGTTTTTTCAGATCTGGGCACCTGCGCCGACTCTGCGCCGAGTCTGCTCCCAACCCGGCGGCGTGCGCTCTGTTGCGTGCCGCCGACCCTGCGCTCTTGCGCGCAGGCAGCAAATACACAATAAATGGGAAAGCCGGCAGCGGCTACAGCTGTGCGCCCTCTGCGTGAAAACCGCTTTAGCCAATCAGTGATTGTTGACATGGGGGCTCGCCTGCTCGGCCATCTCCGAAGCACCCACGGTTCTGGCGCCTATGGATCCGGGGCTTTTGGAAAAACATTCGGGGCTTGAGCCCAAGTAGCCACCCCCTAGATCCGCTAGTAAAAACATGAAGCTTCACTTTATATTCAGACAAACTAACGTGACAGATAGAACTGTTAGATTTCATCTATTAAACCAACATTTATCTTCCTAAATGGTTTATTTCAGCCAGCGGTGATGCTCCACAGGGCTGCAGGCTTCTCCCCGGGACGGCGCCGTGGTTAGACCCGGCGATCGCGTCTGTTCTCCGGCCGTGAGCTGCTGATGCGGCCGGACCGGCGGCTCTTTTGATCCCCGGAACATCGGATCAAATTTCTTAACAGGCGTTATTTGGATAAACTGAGCCCAGGCTGGGGATTTAACGGTTACTTTTAAGCCTGAAAAGATGTTAAAACGTAATAAAGTGGCATATTAACAGCGCTACAGCTGGAATTACAACAGCTTCTAGACTGCTTTTAAATCTACTACATTCAACATTTCGGATGACGCTCCTCAAGCTTCTCAGCCAATCACAGCGCGATAAATGACCTGCCTTCCGTTTCCACTATACTTTCACTCACATACATACATTCTTCTCTTACATACATACATTCTTCTCTTACATACATATATTCTTCTCTTACATACAAATATTCTTCTCATACATACATATATTATTTATAGTTGTGCGTGAGAGCAAAATGTATGAATGTGTGTGTTAAAATATATAAATATGAGCGTGAAAATGTATGAATGTGTGAGTGAAAATGTATGAATTTGAGAGTGAAAATGTATAAATATGAGAGTGAAAATGTATGAATGTGCGAGTGAAAATGTATGAATGTGTGAGTGAAAATGTATGAATATGAGAGTGAAAATGTATAAATATGAGAGTGAAAATGTATAGGTGTAAGAATGAAAATATACTTATGTGAAAGTGAAAATATATGTATGTGAAAGGAGAATGTATGTGTGTGAGAGGGTCAGAATGAATTATGGCTTGTACGGCCCCTCATAGCCGACTCAGCTGCTTAGAACCTCGGCAGAGTAGTTACAGAAAAAGTATCTACTCGGCACGTTAGACCCCTAGTGGAGAGGCGCCAAACTGAATGGAGGCAAGCCGGGCTGAGTAGGTACTAGTGGAAAAGTGCCATTACATAAGAGTTTGATAAGTTAAAATGTTAGAGGGGTTAGGAGAGGAGATGCTATAGAAAGAGACTCCAATTCCAACTACAAGAGTTTCTTGAAAGTAGAGAGAGACGTCCTCTTAGCGTAATTTATGGTTCCTAATCACTGGTGGAACCATAAATAACGCTCTGGATTGCCATGTGTTTAGGGATGGCAGTGCGAGATGGCGTTTAATACAGGAACATAATCGCTGGGTAGGAAAATAAGAGTTTAAATAACTGGCTGCAGACCCCCTTTGTAGGAAAGCACTAGTGACTTGAACCTTTTCCCTTGGTTACCCTTGGTTACCCTTGGATACCCTTGGATACCCCGGGTTCAGCGGGTACCGGCGTGGTCTGAGCCCATTTTTGGTCTGTTGAGCCCCAGATGTCGTAGAGGTTTAACTGCACGCCAGAAGCCCCCCACAAGAAGAGCGTAGCCGTAATGGAGACGCGAGGTAACCGTGGCCTGAACCGAGACGTGTTTGGCATTTTGAAATGGATATGGTCTGATTTCCTTAAATGAATAGTGACAAGCATAAAGTTCAGGGTTTCTACATGGAGCCACAAATCAATGAGCGCCGAAGCACAAACTAGAACCATGTTGCCAACAGTTCGGTCCGGCCCACAACTCTGGTTCCACGTCACCTGAAATATAAACTAATATTATGTAACTTCCTGTAGAGGTTGGGATTCTGGTTATACAATCGTCGAGGGCGTGATTTTAGACAGACTTGTTGAATATTTCTGTTTCTGATATCAGAATCAACTGAAACTGCAACTAACGGTGGTTTAGTTTGCTGACCAATTAGTTGTTTGTTTCCCTCATGTCCTCTGTGGACACGGCAGAAATAACCAGCCTTTGTATGACAGAGTTTTCGTCTCACTTGTTGTGGTGGCTTGTTTCTGTCGCTAATTTGTTGTGTGACAATGTGGTTCTGCCCTTCGATTGTTTTCCCTCAATAAATGAGAGGTTTGAAGCGCCAATGTGTGCAACCGAGTTGTGCGAACAGGCTCGGTCTAGACACTGGCCTACCCACAAAGCCCTGGCATTAATTGCTCCAAGAGATGTTTCGAAATGCAGTCCACTGGTTACTTTTTCTCTGGCTTCGCCTTTGTCTGCTGTGTCTGAGAGAAGGAGATTTACGTCTCACTGGTCAGTCGAGTCGTTTTTAACCAACATAAACGCCACTAGCGTGGTATGTAGAAAGTGAGGGCAGACGGAGACAAAGTCGGGCCAGCTTTCACAGCCACTTTTTCATTTGTGCTGGAATCTGAAAATTGAATCTCTGACCATCTTTGACTTCACCGAAGGGGAAGCAGGGTTGTATTGCGGCGGGCGAGGAATGGCTGGAGGGAGACAATGGAGCGGGTATGAAGGAGGCTAAACAAACAAAAGAAACTGCAGATTTAAAAAAAAAAAAAGAATGTCATCTTCAGAGTGAGTGCTCATAAAGAGAGGCTTTCATAAAAACTGCCAAGGAAACACTCAGGAAACTTCACCTTTTTGGAAATTTGGTTTAAAAAATGCACTGGGAAGTGATGGCATCTGTAGAACGTCCTGCAGGCTGTGCATGACAGGAATCTCACGTGGCAGGAGAAAAAATAAAGTCAGCAAATGATCCAGAGAACCAGTGGAATGAAAACAGACACTGCAGATTCTCTGCAGACTGACCTCATCATTTCTTCAGCAATAAAGAATATATCAAGCATAATGTTTATATATAGAATTATGGTCTTTTTTTCTTACTCCACGGCTCATCTGCAAACCAGGGGTGAGTCTGAAAGCATCCCTTGGTCACGATGTATCCACGATGTAGTCCACTGTGTCCCAATGTCCAAATATTTAGTAAAGATTGTTAATACCTATACAGTATAACACACAAAATAAAAGTAGTATACAAATGGTCAGAAGTCAAGCACCCAAACCATCAGGGCTTACACTGGAGACGGACGGACATGGACCAGGATCAGCGATAAGTAACCTATTAGCAGAGGTTGGTAGTAACGAGTTACATTTACTCCGTTACATTTACTTGAGTAAGTTTTGGGAAATTTTGTACTTTTAGGAGTAGTTTTGAATCACTATACTTTGTACTTTTACTTGAGTAGATTTGTGAAGAAGAAACTGTTCCTCTTACTCCGCTACATTAGGCTACGTTGAGCTGTTACTTTTCTTTTATCCCTTTTATCCGCGTACGCGTCAATCTCATGACATCACTAAGTGATTCTTTGGGAAAAATGTTTGTTTTTGCATGTTTTGTCACATTTACACAGACTCAAACACACACACACACACACACACACACACACGCACACACACACACACACACACACACACACACACACACACACACACAGAGTTTATATGATATATTCATGGGCTTTTTCTGGTTCTGCCTGCGGAGCCTGGTTAAAAAAGAAAAGTACAAAGGCTAGAAATTTTGTGCTACTTGTGCTTAATTTATTTTTTTATTCTGTTATTATTTTATTTATTTTATTATTTATTAAAGTACTTGAATTTACTTACTAAGATTATTTTAATTTAAGCTATTTTTTATTTTTTTATTAATTTGAATTTATTTTATTATTTTATTGATTTAATTTGCCTGAAGAAGATTATTTTGTACTTTTGTCTGTTTGAATGGTTGTGTTAAAAAAATAAATCAGACGTTACTCAACAGTTACTCAGTACTTGAGTAGTTTTTTCACCAAGTACTTTTTAACTTTTACTCAAGTAATTATTTGGATGACTACTTTTTACTTCTACTTGAGTCATATTATTCTGAAGTAACAGTACTTTTACTTGAGTACAATTTTTGGCTACTCTACCCACCTCTGCCTATTAGTGATTAGATGTCTTTATGTTCGCTGAACAAGTTCCGTAAAATTGACATTGTAGCCCTTGTGTGCAAAGAAAAAGAAAAGAATTAAAGCTGCAAGCAGCGATGAACGGGCCCTCGCACTCACGTCCACCGCCCCCCATAAGCATATCAGAAATGACACCACCCACGACTCTCTATGTCAAACCATTCAAAAGTTATAGCAGAAAAAAGGAACCACCAATCAGAAGAAGGGGCAGGGCTAATTCAGGCCAATGAAGGTCAGGGACTCCATACAGAGTCTGATGACACCACCCACGACTCTCTATGTCAAAGCATTCAAAAGTTATGGCAGAAAATCGGGACAACCAATCAGAAGAAGGGGCGGGGCTAATTCAGGCCAATGAAGGTCAAGGACTCAATACCGAGTCCCATGACACCACCCACGACTCTTTATGTCAAACCATTCAAAAGTTATGGCAGAGAAAAGTATTCTAGGGGGCGCTGTTGAGCCGTTAGGCAACGCCCATTAATGCAAACCATGAAATATCAAATGTATCACCAGGCCTGGCTTGAATGCAAAATCTGGTGACTTTGGTGACAAAAATTGCTCACAAAAAATTCAGAATTCAGCCAGGCTCGAACTCTCAACCTCAGGAATCAAAGACCACAATGATCTGGCTGAGCTACATGTCAGCTTAGATACTGCTGTGACTTACTAGGTTATGAGAGACCAAAATAGCGATAAAATATCTGGAACCATTTTTTCCTAATTTTTAAAATATTTGTAAGGTATAAATATTAGTAAAACACTATATTTTATATTATTACTTTTTCTGTAACCATTCTACCGAGGTTCTAACCGGGCTGAGCACGGGACTATTTCTGACGTAACCACATTACAACAGCTGATTGGTCGGGGGGCGGGGCCGTCATCACCCTACTCGCCACTGATTGGTCGGGGGGCGGGGCCAGCAGACGTTTGAATCAGGAAGCGGGACTCTCTATGTCAAACCATTCCAAAGTTATAGCAGAAAATCGGGACAACCAATCAGAAGAAGGGGCGGGGCTAATTAAGGCCAACGAAGCTTAAGAACTCATTACAGAGTCCCATGACACCACCCACGACTTCCTATGTCAAACCATTAAAAAGTTATAGCAGAAAAAAGGGACAACCAATCAGAAGAAGAGGCGGGGCTAATTCTGGCCAACGAAGCTTAAGAAGTCAGTACAATGTCCCATGACACCACCCACGACTTCCTATGTCAAACCATTCAAAAGTTATGGCAGATAAAAGTATTCTAGGGGGCGCTGTTGAGCCGTTAGGCCACGCCCATTAATGCAAACCATGAAATATCAAATTTATCGCCAAGTCTGGCTTGCATGCAAAATTTGGTGACTTTTGGAGAACTATCAAATATGGACCAATCACATGAAGGGGGGGCGCGCCTTTTGGCGTCTAGCGTCGCCACGGTAACACTTTTGAAAGAGAAAAGTAATGCGTGGTGTCGCAGGATGTAGACGCACATTTAGATGTATAACACACCTGGGTGCACGTTACGGTTCGGGCTGAATTAACTGCCAAAGGAATGCCATAAATTTCGCCAAAATGACACAATTTATTCAAAATGGCCGACATCCTGTTCGGTTTCGGCCATGGCTCCAAGAGACTTTTCTTTAAGTTGTGCCATGATACAGGTGTGTAGCGATTTTCGTGCATGTACGTCAAACCGTATTGTGGGGCTTGAGGCACAAAGTTTTCCGGGGGGCGCTGTTGAGCCATTTTGCCACGCCCATTAATGCAAACCATGAAATATCAAATTTATCGCCAGGCCTGGCTTGCATGCCAAATTTGGTGCCTTTTGGGGAACTATCAAATATGGACCAATCAGATGAAGGGGGGGTGCGCTTGTTGGCGTCTAGCGTCGCCACGGTAACACTTTGGAAAGAGAAAAGTAATGCGTGTAGTCGCAGGATGGAGACGCACATTTTGATGTATAACACATCTGGGTTCACGATACGGTTCGGGCTGAATTAACTCTCGAAGGAATGGCATATATTGCTCCAAAATTACGCGATTAATGCAGAATGTTCAAAATGGCCGACTTCCTGTTCGGTTTCGGCCATGGCGCCAAGAGACTTTTCTTTTAGTTGCGACATGATACAGGTGTGTACCGATTTTCGTTCATGTACGTCAAAGCGTATTATGGGGCTTGAGGCGCAAAGTTTTTTCTGTCTGAACCAATCAGATGAAGGGTGGGCACGCTTTTTGGCGTCTAGCGTCGCCACGGTAACGCTTTCGAAAGAGAAAAGTAATGCGTGGGGTCGGATGATGGAGACGCACATTTTGATGTATAACACACTTGGGGGAACGTTACGGTTCGGGCTGAATTAACTTTCGAAGGAATGGCATAAATTTCGCCAAAATGACACGACTAATTCAAAATGGCCGACATCCTGTTCGGTTTCGGGCATGACCCCAAGAGACTTTTGTTTAAGTTGTCCCATGATACAGGTGTGTACCGATTTTCGTCCATGTACGTCTAACAGTATCGTGGGGCTTGAGGCACAAAGTTTTCAAGGGGGCGCTGTTGAGCCATTTTGCCACGCCCATTAATGCAAACCTTTAAATATCAAATTTTTCGCCAGGCCTGACTAGGGTGCAAAATTTGGTGACTTTTTGGGCATGTTAAGGGGGGCAAAAAGGCCTTCACTTTGTCAGGAAAATAATAATAATAATAATTAAAGCTGCAAGCAGCGATGAACGGGCCCTCGCACTCACGTCCACCGCCCCCCATAAGCATATCAGAAATGACAACACCCACGACTCTCTATGTCAAAGCCTTAAAAGGTTATAGCAGAAAATAGAGACAACCAATCAGAAGAAGGGGCGGGGCTAATTCAGGCCAATGAAGGTCAAGGACTCCATAAAGAATCTGATGACACAACCCACGACTCTCTATGTCAAACCATTCAAAAGTTATAGCAGAAAAAAGGGACAACCAATCAGAAGAAGGGGCGGGGCTAATTAAGGCCAACAAAGCTTAAGGACTCATTACAGAGTCCCATGACACCACCCACAACTCTCTATGTCAAACCATTCAAAAGTTATGGCAGAGAAAAGTATTCTAGGGGGCGCTGTTGAACCGTTAGCCACGCCCATTAATGCAAACCATGAAATATCAAATTTATCGCCAAATCTGGCTTGCATGCAAAATTTGGTGACTTTTGGAGAACTATCAAATATGGACCAATCACATGAAGGGGGGGTGCGCCTTTTGGCGTCTAGCGTCGCCACGGTAACACTTTTGAAAGAGAAAAGTAATGCGTGGTGTCGCAGGATGTAGACGCACATTTTGATGTATAACACACCTGGGTGCACGTTACGGTTCGGGCTGAATTAACTGCCGAAGGAATGGCATAAATTTCGCCAAAATGACACAATTTATTCAAAATGGCCGACATCCTGTTCGGTTTCGGCCATGGCTCCAAGAGACTTTTCTTTAAGTTGTGCCATGATACAGGTGTGTAGCGATTTTCGTGCATGTATGTCAAACCGTATTGTGGGGCTTGAGGCACAAAGTTTTCCGGGGGGCGCTGTTGAGCCATTTTGCCACGCCCATTAATGCAAACCATTAAATATCAAATTTATCGCCAGGCCTGGCTTGCATGCCAAATTTGGTGCCTTTTGGGGAACTATCAAATATGGACCAATCAGATGAAGGGGGGGTGCGCCTTTTGGCGTCTAGCGTCGCCAAGGTAACACTTTCGAAAGAGAAAAGTAATGCGTGTAGTCGCAGGATGGAGACGCACATTTTGATGTATAACACATCTGGGTTCACGATACGGTTCGGGCTGAATTAACTCTCGAAGGAATGGCATATATTGCTCCAAAATTACGCAATTAATTCAGAATGTTCAAAATGGCCAACTTCCTGTTCGGTTTCGGCCATGGCGCCAAGAGACTTTTATTTTAGTTGCGACATGATACAGGAGTGTACCAATTTTCGTTCATGTACATCAAACCGTATTATGGGGCTTGAGGCGCAAAGTTTTTTCTGTCTGAACCAACCAGATGAAGGGTGGGCGCGCCTTTTGGCGTCTAGCGTCGCCACGGTAACGCTTTTGAAAGAGAAAAGTAATGCGTGTGGTCGCAGGATGGAGACGCACATTTTGATGTATAACACACCTGGGTGCACGTTACGGTTCGGGCTGAATTAACTGCCGAAGGATTGGCATAAATTGCGCCAAAGTGACACGATTAATTCAAAATGGCCGACTTCCTGTTCGGTTTCGGGCATGACGCCAAGAGACTTTTCTTTAAGTTGTCCCATGATACAGGTGTGTACCGATTTTCGTGCATGTACATCAAACCGTATTGTGGGGCTTGAGGCACAAAGTTTTCAAGGGGGCGCTATTGAGCCATTTTACCACGCCCATTAATGCAAACCATTAAATATCAAATTTTTCGCCAGGCCTGACTTGGGTGCAAAATTTGGTGACTTTTTGGGCATGTTAAGGGGGGCAAAAAGGCCATCACTTTGTCAGAAGAAAAATAATAATAATAAAAATTCCTGCAAATACAATAGGGCCTTCGCACTGCAAGTGCTCGGGCCCTAAAAATTCCTGCAAATACAATAGGGCCTTCGCACTGAAGGTGCTCGGGCCCTAATAACAGCAACAATAAAATACAATAAGATATTTTAAGATACAATAAAATACTTTAAAACACAATAAAAGACTTTAAGATACAATAAAATACTTTAAGATGCAATAAAATACTTTAAAACACAATAAAAGACTTTAAGATGCAATACAATACTTTAAGATGCAATAAAATACTTTAAAACACAATAAAATACTTTAAGATGCAATAAAATACTTCAAGATGCAATAAAATACTTTAAAACACAATAGAATATTATATATAAATATGAGCGTGCAGCTGTTTAACCTTCACTAGCATGCTGAAGTAAGTTTTGCCGCACTGAGACCTCTGAAGACGTCTCTGATGGAATAGTTGACGTCTCACTGAATAGTTTGCCTATCGTGATACGAACCAACAAACAATATAGATAAAAAATGGCTGAGTCTGGGTCAAACGCGGTAGTTGTTGTGTACATACATGTATGGTTTTTGGCTCTATAGGCTATAGATGAAGCTGATCAATACCACAGGACATCATGGGGGCAGTATATAGTTGATCTGAGAACCTAAAGTATTGAAAAATGTAATTTTATCATCAGTTTGGGGTAAAATTAAAGGAAAGAACTCTGTTTATATATCAACTTTGGTACAACAGGCCATTTGTAACTCTGTTTCCTTTTCCTCCATCTCCAAATTAGCCAAATGAAAGCGTCTCTTCTACAGTCACCGGGTTTGTTGATATCAGTAGCTGACGTGTCGCTGATTGATGCGTTGCTTAACAACTATATGAACACAAATGACAGAAACCAGAAATGAAGCGTAAACCTGATCTTGACCGCCGGCAGCACTGACTGGTCGTGTGGTCTGTACGCGACTTGTGGTGGGATGTTTGGATTAGAGTCAGACAAACTAAAACTGGTGCAGGGTAATCCGGTGCACGCTGAGGATACAGCATGACTGCGCACTAACATATGTGGAAAGATCGAACACTCGATGGAGTTGGGCTGAGAGCCAAAGACGAGGTGGGGAGATGATTTTAGGGGGACAGACTGATGCCGTTATCTCTGCTCTCCTTGAGAAATAAGAATAATGGTCACATTATTACAGATTTAAATCTTTGTCTCCAGTGGTGCAGCGTTAGCTCAGAGGTAGATGCTACAATCCTAGGGCAAAAGGGCAAAACTAAATAAAAACTCTTTGAGAAATACCAAAAAATTAGCAGTTATTGCCAATTTTCGTCTGGGCCCATGTTGCAATTTAAGCCCAATATTCGTCACTCATAGCAGGATATTATGGGAAGATTATACATTTCCTAAATTGCTACAGTCCTGTGAGTATTTCAGTTTTTGTTATTTGTGTCAGTGATGTTCCTACATTTCACAGTGCTATAAAAAAGACTACAGTTTAGGCGAAAATAGTGGAAAAATAGTTGTTGAGACAGTTTGACCTTTGACCAATGGTGATTTATATTTTTTAGACAGGACAAAAACTAGGTCTAAATCAGAGATAGGAGTGTACACTTTAAAATGCTACCAAACATGCCCCCATAACTTATGAGTAAAGGTCTGAAAATGAGCGCAAAACAGGATATGCCCCCTGCATTTAGAGGCCTATTTATTGCAAGGGATGGATAACTTTATGTACTGATGACTGTCATTAGAACCACTTAGAACGGGTTATCGTTAGGCCTGTCAAACGATTAATTTTTATAATCGTGATTAATTGCATGTTGTGCATAGTTAACTCGCGATTGATCGCATATTAATCGCAAATTTTTTTTCACACATTTTTTGCTGTTCTAAATTACCTTTAGGTATTTTTTTTAAAGTTTTTAATACTGTTAACAACATGAGAAAGGGCAAATATGCTTGCTTTATGCCAATGTTTATTCAACTTTCCACAAAAAAAGCTTTTGACCTGATTGTAACATTCCTTCATAAATACAAACACAATGTAGTCCCCGACTTTACACTTGTAAAGACTATCTTAAGATTCCTCGTTTTTTTAAGAAACTTAATGTAAAACAATGAACCATATGCATCAAAAAACATTGTACAAGAAGTGCATTGGTCAGTTACATTTTCCATGTAATTATGTCTAACCTCATATGGAGGAAAATAAAAGGCTCAAAAAATATCCCCTTTTCCTAAGTGGGATCAAAACAGGGGGATACAAAAAATAAATCACAAAAAATTAAAGTGCACATGTAACAGCAGGGAGTAACTCAACCTGTAAAGTGCAGTTGGGCTATAATTAGCTAATACTTCAGATTCTTTGGAACAGATCTCTCTTTGCTCATGTATTCAGGTGAGGAACCTCCTTCCCTCACATCTATCCAGCGTTGTCTGCTTTTGAAAGGGGGGGGGGTGCTCTCTGCATCGTGTGTTTGAGACTCGACGTACTTCGATGGTAATTCATTTCAAATCGTCAGTCTTGTCCAGCGAACCATCTGGCATCTTTTTGAAAGTGAACTTGCCGTTCAAAAGTTCAAGCAGTAATCCATCTTACTTTTCCTCAAGCTACGGTGCCGTCGACTGCCAGAAATGATATAATGCGCGTTTTTTTTTTTTTTTTACCCTGCGCGTTAATCCTGCGTTAAAAAAAATGTCAGCGTTAAGAGGACGTTAAGTTAACGCGTTATTAACGCGTTAACTTTGACAGCCCTAGTTATCATACATATCATCATATACCTACATATCATCTATAGTACGGAAGAGTATTAGGGCCATGCAGGAGAAAAAATATTTTGAGAGCCGAAGATTTTTTTTTTATTTTGCACTTCGAGAAAAAAGTCGAGAAAAAAATCGAAATGTCGAGATTAATGTTGAAATACAATTTCGAGAAAAAAGTCGAAATTTCTCGAAATTGTACTTCAACATTAATCTTGACTTTTCGACTTTTTTCTCGACATTTCAACTTCAACAATATTCTCAACATTTCAGCTTTTTTCTCGACATCTCAACTTTTTTCTCAACATTTCGACTTTATTCACGAAATTTTGACTTTTTTCTCAACATTTCGACTTTTTTCTCGACATTTCAACTTCAACATTAATCTCGACATTTCGACTTTTTTCTCGGCATCTCGACTTTTTTCTCGAAGTGCATAATGAAAAAAAAATCTTCCTCCTCTAAAATATTATTTTTATTTTTCTCCTTCCCGGCCCTAATACTCTTCCGTATCTATAGACATGTACCTTTTCAAAAAATGTTACTACGTTTTGTCACCTTGAGTGGTACCAAAATCTGGTCTGGCCCATGGACAGAAATGAAGCGTAAACCTGATCTTGACCACCAGCAGCACTGACTTGTGGTGGGATGTTTGGATTAGAGTGAAGACAAACTAAAAACTGGTGCCGGGTAATCCGGTGCACGCTGAGGATACAGCATGACTGCGCACTAACATATGTGGAAAGACCGAACACTCAATGGAGTTGGGCTGAGAGTCAAAGACGAGGTGGGGAGATGATTTTAGGTCTGACAGACTGATGCCGTTATCTCTGCTCTCCTTGAGAAACAAGAATAATGGTCAAAGTATTATAGCTTTAAATCTTTTGAAGCTATAATGTCTCCAGTGGTGCAGCGTTAGCTCAGCTTGGACAAGGTGATGAAATCCATTCACACCTTGATAGTTTTTTTGAATGAAAATATTTTCCTAAATGAATGTAATGATGATATGATCTTCCGAGAAACATCTGTGCAAAACATTTCCTTCACTCGGTGTAATTGTTTGTTTTAGTGCATAATCCCCTTCCACCTCCTCTTTTCTCAGAGTAACACATTCTGAGATGCCCCGCTGTGCATTTCAGATTTTCTTTCAGCAGAACCTGTTCTCAGGAACCTTTTTCAAACATATCTCACCGTAGACTTCATACTCCCTGCCCTCTCGGAGGACTGCCGTCGGAGCCCCCCCCCCAGGGCACGGCGGACGGTGTCTCCGACCAAGTGGGTGACCGCAGCTGAGTCTTGCCAGGCCATTGTGATGTTAAAACAACCACTGCATTCCTTCACTGCAGTACAAGCACTGAGTCAGGCCTGGAAAGTTACTGACCTGGGGCCCATGGCTTCCCTAAAGCTTCTTGGGTCAGGTACGAGCAGCTCTGCTGTAAAACTGGCACCAAACACCACTTTGACACTTGACTGTGATTTGCACACTCTGGATGAAAATGTCAGACATTGTTTTTGCAGTCTCTCAGTGCTCTCGGCCTAGGAATGAGCAAACACAGGTTCTTCCTGGAGTGAGTTTTCAACACTGAGAGGTAAATTAACCAGCAGGTCATAGCGTGGTCTTCACTTTTTATTTGATTTTCATTTTAATCAGGAATCCAAAACAAAGAATTTTGGTCCGCTTGTAGGGACATCAGTTAAAGAGTTGGTCAGTGGAGGCATTCAGAAAACTCTCAGGAGCACAGTTCCTCTTTGTGTCCGTGGTGCTCCTCGTGTAGATCCACCGTCGGATATCAATTTGAGGCTATTTAAACAGAGCCTCCCTTTTTTTTAAGCCGTCCAGCCAATAAACTAATCACATTTACTAAATCAATAATGTCTGCTTCTCAGTTCCAGACTCCAACCGACTTTCATGACACCTGTTCTGCCGACAAATTAAAGTTACTTACTGTTGTTTAACCGACATCATCAGCTGTTAATTTTACATGCAAAGGATGTGCATTTAACTGCAACTTAGAAATATTAGGACACGTATAAACATTCTGTAAAAGCCATTTGTATTGAGTTTGAATGATATATGTTTGGATATGTTTTGTTTTGCGTTAGCCTCCTACCACTTGGGGGAGTGGTGGCACATTTTTGTGAAGGTCAAAGGATAATACTGTAATTAAGGTGATGAATGAACTCAGGTGTTGCTGAGTAGGAAGCAAACAGTTTTTTGACCGTGTGGTATTGTACATGAAAAGGAAAGATTTGTATGTTTTTGGAGTAAAGAATTGAAACGCATTGACAAATTGGAAACAAAGTGTGAGTAGAATAAAGTTACTCAATGGAAACAGATTTGGACGTTTCCATTCATTGCACGTATCACAGCAAGTAAAAATGGGAACTGATGGTGAAGTCTTTTGTTGGTATGCAAAAGGGACACTACACATTCTTTTTTTTTTTTTTTTTTATTGATCTTTTTATAAGAAACAACATACACTTAAAACATGGAAACGTGTAGTCAAACAGACGCATTATACATTGTCTCCTTTTTTTTTTTTTTTTTTTTAAACACACAAAACCTAACAAAGGAACAGAGTCTCTGTAGCGTTAAAAAATAAATAAACAGATGAGCAAGAAATGAAACTGGAAATAAATAAAACATAAAAAAAAACAAATTAAGGAGATGAAAAGAAAATTAAGGGAGGGGGGGGTCAGTCGGTGGGTAGAGTCTTCAACGCGGTAAAGTGGTCTATGAACGATTGCCATTTGTGAATTAATTTAGCTGAGTTGCCTTTTACAGAGTATCTCACCTTCTCCAATTTAAGAAAAAACATAACATCACTAAGCCAAATAGAAATAGACGGGGACCTGGGGGATTTCCATAAAAGTAAGATACGACGTCTTGCTAAAAGGGATGTGAAAGCCAATACTTCTGACTTCTTCTGTGTGTGGCTGATATGTGAGGAGTCAACAGAGAGTCCGAATATTGCTAAGAGAGGGGCCATAACAACTTTTTTACCCAGAACTTTAGACATGATCACAGAATAATCACTCCAAAATTTCTGTAACCTAGGACAGGAGAAAAACATATGACTTAAATTGCAGGGAGAACCCTGGCATCTGTCGCATAAGTCTGCAACATTCGGATATATTTCCGATAATCGGGATTTTGATAGGTGGGCTCTATGCAGCACCTTAAATTGAATAAGTTCTAGTCAAGCGCAAGGCGTGCTAGATCGTATGCTACGGATAGCTTTATCCCACAGCTCCCCTGTGAAGTCAAGGCCCAACTCTCGTCCCCAACCCTCCCGAGCTTTATCTACAGAATGATCATCAAATGTCATACACAGTGCATATATCTTAGATATCAGAGACTTTTGACTGAGTTTCATAGTTAGAAGATCATCCCACGGTTGGTTCGCAGGAAGGGAAGGGAAGCAACACTACACATTCTGTTGAAATTCCACCTTAAATGTACTGAAGGAAGCTGAGAAACGTGCTGTTCCTGGAACGGCCACTAGTCCCAGCAACTAGTGACCGTTGCTTAAGGCCACGGTTGCTCTGGTCAGGCTTTGGCCACGGTTTCTCTGGTCAGGCTTTGGCCATGGTTGCTCTGGTCAGGCTTTGGCCATGGTTGCTCTGGTCGGGCTTTGGCCACGGTTGCTCTGGTCAGGCTTTGGCCACGGTTGCTCTGGTCAGTCTTTGGCCACGGTTGCTCTGGTCAGTCTTTGGCCACGGTTGCTCTGGTCAGTCTTTAGCCACGGTTGCTTTGGTCGTCTTTGGCCATGGTTGCTCTGGTCGGCTCAGCCACGGTTGCTTTGGTCAGACTTTGGCCATGGTTGCTCTGGTCGGGCTTTGGCCATGGTTGCTCTGGTTGAGCTTTGGCCACGGTTGCTCAGGTCGGGCTTTGGCCATGGTTGCTCTGGTCGGGTTTTGGCCACGGTTTCTCTGGTCAGGCCTTGGCCATGATTGCTCTGGTCGGGCTTTAGCCACGGTTGCTCTGGTCAGGCTTTGGCCACACTTGCTCTGGTCAGGCTTTGCCCATGGTCGCTCTGGTCGGGCTTTGGCCATGGTTGCTCTGTTCAGGCTTTGGCCACACTTGCCCTGGTCAGGCTTTGCCCATGGTTGCTCTGGTCGGGCTTTGGCCACGGTTGCTCTGGTCAGGCTTTGGCCACGGTTGCTCTGGTCAGTCTTTGGCCACGGTTGCTCTGGTCAGGCTTTGGCCATGGTTGCTCTGGTCAGGCTTTGGCCACGGTTGCTCTGGTCGGGCTTTAGCCATGGTTGCTCTGGTCGGGCTTTGGCCATGGTTGCTCTGGTCGGGCTTTGGCCACGGTTGCTCTGGTCGGGCTTTGGCCACGGTTGTTCTGGTCGAGCTTTGGCCATGGTTGCTCTGGTCGGGCTTTGGTCACGTTACTCTGGTCAGGCTTTGGCCGTGGTTGCTCTGGTCAGGCTTTGGCCACGGTTTCTCTGGTCGGGCTTTGGCCACGGTTGCTCTGGTAGGGCTTTGGCCATGGTTGCTCTGGTCAGACTTTGGCCATGGTTGCTCTGGTCGGGCTTTGGCCATAGTTGCTCTGGTCGGGCTTTGGCCACGGTTGTTCTGGTCGGGCTTTGGCCACGGTTGTTCTGGTCGGGCTTTGGCCACGGTTGTTCTGGTCGAGCTTTAGCTACGGTTGCTCTGGTCGGGCTTTGGCCATGGTTGCTCTGGTCGGGCTTTGGCCATGGTTGCTCTGGTCGGGCTTTGGCCACGGTTGTTCTGGTCGAGCTTTAGCTACGGTTGCTCTGGTCGGGCTTTGGCCATGGTTGCTCTGGTCGGGCTTTGGCCATGGTTGCTCTGGTCGAGCTTTGACCATGGTTGCTCTGGTCGGGCTTTGGCCATGGTTGCTCTGGTCAGGCTTTGGCCATGGTTGCTCTGGTCAGGCTTTGGCCACGGTTTCTCTGGTCGGGCTTTGGCCATGGTTGCTCTGGTCGGGCTTTGGCCATGGTTGCTCTGGTCAAGATTTAGCCATGGTTGCTCTGGCCGGGCTTGGCCACGGTTGCTCTGGTCGGGCTTTGACCCCGGTTTCTCTGGTCGGGCTTTGGCCATGGTTGCTCTGGTCGTTTTTGGCCACGGTTGAACTGGTCGGGCTTTAGCCACGGTTGCTGTGGTCAGGCTTTAGCCACGGTTGTTCTGGTCGGGCTTTGGCCACAGTTGCTCTGGTCAGGCTTTGGCCACGGTTGCTTTGGTCAGTCTTTGGCCACGGTTGCTTTGGTCGGGCTCGGCCAGAGTTGATCTGGTTGGGCTCGGCCACGGTTGCTCTGGTCGGGCTGGGACAGAGTTCCCGGAGACGTCGTCTCTGCTCTAACAGTCAGATTCTGGCAGATTTCATCAGAATGATTGTAGGGTCAGTTGGCGTCATGGCTTGACATGAGATGAGCGATAAAAAAGCTTAAAAAGCTTTTTTGTGGCGTCTGAGTTGAGGTGGGCGAGGTCCATCTCAACGCCACACTAGTTCATTCTGCCCATGTGCCTGTTTTTGGATTAGCTGCTGTTTTGTGGAGTCAGGTTTAAAAAAAAAAAAAGAAATGGCTTGAAAGCTGTTGGTGATGTCACAATACTTTAAAAAAACATTTTTTAAATACAGGACTAATCTATGTGCCTGTATAATGGGACTATATAAAACTATTTTAAATAAAGTTGAGTAAAATAAACAGTATATTTAGAAAGGAGCAATGCTAAATGGGTATTTGAGAAAGTCCAAACTGTTCCAGGCTGACTTCACCCCAACTGGGAACCTTTAACGAAGTTTACAAAAGTGTCAGCAGGGCACCTGTCCTACTGTTGAGGTGCTACAAGTTAAACAAAAAAGGGGCTTAAAACGGCTGCCAGTGTGTCACATTTGCTGTAATAACAAACATCCACTGGCAGAGAAAGGCGCTGTGCTGCCGGAATGGCGGTGCGTGCGTGTGTGTTCCTCATTAACCTGGGATTTAAACCGGTGACCTGCTTCATCAGTCACATTTCCAGCTCGCTGCGCCAGGCCTCTCAGCGCAGCGCCCAGCGCGCTAACAAACCCGGCTGATTCATTATAGCTGCTGCTGCTGGCAGCGCCGCTGCTGCAGGACCTGGAAACTAGGAATCTCAACCTGAAGCCGTTTTACGCACTTGGCAGAGTTTACAGGCCACCGGTGGAACTTTTACTGAAGCCCCTCTATTCTGTTGTGAATCATGTGTTTTGTAGCGGGTCGTTTTAGTTTTTTTTTTCCTTTTGTAAAAAGGTCTTTGTTAGGCCCGTGCTGTGCCCTGAATATGTCTTTTCATTTAAATCCCCCCCGAGTCATATGCAAACAAACAACACTAATAGTTTACGTCCAGCATGAACTGTATGCACATGATTAAAATTAGTTGCTTCTGATAGACCGTGCCAATCATAGGCCTGTAATTGGCTTAATTTCTTACCCGTTGCCAAGATCAGATACTGCGAGTTGAGCATTAAACGCATTCAGAAAGCTGGCAGACGCACAGTGGCACTTCTGTGTCTGTTGTACACATCATTTAAATCCAACTTCAGATATCAGTTTAGGGATCCTGCAGCTTCAGACACCTAAACAAGACGATCAACAGAACCGGGAGACGCTGGGACACGCCCACCATGTCAATCATAGTTAAACATTTTTAGCTTGGCTGACTTGGCTTATGCAAACATGTGATTCTTATTTTATTTACATTAATCGCATTCGTTCTTCTCAAATCTGTCCGAAGATCCACATTTTAGGTGTCGCTACCAGGGGTGAAAGTAGATAAAAGTTCTTGCTGGTACTACAACCCCAACCTTCATGGCTTGTTCTCCTCCCACCACCAACACGCATTACATTTTTTAACGCCTGTATGGTGTAGAAATTAGAAACACTTGACACTGTGTAGCAAATTATTTATTTAAATGGTGTAAATAAAGGCCAGTCCGGACCAAGGATTGTCAAAGAATATTTTGTAAATGTTGACAAAACTTTCAAAATCATAAAAATTTGTTTTGTTTAAAATTAGAACAAATTTACAGTTAAATTCATCAGCAGCTGAACAGTTAACAAGTCTCTGTCTTTGAATTTTCAGAACATTGGGCACATAAATGAAAGAAGAGATGAGTAAAATGTCTCAAAATGTCTCTTACAATATGTGCATTGAAATGGAAGATAACTTCTTAAGCATGTTTTTCATCAAAGCAAAACACTTAAAAGATTAAAAAAAAACTTTACTTCAACATTTTTGCCGCTTTTTTCTTTTTTTTCCTGAACCGAGGAATAATCACAAATATCTTATTTGTGATTATTTGGCGTGTGATTATTTACCAGCATATTTGAAATATGCTGGTAATGTGTCGGCCAACCACAGAAGTCTTTGGAATTTTGGTGGAATCATTTATTTTTTGTCCTTGCCTGGTGCAAGTGAAAAAAAAAAAAGTAATGTTACGTGAACAATAAATCAAACACTCCCTTCCATGCAGTGTGTGTGTTTAGGAAGTAAAGACTGGAATACGCTATTCACAAAAGCACAAATAGTGGGATTTTACTAATATTTATATCGTACAAATATTTAAAAAATTATTCGGACGAATAAAAAAGGTCGGGACTCTAGTGTAAAGTGGGGGTGAGGTGTTTGGCTGAGTGGGCAGTGCCATTGCCTTTTGTGTCAAAGATTGAGAGTTCAAGACCTGCTATACCTGAAGTATATTTTCAGTCATTCGTTTGTTTGTTTTTTTCCCGGTACTGCATACCGGCACTGAATCTTTTGGTGGTACGGAGTACCTGATCGTACCGGCTTACTTTCACCTCTGGTCGCTACTGAATCAGCAC
The DNA here is from genome assembly GCF_033807715.1 of Cololabis saira. Taxonomy (NCBI): domain Eukaryota; kingdom Metazoa; phylum Chordata; class Actinopteri; order Beloniformes; family Belonidae; genus Cololabis; species Cololabis saira. The sequence goes on from NC_084598.1 coordinate 38,929,727, forward strand.
CAGAAAGGAGAGGTGCTGGGGGGTCGGGGTCTGAGAAACAAAGACTAGCAGAACTTTGTTGTACTCGGGGAAGCCTAAAGATGCCATAGCCTGGTTGACTGGGCTGACGGCCGACTGGGAAGGGCCCTGAAATGATCCATAGTGGATCCTGGCTCTGTCAACAGATCCACACCGGAGGAGCTGCAGAGCTGCTGGGAATATTTGCAATAGAATCTCCACTTTTAAATGTGATTTTTGATGGCGAATCGCTTCATTTTACCAACACTGCCCTTTCCACCACAATGCTTCCAGAGCTGGTTTCTGGTCCAGTGCTGGTGCTGGTTCACAACTTGTGAACCAGCTGAGAACCGTTTTGTTTTTCCACAGCTCGGGTGCTAAGGGGAGCTACGTCATTACGTCTCTGTAAATGTCAGTTACGTTGCTGCGTTTGCATCGGCGCGAAAATTGAAGCAACAACAACGTATCTGCTCTAATAGGACTTGGTCCACGTAGCTCCTCCGTGGACAGATCTCTAAAAGACAGGTTGTCTCCTCCTCAGACCCATGATGCTTTGCTGCATCCAGATTCATTCTTCTTTCAAAATGTCTCCGTCTCCCAGTCTTGCTATTGGTTGGTCTTAACAACTCCGTCCCCTCCACTTACGTAAGCGGTTCTTTCCTCTAGAGCAGGGGTCGGCAACTCGCGGCTCTAGAGCCGCATGCGGCTCTTTAGCGCCGCCCTAGTGGCTCCTGGAGCTTTTTCAAAAATGTTTCACCTTTTTTTTCCTTTTTTTCTTCTTTTTTTTCATCTTTTTTTTTCCTTTTTTTCTTCTTTTTTTCCTTTTTTTTCTCTCTTTTTTCTTCTTTTTTCTCTTTTTTTCTTCCTTTTTCCTTTCCTTTCTAATCTCGAAATTTTGACTTTTTTCTTGAAATTTTGACTTTTTTCTCGAAATTTCGGCTTTTCTCTTGACATTTAGAATTTTTTTCTCAACATTTCAACTTTTTTCTCAAGATTGTACTTCAAACATTAATCTCGACATTTCGACTTTTTTCTGAACATTTCAACTTTTTTCTCGAAGTGCATAATGAAAAAAAAAATTTGCGGCTCCAGACATATTTATGTTTTGTGTTTTTGGTCCAATATGGCTCTTTCTACATGGTGGGTTGCCGACCCCTGCTCTAGACCAGCAAAGAGGTGGTGCTACCTTGGAACTGGTTCTTCTGGTTTGGAGCCAGTTCTTTGTCAGTGGAAACAGAAAGCCCTGTTCCAAACTCACTAGCCCAGAACCAGAACCAGAACCAGAACCAGAACCAGCCTGGAACCGGTTTAGTGGAAAAGCGGTAACAGTTAGGCTAAAGTGTCTGCTCCTAGCTATGTCTCGTCCTCGGATGCTTGCAGGCCGCCGCACAGCCATAGTTAGTACGATTAACAGCACAACAAAACATGTTATGAAAATATGAATGACGAAGCTATTTATTCACAGCTCATAAGTCAATAAGTTTTAAGCAGCAAACATTAAGGATTGAACCAGACTGTAAATATGTTTATTTCTGCTCTAAACTTGGACATCTTAACATAGAGGTTAATAGAGATGGACTTGCTTTCGGAGTCGGTACCAGTGGTGAGTAGAAAGAAGTTGAAGATTTTGGTGCTTATTTATCGGGAGAGGTGTCAAAAGTATTCACATTCATTACTCAGGTAGAAGTATAGATACTAGAGTTTAAAAATACTCCTGTAGAAGTTGAAGTATCAACTCAAGTTTTTTACTTAAGTAAAAGTATAAAAGTACTGGTTTCAAAACTACTTAAAGTATATAAGTAAAAGTAATGTAAGGGGGAAAAAAGCCATTAAGGACAAAAGCCATTGAAAATGAATGTATCTTAGTATAATGCAAGTATATTAAAGAACCATATATGTGTACTATTGAGCATTAACATGTGTTTCAGAGAGCAGGAGATATGATGACTAGTTGTCTATAAGTATTGTAATGGTGCAAAAAGTCAAACTTCAGAGGCATGTTATCATTTATCCTAACCTTTATTGGAATGTACATCCAAGTTTAGTTGCAGGAATCTGAGGGAACGGATGTAAGAACAAAACTGGACAAGAACATCTGAAACAACCACAACCAAATTCACTCTATCCGGATGGAGCAATTTAACTGGATAGTTTTTTTTTAAAGGCCAAAATGAAATAGAGTAACGAGGCTGTTTTTAAATGTAAGGAGTAAAAAGTACAGATAATTGCGTGAAAATGTAAGGAGTAAAAGTAAAAAGTCGTCTGAAAAATAATTACTACAGTGAAGTATAGATAACCAAAATTTCTACTTAAGTAAGGTAACAAAGTATTTGTACTTCTTTACTTGACACCTCTGTTTATCGGTACAGAGAAAAGCATCTATTGGCCGACATAAACAGGACCGTGTCAGCCTGACCAGCCATGCTATTTCTTTCCTGTTTGAATCAATTTACAAAGAATTAGGCCCGGTTCGTTTCTACGCCTTAGCCAGTGAGATGTCCAGTTGTCTTTTGGACCGTCTGTTTTTTTAAACAGACGACCCACCTCTCAACTCTGCGGCCCAAAGCGTTCTAGCTTTGATCCAGCTGACCCTTTCCACCGGAGCTGTCAGTAAGTGGAAAGGTCTGACCAGTCTGGCTCCGGTCGTGCCTCCTATCCTCACTTTGGCTGCCCTCCCTTTGCTTTTGTGGCTCTTATCTCCCAGTGTATCTCCTGAGCTGCTTAAGCCCGTCAGACTGACCAAACACCGACACACTCAGCCCATTCATCAAGCTCCAATTGAATCTTTTTCATGTAATTACCGAGGTAGCATGTACTGCCAAGTGTTTATTTGAATTGGAGGGACCGTAATAGATAATCTCATCATGTCTCCGACTCCCTGCCGTCCTCTGGGCCAGGAACGCTCAACCCACTCGCCTTGGATCTAAAACGCTTTTTCTGATACATTATTTCACCCCTCTTTGCCTGCTTTCCAGCGTCTTGTATGTCCATAAACACATCAGGTCTGTTTGTAAGGATATAAACACTACAGCGGAGTGTTTGTGGAAGTTTTAAGTATATTTGCTCAGGAGAAAGTGAGTAGTTTTGTTTCCTTCCATGTGGTTTATGGGGAAGTTAAGGCTGATTAAAGGGAGCGAGGAGCTGCCACGCTGGATGTCCCGCCTGCCCGGTTCCAAGCAGAGCTCTCACCAGTCTGGTTACAGTAGCCGCTCCAACCAACACACTCCCATTCCACTTCACAGCACGTCCCTCACAAGAAAAAGGGAAAAAAAGTGTGGAATTAAGGGGGTTTAAAACGTCCTTCTCTGTTCAAATGAAAGATTTGCAGCCATTATTTATTCTGGGCACAAGGAAAAGGTCGTCAGCTGGAGGAAGAAATGGTTGCTCAGCAGGAACATCTGGCCTCTGATCGGTTGTCGTTAAGTGTGTTAGAAGATAAACCTCCTAACATGGAGACATGACTCAGATGAGGTTTGGCAGGATGGATGACGGTTGCTGTGCCATAAAGAGAAAAAGAAAAAGTTCTGAACACCTCAGAGTTACGTTTCTTGTTAAACTGATGCACTGATTTCACACAAAATGTAATGTGATCTTGATCAAAAGCAGACAAACACAATGTGCTGAAGTTCTTGAGCTCATGGACTAGATGAGACATCGATAAAAGATGTTTAGAGCTGGCAACCATTTATTACTTATTTGAAAATTTGAGAGTACTTCCAAAGGACTGAGCTGATGTCTTTGTTTTTGGTTTCTTTGTTGCTTTTCTATCCCGAAAAATAGTAACAGCCTAATTACTAATACATTGGTATATAACTCTGGGGGTGATGTATGACAACATTCCGACTCAAGTGTTTACTAGTATAACTTGTGACTACTACTGGAATTGCTAATTTTTGATCTAAGAAATAATTATTAATCTCTAGATAACCCATTTCGTTTTCATTTTATTTTCTTATTTAAGTTTACATTCATTGCACTACTACTACTTTTTTTGTTATGTCACTATATTACTATCTTTTTATTTTTATTTTATTTTTTTTAATTTTTATTATTAGTTTAGTTTTAGTTTAGTTTAGTTTATTTCAGTCATGACATCACTAAAAAAAAAAGGATTAAAATGACAACAAAAAAACTAATAGACTGTTCAAAGAAAACATTAGAAAAAAATTCCAATATACAAATACCATCTAGACCGAAAAAGATGTAGGCTGAAAGCCTATTATTTGCCTACCCTCAAAAAGATGAATTAAAGTAATGAAATGAAAGATTATTATTTATTTTATTTTTAATTTTTATTTTTTTGCTATTTCCAAAGGAAAATTAATGATGATAACTGTGGGGGGAGGGATGGGGAGAGGGAGGGAAAAAAAAGGTATGTTCATCTGTTTTGCTCTGTATTGTGGAAACAATCTGCCAATAAAAACATATATTAAAAAAAAAAGAAAAAGATGTTTAGAGTCAGTAGTTCGGGTTACAGTCAATGAAGTGAGGTGGAGGTGGAGAGTGTGATAAGACACTCAATCCTTGTAAGTTATTTTTTTATTCAAAGCGTCTACTGATGCCAAACCCATGCCTCGGAAAAAGGAGGTCACTGAAGACGTACGATGACGTTGTAGCTGATCTATTAGATTCTGTTCAGTTCAGCTTTATTTATATATTACCAAATCATAGCAAATGTCATCTCAAAGATATTCCAACAACACAGTTTGACTCGTTCCAAAGGAGTTCAATTGATTCAAAGCCAATAAAATAACAAATAATGATTGTTTCACTGAGGAAACCAACAGTAAGACACGAAAGGCAAAGTGTTTAAGCATCCATCAGTCCACAGCTGGACAAACTATCTATGAATGGAGACGTTTTAGTTTTGCAGCTACACTGAAAAAAATCAATCTAAACGCATGTAAATATAACATATTTAAATCTGTGATACTAACAATTAAAAATGAAGTTTTTTGCTTTGCATGAATACATCTAGTTTTGAACTTAATCTGCATTTGTTCAAAAAACAAGACATTGTGCATGTTTTCCTTAACAAGCAGTATTTATGTGAATCCCAGGCAATATTTTCATTTACACACAAACAAGCAATGATCTTGTTCTATTTACTTTTCCTTTAACAATTTTAATCTATTGGGCACATTGACCAACGTTTAGATGAAACATGCTTTATTTGTTTTATGCACAACACAACAGTAAAAAATATCTTGCTTGATCTACTTTAAAAAAAATTATGCAACTTTTTCGCATGAGATTTTTATGTAGATCAAGAAAGACTAGTCTTTGTATAAACTACTTAATTTTTAGTATGTACAAAATTCATTTGCAAGTAAATTAAATTGAATTTTTGCAAGTAATGTCAACTAATTTTGATAAATAAAGTAAAATTAACACAATTAAGTTGCATGTACTTGCAAAATGTATTATTTACATACATAAAATTGAGTAGTTTATACAAAGACTAGTCTTTCTCGATCTACATAATAATCTCATGCAAAAAGTTGACTTTTTTAAGTAGATCAAGCACAATATTTGTATCAGTTTACTCTTCCTGGACCTGGACGTCCAGCTAACACGAGTCTGAATACGCAACGCCGACTCCTCAAAGAGTTAAAGGCAAACCCACGATGTCTGTGTCAGGGTGATGACTTACATTCTTCAGACGTTTCCTCATTGTTCTCCCATTTTTATTGTACCGTCTGGCCCACCTGAAACTAATCTCTTACTCCTCGCATTGTGAACAAAAACTGCTACCACCATCTTTTTAGAATTAACCACGTGATGCAAACCATGCCTCGCAAAGAAGAGATCGAATGAGGATTAATGAAGTATGATTCATTATTTATCATTCAAATGTCACTTCTGCTACCTCATTTGACCCCTGGAGTTAATTGTACCAATGTCGTTGTCAGCTAACTGATGCAAAATTTATGTAAAATAGAATCTTGTTTCAACCAAGTCTGGAGTTTATTGCCCCAATGCATAGATGCTACATTTTCCACCCCCTAAAGGATAATTTGTACTCCCTCTTTGTGGTTTTTGCATTTTTCCTTCTTATGGTTTTGTAACCTGGAACCTGATTTTCCCCAAAAGAGTTTCCCCAAGGGATCAATAAAAGTATCTATCCACCAAAACACCTACACCGTCTGAGTTCTGTTCCAACTTAAAGTCTGCATCCAGACAAACACCGTCTGGCAACGACCATTTCATCCAGGATGCTTCCAGTGGAGGTTCAGACGGCAAAGTATCCCAGGATGCATTTTGCATCAACAAGCAGAAGTATAATGGCAGACAAAGAAGGAGTAAAAGAGAACTTTGTTTTATGTAATAGATGTTGAAGATAATGTAGAAGGCTGTTTTAAGATACTTTCATGCGGGAATCTTGTAACTTCTAATTTGTAGTTACGTGATTAAGATCAAGCCCCCCCCCCCAAAAAAAAAAAACAAAAAAAAACACTGGGTTTGTATGTGTATATTTATGTATGTGTGCGTATATATATGTATATATATTAAATATAGTAATAATGCACATATATATACTTTTGGTTTCTACCGTCATGGTATCAATCATTAATATGTGTGCAGACAAGGTGAAAAAAAAAAAAAAAGAAAAAAAAAAAAAGATCAAGCCTATTTGTCTCCACTGAACTGCATTTAACCCTTTTGCTGTCTTCGGGTCAAAATTACCTAATTCTCCCTTCCTTCTTTTCTCCCTTCCTTCCTTCCTTCCTTCCTTCCTTCCTTCCTTCCTTCCTTCCTTCCTTCCTTCCTTCCTTCCTTCCTTCCTTCCTTCCTTCCTTCTTTTCTCCCTTCCTTCCTTCCTTCCTTCCTTCCTTCCTTCCTTCCTTCTTTTCTTCCTTCCTTCCTTCCTTCTTTTCTCCCTTCCTTCTTTTCTTCCTTCTTTTCTTCCTTCCTTCCTTCCTTCCTTCTTTTCTCCCTTCCTTCCTTCCTTCCTTCCTTCCTTCCTTCCTTCTTTTCTCCCTCCCTTCCTTCCTTCCTTCCTTCTTTTCTCCCTTCCTTCCTTCCTTCCTTCCTTCCTTCCTTCCTTCCTTCCTTCCTTCCTTCCTTCCTTCCTTCCTTCCTTCCTTCCTTCCTTCCTTCTTTTCTCCCTTCCTTCCTTCCTTCTTTTTTCCCTTCCTTCTTTTCTTCCTTCCTTCTTTTCTCCCTTCCTTCCTTCCTCCCTTCCTTCCTTCCTACCTTCCTTCTTTTCTCCCTTCCTTCCTTCTTTTCTTCCTTCCTTCTTTTCTCCCTTCCTTCCTTCTTTTCTCCCTTCCTTCTTTTCTTCCTTCTTTTCTTCCTTCCTTCCTTCCTTCCTTCCTTCCTTCCTTCCTTCCTTCCTTCCTTCCTTCCTTCCTTCCTTCCTTCCTTCTTTTCTTCCTTCCTTCCTTCCTTCTTTTCTCCCTTCCTTCTTTTCTTCCTTCCTTCCTTCCTTCCTTCCTTCCTTCCTTCCTTCCTTCCTTCCTTCTTTTCTCCCTTCCTTCCTTCCTTCCTTCCTTCTTTTCTCCCTTCCTTCCTTCCTTCCTTCCTTCTTTTCTCCCTTCCTTCCTTCCTTCCTTCCTTCCTTCCTTCCTTCCTTCCTTCCTTCCTTCCTTCCTTCCTTCCTTCCTTCCTTCCTTCTTTTCTCCCTTCCTTCCTTCCTTCCTTCCTTCCTTCTTTTCTCCCTTCCTTCCTTCCTCCCTTCCTTCCTTCCTACCTTCCTTCTTTTCTCCCTTCCTTCCTTCTTTTCTTTTCTCCCTTCCTTCCTTCTTTTCTCCCTTCCTTCCTTCCTTCTTTTTTCCCTTCCTTCTTTTCTTCCTTCCTTCTTTTCTCCCTTCCTTCCTTCCTCCCTTCCTTCCTTCCTACCTTCCTTCTTTTCTCCCTTCCTTCCTTCTTTTCTTCCTTCCTTCCTTCCTTCCTTCATCCTTCTTTTCTCCCTTCCTTCTTTTCTCCCTTCCTTCCTTCCTTCCTTCTTTTCTTCCTTCCTTCTTTTCTCCCTTCCTTCCTTCCTTCCTTCCTTCCTTCCTTCCTTCCTTCCTTCCTTCCTTCCTTCCTTCCTTCCTTCCTTCCTTCCTTCCTTCCTTCCTTCCTTCTTTCCTCCCTTCTTTCCTTCCTTCCTTTCTTCCTCCCTTCCTTCCATCCTTCCATCCTTCCTTCCTTCCTTCCTTCCTTCCTTCCTTCCTTCCTTCCTTCCTTCCATCCTTCTTTTCTCCCTTCATTCCTTCTTTCTTTCCTTCTTTTCATTCTTCTTTCCTTCCTTCTTTCCTCCCTTCTTCTCTTCCTCCTTCCTTGACCCGAAGACAGCACAAGGGTTAAAACATGCCTGAAATACAAAAAAACACATCATATAAAGTTATGAACACTGTAGCCAGAGGAGTCCATGGTCCGAGTCTGAGTGGTATTAAACTTCTGATAGCCCCTTCACACTCGACTGTGAACTGCTCCAGCGAGGGCTGGAGGTCGAGGCTCAGATATGTCAAAATGACCACATGGTCTGTAAAAGCAGAGGTTTAGATCCCCAGACCCCCCCCGCCGCCTGACTGTGCTTTGACATCATTACTGGGCTTATGAGCCATGTTGTCTGGGACACGTGCCCCTGGTTTGGTCTCCCAAGGCAAATTGGGCCCGAGTCAGTCTGACACCTTACTGTGTCTTGGACAGGTTTGTCCAAATTATCCTAGAAGCTTCAAAGCCAGCGTTCTTTAAAGATGCTCAATTTGTTGTAAGGCTGTGTTGAAAAAATCGTCTTTCCAATTCTAAATCGATTCTCATATTAATTCCTAAAAATTGATTTGTATGTCTAAAGATTGTTTTTTTTTTTTTGTTTTGTTTTTTTCCCATAATTACATTACAACGTTTGGTATTTTTTTGTTTATGCCCAAAAAAGAAATGTTTTGTTGGATACGAGCATAACTCGTGCCATGTTTTTGCCTTTAAATATGTTTAAAGGTATGAAAACATTAAAGTTTCCAGTTATAATTGCATAAATTGTCTATACTTGTTTGCTTTATATACTGTCTTGGGGTTACATTTGCATAAAATGCTAAAAAACCAATTCTGAAAAATGGGAAAAAATTTCATCCGGCATCTGTTTGCTGCCCTGGATCTGTTTGGTAATTCTGACCCACACGATGTTTCTGAAAGCAGTTCTATCAGCATTCTGGGAGCTGATTGGTCCTTACAGCATCATTAGCTGCCAATACTTGCTGTTGAATCTAAATATAATACTAGTATTAATATGTTGCATAACTACAGTCACATAATTCATGCAACAGCTGAAAAAACAGTTTTAATAACACTAACCTAAATAGATATTGGAATCGAATCGGATCAGATCAAAGCATGATAATCGATTCTGAATCTTAAGAATCCGAATCGAATCGATTCTTGACATTTGAATGGATCCCCAGCCCTAGTTAGTTGGTTCTCCCCCGTCTCACCAGCAGTTAAGAAAACGGTCCTGGTCCAACTGTCAATAAACTAATTGATAAAATAGCGTACGCCTTCTGTGCCATGTTCACGAGTGCAGAAGCTCCTTGAATCTATTTTTTATTTTATTTTTTGTCCGCTGGGAGTGGTTCGGCATTGAGGCCCGGGATAGTGAGTGTTTGTTATTAAACAGTGCCCCTCCTGGGATATCTGCTTTCCACTTTACACAGGAATGTACAGAAATTGAGACCTTCCAAAGACTTCGGGGTAGGGGATCTAAGACAGAGAAGGGTAGAAGTGTGTGTACACACACACACACTCACACACACACATGCACAGAGGGCCCGAGTGTGTCTGAGTTCTGTCTTCAAGACAGAGCTTTAAACACTACCACATGCTATGGATCCAACAGAGGTGTGTATGCGCGGGTGTGTGTTCAGTTATGAAACCATATGCCTGACAGTTGTGTCCGTGCACGGCAGAGTGTGTGTTTGTATATTCAAGCGGACTTATCGGAGAGTGAGAAAGTGAGAGTAGAGTGAGAGTTGACTGTTTTATTATCCATTCTAGATGGCTCAGACCAATTATAAGAGTTATTAGCTGTACTTGGCAGGGAACCACCGAGCGTCGCTCGCCTGCTAAAAATCAATTAACATACACAGTCAGAGTGTTAAAGCGTTATTAAGCTCAGCTCACACTCTCAACACGACGCGTATTACAATGGACAACGGTGCTGTGGGAGAATTATGTAAGAAGATGCATGGCCGGTCTTGAAATGTGTTTTCCAGAAACTGTCATTGTCCAGCAACCTGGTTAGCATTACCGTTCCTTCTGTGGTCAGGCCATTTCCCGTGTGTGTGTTCCCCAAGTTAATTTCCCCAACTGTTACAAATGTCAGACCAGGCTGTAGATGTTTCCAAGTGGGGGAAAAAAAACAACAGAAAAACATCCATTCAGTGAAATAATCCCATATCACGCTCCCCGAACCACAGCGAGATGAGAAAATCACATCCAGCACATCTTGCAAGACTTTGTCCAGCAGATTGGAGATATTTAGCCAGTGGAGGGTGTGTATGTGGAGGTGTTGTTGATGGGTTTGGGACGGTTTCCCTACAGTGCTGACGAAAACGGTTAACGCTCCATCACGAATGTGGCCGATTCAAGCACGCACCCCTCGATATTAAAGTAGAGTGAGTTATGTGGAGACTTGATAAGACGGATCTGTCCAGAGTTCTTAACAACCAAAGTTAACTTAGAGATGAACTTCATGCTCTCGGTTATCCCCAACTGGACCACTGGATAAATCTCATCCAGCAGGGGAGTTTACCCAACCGGTCGGTTGGAGAAGAGTGTAACTGAAGAGTGTAACTGAAGAGTGTAACTGAAGAGTGTAACTGAATGTAACATTTTCCACAATGCCTGTGTAATGTATAATGTAGTGTTTAGACTCAATGACAGACTCTGTCATCTCATCCCCATTTATGCTCCCACTCATGAACACATGAACCTAACCCTACACCACAAGGGGAAAACAACGTTTAAAGGGAAAGAAAAGGAAACTGAAATGTACAAGTTTCAGTGTAACCTGCAAAGGTCCAAAAAATTGGAATGAGATTGATAGTGCTATAAAAGAGTCTGGATCTCTCTCAATTTTCAAAAAGAGACTGGGTTCCGGGTTCTTCCTGGTCGGTCCCTGGTCTCGCGGGTGGCGGGGTTCCTCCCCCCCTCCCCCACTATAGATACACTTCAGGTGGAGCTTTGTTTGGTTTATTACACACACATACACACAGACGCACGCACGCACGCACGCACGCACATACACACACACATACACACACACACACACACACACATACCCACATACATACACATAGCCACATAGACATACACACACTCACGTACACGTATACATATTCATACATTCATGCATGCACACATACACACACACACATAGCCACACATATGCATACACACACACAGTTACATCTAGCCACACATACATATACACGCTCATACACACACACACACTCACACACATATAGCCACTCAGTCACATACGTATACATACACATACACACACATACATAGCCACACAAACATATACATACACACACACACACATACACACACACATAGCCACAAAGACATGTACACACACACACACACACACACACGCACACGCATGATCATATACATACACACACACATACATAGCCACACAAACATATACATACACACACACACACATACACACACATAGCCACAAAGACATGTACACACACACACGCACACGCATGATCATATACATACACGCACACACACATAGACATACACACTGGCTTGTTCACCTGCACACTTGCTCTGTAGTTTTTGGGGTTAGTTAGTGGTAGCCTAGCTCAGACTGTGATTTGGGTTGATTGCTGCTTGTGTTTTGGTCGGCTCCGTGTTGGTTTTGTTGGTTTTGTGTTTTATTTGTGGTTTTTGTTGCAGATTTCCAGTGCTTGACGTGTGCCTCCGTGTGTTCCTGCTTCCTGGATTGGCAGTGGATGTCAATAAAAACTCAAGTCGGTGGTCAGTAGAAATGTCCATGTTACCATGTTGCTCCTGCTATGTGTAAACAGAACACCTGAATGTAATTGGTAAAATTAGTAAAGGTGACAGTCGCCGGTCAATCTGAAAATCTGTACATTTTGGTCCCTGTCTGGTCAATCGGTGCGTCTCTAGTTAAGAAGCCTCAGATTCCATCCATCCTCCATTATCAATAGCCGCTTTTGCACTAGGACTTACTTGGCCCGACTCGGCTCGGCGCGGTACGGCACGGTTCCACACGTGTGTTTTCGCACTGCCAGGGGAGAAGCGGGCAGGTTTGGGTGAAGCTGCTGTGACGTACTCGATTGCGCAACACCTTTGTTCATGTCGGCGCAGATGAGAAATCAGCTGGAGCCGGGAGCGGCTGAGAGTAAAACAGCCCGTCTACCTCGCTTTTTTAATTTTTTCTCGACAGCCACCATGTTTATGAACATCTGCACCTCAGAGTTGGATCACCAAACAGACGTTTTGCGCTTCATAATAAAATCGCTGCGAGCCGCGGGTCGCTCTCGCGCTGACTCCCGCTTCCTGATTCAAACGTATGACGGCCCCGCCCCCCGACCAATCACTGGCGCGGAGGTGGTGACGTCAGAAATAGTCCCTGCTCAGCCCGCAAAGAACCTGGCTGAAATGGTTACAGAAAAAAGTACCGACTTGGAGCGGCTCTACACGTCTCAGCCCTAGTGCGAAAGCGCAAAACGGGTAGAACCGAGCTGAAGTGGTACCAGTGCAAAAGCGGCATATACCCGCTTTATCCTTTGCAGGGTCACGGGGGTCTGCTGGAGCCTATCCCAGCTAATTTCAGGTGAGAGGCAGGGGTTACACCCTGGACAGGTCGCCAGTCTATTGCAGGCCCACATAAAAACACACAAACCATGCACACTCACGCTCACACCTACGGTCAATTTAGAATCATCAATTAACCTACTACGCATGTTTTTGGACTGTGGGAGGAAGCCGGTGTAACCGGAGGGAACCATGCAAGCACGGGGAGAACATGCAAACTCCACACAGAAAGACCCCTGCCGGGCCAGGGAGTCAAACCGGGGACCTTCTTGCTGTGAGGCAACAGTGCTAACCACCAAGCCCGCCTCAGATTCCATCGCTCCTTTTCGTATTAGCTGAGATCCTGTTGGCTTTATAAAGCTGCAATCTTCAGTTCACGCCGGAGAGGTTTGCAGCCAAGTGTGAAGCAACAGGCATAAAAATCAGCACAGAAACTGAGACCTTGGTTCAGTTGGAAAATGGAAGAATCCCCTGTCTGGGTTTGGGATGCGGTGCTGCCTCAGGTGAAGGTTTTCAGTATCTAGGGGGTCATTTCACGAGATGGGAAGAACCAAGCGGGAGATCCAGTGGTAGTGTGGCATCCACAGTACAGAGGTTACAATAATATCTTCTTTTCCTGATACAGATTGTGATATTTGGGCTTTACATATTTGCCAATATTTAGTCGTGATCCAGTACCCCGTTTTTTTTTTATCAATTGATTTTTATTTTACATCAAATAAAGAATATCTACAGTATTAAATAAAGAAGTCCAGGCATTAAATGGAAAATACAGCTACAAATATATGCAATAAAAAAGCATTTAATTTTGACATCTGAACAGATTCAAGGTTAAAACGTTTGGAAAGCTGAATGCCTGTGATTGTTTTAACAGACAATAAAAATAGTTGAGTCTCTGAATGTTTGGAGAGAGCAGTTTCAGATCTGTATTTCTGACCTTGGAAACGGTTCTGCTGCTCCAGATGTTCAACTACACGGTGAAATCCAACATGTTCAACGAGCAGCAGGGGCGAGTTATCTCGGACGATAAATCCTCCACGTGTCCGTCATTGCATTGCACTGCGTCTCTGGCTCTCTTTGAGGAATTCCTTCAACTCCAGTTTGCTGCTGTGGTACATCTGATTTTTGTCCTTTGGTTTGATAAATCGTATTCAGATGATGGCACCGTAAATGCTTAATAAAGTTGCCGGTGTTACGTTTCAGTTCAGTTCATATTTATTTCGAGCGGTACAACATTTTTACAACATAAGTGACCTGCGTGCAACAGAAGATTAAGCAAATACCTTTAACGGTAGGACGTGCAGGTTCAATATTCAAATTAATTCGTTAACACTCGAAAGGGAGTGGGAAGAAAACGTATTCAATCCCACCCCTGTTTCTCATCAATAACTTTTAAGATTTTTAAGGCTTCCTCCTTTCTTAACATTTAAACCAGAACAAAGAACAATGAAAAGATGTATATCAAATTAAGATAAAAATTATTCTACAGTATTTGCATTTCATAACCACAATGTGTGTAAAATTAGGAACAATGTCACCACGGGTGACAGTTAACTGTTAACTTACATTTATAATACATACCAGCAATGGTAAGAACAACAATAACAGAAGGTAATGGACAATACATACTAACTTAATGAGGAACAACAAGTACACATCAACATTTCAAGATTAATATCTCAATATCTTTAGGCCATGTCACGATACACGATATATATGTCAATATTTTGCCTTAGCCTTGAATTAAAAAATACAAGAAGTACAGTAGGACAAATTGTGACTAGCGCGTATTTCACTGCTTTTCTGACTGCTGCTGCATCCTGACTTTACTCCGCTCTGTAGCGTCTTTTTCTTCTAAAGCCGCGGTGCAGGTGTGTTTTTTCGAGAAAAGAACATAGTTATGGGTCGTTGTTGTCGCTCTTTTTTCTTCTAGGCAAAAAGATTCTTATAAACCGACATGCCACCATGGATTATATCTGAAACTGTAATGAACGATTCATCGAAGGGTCCCGTTCTTGAGCTGCTGCTGAAGCTCATTGGCCGTTCTCAGCTTGTTGCTAAGCGACCAACGTGATTGACACAGGAAGTGAAGAAGCAGGGAGACTGTTTAGAATGTAGAACACGATGCACAATGCAAATCCGTGAAGCAGCGAGACGTGAAAGGTGAACCACGTTATAGCGAGGGATTACTGTATATATTACTATGATGCGGCTATTTCTCACCTCCAAGTACACAAACGTTAGATTTGTGAATTTGGTAGATCATTAGGTTAACAAATCTATTTGTTGTATTTAATTTATTTACTGGAGTGATGTCATCGTCCTCCCATACCGACAGTTTATCAGTCGGGTAGACATTGTGCATCCCTATTTATATCAAATTAAGGGGAGCATTTATATGGACCTAAATTAATTTATTTTTATACAACGTGAACCAAAACTCGTCTTCTGGGACAAGTTGAAACCCAGCTGATTATAGAGGGAAGATCTTAAACCCTGGTATGAAGTCACTGTGTTGGTTCAGTCTGCGCTCTGAATTACTACCAATATTGAGATACATGTGTTTGTTTGATTTGACTGCATTTTTAATCTGCTGTACAGATCTGGTTTGTTATCTGTCACTAAAAGCAGCTTTATTTGTGATTAATTACACTACTTAAAAGTGAGAGCCTGAGGATCTGCACGCTGGAGCTTTGAATGCCGCTTGGCAGGAAGAAGTTTTGCTCTCATGCACACAGATACTGTTGCTGCTCCGTCCTCGTCTTTGTTCTCATCACACTCACTTTGAAGGACTTCCAAAGTATTACTCACGGCAGAAAATGAAAAAGCGGTTCAGTGACATTCTTTTACACCAATTTGAGAGTTCACGCTTAAAGGCGATGAGATTACTGAGGATATAAACATCCCAGCAGCAAAGACTGCACTCTAATACCGACAAGAAAAGACCAAAATAATAGGATTCGTCCAGTGGAACTCCCTGGTTCTCTTTACACAAACATCACACATCTCAGTTAATCAGAAAGGTCTATTTTGTTCACATTTTGGTCACATTCACAACCTTTTTCCCAACAAACTTTCATCATGACCACCTGATATTTAAACCCAGTCTCATTTGTACCCCTTTATTCCTACTTTTGTGAGTGTAGTGGTGTCTCAATTCACTTTTAATTGAAGAAGAAGAGCTACACAACCCTCCACACCAGGGTTATAATAGTTTAGAATTTTTCATTTTAGTTTAGTTTTATTTCATTTTGACTTTTTCTCCTTCAATTCAGTTAGTTTGAATTAGTTTTTAGTGTGGGTTTGCTAGTTTTTATTAGTTTTTATATTTTCAAAAATGCTTAGTTTTAGTTTAGTTTTTATTAGTTTTAGTTTTAGTTTTGACGTCACGGGCCGTGAGGCGTTCAGGTGCCGTAGCTGCCAGTTGGAGATAAACGGCCAGAGCGGAATAAATTAATCATACCAAGAGGCTTATATTGACAGGGACGAAAACGGAGGAAATTATATCTATAATTTCAGTTAGTTTTAGTTAGTTTTTTAAACACGCAATATAGTTTCAGTTAGTTATCGTTTTTGTCTTTTAATTTTTCGTTTTTATTTAGTTCAGTTAACGAAATTGCTTTTTCAATTTTAGTTTTCGTTATTTCGTTAGTTTTCGTGAACGATAATATTTCTGCTCCACACCTGTCAGGATTTTTCAGGTCACTTCAAAAGGAGAGTTAAGAAGAGACCACCAAGTATGGTTAAACACGTCATTGACTGCGTTTCCATGCATCAATAACCCTTTTAAAACACGAATATTGGCAATAACCCGAATTTGCACGGCCATGTAAACACCAATAACCCCTTTGAATAACCCGAATTTGCTCATATTCTGGTTTTTAAAAACCCAAATATGACCCCTGGGTTACTCCTTTTAAAACCCGAATATTGGGTCATGTAAACGCCTAACGGAATATCCCCATCAAACGGAACATGAATTTGTTTTCTGCGCATGCTCTGTTCACAAGGAATCCTGGTCTTTTGAGTTTGAGTTCTTATAAACACGGAGAAACACAAGACCAAAATTTACTCCGTTACAAGTAAAAGTAGCTCAGTCAAAATATTACTCTAGTAAGAGTAGAAAAGTACTTGCTTTTAAAGGTACTTA